>NC_050077.1:85691210-86291210 GCF_009764565.3 Dermochelys coriacea
AGCGATCCGACTCGATCTCCCAGCTCCGAGTGGTTCTCCCACCACTCCCAGCCAGTCTCCAACCGCTCCCACCGCTCCAGCGGTCTCCACACCGCTCCCAGCTGGTCTCCCACTGCTCCCAGCCGCTCTCCACCGCTCCACCACTCTGACTCGGTCTCCCACCGCTCCCACCGCTCCGAGCCGGTCTCCCACCGCTCCCAGCCGCTCTCCCACCACCCCACACAGAGCCGGTCTCCCACCGCTCCCACCGCTCCCACCGCTCCCAGCCGGTCTCCCACCGCTCCCACCGCTCCCAGCCGGTCTCCCACCGCTCCACTGCTCCGAGCCGGTCTCCCACCGCTCCCACTGCTCCGAGCCGGTCTCCCACCGCTCCCACCGCTCCGACTCGGTCTCCCACTGCTCCCAGCCGCTCTCCAACCGCTCCAACTGCTCCCAGCCGGTCTCCCACCGCTCCCAGCCTGTCTCCCAGCCTGTCTCCAACCGCTCCCAGCTGGTCTCCCAACACTCCCACCGCTCCCAGCCGGTCTCCCACCGCTCCGAACGCTCCCAGCCGGTCTCCCACCACTCCGAGCCGGTCGTCCACCACTCCCACCGCTCCGAGCCGGTCTCCCACCGCTCCCCGCTCCAGCGGTCTCCCACCACTCCGAGCGGTCGTCCACCACTCCAACGCTCCGAGCCTGTCTCCCACCGCTCCCACGCTCCAGCCGGTCTCCCACCAACTCCGAGCGTCGTCCACTGCTCCCCCGCTATGACTCGGTTTCCCACCGCTCCCACAGCTCCCACAGCTCGAGCCGGTACCCACCCCTCCCAGACGGTGTCCCCCGCTCCCACCGCTCCGAGCCGGTCTCCCAGCGCTCCGAGCCATTCTCCCACCGCTCCCACGGCTCTGAGCTGGTCTCCCACCTCTCCCACCGCTCTGAAACGGTCTCCCACCACTCCCACCGCTTCCAGCCGTTCTCCCACCGCTCCTACCGTTCCGAGCCGGTCTCCCACCGCTCCAACCGCTCCCAGCCGGTCTCCCAACGGTCTCCCAACACTCCCAGCGGTCTCCCACACTCCCAGCCCGATCTCCAACCGCTCCAACTGCTCCCAGCGGTCTCCCACCGCTCCCAGTTGGTCTCCCGGCGTCTCCCACCGCCCAGCTGGTCTCCCAGATCCCACCGCTCCAGACGGTCTCCCACCGCTCCAACGCTCCCAGCGGTCCCACCACTCCGAGCCGGTCGTCCACCACTCCCACCGCTCCGAGCCGGTCTCCCACGCTCCCACCGCTCCCAGCCGGTCTCCCACCTCCGAGCCGGTCGTCCACCTCTCCCACCGCTCTGACTCGTTCTCCCACCGCTCCCACAGCTCCCACCGCTCCGAGCCGGTACCCACCCCTCCCAGCCGGTCTCCCACCGCTCCCACCGCTCCGAGCCGGTCTCCCAGAGCTCCGAGCCATTCTCCCACCGCTCCCACGGCTCCGAGCTGGTCTCCCACCGCTCCCACCGCTCTGACACGGTCTCCCACCACTCCCACCGCTCCGAGCTGGTCTCCCACCGCTCCCAGCTGGTCTCCGACCGCTTTCAGCCGGTCTCCCACCGCTCCCACCGTTCCGAGCCGGTCTCCCACCGCTCCCACCGCTTCCAGCCGGTCTCCCAACCGGTCTCCCAACGCTCCCAACCGCTCTCCCACCGCTCCCAGCCTCTCCCACCGCTCGACTCGGTCTCCCACCGCTCCCAGCCGCTCCCACCGCTCCGACTCGGTCTCCCACCGCTCCCACCGCTCCCACCGCTCCGACTCGGTCTCCCACCGCTCCCAGCCGCTCCCACCGCTCCGACTCGGTCCCCCACCGCACCGAGCCAGTCTCCCACCGCTCCGACTCTGTCTCCCACCGCTCCCAGCCGCTCCCACCGCTCCGACTCGGTCTCCCACCGCTCCCACCGCTCCAACTCGGTCTCCCACCGCTCCCAGCCTCTCCCACCGCTCCGACTCGGTCTCCCACCGCTCCCAGCCGCTCCCACCGCTCCGACTCGGTCTCCCACCGCACCGAGCCAGTCTCCCACCGCTCCGACTCGGTCTCCCACCGCTCCCAGCCGCTCCGACTTGGTCTCCCACTGCTCCGACTCGGTCTCCCACCGCTCCCACGGCTCCCAGCTGCTCTCCCACCGCTCCGACTCGGTCTCCCACCGCTCCCAGCCGCTCTCCCACCGCTCCGACTCGGTCTGCCACCGCTCCCAGCCGCTCCCACTCGGTCTCCCACCGCACCGAGCCGGGCTCCCACCGCTCCGACTCGGTCTCCCACCGCTCCCACGGCTCCCAGCCGCTCTCCCACCGCTCCCTCCGATCCGACTCGGTCTCCCACCGCACCGAGCCAGTCTCCGACCGCTCCGACTCGGTCTCCCACCGCTCCCACCGCTCCCAGCCGCTCTCCCACCACTCCGACTCGGTCTCCCACCGCTCCCACCGCTCCCACCGCTCCGACTCGGTCTCCCACTGCTCCCAGCCACTCCCACCACTGCGACTCGGTCTCCCACCGCTCCCACCGCTCGCACCGCTCCGACTCGGTCTCCCACCGCACCGAGCCAGTCTCCCACCGCTCCGACTCGGTCTCCCACCGCTCCCAGCCGCTCCCACTCGGTCTCCCACCGCTCCGACTCGGTCTCCCACTGCTCCCAGCCGCTCTCCAACCGCTCCAACTGCTCCCAGCCGGTCTCCCACCGCTCCCAGCCGGTCTCCCAGCCGGTCTCCCACCGCTCCCAGCTGGTCTCCCAACACTCCCAACGCTCCCAGCCGGTCTCCCACCACTCCGAGCCGGTCGTCCACCACTCCCACCGCTCCGAGCCTGTCTCCCACCGCTCCCACCGCTCCCAGCCGGTCTCCCACCACTCCGAGCCGGTCGTCCACTGCTCCCACCGCTCTGACTCGGTCTCCCACCGCTCCCACAGCTCCCACCGCTCCGAGCCGGTACCCACCCCTCCCAGCCGGTCTCCCACCGCTCCCACCGCTCCGAGCCGGTCTCCCAGCGCTCCGAGCCATTCTCCCACCGCTCCCACGGCTCTGAGCTGGTCTCCCACCTCTCCCACCGCTCTGAAACGGTCTCCCACCACTCCCACCGCTCCCAGCTGGTCTCCGACCGCTTCCGAGCCGGTCTCCCACCGCTCCAACCGCTCCCAGCCGGTCTCCCAACCGGTCTCCCAACGCTCCCAACCGCTCTCCCACCGCTCCCAGCCTCTCCCACCGCTCCGACTCGGTCTCCCACCGCTCCCAGCCGCTCCCACCGCTCCGACTCGGTCTCCCACCGCTCCCACCGCTCCCACTGCTCCGACTCGGTCTCCCACCGCTCCCAGCCGCTCCCACCGCTCCGACTCGGTCCCCCACCGCACCGAGCCAGTCTCCCACCGCTCCGACTCTGTCTCCCACCGCTCCCAGCCGCTCCCACCGCTCCGACTCGGTCTCCCACCGCTCCCACCGCTCCAACTCGGTCTCCCACCGCTCCCAGCCTCTCCCACCGCTCTGACTCGGTCTCCCACCGCTCCCAGCCGCTCCCACCGCTCCGACTCGGTCTCCCACCGCACCGAGCCAGTCTCCCACCGCTCCGACTCGGTCTCCCACCGCTCCCAGCCGCTCCGACTTGGTCTCCCACTGCTCCGACTCGGTCTCCCACCGCTCCCACGGCTCCCAGCTGCTCTCCCACCGCTCCGACTCGGTCTCCCACCGCACCGAGCCAGTCTCCCACCGCTCCGACTCGGTCTCCCACCGCTCCCAGCCGCTCTCCCACCGCTCCGACTCGGTCTCCCACCGCTCCCAGCCGCTCCCACTCGGTCTCCCACCGCACCGAGCCGGGCTCCCACCGCTCCGACTCGGTCTCCCACCGCTCCCACGGCTCCCAGCCGCTCTCCCACCGCTCCCTCCGATCCGACTCGGTCTCCCACCGCACCGAGCCAGTCTCCGACCGCTCCGACTCGGTCCCACCGCTCCCAGCCGCTCCCACTCGGTCTCCCACCGCACCAAGCTGGGCTCCCACCGCTCCGACTCGGTCTCCCACCGCTCCCACCGCTCCCAGCCGCTCTCCCACCGCTCCGACTCGGTCTCCCACCGCTCCCACCGCTCCCACCGCTCCGACTCGGTCTCCCACTGCTCCCAGCCACTCCCACCGCTCCGACTCGGTCTCCCACCGCTCCCACCGCTCCCACCGCTCCGACTCGGTCTCCCACCGCACCGAGCCAGTCTCCCACCGCTCCGACTCGGTCTCCCACCGCTCCCAGCCGCTCCCACTCGGTCTCCCACTGCTCCCAGCCGCTCTCCAACCGCTCCAACTGCTCCCAGCCGGTCTCCCACCGCTCCCAGCCGGTCTCCCAGCCGGTCTCCCACCGCTCCCAGCTGGTCTCCCAACACTCCCAACGCTCCCAGCCGGTCTCCCACCACTCCGAGCCGGTCGTCCACCACTCCCACCGCTCCGAGCCTGTCTCCCACCGCTCCCACCGCTCCCAGCCGGTCTCCCACCACTCCGAGCCGGTGGCCCACCGCTCCCACCTCTCTGACTCGGTCTCCCACCGC
The DNA here is from genome assembly GCF_009764565.3 of Dermochelys coriacea. NCBI lineage: Eukaryota > Metazoa > Chordata > Testudines > Dermochelyidae > Dermochelys > Dermochelys coriacea. The sequence goes on from NC_050077.1 coordinate 85,695,747, forward strand.
TCCCATAGCTCCCACCGCTCCGAGCCGGTACCCACCGCTCCCAGCCGGTCTCCCAGAGCTGCCACCGCTCCCAGCTGGTCTCCCACCGCTCCCACCGCTCCCAGCTGGTCTCCCACCCGGTCTCCCAACGCTCACAGCCGGTCTGCCAACACTCCCACGGCTCCCAGCCGCTCTCCCACCGCTCCGAATTAGTCTCGCACTGCTCCCACCGCTCTGACTCAATTTCCCACCGCTCCCAGCCGGTCTCCCACCGCTCCCAGCGCTCCAAGCCGCTCTCCCACTGCTCCCACCGCTCCCAGCCGGTCTCCCACCACTCTGACTTGGTCTCCCACCACTCCCACCGCTCCCACCACTCCGACTCGATCTCCCACCGCACCGAGCCGGTCTCCCACCACTCCCAGCCAGTCTCCCACCACTCCCAGCTGGTCTCCCAGCGCTCACACTGCTCCCAGCCGGTCGCCCACCGCTCCCAGCGCTCCCCGCCGGTCTCCCACCGCTCCCAGCTGGTCTACCACCGCTCTCAACCGCTCTCCCACTGCTCCCACCGCTCCGAGCCGGTCTCCCACCGCTCCCAACGCTCCCAGCCGGTCTCCCAACGCTCCCAGCCGGTGTCCCACCGCTCCCAGCCGGTCTCCAAACACTCCCACCGCTCCCAGCCGCTCTCCCACCGCTCCCACCGCTCCCACCACTCCGAATCAGTCTCGCACTACTCCTACCGCTCTGACTCGATCTCCCACCGCTCCCAGCCAGTCTCCCACTGCTCCCAGCGCTCCGAGCCGTTCTCCCACCGCTCCCACTGCTCCCAGCCGGTCTCCCACTGCTCCGACCCAGTCTCCCACCGCTCCCACCGCTCCCAGCGATCCGACTCGATCTCCCACCGCTCCGAGCTGGTCTCCCACCACTCCCAGCCAGTCTCCAACCGCTCCCACCGCTCCCAGCCGGTCTCCCACCGCTCCCAGCTGGTCTCCCACTGCTCCCAGCCGCTCTCCCACCGCTCCCACCACTCTGACTCGGTCTCCCACCGCTCCCACCGCTCCCAGCCGGTCTCCCACCGCTCCCAGCCGCTCTCCCACCACTCCCACCACACAGAGCCGGTCTCCCACCGCTCCCACCACTCCCACCGCTCCCAGCCGGTCTCCCACCGCTCCCACCGCTCCCAGCCGGTCTCCCACCGCTCCCACTGCTCCGAGCCGGTCTCCCACCGCTCCCACTGCTCCGAACCGGTCTCCCACCACTCCCACCGCTCCGACTCGGTCTCCCACTGCTCCCAGCCGCTCTCCAACCGCTCCAACTGCTCCCAGCCGGTCTCCCACCGCTCCCAGCCAGTCTCCCAGCCAGGCTCCCACCGCTCCCAGCTGGTCTCCCAACACTCCCACCGCTCCCAGCCGGTCTCCCACCGCTCCGAACTCCCCCAGCCGGTCTCCCACCACTCCGAGCCGGTCGTCCACCACTCCCACCGCTCCGAGCCGGTCTCCCACCGCTCCCATCGCTCCCAGCCGGTCTCCCACCACTCCGAGCCGGTCGTCCACCACTCCCACCGCTCCGAGCCTGTCTCCCACCGCTCCCACCGCTCCCAGCCGGTCTCCCACCACTCCGAGCCGGTCGTCCACTGCTCCCACCGCTCTGACTCGGTTTCCCACCGCTCCCACAGCTCCCACCGCTCCGAGCCGGTACCCACCCCTCCCAGCCGGTGTCCCACCGCTCCCACCGCTCCGAGCCGGTCTCCCAGCGCTCCGAGCCATTCTCCCACCGCTCCCACGGCTCTGAGCTGGTCTCCCACCTCTCCCACCGCTCTGAAACGGTCTCCCACCACTCCCACCGCTTCCAGCCGTTCTCCCACCGCTCCTACCGTTCCGAGCCGGTCTCCCACCGCTCCAACCGCTCCCAGCCGGTCTCCCAACCGGTCTCCCAACACTCCCAGCCGGTCTCCCACCGCTCCCAGCCGCTCTCCAACCGCTCCAACTGCTCCCAGCCGGTCTCCCACCGCTCCCAGTGGGTCTCCCAGGCGGTCTCCCACCGCTCCCAGCTGGTCTCCCAAGACTCCCACCGCTCCCAGCCGGTCTCCCACCGCTCCAAACGCTCCCAGCCGGTCTCCCACCACTCCGAGCCGGTCGTCCACCACTCCCACCGCTCCGAGCCGGTCTCCCACCGCTCCCACCGCTCCCAGCCGGTCTCCCACCTCTCCGAGCCGGTCGTCCACCTCTCCCACCGCTCTGACTCGTTCTCCCACCGCTCCCACAGCTCCCACCGCTCCGAGCCGGTACCCACCCCTCCCAGCCGGTCTCCCACCGCTCCCACCGCTCCGAGCCGGTCTCCCAGCGCTCCGAGCCATTCTCCCACCGCTCCCACGGCTCCGAGCTGGTCTCCCACCGCTCCCACCGCTCTGACACGGTCTCCCACCACTCCCACCGCTCCGAGCTGGTCTCCCACCGCTCCCAGCTGGTCTCCGACCGCTTTCAGCCGGTCTCCCACCGCTCCCACCGTTCCGAGCCGGTCTCCCACCGCTCCCACCGCTTCCAGCCGGTCTCCCAACCGGTCTCCCAACGCTCCCAACCGCTCTCCCACCGCTCCCAGCCTCTCCCACCGCTCCGACTCGGTCTCCCACCGCTCCCAGCCGCTCCCACCGCTCCGACTCGGTCTCCCACCGCTCCCACCGCTCCCACTGCTCCGACTCGGTCTCCCACCGCTCCCAGCCGCTCCCACCGCTCCGACTCGGTCCCCCACCGCACCGAGCCAGTCTCCCACCGCTCCGACTCTGTCTCCCACCGCTCCCAGCGGCTCCCACCGCTCCGACTCGGTCTCCCACCGCTCCCACCGCTCCAACTCGGTCTCCCACCGCTCCCAGCCTCTCCCACCGCTCTGACTCGGTCTCCCACCGCTCCCAGCCGCTCCCACCGCTCCGACTCGGTCTCCCACCGCACCGAGCCAGTCTCCCACCGCTCCGACTCGGTCTCCCACCGCTCCCAGCCGCTCCGACTTGGTCTCCCACTGCTCCGACTCGGTCTCCCACCGCTCCCACGGCTCCCAGCTGCTCTCCCACCGCTCCGACTCGGTCTCCCACCGCTCCCAGCCGCTCTCCCACCGCTCCGACTCGGTCTGCCACCGCTCCCAGCCGCTCTCACTCGGTCTCCCACCGCACCGAGCCGGGCTCCCACCGCTCCGACTCGGTCTCCCACCGCTCCCACGGCTCCCAGCCGCTCTCCCACCGCTCCCTCCGATCCGACTCGGTCTCCCACCGCACCGAGCCAGTCTCCGACCGCTCCGACTCGGTCTCCCACCGCTCCCACCGCTCCAGCCGCTCTCCCACCACTCCGACTCGGTCTCCCACCGCTCCCACCGCTCCCACCGCTCCGACTCGGTCTCCCACTGCTCCCAGCCACTCCCACCACTGCGACTCGGTCTCCCACCGCTCCCACCGCTCGCACCGCTCCGACTCGGTCTCCCACCGCACCGAGCCAGTCTCCCACCGCTCCGACTCGGTCTCCCACCGCTCCCAGCCGCTCCCACTCGGTCTCCCACCGCTCCGACTCGGTCTCCCACTGCTCCCAGCCGCTCTCCAACCGCTCCAACTGCTCCCAGCCGGTCTCCCACCGCTCCCAGCCGGTCTCCCAGCCGGTCTCCCACCGCTCCCAGCTGGTCTCCCAACACTCCCAACGCTCCCAGCCGGTCTCCCACCACTCCGAGCCGGTCGTCCACCACTCCCACCGCTCCGAGCCTGTCTCCCACCGCTCCCACCGCTCCCAGCCGGTCTCCCACCACTCCGAGCCGGTCGTCCACTGCTCCCACCGCTCTGACTCGGTCTCCCACCGCTCCCACAGCTCCCACCGCTCCGAGCCGGTACCCACCCCTCCCAGCCGGTCTCCCACCGCTCCCACCGCTCCGATCCGGTCTCCCAGCGCTCCGAGCCATTCTCCCACCGCTCCCACGGCTCTGAGCTGGTCTCCACCTCTCCCACCGCTCTGAAACGGTCTCCCACCACTCCCACCGCTCCCAGCTGGTCTCCGACCGCTTCCGAGCCGGTCTCCCACCGCTCCAACCGCTCCCAGCCGGTCTCCCAACCGGTCTCCCAACGCTCCCAACCGCTCTCCCACCGCTCCCAGCCTCTCCCACCGCTCCGACTCGGTCTCCCACCGCTCCCAGCCGCTCCCACCGCTCCGACTCGGTCTCCCACCGCTCCCACCACTCCCACTGCTCCGACTCGGTCTCCCACCGCTCCCAGCCGCTCCCACCGCTCCGACTCGGTCCCCCACCGCACCGAGCCAGTCTCCCACCGCTCCGACTCTGTCTCCCACCGCTCCCAGCCGCTCCCACCGCTCCGACTCGGTCTCCCACCGCTCCCACCGCTCCAACTCGGTCTCCCACCGCTCCCAGCCTCTCCCACCGCTCTGACTCGGTCTCCCACCGCTCCCAGCCGCTCCCACCGCTCCGACTCGGTCTCCCACCGCACCGAGCCAGTCTCCCACCGCTCCGACTCGGTCTCCCACCGCTCCCAGCCGCTCCGACTTGGTCTCCCACTGCTCCGACTCGGTCTCCCACCGCTCCCACGGCTCCCAGCTGCTCTCCCACCGCTCCGACTCGGTCTCCCACCGCACCGAGCCAGTCTCCCACCGCTCCGACTCGGTCTCCCACCGCTCCCAGCCGCTCTCCCACCGCTCCGACTCGGTCTGCCACCGCTCCCAGCCGCTCCCACTCGGTCTCCCACCGCACCGAGCCGGGCTCCCACCGCTCCGACTCGGTCTCCCACCGCTCCCACGGCTCCCAGCCGCTCTCCCACCGCTCCCTCCGATCCGACTCGGTCTCCCACCGCACCGAGCCAGTCTCCGACCGCTCCGACTCGGTCTCCCACCGCTCCCAGCCGCTCCCACTCGGTCTCCCACCGCACCAAGCTGGGCTCCCACCGCTCCGACTCGGTCTCCCACCGCTCCCACCGCTCCCAGCCGCTCTCCCACCACTCCGACTCGGTCTCCCACCGCTCCCACCGCTCCCACCGCTCCGACTCGGTCTCCCACTGCTCCCAGCCACTCCCACCGCTGCGACTCGGTCTCCCACCGCTCCCACCGCTCCCACCGCTCCGACTCGGTCTCCCACCGCACCGAGCCAGTCTCCCACCGCTCCGACTCGGTCTCCCACCGCTCCCAGCCGCTCCCACTCGGTCTCCCACTGCTCCCAGCCGCTCTCCAACCGCTCCAACTGCTCCCAGCCGGTCTCCCACCGCTCCCAGCCGGTCTCCCAGCCGGTCTCCCACCGCTCCCAGCTGGTCTCCCAACACTCCCAACGCTCCCAGCCGGTCTCCCACCACTCCGAGCCGGTCGTCCACCACTCCCACCGCTCCGAGCCTGTCTCCCACCGCTCCCACCGCTCCCAGCCGGTCTCCCACCACTCCGAGCCGGTCGTCCACTGCTCCCACCGCTCTGACTCGGTCTCCCACCCCTCCCACAGCTCCCACCGCTCCGAGCCGGTACCCACCCCTCCCAGCCGGTCTCCCACCGCTCCCACCGCTCCGATCTGGTCTCCCAGCGCTCCGAGCCATTCTCCCACCGCTCCCACGGCTCTGAGCTGGTCTCCCACCTCTCCCACCGCTCTGAAACGGTCTCCCACCACTCCCACCGCTCCCAGCTGGTCTCCGACCGCTTCCAGCCGTTCTCCCACCGCTCCTACCGTTCCGAGCCGGTCTCCCACCGCTCCAACCGCTCCCAGCCGGTCTCCCAACCGGTCTCCCAACACTCCCAGCCGGTCTCCCACCGCTCCCAGCCGCTCTCCCACCGCTTCCACCGCTCCGAATCAGTCTCGCACTGCTCCCAACGCTCTGACTCGATCTCCCACCGCTCCCAGCCGCTCTCCCACCGCTCCGACTCGGTCTCCCACCGCTCCCAGCCGCTCCCACTCGGTCTCCCACCGCACCGAGCCGGGCTCCCACCGCTCCAACTCGGTCTCCCACCGCTCCCACCGCTCCCAGCTGCTCCCACCGCTCCGACTCGGTCTCCCACCGCACCGAGCCGGTCTCCCACCGCTCCCACCGCTCCGAGCCGGTCTCCCACCGCTCTGACTCGGTCTACCACTGATCCCACCACTCCGAGCCGGTCTCCCACCGCTCCCAGCCAGTCTCTCACTGCTCCCAGACGGTCGCCCACCGCTCCCACCGCTCCGAGCCAGTCTCCCACCGCTCCCACAGCTCCCAGCCGGTCTCCCACCACTCCGAGCCGGTTGCCCACCGCTCCCACCTCTCTGACTCGGTCTCCCACCGCTCCCATAGCTCCCACCGCTCCGAGCCGGTACCCACCGCTCCCAGCCGGTCTCCCAGAGCTGCCACCGCTCCCAGCTGGTCTCCCACCGCTCCCACCGCTCCCAGCTGGTCTCCCACCCGGTCTCCCAACGCTCCCAGCCGGTCTGCCAACACTCCCACGGCTCCCAGCCGCTCTCCCACCGCTCCGAATTAGTCTCGCACTGCTCCCACCGCTCTGACTCAATCTCCCACCGCTCCCAGCCGGTCTCCCACCGCTCCCAGCGCTCCAAGCCGCTCTCCCACTGCTCCCACCGCTCCCAGCCGGTCTCCCACCACTCTGACTTGGTCTCCCACCACTCCCACCGCTCCCACCACTCCGACTCGATCTCCCACCGCACCGAGCCGGTCTCCCACCACTCCCAGCCCGTCTCCCACCACTCCCAGCTGGTCTCCCAGCGCTCCCACTGCTCCCAGCCGGTCGCCCACCGCTCCCAGCGCTCCCCGCCGGTCTCCCACCGCTCCCAGCTGGTCTACCACCGCTCTCAACCGCTCTCCCACTGCTCCCACCGCTCCGAGCCGGTCTCCCACCGCTCCCAACGCTCCCAGCCGGTCTCCCAACGCTCCCAGCCGGTGTCCCACCGCTCCCAGCCGGTCTCCAAACACTCCCACCGCTCCCAGCCGCTCTCCCACCGCTCCCACCGCTCCCACCAATCCGAATCAGTCTCGCACTACTCCTACCGCTCTGACTCGATCTCCCACCGCTCCCAGCCAGTCTCCCACTGCTCCCAGCGCTCCGAGCCGTTCTCCCACCGCTCCCACTGCTCCCAGCCGGTCTCCCACTGCTCCGAGCCAGTCTCCCACCGCTCCCACCGCTCCCAGCGATCCGACTCGATCTCCCACCGCTCCGAGCTGGTCTCCCACCACTCCCAGCCAGTCTCCAACCGCTCCCACCGCTCCCAGCCGGTCTCCCACCGCTCCCAGCTGGTCTCCCACTGCTCCCAGCCGCTCTCCCACCGCTCCCACCACTCTGACTCGGTCTCCCACCGCTCCCACCGCTCCCAGCCGGTCTCCCACCGCTCCCAGCCGCTCTCCCACCACTCCCACCACACAGAGCCGGTCTCCCACCGCTCCCACCACTCCCACCGCTCCCAGCCGGTCTCCCACCGCTCCCACCGCTCCCAGCCGGTCTCCCACCACTCCCACTGCTCCGAGCCGGTCTCCCACCGCTCCCACTGCTCCGAACCGGTCTCCCACCACTCCCACCGCTCCGACTCGGTCTCCCACTGCTCCCAGCCGCTCTCCAACCGCTCCAACTGCTCCCAGCCGGTCTCCCACCGCTCCCAGCCGGTCTCCCAGCCAGGCTCCCACCGCTCCCAGCTGGTCTCCCAACACTCCCACCGCTCCCAGCCGGTCTCCCACCGCTCCGAACTCCCCCAGCCGGTCTCCCACCACTCCGAGCCGGTCGTCCACCACTCCCACCGCTCCGAGCCGGTCTCCCACCGCTCCCATCGCTCCCAGCCGGTCTCCCACCACTCCGAGCCGGTCGTCCACCGCTCTGACTCGGTCTCCCACTGCTCCCACAGCTCCCACCGCTCCGAGTCGGTACCCACCCCTCCCAGCCGGTCTCCCACCGCTCCCACCGCTCCGAGCCGTTCTCCCACCGCTCCCAGCAGATCTCCCACCGCTCCCATGGCTCCGATCTGGTCTCCCACCGCTCCCACCGCTCTGACACGGTCTCCCACCACTCCCACCGCTCCGAGCTGGTCTTCCACCGCTCCCAGCTGGTCTCTGACCGCTTCCAGCCGGTCTCCCACCGCTCCCATCGTTCCGAGCCGGTCTCCCACCGCTCCCACCACTCCCAGCCGGTCTCCCAACCGGTCTCCCAACACTCCCAGCCGGTCTCCCACCACTCCCAGTCGCTCTCCCACCGCTTCCACCGCTCCGAATCAGTCTCGCACTGCTCCCAACGCTCTGACTCGATCTGCCACCGTTCCCAGCCGGTCTCCCACTGCGCCCAGCCGCTCTCCCACGGCTCCCACCGCTCCGAGCCGCTCTCCCACCGCTCCCACAACTCCCACCGCTCCGACTCAGTCTCCCACCACTCCCAGCCGGTCTCCCACTGCTCCCACCACTCAGAGCCGGTCTCCCACCGCTCCCACCACTCCCACCACTCTGACTCGGTCTCCCACCGCTCCCACTGCTCCAAGCCGTTCTCCCACCGCTCCGAGCCGGTCTCTCACCGCTCCCACTCAGTCTCCCAGCGCTCCCAGTGCTCCCACCGCTGCGAGTCGGTCTCCCACCTATTTGACTCGGTCTCCCAATGCTCCGTACCGGTCTCCCAGTGCTCCCACCACTCCCACCGCTCCGAGCCGGTCTCCCACCACTCCCACCGCTCCAAGCCGGTCTTCCACCGCTCCCACCACTCAGAGCCAGTCTCCCAGCGCTCCCACCACTCCGAGCCAGTCTCCGACCACTCCCAGCGCTCCCACCACTCCGTACTGGTCTCCCAGCGCTCCTACCGCTCCTTATCGGTCTCCCACCGCTCCCACCGCTCCCACCACTCTGAATCAGTCTCCCACCGCTCCGACTGCTCCGACTCGGTCTCCCACTGATCCCACCGCTCTGTACCGGTCTCCAGTGCTCCCACCGCTCCCACCGCTCCGAGCCGGCCTCCCACCGCTCCGAGCCGGTCTCTCACTGCTCCCACTCAGTCTCCCAGCGCTCCCAGTGCTCCCACCGCTGCGAGTCGGTCTCCCACCTATCTGACTCGGTCTCCCAATGCTCCGTACCGGTCTCCCAGCGCTCCCACCACTCCCACCACTCCGAGCCGGTCTCCCACGGCTCCCACCGCTCCGAGACGGTCTTCCACCGCTCCCACCACTCCGAGCCGGTCTCCCACCGCTCCCACCACTCCAAGCCGGTCTCCCACCGCTACGTACTGGTCTCCCACTGCTCCCACTGCTCCCACCGTTCCGAGCCGGTCTCCCGCTGCTCCCACCGCTCCGAGCCGGTCTTCCACTGCTCTGACTCAGTCTCCCAGCGCTCCCACCACTCCGTAATGGTCTCCCAGCACTCCCAGCACACCCACCACTCTGAGCCGGTCTCCCACCGCTCCGAATCAGTCTCCCACCGCTCCCACAGCTCCAACTCGGTCTCCCACCGCTCCCACCGCTCCGTACCGGTCTCCCAGCTTTCTGACCACTCCGAGCCGCTATCCCAGCGCTCCCACCGCTCCGTACTGGTCTCCCAGTGCTCCCACCGCTCCGAGCTGGTTTTCCACCGCTCCGTACCTGTCTCCCACCACTCCCACCACTCCGAGCCAGTCTCCCACCACTCCGAGCCGGTCTCCCACCTCTCCCACTGCTCCGACTCGGTCTCCCAGTGCTTCCACCACTCCAAGCTGGTCTCCCACCGCTCCCACCGCTCCGACTTGGTCTCCCACCACTCCGAGCCGGTCTCCCACCACTCCCACTGCTCCGACTCGGTCTCCCACTACTCCCACCGCTCCGAGCCCGTCTCCCACCACTCCCACTGCTCCGACTCAGTCTCCCACCGTTCCCACCGCTCCGAGCCGGTCTCCCACCGCTCCCACTGCTCGAACTCGGTCTCCCTTTACTCCCACCACTCCAACTCAGTCTCCCACCAATCCTACCACTCCGAGCCGGTCTCCCTCTACTCCCACTGCTGCGACTCAGTCTCCCACCGCTCCCACTACTCCAAGACGGTCTCACACCACTCCTACCACTGCGACTCGGTCTGCCACTGCTCCCACTACTCCGAGCCTGGCTCGTACGACTCCTACCACTCCCTCCACTCCGAGCCGGTTTCCACCACTCTCACACTGCAACTTGGTATCCCACCTTTCCCACCACTGCGACTAGGTATCCCACCTCTGCCACCACTCCCACTGCTCCGACTCAGTCTCCCACCACTCCCACTGCTCTGAGCCGGTCTCCCACTGCTCCATGCCGGTCTTTTGCTGCTCCCACCACTCCGACCGCTGCTACTCGGTCTCCCACCACTGCGACTCGGTCTTCCCTGGCTCCCACCACGCCGAGCCAGGCTCCCACCACTCCCACCGCTGCGACTCGGTCTCCCACCACTCCCACCACTCTGAGCCGGTTTCCCACTGCTGCATGCCAGTCTTTCTCTACTCCATGCCGGTCTCCCACCACTCTGTGCGAGCATCCCACTGCTCCGTTCTGGTCTCCCACTGCTCTATTCCATTCTCCCACTGTTCCATGCCGGGCCTTGTTCCTCTCCCAGGGTATGACTGAGGCTACGACTTGTTCATGGAGGTCATGGAATCCATGACTTCCAAAGACCTCCTTGACTTCAGCCCCAGTGGCTGAGAACTGTGAGGTACCCCTCCACCTGAGGCAGTGGGCCCCCAAGCTCCCAGCTGCCATTGGCAATGGGTGTACCTCGCAGTTCCCAGCCCCCACAGATGGGGGTGTGCCCCACAACTCCTGGCCGCTGCTGCAGGGCAGGTGGATCCCAGCAGCTCCCTAGCCACAGCCACATGGCAGAGGGACCCTGGCAGCTCCCCACCAGCACTGTGGGGCAGTGGGACCCGGCAGCTCCCCTCTGGGGTGTGGGGCTGGAGACACTGGAGCTCTGAGACCCCATGGATGGTGGGGACCCCAGAGCTCTCAGGTGCCCCACAGCTGCCCAGTCCCTTCCCATTTTATCATGGATAATTTTAGTAAAAGTTAGAGACAGATCACAGGCTTCCATGAATTTTTCTTTATTGCCTGTGACATGTCCCTGACCTTTATTAAAAATATCCATGGCAAAATCGTAGCCTTAGCTATGACCAGTGTGTTGCCAGTAATTACAAGTTACCACATGGCTCTTTGTAAGCAAGCACCTTTATTCTTAAAGTAAAAGCATCACATATCAAAACACAAACCAGATTTAAACACACCAGGAATTACCCATCCTCCTGAGGAGTCTCATAGGCCAGTGTCCCTTCCAACCCTTCAGCAAGGACTGGGCCCTCCCAAGGGACGCAGTTGTAGTAAGATGAAGCCCTGAAACATAAACGCTTATATCAGAGGCCTGGTATGAAGCCTAAAGCCTGAGCTAAAGTAATGGTCAAGACTTTGCTAACAAAGCAAAGTTAAGCTGTGGGCCAGAGGCAGGCCCTGCTCGCAGAAGCTAGCAAGGAAAGGGCTGATGTTGCATAAATATATGCTGTTGCACAAACATATCTAAAGTGTATTGGATACCAGAGCCGTACACAAATGGTACAAGAACATTCTTATACCATCCGCATAGATAACAAGGACAGGGGCAAAAGGCTAGGATGAGGGATAGAGTTGTTTTGTTCGAACCAACATGTACAAGGTGAGAGGCGGCACTTTACTGTGTAGAGGGGTTGCACCTCAATACGTCAGGAGTGATGTGTAACTTGTTTATACCTGTGTATAAGATGCATCCCTGGGGCGGTGTCTCTGTCTGGCCTAGGGGGCAATGGAGTGTCCCGCCAGTGACTGAGCCGGTCCATTGCCGGGGGCACATATTGGTAGTACGTCCTGTAGAGTCAGTGGGAAACTATTAGTGTGCTTTGTTTGACAATAAACCTGGCCGGGTGCCTTTGTACCTTACTAGAGTCTGTGGTCTTTGGGGTTCTCTTGGGGTCTGCTCTGTCGGCTATCTGCGCAGAGCCAGGGCAGCACACAGAGGAAACACACAGGCAGCCAACTGTTATTAACTTTGGATAGAGCAGAGCACCACACCGGTAGTTCTGACAAAAGCAGTCACGTCCATATGCTGAATCAAAATGAAGGCCCCATCCCGTGTCAGTTCAAGCTCATCCTTTTATACTGTCACACTGTCTGGAGTGGGAGTGCCAACCTCAGGGCAGACTGGCAAAAAGCAGCACAGACTCCCCAAACTGGTGGTGTGTTCTATCATTAGATGTGAATTCCTGAATCACTGTGACAGTCTTACCACGGAGTCCCAGTCCCAGTCCCCATGGACACTCCAGTCTGTCTTGCCACCCAGGTGAGCCCATCTTTGTTATAAATGGTCATTTACACCAAAAATCACAAAATATTCAGGTTGTTCCCAGTCCCAAGAGACCAGTCACTTATCCCAGGTCAATTTATACCTTAGATTTCACACCAAAGGCAATGCTGGTAGCCTATCCTATAATAAACTAATTAAGGATTTATTAACTATGAAAAATAAATAAAAGTTTATTTACAGATTAAAGCAGTCAACATATATACCCAAATGAGTTCAGTCTATAGTCCTAAGAGATAACAGAGATGTAGCAATCTGTCAACACTGAGTCTCTTTAGGGCTGGGGATCTCTGCTTTTTGTTTCTTAGCTCCAACGCTTGTAAGCATTAAAACAGAAAAGAGATGAAAATTCTTCATGTCCACTATCTTTATTTCCTTCTTCCGAACTCAAGCTGGTGGGACATGATCTCTCGCACATAGCACCTTGGTGGGTGTAAGAGGGCCATTAAGCCAGCCTTTGTGTTGTGATGTTCCAGAGTGGCCCATTTAGTCTCGATACAGAGTAGCAGCCGTGTTAGTCTGTATTCGCAAAAAGAAAAGGAGTACTTGTGGCATCTTAGAGACTAACAAATTTATTAGAGCATAAGCTTTCGTGAGCTACAGCTCACTTCATCGGATGGATTTGAAGTGAGCTGTAGCTCACGAAAGCTTATGCTCTAATAAATTTGTTAGTCTCTAAGGTGCCACAAGTACTCCTTTTCTTTTAGTCTTGATAGTTATGGATGGGCAGAGGAACCACTTTTCCTGCCTGGATTCACAAGTTCAGAGCAGGCACTTTTTACCAATGTGATATATGCCATCATGAGCCAGCAATGCCCCTCTGCCATGTACATTGGTCAAACTGGACAGTCTCTACGTAAAAGAATAAATGGACACAAATCAGACGTCAAGAATTATAACATTCAAAAACCAATTGGAGAACACTTCAATCTCTCTGGTCACTCGATTACAGACCTGAGGGTGGCTCTACTTCAACAAAAAAACTTCAAAAACAGACTCCAACAAGAGACTGCTGAATTGGAATTAATTTGCAAACTGGATACAATTAACTTAGGCTTGAATAGAGACTGGGAATGGATGAGTCATTACACAAAGTAAAACTATTTCCCCATGTTATTTCTCCCCCACACCCCAACCCCCACTGTTCCTCAGATGTTCTTGTTAACTGCTGGAAATAGCCTACCTTGCTTGTCACCATGAAAGGTTTTCTTCCCTCCCCCCTGCTGCTGGTGATGGCTCATCTTAAGTGATCACTCTCCTTACAGTGTGTATGATAAAACCCATTGTTTCATGTTCTCTATGTGTGTATATAAATCTCCCCTCTGTATTTTCCACCAAATGCATCCGATGAAGTGAGCTGTAGCTCACGAAAGCTTATGCTCAAATAAATTTGTTAGTCTCTAAGGTGCCACAAGTACTCCTTTTCTTTTTGCACTTTTTATAGTTATTTAAAGCAAACCTTACATGTTACCTTGTAGCGCAGGATACAGACATTACAAGTAAGATTAATGCATGCAGCAATTTACAAGCAGTCTAAATACTAAACACATTCTTACAAGTTCAACACTCATCTTGAACAATATATGAACTACTCTGGTCTCCAGCTATGAATTTGTCAGTGCTCAGCGGATGCCTACAGCCTTGGCAAGGGCTGGCCCCTGGTTTACTAACCTCATATATACCAAAAGCCCTTTGTCTCCTACTCTCTGGCAAATCCAGCTTGCACCAGTGTATGCAACCCAGCCTGGGGGTGGAACTTCCAGGCTCAGGTGTAATCAGCCCTGATGTTATTTCCTGGAGGAGCAATGCTAGCCCTCCCCCATTGGGTAGAACACAACCCTACATAAACTGTCATCAGTTTCATACTGTGGTTCCAATATTGGTCCCCCGCATAGATCCAGTCTGATCCTTAATAGGTGGAGACTGGCTTAAGCCTTGGAGCAGGACGTGTACCGCTTAGTATTCCCTTTGGTTGCATTAACTAGGGTAACTGAATATTCTTGTTCTCCATAGAAATGCCCAACCCCTTCTTAGCCACAATGACTTCCTGTGGCCATGAGTTCCTCAATCTAATTACAGGTTAGGTGACATAAGTTGTTTCCTTGCCTGGGTTTTAAATTACTCACCTTTCAGTGTCACTAGGGTGTCCCCTCTTTGTTGTGTTACAAGATAGGAGAACAGATGCTCCCAATCTGTCTGCTATGAACTTTTATCACAGCCTTTCTTATTGGTCTCCTCTCTGTATCAGTCCAGTCTCTTCAATCTGCATTTATAGGGCAATTTCTCCAGGCCCCAAATGTTCTCACCACCCTTCTCTGAGCCCCTCTAGTTCTGCTAGACCCTTTCTGTAATGGGGTGACTCAGGATGTGCACAGGATCCAAATGAGGCTGGTCCAGAGAGATATATATATAAAAGTATTAGAATATTCTCTGTATTATTTTCCATCCCATTCCATCCAAACATCTTTGCTCTTCTGACTGCAGCTACACACTGAGCAAGGTGCTTAGACCCCAGGTCTCTTTCTTGCATTGATACTGGTAATTTAGAACCCGGTCAGGTGTAAGCCTGAGTAAGTAACCTCTGGGTACTTTACTTTGCACTGATCACTGTGGCTTTGTGTGCCTGGTGCTGTCCGTTTCCCAGGCTGGAGGGGCACAGGGAGGGGAGAGCTGGCACTGCTAAAACGATTGTTGTAACGGGTTGAAATGGCAGCTGCTGACCCTGGGTTCAGGGCTGTTGGTCCTTGACCCACGGAGCTGACTTAGTGACTATTTCTCTAGTGCTGATGTGGGACTGGGACCTCCATCGGCAGCTCTCAGATGGGCAGCATATGCGTCCCTGTTCCACAGGGCTCAGCCAGGCACAGCGCAGGGGGAGGCCAAAAGAGGCTCTGTTCTCCCTGCCTGCACTGGGCATCTCATATGGTCCTTTGCATTCTTCGCACTTTCTGGAGGTGACAAAATGCCTCCCGCGCTCGCTGTCTGTGCTGGCAGGAGCAGACTCCTTTCCCGGATTGCTAATCTCTCTATTTCTGCTGGGTAAGAGGGTTAAAGAGACTGGTTTGGTTCCCAATTTAATCACTCTTGATGGAAAGACAAGAGTCATCCAGAGATCATGGAAGGGGGAGGGTCTACCAAGCCTCAGCCAATCACAGGCTGCTCTCTAATTGGCTTCCACTTTGGATAGTTTTTCAGAAGCAGGGAGGGGCTGGGGGCATTTGCCAGTCTCCACCTGTTTTACAGGGATGTGCTGTTAGCAGGATAGTCAGGCCCAGGACTGATGACCTGGGGGCTAGAGCAGCACATTTGGCATCTGGGGAGCTGGTGGCTTCAGGCCTGCAGAGGGGATGGTAGCCAGCTGCTGTAAGGCACAGGTAAGCTGGAGTGTGGCCCCCTTCCAGGAGCCACAAGGAATACCCTGCTGGTATTTACAGGGCTTGTCTCTGAACCACCCCAGGGATCACTGCTCTCAATGAATTGCAGCCACTTCTGGGGTGTGATGTGGCAACTGTTTTAACAGCCATGCAGCACCATTGCTTAGCCAGTTAGGACTCACACAAATGGGGTTCTGGCCTGGATGCCAGATTAAACAAAGACTGTGACTGTCTCGCCAACTACAAAAGCAGTTTTTCCTCCCTTGGTGTTCACACCTCAGCTGCTAGAAGAGGGCTTCATCCTCCCTGATTGAACTAACCTTGTTATCCCTAGCCTGATTCTTGCTTGCCCATTTATATCTGCCTCTGGAAATTTCCACGCCATGCATCTGATGAAGTGGGTGTTCACCCACGAAAGCTCCTGGTCCAATACGTCTGTTAGTCTCTAAGGTGCCACAGGACTCTCTGCCGTTTCTATTGTCTGGTGGTTTATTCTTAATCCCATTACCCCAGCCCTCCCCATGGTGTGTGCCTGCTTCCCTGACCCTGCCCCAGTTTGTGCCCCTCTCCTCCCCATGTGGTGCCCCAGGAGCCCACCATTGGCTCTCTCTGCCCTGAGGCGCCAGGTGCTCTGCCTGCCCCAGTGCCAGCTGATACCTCGTGTGGTGAGGCTGGTGCCTGTGCCCCAGGGCTGTTTCAGACCCAGAGCCCCAGCACATTAGGGACCTGCCTGTGCTCCTTCCCTGTTGGCCCTTGGGAGCCTGAGCCCTATGCCTGCGGCTAGCAAGCCGGGCTGAGAACCAATCGCCTCCTTTCCCAGATGTGACCAGCGTGTCCCCGCCCAGCCGTGCCCTGTGCCCTGGGTGGCCCAACAGCTTTGGGGTGGGCAGCCAGTTCCATGACTCCTTGGATGCAGTGTGTGTAGGAGGATGCAGGTGCCACAGGCAGCCAGGATATGCTGCTGGGGATGACCATTGTTGCTATGTGTGGGCACACATCCTTTCCCCAGGGCATCCTGCCCAACACCCACTCCCCACCTGTCCTGCTCTACCACTCAACCTGCCTTTCTGCTTAGAGCCATCCAGGCCAGCCACCGTGTAGATGCTCCCAGTGCAATGTGCTGAGAAGGGGGCCATGTTCGGCGCAAAGGGGGAGCGCTGCATGCAGCCGGAGGTGTGGGAGTTTAGTGCTCTCCAACTCTGCCGCCCGCCCTAGAGACTGATCTTCCTATCACAGCCTGGACTCAGGCCCTCTTGTGCATGGTCAGCAGCCTGATGCAATTGGCTCCCACACACTCCCAAGCTGGCTAGGTCTGTGCAGCGTTCAGGCCCCGTCTCTGGCTTTGCTCATGTGCAGACTCCCTGTCTGAAACCCTTCCCTGGGATGTGAGCCTCTGCAGTGCAGCTGCCCCAACCCCACGACCTGTGCGGAGACTTCCCCAGCCTTCCCACTGCGCGTGCCTGGCGCCTAGGTTCACCCTTCGGGGACACCTGGAAGGTAAGTCAGGAACGTGGGCTTTGCATGGGAACGTCTCATGTATGCATGTACTGTGAGACAGCACAGGGATGGCCAAGCACTGCTTGTGAAAGTGACTCACCGCATTCCCTCCTGAGAGCCCTCCTGCCCTCTCCTCTAGCTGGGTCCCCTCCTTCAGGTGCTGGAGAGCACCAGCCCGCAGTCTCTTCTGTTCAGTTCCTGCTTCCAGCCAGCTGGCTGTTGAGCAGAACCACCAGACGTCCATGGCTCTCTGGTGAAGTCAGGGGTTACTACCAGTGCAGAGCTACTTAGTGGGGATGCCCCTTGATGGTCTTGTTTCAGCTGCTGCTTGTCACTTTGTGGCCCTGTCTGTCCCTCTGTGTGTCTGTCCTGGCTGTCTCTTGTCCTATGCTCTGGCTGTAGCTCTGTGGGGCAGAGCAGTCTCTTGTCTCTACAGTGCCCAACACAGTGAGGCCCTGGGACTGCAGCCAGGCATAGAGTACAGAGCAATGAAAAGAGCCCTTGGCAGCCTGGAGGGCAAGGTTGTGTCTTACTGCACCGTTTCACTTTGGCTCAGCATGGACAGCGGCTGGTTTGAGTTTGGCTGAGTAGCTGCCAGCCATCGGTCTGGTTCTATCCTTCACCGCTGGGTCAAACAGCCTTATAGCAGCTGGTATGTTCTGAGTCGCCTCCCTCCTCAGCTGTTTATATATCCAAAGCATCACATTGGCTGTGTTGCTACTGCCTCGCCTTGGGAGAGCCTGTGGATGTCCTCACCCACTACCCCACCTACCATCAGTACATTTCTTCCCCCATTACTGGAGTGGCTGAGCACCTGGCAGTCCTTGATGTGTTCATCCTCACAACCCCTGTGCAGCAAGGCCAGGCTGTCAGCCCCCTGCACAGATGCCAAGTGACTGTCCCAGGGTCACACTCGGAATCTATGGCACAGCCAGGAACTGAACCCAGGTCTCCCTAGTCTGAGGCTAGCACCTGAACAGCGGGACCATCCTCTGTCACCCCACAAGCCTTCTTGGAGACCCATCTTCCCAGGAGACAGCTCCCCATCCTGCAGGCACAGCTGGCAGTCCTTCCTGGATGCGTTCTCTTGTATTCGGCTGGATTAAGATGCAATTAGTTTGAATGGGCCCAGGTTACCAAGCAATCCCGATGGCTCTGTCCTCCCTGTTCATTACCACTCCACCAACCCTTGTTCATCCGCAGATGTGATCAGCAGGGATTTTATATTTACGTCCCGATCACTGATCAACATGTGGAGCCCCATCAGGCTGAGTACTTACCCCTGTGGAGCCTCCCTAAAAACTCCCAGTTAGCCAGTTCTTCATGCATTTACCACATGATAGATTAATATTGTGTAGAGCTCGTTATTTAATCAGAGTAGCATGAAGGCAGTATGAAATGCCTCACTAAAGTTGAAGTACATTTGCTTGATAAAGGTAACCATGGTGATGTGATGTAATCTCATCAAAGAAAGAAATCGGGTTTGTTGGACATGACCAGTTTTTCATAAAACCATGTTGACTGACATTAATTCTATTTCTATACTTTAATTCTTTATTGATTGAATCCCATATCAGCGTTTCCATTATTTTGCCTAGGATTGATGTCAAGCTAACTGGCCGTTGGTTATCCAGGTCATCCCATTTTCCCCTCTTGAATATTGGCACCACATTAGCACTCTTCTAATCTTCCGGAATTTCCCCAGTATTCCAAGATGTATTAAACATTAACATCAGCAGGCCAGAGATCTCCTCAGCCACCGCTTTTAGGACTCTTAGGTGTAAGTTATCTTAGCTTGATAACGTCTACTGGGTATAAATATTTTAAATTATTTGAAATCCACATATAATTACAAATGGACTGGAAAATACTTAATCATCCTCACATGATATGAGTGTCATTCTGCTGCTTTCCAGATACAGAATAGAAATTCTTACAACTAGAATACCCACCTGCTGAAGTGAAGAAACAGATTGACAGAGCCAGAAGAGTACCCAGAAGTCACCTACTACAGGACAGGCCCAACAAAGAAAATAACAGAACGTCACTAGCCATCACCTTCAGCCCCCAACTAAAACCTCTCCAACGCATCATCAAGGATCTACAACCTATCCTGAAGGATGACCCATCACTGTCAAAGATCTTGGGAGACAGGCCAGTCCTTGCTTATTGACAGACCCCCAATCTGAAGCAAATACTCACCAGCAACCACACACCACACAACAGAACCACTAACCCAGGAACCTATCCTTGCAACAAAGCCCGTTGCCAACTCTGTCCACATATCTATTCAGGGGACATCATCATAGGGCCTAATCACATCAGCCACACTATCAGAGGCTCGTTCACCTGCACATCTACCAATGTGATATATGCCATCATGTGCCAGCAATGCCCCTCTGCCATGTACATTGGTCAAACTGGACAGTCTCTACATAAAAGAATAAATGGACACAAATCAGAGGACAAGAATTATAACATTCAAAAACCAGTTGGAGAACCCTTCAATCTCTCTGGTCACTCGATTACAGACCTAAGAGTGGCAATTCTTCAACAAAAAAACCTTCAAAAACAGACTCCAAGGAGAGACTGCTGAATTGGAATTAATTTGCAAACTGGACACCATTAATTTAGGCTTAGAGACTGGAAGTGGATGGGTCATTACACAAAGTAAAACTATTTCTCCCCCCCCCCGCACTGTTCCTCAGATGTACTTGTCAACTGCTGGAAATGGCCCACCTTGATTATCACTACTAAAGGTTTTCTTCCTCCCCCTCTTTCCCTCCCCCCCCCCCCCCCGCTGGTAATAGCTCATCTTAAGTGATCATTCTCCTTACAGTGTGTATGGTAACACCCATTGTTTCATGTTCTCTGTGTATATAAATCTCCCCACTGTATTTTTCACTGAATGCATCTGATGAAGTGAGCTGTAGCTCACGAAAGCTTTATGCTCAAATAAATTTGTTAGTCTCTAAGGTGCCACAAGTACTCCTTTTTCTGTTTTGAGAATAGAAATATGTATTGAACACTTCTGCCTTTGCGGTATCATTAACTAATTTACCATCTCCGTCTAGTGATGGGCCTATGCCATTATTTGGATTTTACTTTTTCTGATATAGTTTAAAAAAGACCTAGTTGTCTTTAGCCTGCCAGACATAGATTTTTCTCCCCCATGATGTCTTCTTCTTCCCTTAGAAATTTTCTATACTGAATTTCTTTTAGTTTATATAGATTGCTATTTACTTCCCATTTTTCCATTTGTTACATTTTGCTTTGTTTCTAATTGCTACCTTCACTTCCCCTCTGAACGAGGATGGGTTTTTAACCAAAGTTGTCCTCTTTCTCTATTGTGGAATCGTGTCTTTTCGGCCATGTAATAAACTCTTTTTAAAGAGCTCTCTATGTTCATTCACATTTTTCCTCTCAATTAATTTCACATACATACAATATTCCTCAGCTTGGGGAAAGCACCATGTATGTATGTATGTGTATGTATATGTATAATTTTTATGAGTTCATTCAATACGGCCAAATGGAGCACAGTCCCAACTGAGGATAGATAGATATAGATTAGATTATTGAATGTAATCAAATTATGATCACTGGTCCCTAGGCAACCACCAACTTCCAGTCCAGTGATTGATTCATATTTATCCAAAGGTCCAAAATTGGGTTGCTCTGCATTGGCTGCACTACCATTTGTGTTACCATCATTTATAAAAACTCCAGTGATGTTTACTAATGGCTGCATGAGCTCTCTGACATGTCTCCCTGACTGAAGTCCTCTGCCATAACAGAGCATTTATTTCCCCACATTACAGATGTGTTTAAGCAGCATCCTGGTCTCTGGTTTGATTCCATGATCTGTAACAGATGTCCACCAGTATGGCCAGCTGGGCTTTATTAGTTAGCACATTGATCCATATGCATTAGAGATGCTGTGGTCAGATTATCAGTAAATCTGAACAGCAAATGGTGTTTGAGGCTGAGTGCCCCCCACCCCGTTACCCACTCTTGCCTTCCTGAGCAGGTCAGAACCAGTGATTTTTTGAATGTTCCAATCATGCAGACATCCTACCAGGTTTCAGTGATGCCAGCTGAGTCATGGGCATACACATCACTCATCCAAATCCCACTGCATCCCAGAGCTGTCCCAGCCGCCTAGAAGGCTGATCCTGCTTGCCCCAAACCCATCTGTGGAGCTTCGGCAAAGACAAACCAGCAGCAGAGCCTGTTGTGTGTCACAGCTCAAGAACCTGGTTTGCTGCTCTGGCCAGCTGGAAGAGCTCTCTGAAGTATAGCTAGGAGCTCACTGCATCCCAGCGCTGCTACACCTTTAGGGTCCAGGAAGCCAAGGAGGTGGCCCCCTAGGGTGGGGCATACAGCCCGATGACTAGCAAACACATCAAAGCTCCAGGTAGGAGCCAAAGGGTGCCCATGCCCTCTGCCTGGCCCAACTGCATTGCAGGGGCTGGGTGATGTAACCTCTCCCTTCCCCTCCCCTAGACCACACTGCCTGGGCCTTCTGGTGGGGTCCATGTGGCCAGCCCTGGGGAGGTCCAGCCCATTCTGTATGCCCTGCCCTTCCAGGTGAGAGCATTGGGCACAAGAGGGGCTCTGAGGAGCTGCAGCTTGTAGTGTGGCCTGAACGAATCTGGGTTTGCTGTCCATGCCCCTTGTGGCCAGGGCTTGGGCTACTGGGAGAGGTAGTTCTCAGCTACCTGGCCTGGACTTCTCCATGAGGAGGCTGGGGGCAGGGCCTTTCCCATCTCCTGGGCTCTGGCCACCCACTAGGAGGTGAGTCTGGAAATCCTGAGCCAATTAGCAGCCCTAATCCCTCCCAGAGCAGGGGCTGCCTCCCCCCTGGAAGGCCTGGGGCAGTCAGTGGCACTTGGGATGGGGAGGGGGCTGTGTTCTGCTGGAGAGGCACGGTGGGGAGCTGTCCAGGGCAGCAGGTTGGATCAGCTGCGGATGGGCCCGGGGCAGCTCTGTGTCTCTGTCTGGCATCAGCTGGGGACAAGGAGCCTGTGCAGGCTGGGTATCCCATCAGGAGAGTCTTGGGCTTGGCCCTGCCCTGCAGCGCTGCCCCCGGCCCGCCGGCAGGAACAGATGGCCAGGGCTGGCCAGAGCCTCCCAATCCCCCACTAATCCCATTGAGGAGCAGCTCAGCTCAGCTCCCCCTTCGCGCTGGCCATTCGACAGGGACCTGTCCAGGAAAGACACAGGAGGTAGCTGCCTCAGTGCAGCCCTTTGGGCCTCCTCTGGGGCAGGAAAGCCCCTTCCCCTGGCGCTGGTGCCAACATGAGGCGTCCCTGAGCCTGCCTCCTTGCCACCGCCGGAGGCGCAGAGCCCCTTGATGCTGCCAGCCATGTTCTTCCCCCAAATGCTGAGGCGCAGCCACCTCTGCAGCTGCCTCATGAACTCGCTCTTCAACCAGGTGAGCCTGGCCCCAGCACCCCTTTCCAGGCCCCTTGCTATGCCTGGCACAGCCCCATGGCCTCCCTCCGAGACGGTCTGGCTGTGGAACCCCCTCCCACTGGGGTCGCTTCCTGTAGGGCAGGGGCCTGCTACCAGTGGGGCCCAGCTCCCCCCTTGAAGGTGGCTGGGCCGGTGAGTCAGTGTCCGCACAGTGCTGCCCAATAATCCCCAGGCCTGTGGCACAGCTCAGCGGCCTCTTGGCTCACACCCTCTTCTGCCCCATCACCCCAGCCAGCATCGCGGTGACCCCCAGCCCCTACACCTCGCCCTGGGCAGCCGGGATGCAGGCCCACGGTGTGACTCCGCTGTCTTTCATCCCTCAGATCTGCTGCTGTTGCGGCCCAGCCCCCTGCGGCTTCTGCTGCTCCTGCTGCCCCAGCATTAAGGTCTCCACGGGAAGCCGCATCCTCTACACCCTCTTCCACGTCCTGGCCTCCACGGTGTGCTGCCTCATGCTCTCCCGCACCATCTCCGAAGCCGTCAAGGAGAACGTGAGTGGAGCCTGGCTGCTGGCCCCCGTGCTGGCGTCTGGCTCTGCGACTCGTAGGTCTGCTCTCTCCAGCTCCCCGGAGTATCGCCCTGGCTGTGGGCCAGGCAGAGTGAACCCCAAGGGGCAGGTGTGGCCCTGCATTGTCCCAGGCTGTCTCAGGCAGGTGGCAGCGCCGGCTGATCTGTCCCTGTGATTCCCACCTCTGCAGGTGCCTTTCTACGCCCTGCTCTGTGAGCACCTCCCCCGGGGCATGGACTGTGACCTCCTGGTGGGCTACTCGGCAGTCTACAGGGTCTGCTTCGGCACCGCCTGCTTCTACCTGATGCAGGCTGTCTTCCTGATCAACGTGAAATCCAGCAGCAGCTTCCGCGCCCTGCTGCACAATGGGTAAGAGACCCCCACGCCCATGGGCCTGGCTCTGCGCACTGAGCTGGAGCTGGCCCCAGCTGGAAGGAGCTGGGGCTTGGGCTGGGCCAGGGGCTCCCTGACTTCTGACCTTCATTGCAGGTTCTGGTTCCTGAAGCTGCTGATTCTGGTTGGGCTTTGTGCAGCAGCCTTCTTCATCCCTGATGACCGCTTCCTGCAAGGTACCAGCCCATGGACACGAACCCAGCCCCACCCTGGATTGGGGCCATAGGGACTGCCCCAGCAGCACGCCCAGGAAAGCAGCCGCCTTCAGTTACTACGGACCTGGGGCCGGGTGGGAGCCAGCGCCCGCTAGCAGGGAAGGGCCCCAGGTCCCATTCTCCACCCCCCTGAGCCAGCCAGTCCCTGCCCTGGGACTGGATTGGAGTCGATACTCCCAGAGGAGAAAGCCCCTAGGGCCACTGCTGGTCCCAGCTCCTGGGCCTGGCTTGGGGCTAGAGCCCTCAAGGCGAGGGGTCAAGCGCAGAGAACTGGGGCCTGGCACATAGCCCCACTTTCTCCAGGTCAGCGGCTTGAGCTCACTCCCCTTTGTTTAGGAATTAGAGATGGGAAAGGCCTAACAGCCATCCCAGAGCCAGTGCCTGGCCAGACCCTGTTGACTGCTCTGCAAAGCTGGGCAGGTGTCCTGTGTGCCCCTCGGCTCCACCTTGCCCCAGTGAGCTAGTCTCCCACCCCATGAAGTTCACCACCTCACTCAGCTGCTCAGGCCCCTCCTCCTGGCG
Organism: Dermochelys coriacea; assembly: GCF_009764565.3. Taxonomy (NCBI): domain Eukaryota; kingdom Metazoa; phylum Chordata; order Testudines; family Dermochelyidae; genus Dermochelys; species Dermochelys coriacea. The sequence goes on from NC_050077.1 coordinate 85,719,987, forward strand.
GGGAGGGGGTGTTATCTGCCCGTGGGTAGGGACTGGGTGAGGTGGAGCACAGTTGGGCTGGCTATGTGGCATGGCCGGGTCCTGGTGGATCTGTACGACAGGCAGGGATGGGCTCGGCCATGGCCAGGCGTGTGTCTGACCTTGCTCCCTCTCTCACTGCTTCACCTACTGATAGCCTGGCACTATGTGGGCATCTGTGGCGGTTTTGCCTTCATCCTCATCCAGCTGGTGCTGATCACAGCCTTTGCCCATACCTGGAACAAGAACTGGTGAGTCCGCTCCCCCGGCGCACGGTGGGGTATCCTGGGGCTGGGCCATGGGGACTCTTCCAGGTACCTTTTTCTAGCTCCTCTGCAGCTGTGGTTTCTCCCATTGCCTCTGGGAGTCTGTGCCCTGCAGGGAGACTCTGTATGCCAGGCTTGCTGGCCCTGTGCCCTTCCCAAGCTGCTAAAGATTTGCATTAGCCCCTCACTCAGCTTGTTCCCTCTCTCTGCAGGCTGCTGGGCGCGTCCCAGGACAAGCGCTGGTACCTGGCCGTGCTGCTGGCCACGCTCGGATTCTACGCCATCGCCTCCATCGCCGTCTCCTTCCTGTACAAGTACTACACCCACCCAGCTGGCTGCCTGCTCAACAAGGCCCTGCTCACCCTCAATGTCAGCCTGTGTGGGCTCCTGTCCTTCCTCTCCATCACACCCTGCGTGCGGCTCAGTGAGTGCCTCGGGTGGGGTTCCTCCCCGCTGAGACGCTGCCTGCCATGTGGGCTGCCACTCAGATTTCTAACACCTCTCTGGGTGGGTGGCTGTAAGCTGGGCCTGGAATGTCCACCTGCCCCCGGGCTGCGCTGGGTGGGGTGCTTTTCACTGCACCCCCAAGGGGGAGGTGGTAGCTCCAGGACCCAGGATTGGGACTGAAACAGAACTGTCAGCCGTAACTCTGGATTGTTCTGTGTGTGCGATGCCGTGTGTGTGCAAATCACACTCTGTGAGTGCAGCCATGTGTGTGCGTGTGTGTGTGTATGCAAACAATGACTTGTGTGCCTGTGCAAGTGACAATGTGTGCTGTCAAAACAGATCTTTTATGGCCCACAGCTGGGCAGATGTTTATCGGTACCAGTGAAGACCTGGCTACAGTATGGTTAATGCACAGTTCATTTATTTGAGAGAGAATCACACAAGCAATTAAGGTTACATGGTCTACATCCTTTCCTACAAGCCTTAGCTTCCCAAGGATAAACCCTCAGTAACTGTTACTGACAAAGCAGACGTATCTACCACTTCTAGATGAAGACTTCTTCTCTTCTTTCCTCTCTCAGGTACTTGTCTGTCCCCCGAAGCAGAGTCTTGGTCACTCTGAGCCCTCTGATTCTAGGATGACACAAACGTCCCCCGAGGCAGGGTCTCCGTTACCCCGACAACTTCTGTCTCCGTCTCAAACCTCTTCAGATGTTAAATGGGGAAATTAGTCTTGACTCATTTACTTTGCTTAGCACTTATACTGTTTTATTCTCCAAGAAGTCACATGTCTCAGAAATATGCCTCGTAGGCATTTATTACTGGTATATTCTCATTAATATTTTGGAAGGGATTGCAAAGCAGACACACAGACCAATGCTCAGCCATCGTTTACCCTCTCATAAATCATTCACTTAAGCTCTTAGCGTGATGTTATCCAAAAAGGGTCATTTTGACCCATGTCAACTTGCGCTAAACCCACTGATCACATGATTTTATGTGTTCTTTACTTTGTGAGCTAATGTTCTGCTGTTTTCCAAAATTCAGGGTTAAAACATACACACCTATTGAGCTGTTATTAACCATTCCAGTGCAGTTTCAGCACCTCCAGTAAATTTGCACTCCATTTATCTAATGCTTAGAGAATCCTGCTCCCAGAATCCTCTCACACATTCAGACATGCCAAGCTATACCAAACTCATGCTTGTCACATTTATTCATATCAGTCACAGCAATTCATAATCATTTGGCACCGTCTCAACATGTGCGGGTGTGAAGCCATGTACATGTGTGAGCAATACCATGTGTGAGTGACACTGTGTGCAAGTGAGTGTGTGAAGCTACGTGTGTGTGTGTGTGCGCGCTAGTGATGTTGTGTATGTTTGCAAATGACACCAGGCACATGTGTGCGAGTGACTGTGTGAAGTCATGCATGTGTGATCAACACTGTATGTACATGTGCAAGCAACAGTGTACGCAAGTGAAGCCACGTGTGTGTGCGAGCATAGCATGTGTGCATGCAAGAGATGCTGTGTGTCCTGCATGCCCAACCTCTCCCAGCCTGCCTGAGCCCTGCATGGGGGGCTGGGCAGTGGGTTCTGGGGCTGCTGGAGGACTGGTGTAAGAGGGAGGGCTGCTCTGGCCAGTTTTGGGCTGTAGTTGGCCTCTGACCTGTGGGAAAGCAGCTGACTCTCCCTTCTCCATGCAGAACAGCCCCGCTCGGGTCTCCTGCAAGCATCTATCATCAGCTGCTATGTCATGTACCTCACCTTCTCGGCCCTGTCCAGCCGCCCACCCGAAAAAGGTCAGTGCAGCCTAGGGCTGCCAACTTTCTACTCACACTAAACCAAACACCCTTGCCCTGCCCCTCCGCTGAGGCCTCACCCCTGCTCACTCCACTCTCCCATCGCTCGCTCTCCCCCACCCTCACTCACTTTCATGGGGCTGGGGCAGGGGGGTGAGTGCGGGAGGGGGTGAGGGCTCCAGCTGGGGGTATGGGCTCTGGGGTGGGGTCAGAAATGAGGAGTTCAGAGTGTGTGTGGGAGCTTCAGGCTGGGGCAGGGGGTTGGGATGCGCGAGGGGGTGAGGACTCTGGCTGAGAGTGCGGGTTCTGGGGTGGGGCCAGGGATGAGGAGTTTAGGATGCAGGAGGGCTCTTGGGGTTGGGGTGTGAGGGCTCTGGCTGGGGGGCAGACTCTGGGGCTCAGGAGGGTGCTCCGGACTGGGACTGAGGGGTTCAGAGGGTGGGAAGGGGAACAGGGTTGGGGTGTGTGGAGGTGGAGCGAGGACTCCAGTTGGGGGTGAGGGCTTTGGGGTGTGGAACCTTTTTTTTTTTTTTTTTTTTTTTTTTTTTTTTTTTTTTCCTGCCATAGGCTATTGACCCACAGAAAAAAATCAATTGCGGGCCACTCACCCGCCCGGAGGGATGCGGAGGCTCAGGGCTTCCCCCTGCAGCGGGATGAACTGGCACTCGCAGCTCCTGCCCCAGAGGGGGGTGCCATGAGCTGGATGAAATTAATCACGGGCCCGGATCTGGCCCATGGGCCTTAGGTTCCCCGCCCCTGCCCTATGCGTCGGAGCCAGAGGAGGGACATGCCAGCTGCTTCCTGGGAACTGTGTGGAGTGGAGGCTAGCAAGGAGTCTGCCAGCCCTGCTGCACCACCAACCAGATAGTCAATGGCCTGGCCAGCCAGGATCCCTTTTCGACTGGATGTCGGGAACTGGACACCTGGTCATCATAGTGCAGCCCCATGCGCCTGCCTTGGCAAGGCAGCTGGGAGCCCAGCCAGGGATCCAGGCCTGCAGCTCCCTCACTACCTGTCTTGCTGTCTCCCCACCCTGCAGTGCTGTACAAGGGGCAGAACCTCACCATCTGTTTCCCTAGCGTCAGCAAGGACGGGCTGCAGACAGAAGACACCACAGTTGCCATCCTGGGAGCCACCATCATGTACGCCTGTGTTCTCTTGGCGTGGTGCGTATGCTCATCTACTGTTCTGGTCAGCTGTAGGGGCCGCCTGAGGCAGGCTGTCAGGGGAGGTTCCCACAGACCCTGGGGCTCCATTTCCACTTCAGAGCTTCTGGAGTGTTTGTCACGGTGTCCCTGGGCGATGCTCTGGAGCTGCTCCCCATGACGCCAGGCAGGACTCTGGGGAAGTCTCCTTTCTGTGAGCAGCCTGTCTGCAGGACACAGCTCACCCGGCTTCCCCCTTCCTGGGTCTGACTTTGGAGCATTCAGCATCCTCTGCCCCTCCGTGCGCTTTCCACAGCGAGTCCGCCCAGGCGGGGTCCTGGGGAAGCCAGAGGGTCCTGCACCCCAACTTTGCAGTCAGCCAGTAAAACAGAGGTTTATTAGATGACAGGAACATGGTCTAACACAGAGCTTGTAGGTACAGAGAACAGGACCCCTCAGCTGGGTCCATTTTGGGGGCAGTGAGCCAGACAACCACGTCTGCACTTCACTCCGTGTCCCCAGCCAGCCCCAAACTGAAACTCTCTCCAGCCCCCCCTCCTCTGGGCTTTGTCCCTTTCCCGGGCCAGGAAGTCACCGGATTCCTTTGTTCTCCAACCCTTTAGCTCTCACCTTGCAGGGGGGAAGGGCCCAGGCCATCAGTGGCCAGGAGACAGAGTGTCGCCATTTATGTACCCTGGCCCTTTGCTCTGCAACAATTACATCCCCTATCCCACCACCTAGATACTTAAGACCTGCACAGGGGAAACTGAAAAAAGAAAAGGAGTACTTGTGGCACCTTAGAGACTAACAAATTTATTAGAGCATAAGCTTTCGTGAGCTACAGCTCACTTCATCGGATGCATTTGGTGGAAAAAACAGAGGAGAGATTTATATACACACACACAGAGAACATGAAACAATGGGTTTATCATACACACTGTAAGGAGAGTGATCACTTAAGATAAGCCATCACCAACAGCAGGGGGGGGAAGGAGGAAAACCTTTCATGGTGACAAGCAAGGTAGGCTAATTCCAGCAGTTAACAAGAATATCAGAGGAACAGTGGGGGGTGGGGTGGGAGGGAGAAATACCATGGGGAAATAGTTTTACTTTGTGTAATGACTCATCCATTCCCAGTCTCTATTCAAGCCTAAGTTAATTGTATCCAGTTTGCAAATTAATTCCAATTCAGCAGTCTCTCGTTGGAGTCTGTTTTTGAAGCTTTTTTGTTGAAGTATAGCCACTCTTAGGTCTGTGATCGAGTGACCAGAGAGATTGAAGTGTTCTCCAACTGGTTTTTGAATGTTATAATTCTTGACGTCTGATTTGTGTCCATTCATTCTTTTACGTAGAGACTGTCCAGTTTGGCCAATGTACATGGCTGAGGGGCATTGCTGGCACATGATGGCATATATCACATTGGTAGATGCGCAGGTGAACGAGCCTCTGATAGTGTGGCTGATGTGATTAGGCCCTATGATGGTATCCCCTGAATAGATATGTGGACAGAGTTGGCAACGGGCTTTGTTGCAAGGATAGGTTCCTGGGTTAGTGGTTCTGTTGTGTGGTGTGTGGTTGCTGGTGAGTATTTGCTTCAGATTGGGGGGCTGTCTGTAAGCAAGGACTGGTCTGTCTCCCAAGATCTGAGAGAGCGATGGCTCGTCCTTCAGGATAGGTTGTAGATCCTTGATGATGCGTTGGAGGGGTTTTAGTTGGGGGCTGAAGGTGATGGCTAGTGGCGTTCTGTTGTTTTCTTTGTTGGGCCTGTCCTGTAGTAGGTGACTTCTGGGTACTCTTCTGGCTCTGCCAATCTGTTTCTTCACTTCAGCAGGTGGGTACTGTAGTTGTAGGAATGCATGATAGAGATCTTGTAGGTGTTTGTCTCTGTCTGAGGGGTTGGAGCAAATGCGGTTATATCGTAGCGCTTGGCTGTAGACAATGGATCGAGTGGTATGATCTGGATGAAAGCTAGAGGCATGTAGGTAGGAATAGCGGTCAGTAGGTTTCCGATATAGGGTGGTGTTTATGTGACCATCGCTTATTAGCACCGTAGTGTCCAGGAAGTGGATCTCTTGTGTGGACTGGTCCAGGCTGAGGTTGATGGTGGGATGGAAATTGTTGAAATCATGGTGGAATTCCTCAAGAGCTTCTTTTCCATGGGTCCAGATGATGAAGATGTCATCAATGTAGCGCAAGTAGAGTAGGGGCATTAGGGAACGAGAGCTGAGGAAGCGTTGTTCTAAGTCAGCCATAAAAATGTTGGCATACTGTGGGGCCATGCGGGTACCCATCGCAGTGCCGCTGATTTGAAGGTATACATTGTCACCAAATGTGAAATAGTTATGGGTCAGGACAAAGTCACAAAGTTCTGCCACCAGGTTAGCCGTGACAGTATCGGGGATACTGTTCCTGACGGCTTGTAGTCCATCTTTGTGTGGAATGTTGGTGTAGAGGGCTTCTACATCCATAGTGGCTAGGATGGTGTTTTTAGGAAGATCACCAATGGACTGTAGTTTCCTCAGGAAATCGGTGGTGTCTCGAAGATAGCTGGGAGTGCTGGTAACGAAGGGCCTGAGGAGGGAGTCTACATAGCCAGACAATCCTGCTGTCAGGGTGCCAATGCCTGAGATGATGGGGCGTCCAGGATTTCCAGGTTTATGGATCTTGGGTAGCAGATAGAATACCCCAGGTCCTGGCTCCAGGGGTGTGTCTGTGCGGATTTGTTCTTGTGCTTTTTCAGGGAGTTTCTTGAGCAAATGCTGTAGTTTCTTTTGGTAACTCTCAGTGGGATCAGAGGGTAATGGCTTGTAGAAAGTGGTGTTGGAGAGCTGCCTAGTAGCCTCTTGTTCATACTCTGACCTATTCATGATGACGACAGCACCTCCTTTGTCAGCCTTTTTGATTATGATGTCAGAGTTGTTTCTGAGGCTGTGGATGGCACTGTGTTCTGCATGGCTGAGGTTATGGGGTAAGCGATGCTGCTTTTCCACAATTTCAGCTCGTGCACGTCGGCGGAAGCAGTCTATGTAGAAATCCAGGCTGCTGTTTCGACCTTCAGGAGGAGTCCACCTAGAATCCTTCTTTTTGTAGTGTTGGCAGGAAGGTCTCTGTGGGTTAATATGTTGGTCAGAGGTGTGTTGGAAATATTCCTTGAGTCTGAGACGTCGAAAATAGGATTCTAGGTCACCACAGAACTGTATCATGTTCGTGGGGGTGGAGGGGCAAAAGGAGAGGCCCCGAGATAGGACAGATTCTTCCGCTGGGCTAAGAGTATAGTTGGATAGATTAACAATATTGCTGGGTGGGTTACGGGAACCATTGTTGTGGCCCCTTGTGGCATATAGTAGTTTAGATAGCTTAGTGTCCTTTTTCTTTTGTAGAGAATCAAAGTGTGTTTTGTAAATGGCTTGTCTAGTTTTTGTAAAGTCCAGCCACGAGGAAGTTTGTGTGGAAGGTTGGTTCTTTATGAGAGTATCCAGTTTTGAGAGCTCATTCTTAATCTTTCCCTGTTTGCTGTAGAGGATGTTGATCAGGTGGTTCCGCAGTTTCCTTGAGAGTGTGTGGCACAAGCTGTCAGCATAGTCTGTAAAAAATCCATTACAATCTACATACCACACAGACTATGCTGACAGCTTGTGCCACACACTCTCAAGGAAACTGCGGAACCACCTGATCAACATCCTCTACAGCAAACAGGGAAAGATTAAGAATGAGCTCTCAAAACTGGATACTCTCATAAAGAACCAACCTTCCACACAAACTTCCTCGTGGCTGGACTTTACAAAAACTAGACAAGCCATTTACAAAACACACTTTGATTCTCTACAAAAGAAAAAGGACACTAAGCTATCTAAACTACTATATGCCACAAGGGGCCACAACAATGGTTCCCGTAACCCACCCAGCAATATTGTTAATCTATCCAACTATACTCTTAGCCCAGCGGAAGAATCTGTCCTATCTCGGGGCCTCTCCTTTTGCCCCTCCACCCCCACGAACATGATACAGTTCTGTGGTGACCTAGAATCCTATTTTCGACGTCTCAGACTCAAGGAATATTTCCAACACACCTCTGACCAACATATTAACCCACAGAGACCTTCCTGCCAACACTACAAAAAGAAGGATTCTAGGTGGACTCCTCCTGAAGGTCGAAACAGCAGCCTGGATTTCTACATAGACTGCTTCCGCCGACGTGCACGAGCTGAAATTGTGGAAAAGCAGCATCGCTTACCCCATAACCTCAGCCATGCAGAACACAGTGCCATCCACAGCCTCAGAAACAACTCTGACATCATAATCAAAAAGGCTGACAAAGGAGGTGCTGTCGTCATCATGAATAGGTCAGAGTATGAACAAGAGGCTACTAGGCAGCTCTCCAACACCACTTTCTACAAGCCATTACCCTCTGATCCCACTGAGAGTTACCAAAAGAAACTACAGCATTTGCTCAAGAAACTCCCTGAAAAAGCACAAGAACAAATCCGCACAGACACACCCCTGGAGCCAGGACCTGGGGTATTCTATCTGCTACCCAAGATCCATAAACCTGGAAATCCTGGACGCCCCATCATCTCAGGCATTGGCACCCTGACAGCAGGATTGTCTGGCTATGTAGACTCCCTCCTCAGGCCCTTCGTTACCAGCACTCCCAGCTATCTTCGAGACACCACCGATTTCCTGAGGAAACTACAGTCCATTGGTGATCTTCCTAAAAACACCATCCTAGCCACTATGGATGTAGAAGCCCTCTACACCAACATTCCACACAAAGATGGACTACAAGCCGTCAGGAACAGTATCCCCGATACTGTCACGGCTAACCTGGTGGCAGAACTTTGTGACTTTGTCCTGACCCATAACTATTTCACATTTGGTGACAATGTATACCTTCAAATCAGCGGCACTGCGATGGGTACCCGCATGGCCCCACAGTATGCCAACATTTTTATGGCTGACTTAGAACAACGCTTCCTCAGCTCTCGTTCCCTAATGCCCCTACTCTACTTGCGCTACATTGATGACATCTTCATCATCTGGACCCATGGAAAAGAAGCTCTTGAGGAATTCCACCATGATTTCAACAATTTCCATCCCACCATCAACCTCAGCCTGGACCAGTCCACACAAGAGATCCACTTCCTGGACACTACGGTGCTAATAAGCGATGGTCACATAAACACCACCCTATATCGGAAACCTACTGACCGCTATTCCTACCTACATGCCTCTAGCTTTCATCCAGATCATACCACTCGATCCATTGTCTACAGCCAAGCGCTACGATATAACCGCATTTGCTCCAACCCCTCAGACAGAGACAAACACCTACAAGATCTCTATCATGCATTCCTACAACTACAGTACCCACCTGCTGAAGTGAAGAAACAGATTGGCAGAGCCAGAAGAGTACCCAGAAGTCACCTACTACAGGACAGGCCCAACAAAGAAAACAACAGAACGCCACTAGCCATCACCTTCAGCCCCCAACTAAAACCCCTCCAACGCATCATCAAGGATCTACAACCTATCCTGAAGGACGAGCCATCGCTCTCTCAGATCTTGGGAGACAGACCAGTCCTTGCTTACAGACAGCCCCCCAATCTGAAGCAAATACTCACCAGCAACCACACACCACACAACAGAACCACTAACCCAGGAACCTATCCTTGCAACAAAGCCCGTTGCCAACTCTGTCCACATATCTATTCAGGGGATACCATCATAGGGCCTAATCACATCAGCCACACTATCAGAGGCTCGTTCACCTGCGCATCTACCAATGTGATATATGCCATCATGTGCCAGCAATGCCCCTCTGCCATGTACATTGGCCAAACTGGACAGTCTCTACGTAAAAGAATGAATGGACACAAATCAGACGTCAAGAATTATAACATTCAAAAACCAGTTGGAGAACACTTCAATCTCTCTGGTCACTCGATCACAGACCTAAGAGTGGCTATACTTCAACAAAAAAGCTTCAAAAACAGACTCCAACGAGAGACTGCTGAATTGGAATTAATTTGCAAACTGGATACAATTAACTTAGGCTTGAATAGAGACTGGGAATGGATGAGTCATTACACAAAGTAAAACTATTTCCCCATGGTATTTCTCCCTCCCACCCCACCCCCCACTGTTCCTCTGATATTCTTGTTAACTGCTGGAATTAGCCTACCTTGCTTGTCACCATGAAAGGTTTTCCTCCTTCCCCCCCCTGCTGTTGGTGATGGCTTATCTTAAGTGATCACTCTCCTTACAGTGTGTATGATAAACCCATTGTTTCATGTTCTCTGTGTGTGTGTATATAAATCTCTCCTCTGTTTTTTCCACCAAATGCATCCGATGAAGTGAGCTGTAGCTCACGAAAGCTTATGCTCTAATAAATTTGTTAGTCTCTAAGGTGCCACAAGTACTCCTTTTCTTTTTGCGAATACAGACTAACACGGCTGCTACTCTGAAACAGGGGAAACTGAGACACCCCCACAATATTCAGAGGAAACATTAAGAACAGTCCCACTTTGTCAGTGTCACAGATTGTAAGGCCAGAAGGGACCCCCTGTGACCTCCAATCTGCCCCACTCAGCACAGCCCAGAGGCCCTCCCCTCACTGCCAGTTGGACTACAGAGAGACACCTAGTCAGGACTGTGAGACTCCAAGTGAGGGAGAATTCACCACATTCCCAGGGACCTTGTTCCTCCCTGGCACCTCTTCTCTAGCCTGGCTTCAGCTTCCAGCCGCTGGATCTTGTTTTGCCTTGGACATTAAATTAAACAGCTCTCAGAAACCTCTTTGTGTGAGGGTTCTTCTAGACCAGGAGCACATCACCTCGTAATCATCTCTTGGGCAAATGAAACCCATTAGTGCCACTGGGGCTGTCTTTGTCAGACCTTCCAGACTAACCCTGGCGATGTGAGTCAGTCCTGGAGGGGAACCGGCCAAGCAATGGCCAGGGGCTCCATGGAGCGTGGGTGACGTAGTCGTGGTGCTGGCACCATGCCCAGGGAGTGCTGCTGCCTCTCAGGTTAGGAGATAGAAGGGGACCCCCCGCCCACCCAATTAAACTGCTGTGCAGACAGCTAGGGAATAGCTGTAAGCCCTGGTCTTCTGGCCTGATTCCATTCTGCCGTGTGTTTGTTCGAAGCCAGTGGGATACGTGCAATGACGCTGCATGCTGTTAAGTGTAGGGTGGCCAACAGCCCCTTAGTACAAGGGACGTCCCTTATTTCTTCCTTTCTGGACAACAAGTTGGGGAGTTGCTGAGCGCTACAAAAAGCGGCAAGAAATACCCCAGCAAATGGAGGGGAGTCCTGATTAGTATTAATGTTGACTATAACAACAGTAATAATAGTATTAGGAGATGGCAGGGGGTGGGGGTGCAAGGAAAACAGTCCCTTATTTTTGAAATACAGTGTTGGCAGCCCTAGTTAAGCTGGTCTTGTGTTCCACCCCAGAGGCAGGTGCATTGCAGTGGAGGACGAAGGGATCCCTGTTACAGGCTTATGGAAAACAGATCTTGTCACGCTGATTTGAAATCTTTTTTGCTGAGATTACAAGTTTTGGTTCATAGATTCTATGATTCTATTCTATGGTCTTTAAGGGTTGGAAGAGCGCTCAGGAGGTCATCTAGTCCAACCCCCTGCTCAAAGCAGGACCAATCCCAACTAAATCATCCTAGCCAGGGTTTTGTCAAGCCTGACCTTAAAAACCTCTGAGGAAGGAGATTCCACCACCTCCCTAGGTAACCCATTCCAGTGCTTCACCACCCTCCCAGTGAAAACGTTTTTCCTAATTTCCAACCTAAACCTCCCCCACTGCAACTTGAGACCATTACTCCTCGTTCTGTCATCTGCTTCCACTGAGAACAGTTAGATCCATCCTCTTTGGAACCCCCTTTCAGGTAGTTGAAAGCAGCTATCAAATCCCCCCCCATTTTTCTCTTCTGCAGACTAAATATTCCCAGTTCCCTCAGCCTCTCCTCATAAATCATGTGCTCCAGTCCCCTAATCATTTTTGTTGCCCTTTGCTGGACTCTTTCCAATTTTTCCACATCCTTCTTGTAGTGTGGGGCCCAAAACTGGACACAGTACTCCAGATGAGACCTCACCATATTGAATAGAGGGGAACAATCAAGTCCCTCGATTGCTGGCAACACTCCTACTTATTCAGCCCAAAATGCCATTAGCCTTCTTGGCAACAAGGGCACAATGCTGACTCATATCCAGCTTCTTGTCCACTGTAACCCTTAGGTCCTTTTCTGCAGAACTGCTGCCTAGCCGCTCGGTCCCTCTTCTGTAGCAGTGCATAGTAGTACATAGTGCTGATGTAATAGTTTTTTGTAAGACTTTTTGATTAAAAATTAAAACAGTACAAAATTAGCATGGCACAGTGAAAAGGGATTAAAAACTGGCTAACTGCTACACTGACTTTTTAAGACTTATGTGGGGAATCATCACTGAGTGGGAGTGTTTCTAGCGGTGTGCTGCAGGGACTGGGACATGACCCTATACTGTTTAACCTTTTTTTAATGACCTGGAAGAAAACTTCACCCTGATAACATTTGCAGAAGCCACAAAGGCTGTGGGCGTGGGAAATAATGGCAAGGACAGGGCACTGTTCAGAGCCATCTGGATTGCTTGATGAGTGCAAGCAAATAATAAGTATTGAGCTGCAGCTAAAGGTAAATGTAGACATCTAGGAACACCGAATGCAGGCCACAGGTGCCGGATGGGGACTCTATCCTGGGAAGCAGGAACTGAAAAAGATTTGGGCGGAGGTGATGTGTGGGGGGACATGCAGGGTGACTTGCTCCCCCAGATTTCTGCCTTCCATTTCGCAATAGCTTTGGCTCGAGCCAGGCCTGTGCAGCGGGGCCTGGGGAATGAGTGACGCTTCTACCCCCTGACTCAATGCTGGCCCAAGCCTGGCAGCAGCACAGTGGCCCCGGTGGTAAGTGGGATGCTACATCCCTGGCAGCAGCAGAGCGCCCCATAGCAGTAGGTGGTGGTGGCGGCGCATCCCTGAGGGCTGAGTAGACCATACAGGAGAATGAATTGCTACTGAGTTACAGATTCTACCTCTCTATTGATGCTGCAGTAACGAGGCCTCCTACCTTGCCGAGATGTTTGGGCCCCTGTGGATGATCAAAGTCTATAGCTTTGAGTTCAAAGTGAGTAGGAATTCTACCTGCACCTGTCTGGGGTCCTTGTCCCCGTACCTCATCTCATCCCCCTCTCATCCTCACACCCATTTCAGCTTTGCACCTAGCCTTGTCCCTCATCTTCTGCCTGTCTGCGGGCTGTGGATGGGCTATCCACCCCAAGACAATCCTGTCTGAAACCCTAGGAACCTGCCCGGCACCCTGCAGCTGCTTGTACCATGGTGGTTACATTGCTATTTTTAGCATGCTAGCACGCTAGGCCTACCCAAGCTGGAAAGTACCCACCAGCTCCCATGCAGTCTGAGTACAGCTAGCCGACAGCAGGCAGGGGACGCAGACTGTGTCTAGGCCTGGCCAAGGGGCTTCTGTTTTCTTTGCATGACCCACTATTAGAAATGAAATGTTCTTTTGGAGGTGAACCCCCGGCTCTGCCTCTGAAGCCGTTCTGTCCCAGACAGCCCAGCCTAGTCCAGATGAAGTTCCACCCTGGTCTGGTTCTGATTCCAATTCCAGCCCTGTAGCAATGTGGCTCCAGCCCAGTCCCTGTGCTCTGATAACTGTTCCCCTTCCAGCTGCCACAAACCTTCTGTTTTTCTTTACAGAAACCCTCCTGTTGCTTCTGTTGTTCTGACAAGACAGGGGAAGAGCTGGAAGGTGAGTGCCTGGGCTAGGGGAGGTGGGACAGGCCTGGGGAAGGTGAGTGTGAGCCCTTAAGGAGCATGGCCTGGAGCAGGGGGCATGGGCTCTAAGGAAGCATGGCTTTGGGAGGTGGGCCCTCGGGATGCAGGCCCTAGGGTGTAATCTAGGAGTGTCCTGTCCTCCAAAGGGGGAAGCCTCGGATATGGAAATGTGCGTAAAGAGCATATGAGGGCCTTGACAAAAAAGCCCTGAAAGATTTGTGCTGCAGGGGACAGGTTCTGTTGTACGGCAAGCGTCCCTGTCACCAGAGTGCATGCATCACTCACATGTAGGTATCGTGGTGTTGGTCCCACTCACAGTATGTGTAACAGCAGCAGCGCTTTCCTGTTGATGAGAACAGCAGGAAAGCTCATTTCCTTGGGGGGGGGGGCAGACCTGTGGCCCCCACAGAACCTGAACCAGCCCCTTAGTAAATAGTGAGATGGGGCTGAGCAGAAAAGGAACCTCTATCCCTGACAGAATCCCTGGGTCTGGAGTTAGGGGTGTGGGTATCCAAGGCTCCTGCACCCCCACCTCATCAGCCTGGTAGCTCCCTGGTAACCGGGTGCTCTCATTGGACGCAGAGCGGGTATGTGAGCGGGAAGGGTCACTGGGGGGCAGAGTTGTAGGTAACCGGGCGCTCTCATTGGACAAAGAGCGGGTTTGTGAGCGGGAAGGGTCACTGGGGGGTAGAGTTGTAGGTAACCGGGCGCTCTCATTGGACAAAGAGTGGGTTTGTGAGCGGGAAGGGTCACTGGGGGCAGGGCTGTAGGTAACCAGGCGTTCTCATTGGACGCAGAGCAGGTACGTGAGCAGGAGGAGGGGCCTGCAGGGGGGCAGAGGATCATCTACAATGAGCATCAGCATGTCGTTTACAGCTACTCGACCTTCCACTTAGTCTTCTTCCTCGCCTCGCTCTACGTCATGATGACCCTCACCAACTGGTTCAGGTAAGGCCCTTGCCCTGCTGCGTGGCCCCAGCCAGCCTGGCACATCCAACAGCAAGGACCCTGGGTCTCCAGGGCATCTACCTTCAGGGGATGGACCTGCCTCTCCTTTCCCCATTCTCGGCCTGTTATGGCTCCAGGCTGTGATCTCAGCAGTGCTGCCAGCAGACAGGGTCTGGCCTGCCCTTCATGTGCCCTCCCAAGTCTGCTGGCCCCAGCGCGGTGCCAGGGCATGCTGTGTCGTAGGAAGAGGGCTGGGGACTCGTTAGCCATTCTCCTGAGTTCATGCTGACTCCAGTGCCCCAGCGTCATGCGGTGAGGGACTGCTGAATTGCACAAAGATCCAGCTTTTGAAGGCTTGTAACAGGTCCTATGACTGATGATCCCCAGTCGCTGCCATGCATCGGGGCGTCAGTCCTTCTGCCCTCATCAAATCCAGGGACAAGGACTCCATGGTGCGTCAGATGTGGATCCTTCACCTCCTGCCCTGCCTGGAAACCTCAGTGCATGTATGCCCATGACAATGGATGCAGCTCAGTTAGTGGTGGGACTTTCCACTGCCTCCTGGGCTGGCCAAAGAGGCTCCCTCTGAGATACCTCTTTATACACAGATAGAAACAAGTTACGTACTGCCCCTCTGACATGGCTAGTTACTGCCCCCTGATGTACCTAGATACCACCCTCTGAGGTAGCTAACCATCACCCCCTGCCTTGTACCTGTTGGTTCGATCAAAACCTCTCAATCCATCATGCTGTTGTCCTGACCTTCTCTCTAGGATGGGTCAACGTGTTCCTATTCTCTATTGAGCATGTGCTGGTATCGGGGTGTTCTGGCACCACCCTTCTGGAGTGTGTTTGCGTCTATATTCTTGTACTTTGCCGTACTTAGGAATGTGTGTGTTCTGCAATATCAGCCCTGTTCTTGCCAGGTTCTGTGAGCAGGGCCTGCCTCTAGCTCACAGCCTGACTTTGCTTTATATCAGCAAAGCTTTGACCACTACTTTAGTTCAGGCCTCACACCAGGCCTCTGATACAAGGGCTTATGTCTCAGGCTCTCTTCCTACTACACCCCAGTTGTGGATTAACACACAGGCCCACGGGCGCCATGCCTAGGAGCCCTGGCCAATTTGGGCCCCCCCTCCAGGAGTGCTGGAATCTGGGTAGAAGGGGGGGGCATTGGCACTCTGGCCCTGGCCCCTGCTCCTCCTCCTCTCCCTCGCCCCGATTCTGCCCCCTGTCAGGCCAGAAATTGTATCTGGGCAGTAGTAAGAGCTGCCCTGGACACTGGGCCTCTCCTGGGTCTGCACCTCCCCTGCATCTGGTTGCTGCCAGTGGGACCCAGGGGTGGGGGCTCTGGTCTGGCCACCTGCCCCCTCCCCAGGGCCTGTAGATGTGCTCTGCAGGGAGTGGAGGCCCTGCCCTGGCCTGGCAGGTGGCAGGGAGCAGAGGTGGATTAAGGTCTCCTGGGGCTCTGGACCAGAGCAAGTGCAGGGACCCCTTCCGCCTGCAGCCCTGCCCCCATTCTGCCCCTTCTGCTGCGGCCCCACCCACGGCCCCACCCTGTTCTGCCCCTTCCCCCTTGACCCCACCCCATTCCATGCCTTCCCCTGCGGCCCTGCCCATTTCACCCACAGTCCCACCCCATTCTGTAGTGTCCCCCCCATGACCCCACAACCTGTTTGCTCCTTTCTGCCCCTCCCACACTGCAGCCCCAAGACCAGAGAAGCTCTGTCCCCTGACCACAGCAGGGAATGAGAGCTACTCCCGTCCCAGACCCTCCTCCCCCTGGCTTCTGCGAGGGGTTCGGGCTTCTGCCACCCCATGGCAGATTTCTGCTGGGGTGCCCATTTTTCTGGAGCCCCTGGGCACAGGGGCCCATTGGATAATCCTCCACTGTCAGGGAGTCTCAGGAAGGTCACAGGCAGCGAGGAGCCGGGCAGGGAGGGCTCCTCCAGTGCAGCTCCAGAGTGTGGGGGGCCAAATGTTCTCTGTGCCAGGGTTAATCCCCTTTGGGCTCCCCCCGTCTCAGTGTCTCTTCTCTCCCACCCACCAGCTACGAGAATGCGGAGCTGGAAACGACCTTCACGCACGGCAGCTGGTCGACATTCTGGGTGAAGATGGCCTCGTGCTGGGCCTGCATCCTGCTGTACTTCTGGCTCCTCCGGGGCCCCCTGTGCTGCTCCAACTTCCGCCAGCGCCGGAGGGGCAGCCCGCCCCTGCGCATGCTGCAACGCCGGCACCCACTCCAGCCGATCAGCGTCTCCACGTAGCCCCTGCTGCTGGGACCGGACAAGGTGCTGCAAGTCCAGGGCAAGCGCTGGGCCGGGCAGCTGGCTGCAGGCTATGGAGATGGAGGGACTGGGGCCAGGGCCCAAGCAGCCAGTTCAGGATTGGGGGGCAGGACTGCCCTCCCTGCCTGCCAGACATGGCTCTGGACTGGCTCCATGTACCGAAGAGCCCCCAGGTGGAGCTGTGGACTCCGGCAAGTGCAGCACCCACCAGTCCTGCTCTGCCCACTGGCCTCAGCCTCGAGGATGACGCACACTGGCTCGCCCAAACCACTGCCATTGGGGGGTAGGAAACTGCCGAGAAATCCAAGCCAGAGCCCAGATTGGGTCCAGGGCTGCCCCTGGGCAGGAACTCCTGCAGCGCCAGCGGTCCAGGGACATCGCCTCAGCATGGAGTCATACAACCATCATCACGGAAGCCTAGGCTGGAAAGCTGGCCTTCTGGGACCTCGCACAGGACTGGCTTGTCTCTAGCAGCTTCTGCTAGTCAGACCTGCCCCTCTCCGCTCCAGCCGGGGGCTCCTCAGGCAGGATGTCTTTCACGTGCGGAGTGTAAGCCCCAGAGCACAGGGCAGTGGCTGGGCTGGACACTCACCATACCCCTCACACAGCTCCTGCTATCTTGGCCTTGAGAGGGCATCTGTAAGGCTCTGCCCCAGCCTGCCTGGAGGCCTGCAGGTGCTATGGCCTGGCTGCCCCACTTTGGTGACTGTCCTGCTTTCTGGAGGCACACCAGCCTGCACTCCGGTCATGCAGTGCAAGGCAAGTGGGCCTGTAAATAGCTCCTGGGTGACTGTTTCTACATAAAGCCTTGAGCTGAGCCTGTGTGAGTGTGTGTAGGCCTGCAGGCCCTGGGTCAGGGGCCAGCCCCACTACAGCCCGCCAGTTCCTGAATGGGCCCAGGCAGCTGCACCAGCACCCATCCCCACTCCACTGCCGTTTGCCTCTGGGACACTGGAGCTCAGGCTGCAGCTGCTGAGGGTGACTGGGGAGGCTGGGCAGGCAGGGTCAGCCCCTTTGCAGAGGGGCTCAGGCGTTGAAGAATGGGCTGGCTGGGCTGATCACAGGGCACTGAGGAGTGGGGAAGGGCCAGGTGCTAGTGGCAGGGCATGGGCGGGGGGAGCACAGGTGCCGACTCCGTGGGTGCTCTGGGGCTGAAGCAGCCATGGGGAAAAATTAGTGGGTGCTTTGCACCCACCAGCAGCCAAGATCCTCTCACCCCTCCCCCTGCACCTCCTCCCCCACTAAGGGCACGCTAAGGAGAGGAGGCAGGGCCAGGGCCAGGATGTGGGGAAGGAGTTGGAATAGGGGCAGGGAAGGGGTGGAGTTGGGTTGGGGGGGACTTGGGGGAAGAGGTGGGGCAGAGGCCAGGCCTCAATGAAGGGGTGGAGTGGGGGCAGAGGCAGAGAGTGGGGTTGAGCACCCACAGGAAAGAGGGGAAGTTGGTACCTGTGAGTGGGAGCTGAGGTCTGTGCTAACGAAGCTCTGTCTTGTGGGGGCAGGTGGCCTTGGCGCACTCCTGGTTCAGGCCTCACCCAAGCTGGCCCTCTTTGGGCCTGTTGGGTGCACAGCACTGTGGGGCTCCAGCAGGATCCTGCCCAGGGTGCGTTGGGAGCTGATCTGCCTCCCTCCCCTGGAGCAGGGTAGGGTGCCTACAGTGCCCTGGGCTCACACGTGCTCCTGCCCCAGCGCGGGGAGCTGCTCTTATAGGCTGCCATCACTTGGCTGTCACAACAGCTCCCTGAGGACCCTGCCCCAGAACACTCCAGGGAAGACACCACAGGCACGTCACAGGCTGCTCCTGGCAACAGCGCATTGCCAGGCCCCAGCCCTGGGCAGCCCCCAGGCCTCCCCAAAGCCCTCACAGAACTGCTTGATTTTGTTCTGCCTCCCACACGTTCTGTAGTGGGCAGGAGATGCAGAGGTGGTGCCCACACACCCTGCTCCACCCAAACTGGGAGCCCTAACTTAATGCAGCTCGGCCCTTCCTGGATCCTAGGCATTGCATCAGCTCCCCTCCCTCAGCAGCCAGCATGAGCCCCATGGTTGGGAACTGAGGCTCTGGGCACTGGCTGGTGTCTCATGCTCAGAGCCGGCCTGAGGGGGCTGGTGAACCATTCCTGGCCCATGGTGCAGGGGTGTGTGCTGGGGGGCAGGGGACTCCTGAGCAGTCCCAGTCCTTGAGGGTGGTGTTGAAGTCCCCACCCAGGACCAGGCACTCGTGAGGATCCAGGGTGCCAAGGAAGGCAGATGCCTGCCAATAGAAACACACTCATTCCGGGCCCGCGTTCAGGGCGTAAATGTTGACCAGGTTTAATCTTGGCCCCTCCACGCAGGCCCGGACGTGCT
Source organism: Dermochelys coriacea (assembly GCF_009764565.3). Classification (NCBI taxonomy): domain Eukaryota; kingdom Metazoa; phylum Chordata; order Testudines; family Dermochelyidae; genus Dermochelys; species Dermochelys coriacea. The sequence goes on from NC_050077.1 coordinate 85,739,093, forward strand.
TGCATGGCTCAAAAGCTTGGCGCTCACCTCCAGAAGTTATTTCTTATTGGACATTACCTCCCCATTTGGTTCTGAGATACTGAGTTGGAGTGGGAGAGTCCAGGACCATGCTTTTCAACTTGGGAGGGCTTGAGCCCTTCCAGACTCCCCTGAGTAAGGGCAAGCAGCTCCCAACCCCTCAGTGGCAGGAGCAGGGAGGGAATGGCACAGCAAGGGGGAGGCTCTGCGGGGCCACAAACACCTACAAATAATCCAGCACCCCGAGGAATCCAAAAGCTATTTTAATACATGGAAGTGGGTCTGATGTGAATAAGAAGGGTGAGGGGCTCCTGCAGCTGCTTGGCTATGCAGCCCCAGGCCAGCCCCTCTGGGCCAACACTGGCTGCACATTGTAGAGAGTGGGGAGAAAATACGTCAGGGGCGGACAATCCCGGCAGGGCTACACGCTTTGTATTCTACCAGCAAGAGGGCCAGGAGGCTGTGGTGGGCTGGAAATGAGGGCAGGGCAAGCACAAAGGTGAACGGCAGGGATGCTGCCTCACTTCTCCTGGGACAGACCAAGTTCCCCACACATTATTTTGGTTGCTCCTTCTTCTCACTGGCCTTTTTCTGCTTCTGCTGCATTATCTCAGAGTCTCTATTGGGAGAAAAGGAGCCTGTCAGTGGGTGGACCAGGAGGGAGCAGGAAGAAGAGCATCTCAGTTTTTCTGATAGCAAAAGTATTAGTTTCTGGAAGCAGAGGATTTCAGCACATGAGGGAGCTACTGGCCAGAGCAGGAGTGGTAGATCCAGGGCCCCCAAACTGCAGATTCAGGAGAACTGAATTTGGAAACTTTGGGTGGGTGGGTGGGTGGATTTGGGGGGGTTGGGGGCAGGACACAATTAGTTGGGGGAGGTGGGGATACAACAGGGCCTTCTCAAAGCAGTAAGAAGAAACACAGAACAAAAACCTCTGCTGGGGAACATAGGTGGTGGGGTGGGTGCATCCTGCTCTACGACAGGGAGAGCAAGTTACTGAGCATGCCAGAGAAATCTGACTGACGAAAGAGACATCATCCCAGAGAAGGGAAGACACTGCAGGAGGAAGGGGAAATGAGAAGACAGGGAGGCAGGACACCCATTCATCGTCATTTCATAGAAAGCTGATGTTCTGCCCAGGGTCCAGCTCTATACACATTGCAGGTGAGAATGCTGGGCTGTGACCCCCAATGCTAGGCCTGGTTCCTGGCAGAGGATGGTACTTCCATGTCTAGACCATGGACTGACACAGCATGCAGGAGCCCAGGGCCCTTTGAGCATGAACCTCACTATAAGAAGGGAGCCAAGACCCTGCTTTGTAGGAGCCCTCCAGAAGCAGCTCTGGCAGGTGGAGTTGCTGCAGGGAGCATGGGGTTGCAGCCCCAATCAGGAACCTAGGGCCTGGTTCAGTCAGATGCTGTGTTCCAGAGTCACAGGCCAAGAGGGGGAGAGAAAAAGCCAGCCTCTTTCCTCTTCCTCTCATCACGGACAGTTACCTCTGTTTCCGGGCAGCAGCCGACAGGCCGTCATCGCGCCGCTTCCCCTTGCCCGAGTCAGTCTGCTTCTTCATGTTCTTCTGACGGGCCAGTTCACGCTGGTTACCGCCTGCAACGACACCAGCAGAAGACTGACTCGCTGCACCCTGGACGAGATAAGGCCCCACGACCCAGCCCCATCGGACATCAGCTGCCCTCCTGTCTGAGGTACTTCTGGAAGCAAGGAACACAAGCCTGAGATGAGAGGTTACTGGGAGTTCCACAGAGAATGGTCACCTGACCACCTGTCTTGAAGAACAAACTTCTCAGTATCCAAGGGGCAGCAGCACTGCACTCTCAAAGCAGGCCGTCCCCATGGAGCCCCAGGGAAGGGCTGTGTGCAGGATTAAGGAGCCTGACTCAGAGTGGGGCAGCTGGGTGAGTGCCCTGAAGAGCCCGGTTAATTAAACAGCCAAGGCAGCAGCCGCTGGAGGAGGTGTGCCGAGAACAGCAGCTTGGGCAAGTGCGAGAAGAGCTCAAACTAGAAGCCCTACTGAGCTCTGACAATGGCGCTGCCAGCCTGCAAGCAGAGGGAGCTCTCGGGTGTCCTGGCATGGGGATGGGCGCTGCCTCCAACAGGCCTGGATACAAAACCCAGGCCATTCATGCAACCTTTAAGCCAGCACTGAGAGGGTGACCCCTTGACCCCACAGCCTCTGGCTCGCACAAGTGGGGCTGCCTACTCCCAACCCCTGCTCCCCACCTAACCCCCCAGAAACCTCCCCCCAGGTTCCCCCCCTCCCCACAGAGCGCCCGGGACAGCCCCGCCCCACATCCCTCTGCTCCCCACATAATCCCCCAGGCTCCCCTCTTCTCCAGAAACCTCCTTCCCACAGGCTCCCCCCAGAGAGCCCTGGGCAGCCCCTGCCCCCCCGGCTCCCCCCACAGAGCCCTGGGCAGCCCCTGCCCCCCGCATAACCCCCCCGGCTCCCCCCAGAGAGCCCTGGGCAGCCCCTGCCCCCCGCATAACCCCCCCGGCTCCCCACACAGAGCCCTGGGCAGCCCCTGCCCCCCCGGCTCCCCCCAGAGAGCCCTGGGCAGCCCCTGCCCCCCACGTAACCCCCCCGGCTCCGCATAAGCCAAGCCCCGCCCGGCAGAGCAGGAGCCGCCGCCACCTACGGGTCATGGCTCCGCTCGGCTGCGTCTCCTCGGCGGCCACGTCCCGGGCCCCGCCCCCAGGGCCCTTCCCCATTGGCCCGGAAATGCGTCAAGAAGACCCCAAACTGCCCAACCGCCACATAGACCACGCCCACTGGACGCTCCTCATTGGCTGAACTCGACGGGACAGATTCGTGAATCCCTTTATGATTGGCTGCAGGAAGGGGTGGAGTCCAGGCGCTCGGGGGGGGGGGTGGAGGTGAGGTCCAGGTCCAGGTCCCGGCGCTCCGAGGGGGGTGCTGTGTTGGGGGGGCGCTCTGAGGGGGCTGCTGTGTTTGGGGGGGGGGTGCGGTCCCGGCGCTCTGAGGAAGGTCCTGTCTTGGGGGGGGGGTGAGGTCCAGGTGCTCCGAGGGGGGTGCTGTGTTGGGGGGGGGGTGAGGTCCAGGTGCTCCGAGGGGGGTGCTGTGTTGGGGGGGGGTGAGGTCCAGGTGCTCCGAGGGGGGTGCTGTGTTGGGGGGGTGCGGTCCCGGCGCTCTGAGGGGGGTGCTGTGTTGGGGGGGCGCTCTGAGGGGGGTGCTGTGTTGGGGGGTGAGGTCCAGGCGCTCCGAGGGGGCTGCTGTGTTTGGGGGGGGGGGTGCGGTCCCGGCGCTCTGAGGAAGGTCCTGTCTTGGGGGGGGGGTGAGGTCCAGGTGCTCCGAGGGGGGTGCTGTGTTGGGGGGGGGTGAGGTCCAGGTGCTCCGAGGGGGGTGCTGTGTTGGGGGGGGGTGCGGTCCCGGCGCTCTGAGGGGGGTGCTGTGTTGGGGGGGCGCTCTGAGGGGGGTGCTGTGTTGGGGGGTGAGGTCCAGGCGCTCCGAGGGGGCTGCTGTGTTTGGGGGGGGTGCGGTCCCGGCGCTCTGAGGAAGGTCCTGTCTTGGGGGGGGGTGAGGTCCAGGTGCTCCGAGGGGGGTGCTGTGTTGGGGGGGGGTGAGGTCCAGGTGCTCCGAGGGGGGTGCTGTGTTGGGGGGGGGTGAGGTCCAGGTGCTCCGAGGGGGGTGCTGTGTTGGGGGGGGTGCGGTCCCGGCGCTCTGAGGGGGGTGCTGTGGTGGGGGGGGCGCTCTGAGGGGGGTGCTGTGTTGGGGGGTGAGGTCCAGGCGCTCCGAGGGGGCTGCTGTGTTTGGGGGGGGGTGCGGTCCCGGCGCTCTGAGGAAGGTCCTGTCTTGGGGGGGGGGTGAGGTCCAGGTGCTCCGAGGGGGGTGCTGTGTTGGGGGGGGGGGTGAGGTCCAGGTGCTCCGAGGGGGGTGCTGTGTTGGGGGGGGTGAGGTCCAGGTGCTCCGAGGGGGGTGCTGTGTTGGGGGGGGTGCGGTCCCGGCGCTCTGAGGGGGGTGCTGTGTTGGGGGGGCGCTCTGAGGGGGGTGCTGTGTTGGGGGGTGAGGTCCAGGCGCTCCGAGGGGGCTGCTGTGTTTGGGGGGGGGTGCGGTCCCGGCGCTCTGAGGAAGGTCCTGTCTTGGGGGGGGGGGGTGAGGTCCAGGTGCTCCGAGGGGGGTGCTGTGTTGGGGGGGGGTGCGGTCCCGGCGCTCTGAGGGGGGTGCTGTGTTGGGGGGGGCGCTCTGAGGGGGGTGCTGTGTTGGGGGGTGAGGTCCAGGCGCTCCGAGGGGGCTGCTGTGTTTGGGGGGGGGGTGCGGTCCCGGCGCTCTGAGGAAGGTCCTGTCTTGGGGGGGGGGGGTGAGGTCCAGGCACTCCGAGGGGGGTGCTGTGTTGGGGGGGGTGAGGTCCAGGTGCTCCGAGGGGGGTGCTGTGTTGGGGGGGGGTGAGGTCCAGGTGCTCCGAGGGGGGTGCTGTGTTGGGGGGGGTGCGGTCCCGGCGCTCTGAGGGGGGTGCTGTGTTGGGGGGGCGCTCTGAGGGGGGTGCTGTGTTGGGGGGGGTGCGGTCCCGGCGCTCTGAGGAAGGTCCTGTCTTGGGGGGGGGGGTGAGGTCCAGGTGCTCCGAGGGGGGTGCTGTGTTGGGGGGGGGTGAGGTCCAGGTGCTCCGAGGGGGGTGCTGTGTTGGGGGGCGGTGAGGTCCAGGTGCTCCGAGGGGGGTGCTGTGTTGGGGGGGGTGCGGTCCCGGCGCTCTGAGGGGGGTGCTGTGTTGGGGGGGCGCTCTGAGGGGGGTGCTGTGTTGGGGGGTGAGGTCCAGGCGCTCCGAGGGGGCTGCTGTGTTTGGGGGGGGGTGCGGTCCCGGCGCTCTGAGGAAGGTCCTGTCTTGGGGGGGGGTGAGGTCCAGGTGCTCCGAGGGGGGTGCTGTGTTGGGGGGGGGGTGAGGTCCAGGTGCTCCGAGGGGGGTGCTGTGTTGGGGGGGGGTGCGGTCCCGGCGCTCTGAGGGGGGTGCTGTGTTGGGGGGGCGCTCTGAGGGGGGTGCTGTGTTGGGGGGTGAGGTCCAGGCGCTCCGAGGGGGGTGCTGTGTTGGGGGGGGGTGCGGTCCCGGCGCTCTGAGGAAGGTCCTGTCTTGGGGGGGGGTGAGGTCCAGGTGCTCCGAGGGGGGGTGCTGTGTTGGGGGGGGGTGAGGTCCAGGTGCTCCGAGGGGGGTGCTGTGTTGGGGGGGGGGTGAGGTCCAGGTGCTCCGAGGGGGGTGCTGTGTTGGGGGGGGTGCGGTCCCGGCGCTCTGAGGGGGGGTGCTGTGTTGGGGGGGCGCTCTGAGGGGGGTGCTGTGTTGGGGGGTGAGGTCCAGGCGCTCCGAGGGGGCTGCTGTGTTTGGGGGGGGGTGCGGTCCCGGCGCTCTGAGGAAGGTCCTGTCTTGGGGGGGGGGGTGAGGTCCAGGTGCTCCGAGGGGGGGTGCTGTGTTGGGGGGGGGGTGAGGTCCAGGTGCTCTGAGGGGGGTGCTGTGTTGGGGGGGGGTGAGGTCCAGGTGCTCCGAGGGGGGTGCTGTGTTGGGGGGGGTGCGGTCCCGGCGCTCTGAGGGGGGTGCTGTGTTGGGGGGGCGCTCTGAGGGGGGTGCTGTGTTGGGGGGTGAGGTCAGGCGCTCCGAGGGGGCTGCTGTGTTTGGGGGGGGGTGCTGGTCCCGGCGCTCTGAGGAAGGTCCTGTCTTGGGGGGGGGGTGAGGTCCAGGTGCTCCGAGGGGGGTGCTGTGTTGGGGGGGGGTGAGGTCCAGGTGCTCCGAGGGGGGTGCTGTGTTGGGGGGGGGTGCGGTCCCGGCGCTCTGAGGGGGGTGCTGTGGTGGGGGGGCGCTCTGAGGGGGTGCTGTGTTGGGGGGTGAGGTCCAGGCGCTCCGAGGGGGCTGCTGTGTTTGGGGGGGGTGCGGTCCCGGCGCTCTGAGGAAGGTCCTGTCTTGGGGGGGGGGTGAGGTCCAGGCACTCCGAGGGGGGTGCTGTGTTGGGGGGGGGTGAGGTCCAGGTGCTCCGAGGGGGGTGCTGTGTTGGGGGGGGTGAGGTCCAGGTGCTCCGAGGGGGGTGCTGTGTTGGGGGGGGTGCGGTCCCGGCGCTCTGAGGGGGGTGCTGTGTTGGGGGGCGCTCTGAGGGGGGTGCTGTGTTGGGGGGTGAGGTCCAGGCGCTCCGAGGGGGCTGCTGTGTTTGGGGGGGGTGCGGTCCCGGCGCTCTGAGGAAGGTCCTGTCTTGGGGGGGGGGGTGAGGTCCAGGCACTCCGAGGGGGGTGCTGTGTTGGGGGGGGGGTGAGGTCCAGGTGCTCCGAGGGGGGGTGCTGTGTTGGGGGGGTGAGGTCCAGGTGCTCCGAGGGGGGTGCTGTGTTGGGGGGGGGTGCGGTCCCGGCGCTCTGAGGGGGGTGCTGTGTTGGGGGGGCGCTCTGAGGGGGGTGCTGTGTTGGGGGGTGAGGTCCAGGCGCTCCGAGGGGGGCTGCTGTGTTTGGGGGGGGGGTGCGGTCCCGGCGCTCTGAGGAAGGTCCTGTCTTGGGGGGGGGTGAGGTCCAGGCACTCCGAGGGGGGTGCTGTGTTGGGGGGGGGGTGAGGTCCAGGTGCTCCGAGGGGGGTGCTGTGTTGGGGGGGGGTGAGGTCCAGGTGCTCCGAGGGGGGTGCTGTGTTGCGTGAGGTCCAGGTGCTCCGAGGGGGGTGCTGTGTTGGGGGGGGGGTGAGGTCCAGGTGCTCCGAGGGGGGTGCTGTGTTGGGGGGGGGGGTGCGGTCCAGGTGCTCCGAGGGGGGTGCTGTGTTGGGGGGGGGGTGAGGTCCAGGTGCTCCGAGGGGGGTGCTGTGTTGGGGGGGGTGAGGTCCAGGTGCTCCGAGGGGGGTGCTGTGTTGGGGGGGCGCTCTGAGGGGGGTGCTGTGTTGGGTGAGGTCCAGGTGCTCCGAGGGGGGTGCTGTGTTGGGGGGGGGTGAGGTCCAGGCGCTCCGAGGGGGGTGCTGTGTTGGGCAGGGCGCTCTGAGGGGGGGGGTGCTGTGGTGGGTGCAAGGATGAGGTTCAGGCGCTCAGGGCTGGGGTTCCGTATTCACTCCCTCAGCTGGAAGGCCCCGTTCCTTCCCAGCTCCGTGTCTGGGGCCTGACAGCAAGGCAGCAGCCAGAGAGCAGGTCCCACGAGCCCTCTGCAGACCCCAATCCCCAGCGCTGAGATCAGGCCTGGCTGCAGGGCGCTGGCTAAATAACAGCCACATTTATTTACGAAGACACAAAGGTCACTGCTAAGTCCTGTCAGCTGGAGATCCTGGCTTCACTGGGAACGGGGTCTGCGTTCTGTGCTGGACAACCCAAGGCTCGCACAGGAGGAGCCAACAGGATGGTACCTCCCTGGCCCCCCTGTTTGCCGATGGAGGGGCTGTAAACCCCCTGCATCTCTGGTGTCCTTGGCTAGTCTCAGTTCCGTGTTGTCAGAAAGATGGAGGTCACCATGCTGCCCAGAGCCACAGCCACAGCACCAAAAAGCAACTTCCAGGGGGTGACCTGGAAAAGACAGGAGGCAACTCAGCTAGTGTCCTTAAATGGCTTTGGGTCATTAGGGTCCATCTGCAAGAGGAGAAGGGAGAGATGGAGAGAATGAGCTTCACAACAGCTATCTGCACTGCAAGATCCCCACAAAGCAGCCCGGGGCCATGCCGTGTGCAAGCTGGCCATGGGCAGGGGTCACCAAGCCCGTTGCCTTGGGACGAGAGCGTAGCCCCTGTACCTAAGAGATGGAGGTTATCTTTCCATTTCTGACTCCGCAGGTCATCTGACTGGCCTGTGGTCTTGCTACTTGTGATTCAGGGACAGTGATGCTGACCTGCCTCGTGGGGAGAGAGTGTAGCTAAGGTTATTATTGTGTGTCAAGAGCTTTGAGATGATAGGGGTGGGCCAAAGAATGCTCTGATTCATCTCCCCTCTACCCCCCCCCAACCTGACTGCCAGCCAGGCTGCTTGTTCCTGCCTTAGTTTCTGGGTTTCATTGCTGGGTTGGGGGCAGTTCTTCTCATGCCCAAATGGAGCCTCTGCAGCCGTCCAATCCATCCCTGCACAATGCCAGATGGGGCTGGGAGTATCTCTGCATGGGCCCTAGCTAGGCAGGGACCTTGTGAATGGGTGTGATGGGATGTGCAAGCCCCACACTGGTAAGGTAAGGGCTAAGGAACAGCCCTGTGCCCAGAAAGTTCTGCCCAGCGGCCCTTGCTGGGTGTGCTCTCGGTGGAGGCTGAGCTCAAAGGGGACAGCTCAGCTCATTCTGGGGGGCAGTTGTGTGTTGCAGGCTCCTGCCGAGAAGCTACTGGGGCCTGGGTGGCTGGGCCCAGGCCCTGCTGCCAAGCCACCACAGAGGATGGCATTGCTGAGCCACGATGGAGAGAGAGAGAGAGAGAGACTCTCCAGTTGGGACTTGAAAGGACTCCAGGGAGAACACAAGATGGCACCAGCAGAGGAACTGAAGCCAGGAGAGGAAGTGGCCCAGGGAGCAGGTGTACACCATACATTTTTTAACTACCATTTGATGTGCCCTGGGTTGGAACCTGGTAGAGCAGGAAGGTCCTGGGTTCCTCTACCCAGGCCCTGGCCTCTTGCCACCTGATCAGACACCACCTCCCTGCCAGTCCCCCAACAAGGAGGACCTAGGTTCTGCACCATCAGCGTCAGCCCCGGAGAGAACGTGGAGAATTATAAGAGCCTCACGCCTCCTTTCCGCAGTGCTAGCATCCACCCGTCAGCTTTCTGCTCACATACACTAAACCAGCAGGCAGCCCCGTGTGTAGACCATGCTCTCCTGTTCATGGGCAACAGGAGAAGTGTCTTCACCCACGAAGAGGTGACATAGCCTCTATCTGAGCCTTCCAGCTGGGAATGAATCCCTCTTTGATAAAACTCAGGGCCTTGGGCCAGGAGGACAGGAGTTCCAGCTAGGCAGGCAGGTTGGGCAGGGCCCTAGGTGATTATATTTTGGATGCAGACATGGGCGTAACTGCGACCAGGGACTGTAATGGGGAGGCAGAGTTCTGGTGCAGGAGCAGCACCAGTGTCCCGGTTGGGCCAAGCCTATGTACCCATGTGCTCTGGCACGCTGCTGGCTGCACCAGGTCGTCCACGTCTGTGGGGGCAGGGCGTTCTGGCTGCCCTTTCTGACGCTTCGCTAGCTTTGAGAGCTCAGCGTGAATTGCCTGGAAGAGACCAAGAGAGGACAGCAGGTCATTAATCCTGGAGCGCTCCACCTGCTTCCTTCTGGAGCATGGAGAGAGTGCTTTTTGTCCTGCAATTGTCATTCCTCCTGCCTCTCCACCCTTTTATATGGCAGCAGCTTTAGTAGGAAGTCTCCTTGAGTTCACTCCTGGTTAGTCAAGGCTCCTGGCTACTATTTCCTGTTCTGCCATTGACCCGTATAACCTTGGGTAGGTCACTGCCCCCTGGGCCTGTAACATGGGGGGAACAACACTGAGCTCCTGGCTAAAGCTCTTTGGGATCTTTGCGTGAAATAAGTAGGATATTGGCCACCTCTGTAAATGTGCTGCTTGCCTACTGTGCAAGGTGAGCCTCCCCTTAGAGCCAGGAGGGACAGCGCCTCGCTGCCCACCTACTCCAGTGCGAGTGGATAATTCAGGAACTAGCCCCTGGAGGGGGGCCCTTGCTCTGCTCTTTACCTTCGCGGTGGGCTCAAGCTGCAGGGCTCTCTTTAGGATATTCATGGCTTCCTGGTCCTCTCCTCGTTCTGACAGCAGCTACGAGACAGAGGAGACAGTAAAGAAAAGAAGGAAGACAGATCAGGAGGCATAGAGCTGTGGGGAATGGGACACAGTGATAAGGGGTAGGGCTCACAGAGAGAGAGCGGGAGTGTAGGGACATGGAGAGAGCTTCAGATACACCCAGAGGAAGAGCTATTTGGTTACTTACTCCTAGTACTTTCCTCTTTGCTCATTTTCCTTCTCTCCTGCTGTCTATTCTCCCCCTGTCCCCTTCTCTCTAGCTCTGACCTTGCTTTCTCATACAGTCCCTTTGGTGTAAGGCAGACGTTTGTGACTCAGTCGGTCATGAGCGGTCAGCCTCCACCGCCAAGGCCTACTTCGCCTCCTGAATTTATAACAGTGTTAAATATTAAAAAAGTGTTTTTAATTTATAAGGTGGGTCGCATTCAGAGGCTTGCTTTGTGAAAGGGGTCACCAGTACAAAAGTTTGAGAACCACTGGTGTAAGGGTCTCCAACCCAGACTCTGACAAGTTGGAGAAAGAGGACCTGACTGGTGAGATCTCTTCCTGGAACCTGCAGATCCAATGCTTCTAGTCTTCTCCCTCCCCTCCCTCTCCTACCAGCCTTTTCCCTCATCTCCCGGGCTGTGCCCCTTTCTCCTGGGTTCCCTTGGTGTGAGTGCTGGGCTGTACCTTTCCTTTCCTGTAGAGAGCCTTCACGTTGTCGGGGTCGATGTGCAGTACTGCACTGCATGATGTCAACACCTCCTCAAACAGCTGCAGCTTCAGCTGGGAAGCTGCACAGTTATTAAGACATTTCACTTGATGCTCTTGCAGCTCCTCTTCCTCCTCGGGGCTTGGAGGGACTGGGAATGAGCCCAACAACAAGGTGGTCAAAGCCAGCTGGGACAAGTGTGCTCTGCAGCTCACTCAGAGCTGCTAGGGAGAGGAGAATGTGCAACCCCAGTCCTGTGCCAGCCTCTTATCTCTGACTCTCTCCCTGCTAATCCCAGACCCTTTTAGGGTGAAGCCCCCAGTCTCCCCTCAACTCATGTGCCCTGAGCCCAGGTGGCCTCTTATTTTACCTGCACCAGGTGAGTCCAGGATGCCCAGGGCCAGCTGGTAGGATTGCTTCTAGTCTTCTCCCTCCCCTCCCTCTCCTACCAGCCTTTTCCCTCATCTCCCGGGCTGTGCCCCTTTCTCCTGGGTTCCCTTGGTGTGAGTGCTGGGCTGTACCTTTCCTTTCCTGTAGAGAGCCTTCACGTTGTCGGGGTCGATGTGCAGTACTGCACTGCATGATGTCAACACCTCCTCAAACAGCTGCAGCTTCAGCTGGGAAGCTGCACAGTTATTAAGACATTTCACTTGATGCTCTTGCAGCTCCTCTGCCAGCCTCTTATCTCTGACTCTCTCCCTGCTAATCCCAGACCCTTTTAGGGTGAAGCCCCCAGTCTCCCCTCAACTCATGTGCCCTGAGCCCAGGTGGCCTCTTATTTTACCTGCACCAGGTGAGTCCAGGATGCCCAGGGCCAGCTGGTAGGATTGCATGGCCCGCTGGTACTCCTCCCGCTCAAAATGGAAGTTCCCTCGCTCCCTCTTCTGCTTGCTGAGGCTGATTCGCGTGGAGGGTGGCAGGAGCCCCAGATCGGAGCTGTCCCGGATCTGTAGCAGGGTCACCTCATACAGTAATGAGGCATCCGATGGGATATCAGGGTCCCTGGACGGAGGAAGTGAGATTTTTGCCTTTCCCCAGTACTCCCTTCCCTGGGCTCCTGCACTCTGGGAATCAGGGTGCAGAGCCCCTTGGCTTCTGGAACCCCAGAATCACAAACAGTGCAGGTAGCTGTGATTTTACTAGGGACAGCTGGGCCAGGATGAAAGGACCCATTCAGGCAATCAGCACCAGGATTACTCTGTCCCTTTTGCCAAAGGAACAGTGAGAGGTGGGCAGCACCTCCCTGCTCTAAGCCTAGAGCAGGGAAAGGATCAAGCCCAGCCTACCTGCCCAGGTGACCGTAAGCATACTGGAAGCTGGTGAGAAGGAAGGACACCTCTCCTAGCTGCATGGACTGGACACCGAGCTCCAGGGCCTGTAGAGAGGGGGACAGAGTAGAGTGATTTATTCCTGCCCCAAGACTTGCACCCATTACACTGCATGGAGGCTCCCCTTGGCCCGGCATGTTTGACATGGCATGCTGCAGAGAAGTTAGAGCTCAGCAGTGCCAATGCTGAGTTCCACCATCTGCCCCCTGGCATTGGAGGGAGGTGGCTGGCTCCTGGTGCTGGGCATTCTCTAGGGAGTGGGACTAGGGTCTCTAGTCCTCTCCCTGTCGCTGTTGAATGCCAAAGTCGGGAGGAATCTACCCCACAGAGCCCCATTTTTGTGGCATCTGTTCCCTTCCTGCTGCAGATATGGGGTGGAACAGCGAGGGGGTGTGGTAAAGAGGGGTCAGATCAGGTTCTGAATTACAGCTGAGTTGCTGGACCTTGCACCAATAGCAGGACTTGGGGTGGTTGTGGTTCTCTTCCCTCTGACCTGGGGTCTCACCTCTGGGCAGAGGAGATGTGAAACTGGGAGTGTCTCTCTTCTGAGGAACCCTGGGGTCAGGATGGGATGGGAAATCTCATCTACTTCCCCCCACCCCCACCTTGCCCCAGAAGTGTCGATTCTAGCCGGACCCAGAGGGGCTTCTTGGCAAGAATCGTTTTCTGTAGCTGTCCTCACAGTCTTCGAGGTGTTGGCTGAGCCACAAGCAGGGTGTGGGGTGGGAGCAGCAGTGCTGCAGGATAGGTGTGCAAGCAGGGTGTAAGCCAGAGACCCCTGGGTGGGTCTGGCAGCAAATCTTGTCACTACACCTCACATGTTTGTCATGATAGATCCCCAAAGGTGGCATGTGAGCTATCACTGGGAAACGAATAACTCACTGCTCATTAATATTCTCGTGTGATGTCTGTCTGGGGGATGTTTGAACAGTTACGTATGTGCGAGACTTATGTTCTCAGCAATGCACAGGCCTGGTTTGACCTAGGCACTGCAAGGTATTTGCTTGGCTGACCAGCCTTGGCATCAGGCAGGGACAATGAAGGTGCATTTACAATTAAAGGTAAACAGAGCCGTCTGGCTACTAAGGGGAGGTGGTAAGAAGTCAACTATCACCAGCGGGCAGGGGAGGAACCAGCATGACATCTTATCTGAGAATGCATTTCAGTGGTTTACAGCCAGGGCGTAAGTAGTTGAATCAGCACATTGAGTTATACATGTATATCAAGTACGAAAGCTGATGACACACTGGTGATTACCATCTTTGTAAGGTATCTCTACTAACACTGTATGAAGAACTGTGGACACTCACTGATATTCTGCTTTGTAGTCTGTGACCAAACAAAGGGAAAACAGCCTACAAGGTGTGACCAAAACCAATGGAAGCCCCAGTTATATATGGCTCAATGGGATGGGAAGTACACAGCAGGGAAGACCAGCCTGGGGTCAGCTGAGTCTAGGGACAAAGCAGTGAGTTTGGAGAGAGAAAAGAAGCCATCCTGGCATCCATCACTGGCCAGACACAAGGGGCTAGCACTCTGCAAGCTGAGAAAGACAGGTCCTTCAGCTAACGGGGTTGGAGTCTCTAGGCACTGAATATAGGTGAAAAAGCTGCTTAGTCAAGGGTCTTTCATCTAGGAAGCCAAGGGAAACCACCCCCTTCTGTGGAAGGTGACTGAGGGACAGTTGGCCATGGCTGAAAAGAAAAAGATTGGTAAGAAATCTATCTTGAACCAAGACTGGAGCTGGCTGAGTTAAGTCTTGGCCACTAGAAAGCATATTTTACTTGAATCTGCTCGTAATCACTTTGGCTTTATCCCTTGTACTTGAACTCACATAAAACCTCTCTCTTTTGTTAATAAACATACTTTACTTTTAATCTAAACCAGCCCTGTGCTGGGTTTGAAGTGAAGTAATCGTTAGCAGCTTGTTGCCTTAACTGGAGTTGTGTTTTTGTCTCTTTAAAGGAGCAATGGAGCTTATTACTCCTCTGAATGTTCCAAGAGAGGGCTGGATGCTTCAGGGCAGACGGTTTGGGGAAATTTGGGACTGGGGTGTGTTGGGGCACTTGGTGAACAGTCACCAAGGCTGGTGGAGACCTGAGTGTGGCTGGGGTGTAACAAACCAGCTGCTGGAGTTAGTTGCTGACCCCGGGCTGCTCAAGGCACAGACACCCTGTGCAGGCTTGTCTGCTGGGTGGGAGAGTCGAGACAGACACCTACAGCAGCAGAGTGTTTTAAGGCCCTCAGGGTTACAGGAGAAGTGGTAAGAGAACCTGGGACGAGTCCGAATTGCACCCCAAACTGTGACCTGGGACCCACGGCATTAACATGGCCTGAGGGGCAGATGGGTCAGCCCTCCCATTGCTATGGCATGTGTTATACACCAGTAACATACTTGGCTCTGCAGAAAACACCAAAAGGCAATCAGTCCCTGTGCCTGGGAAGGACTCCCAATATGGGGAGCCCACAGGGCAGGGGCACCCTGAGGAGCAGCTGTTGGGCTTTGGGTCGGTCTCCTCCACAGCTCTGACTTTGCCTTGCGGCTCTCTCGCATTTACCCTGGGGCTGCTGGTAGGAAGCAAGAGCCAACCCAAAGTGCACATCCCCTCTGGGCATCCCAATACATCTTGCATCTGTGTGGGGCAGGGACTGGCTCCATTTTGATCCCTGCACAGTCAGCTTTTAGCAAGTGATCAGAAGAACAGGGCCTTGGTGGGGCCTGCAAGCCACTGTGTGAGGCTGGATCCTGTGCAACCCCACAGCTGTCTCGCTCCCCCGTCCCAAGTTCTCTAGGAACTGAATGTAGGTGAATACTGACTGGGACCCATTGCAGATGTGTGCATGTGTGGGTGTTTTAATAGGATTCTAGAGCCTGCAGTTGGCTGCTACTTCAGTTGCCACTTAGGCATGCACCATAAATGCCTGGGTTACACACCTGTGGGCGTGCTGAGCTCAGGGACTGGAAGGGCCCAGGAATGATTTTTAGATGCAACAAATTGTGCACTTGGCAAGGGTTCAACTGGATGACTCTTGTAGATGGTCCCTTGTTACTCTGTTGATCTGTGATTCTCGTTGGCTGGTCTGGCCCCCTGGGCAGCTTTCCAACCAGTCAGCCCTTCCCATGGGCTGAACCCAAAAGCTGGGAAGTAACATCAGGATTTTATTTGCCTCCCTGTTTATGCCCCAGCTCTGTAAGGGGCCAGCACAGCCTGGAAGAGATTTTGTTACTGCCTTGCAAAGCCAGCAGGGGGAGCACAAGTGTGTTGTGTAGGTTTCACACAGCCTATTTCTTTGCAACAGCAAGATGAGATCGGACGAACATGGCCACTGATGCCTATGGCTAGAGTCGGGCATTTCAAAACTGGCAAATGCCAACCTCCAGGGGCACCAAACCATCCAGCCTTGATGGTAGACTCTGTCCTTAGGGTGCAGGAGGAGACCAAACCTGTATGACGTCCCCCTGCTCCAGGGTGAAAGTCAGTGCTGGATCCTTCTCCACCAAGCTACCATCCTCCAGAACCCCCAGCAGCTTCACCGTCACCTCCTGGCCTGGCTGGGGCCTGCTTGCCTCTCCTTGGCCTTCTCTCACCAGCAACTTCCTCAGGAATCTGTCCTCTGGGGGAAGCAAACAGGGAGAGGGGAATCAGCCCAGGGAGCAGGAGCCCCTGCAGCAGGACCTGTGGGACTCACCTGGGCAGAGAGGGACCCGTTCTTCCCTCTCCAGCCAGGGGCACTCCTCGCTCTTGCTCCGCCTCCCCCTCCCCTTAGGGGGCTCCTTCATATTAGACCTCTTGTTTTAGTACTTCCGCTCCTGGCTCTGCAGCATTGGGGGACCTCAAGGAGGTGACTGCACTTCCCTAAGGGCAGTTGTGCTTTATTATGTGTATTTCGGTAGCATCAAGATCAGTGCCCCAAAGGGCCAGGCGCTGCACAGGCACCAGGAGAGATGGGCCCTTCCCACAGAATCCACAGTCTGTTTACTCCAGGCAGAGCCAGGCTGTGAGGAGAGACAGGCCAGGAGAGGGAAAGTGACCTGCCCAAGGTCACCCAGCAGCTCAGTGGCTTAGCCAGGACTTGCATCCGATGAAGTGAGCTGTAGTTCACGAAAGCTTATGCTCAAATAAATTTGTTAGTCTCCAAGGTGCCACAAGTACTCCTTTTCTTTTTGCGAATACAGACTAACACGGCTGCTACTCTGAAACCTAGCCAGGACTAGAACCCAGCTCTCCCGAGTCCCAGCCCCATACCCAACCCACCGGCCCACACGGTTTTAAACGCATGTTTCTCTTGGCAGCAGTGTTGTGGCCTGGAAACCGGCCCAGTGCCTCTGAAGTTCAGCTGCTGGAGTTCGGGCCACACACCCTCTGCCCAGCACGCTGCTCAGCAGCTGTGAAGGGGCTGAAAATGTCCCATGCTCAACACTGGGTGTCTGTGCACCCAGCAGATGCCATGCTGGGGGCTCATCCATGCCATGCTGCCCCGGACTGGCCAGCCAAATGGCACTGTGCCAGGCATAGCTGGCAGGCCAGAGACCCACCATCTAGCAGGGCCGTGCCCCCATGATGCACTGCAATCCAGTTCCAGTCGGGGGGCAGCCAAGCAAAATGTGGCAGTGACAATGCCAGTGTGGGTGCTCCGGGAGTCCCTCAACTCTCTGCCTTGCTCTCAAGAGTAACTCAGGGGTGGTGCAACAGAGAGGATGGGGGGGCAGATGGGAGCTTCCCCAGAAGTGGCTCTGGGGTCTTGTTTTCCAGTCACCCCTTCCTGCCTTCCCTCCCCCTAGTCTTGCTGACTCACCTGTGACATCTGCCCAGCCAGCGGCTGCGAACAGCTGCCCGAAGCGGCCATACTTTGGTCCCAGCAGGCGCTCCAGCCCCTGGTAGAATTGCTGCTCCTCCTCCTGGGGCAGGGGGGCCTCAATTGTAGTGTGAGGCAGGAGGAACTTGACCACCCTCCCCAGACAAGGGCTTCCCTCCAGCTCCAGGGCCGCTGCTGGCCCAGCTGACGCGGGCTGGTTGGCCCGCTGGCTCGCCTCTGCTCCCTCCTTCCCCGCCTGCCGCATCTCCAGAGGCTCGTGGGCTTTGGCCCTGGCAGAGGGGTCCTCTAGCTGCGGGCTCGGCTGCGGTCCGATCATCCCCGCGGGCCCCTCCGCAAGTCCCAGGCCAGCCACGCGGCAGACTCGCAGCCCAGCTCCCAGGGGCTCTGCCGAGCCAGCGACCCGGGGAGGCTGCGGCGGGGGTGTCTGGGCAGCGACGCCCTGCCCCGGCTCTAATTCCATTCCTGCGCTCGCCAGGCGATTAGCCGCTTAAGCCCCCTGCAGCCTAGGGCCTGGCTGCGCTGCCCCGCTGAGCCGCCGGGCTCGGCCGCGGGGGGCCCAGCAGCGGGCATGGGCAGGGGCACTGGCCCGGCTCCCACCTGCCGGGAGGGGTCGGGCGGCTCCTGCGGACACGGAGCCTGTGTCCGGGGCCCGATCCCGGCCCCTCAGGCCCAGCCGTCAATGAAAGAGGACGGGGGGGGCAGCCCAGCCCCCCGGCCAGGACTGCACAGCGCGGGGACCCGGCTAATGCGCTTAGGGGATTTGCTCAGGCTGCCGCAAAAATAGCCCCGGCGGGCGGCTGCCCCGCTCCCGCCCCGCTCCCACCCCAGCTCCGCCCCGGCCCGCCCCGTTCGGCCACGCCCCACCCGCCCCAGCCCGCCCGGCTCGGCCACGCCCGGCCCGCTCCAGCCCCGCCCCCCTCCCGCCCCACCCCAGCTCCGCCCCGGCCCGCCTCGCTCGGCCACGCCCCTCCCGGCCCCAGCTCCGCCCAGACCCCGCCCTCGGCCCGCCAAGCGTCGGGGGTTCCCGCCGCCCAGCCCGGCTCTGCCCCACTCCCAGCCATGCCGTGGCCGCGAGCGGAGCTGTCCGGGCGGCTCCGGTACCGGGGCGGCTCCCGCGGGCCCTGCCTCAGTCTCCTGCACCTGAAACTCACCGACCCGGCGCTGCGGGCGCTGCGGGACTGTCAGCGGCTGCAGGTGAGGGCGGGTCGGCCCCCCCCCCGCGCCGGGACGGGGTCAGCGCCGGCAACCCCCCCCCCTCCCGCGCCGGGACGGGGTCAGCGCCGGCAACCCCCCCCCCTCCCGCGCCGGGACGGGGGTCAGCGCCGGCAACCCGCCCCCTCCCCCTCCCGCGCCGGGACGGGGTCAGCGCCGGCAACCCGCCCCCTCCCCCTCCCGCGCCGGGACGGGGGTCAGCGCCGGCAACCCGCCCCCTCCCCCTCCCGCGCCGGGACGGGGGTCAGCGCCGGCAACCCGCCCCCTCCCCCTCCCGCGCCGGGACGGGGGTCAGCGCCGGCAACCCGCCCCCTCCCCCTCCCGCGCCGGGACGGGGGTCAGCGCCGGCAACCCGCCCCCTCCCCCTCCCGCGCCGGGACGGGGGTCAGCGCCGGCAACCCGCCCCCCCCCTCCCGCGCCGGGACCGGGCTGGAGGTGCGCTGTCTGCTCTTGCAGGTGGGTCGGTGACCATCGCAACAGTGTCTGAGGGGCCTGGTGGGTTCCCTGTTGCTGGCCCTGGCCCCGGAGCGCTGCTGCAGAGCAGCCAGGGCAGTCCCCGGCCGGTGCGATGCAGGGCCGGGCTCTGTGCTCCCCAGGGGCAGGGCTGTTGGATGTGGGGGCGTCTGAGTCACAGGGGTCTAGACAGGTGCAGCCACTAATTGTTCTTGTTCTGTTTGCAGGGCTCAGCCCGGCCTGTCATCGCCTTCCAAGGGAGCCAGGGGGTGAGTGGGGCGGGGCTCCCCGGGGAGCGTCAGACCCCCCTGGGGAGGTTTGAGGATGGGGCCACTGGGCTTCCCGAACACTGAGTAAGTGTGAGACGGACGCCAGCCCAGTCCCCGCTGGCTTTCCACGGCCATGTCTCCACTCCCGTTTCCAGCCTGGGTCTGCTAGCTCCAGCCATGTTCTGGGCCTGTCCCCAGATGCAGCCCAGCACCATTGGCAGTGCCCATGGAGCAGCGCCTCCCTCACAACCCCTTGGGCTGGGCTTGGGTGAGGGCAGCACTTGCTCTTCCTCACTCTGCTTCCTTGTCTACCGCTGGGGCAGGGGCAGCTGCCCCGCAGGAGGCGGGGGCCTGGGAGCTGAGCTGTGCTGAAGGAGAGACAATGGGGCAGTTCAGCAGCAAGGGTGAGCACAGCAAAGCCCTGCTCTGGGGGAGATGCAGTGTGCAGCCAGTGGGTCCTGGGCTGAGCGCTCATCCAGGGCAGGTGGAAGCTCTCTTGCTTGGGACAGCTAAAGCTGGACACGGCCTTAGCACTGCGAGCGGATTGGTCTCTAGCCCTGGCAGCAGAAGCTGTAGATGGGATCCATGGGATTTCCCCACCTCCGTCACCTGTGAGCCTCCTTCCAGAACGTTGGGGCCAGGGCTGCTCGACAGACAGGGCCCCTTAGAGGCTGGGGAGCAGTTAGGCTGCGGCGGAGAGGGGCCCTTTGATCTGTAGCCAGGGGAGAGGCCCACGACACTGCCTGGGGGGTGTCACGGCCTGTTCATGCCCGACTGACTCTCGGCAGCCCGGGGGTGGGGGTGGGGAGTGGTTGTGCTCTTGCCACCCGTTGCCTTCCTTGGCAGCTCAGGGCCCTGCAAGCTGCCTGCCCTGTGCTGGGACTGGCCGAGTCTCTTCTCTGCTGTTTTCTGGGGGCTCTGGGGTCAGGGATTTGCTTCCCTCCCCTTTGGCTCCAGGCTGCTGCAGCACCTCAGCTGTGCCATGCTCGCTAACTAGCTCTGCAGGGGATTCCTGCAGGGAGCTGCTGCCTGAAGCTCAGATAAGGGTCCCTCTGGCCTTTGCCTGCAAACACATTAACAGTCCCCTCGCAGGGGGGCCGGAGGGGCAGGTGTTGGGCTGCGAGCTCAGCAGAGGCAGCTGGAATGAGAATAGGTAAAGCGCTGGTTACCCCCATGGACCCCCCTGCCTGAGCTGGGGCTGGTGTCTGGGGGTGCCTGCCCCATGTATGCCCCCCACCTGAGCTGGGGCACAGAGCCCCTGGCTTGGCCAACAGTTCCCGGCCCAGGACACCAGCCCTCCCTTCTGCTAATCCCCTTTCTGTCCTTCCACTCAGAGACCCAGCACCCTGGCTATGTACCCCACTGCTAGGAGTAAAGCCATTCCAAGTCTCCCATTGGCTCCCCCAAATCTGGAAACGGCCCAGCATTGTAAGGGTTAAACCTCTCCTGGTGATCTGCTCCCTGGAGAACTGCTGCTAAAAGCAGACTGTAGCCTCTGGGGGGATCCTGAACCAGACAATTAGATGGCAGTGCTGCTGGGGTCCTTGTCTGTAAACATGGGGTCTGGGGAGCCCCCAGTCTCCCTCCCTGGGAGAGCCTGGAGCGTGTGCAGCTGAGCCCGCGGAGAGCTGCCAAGCCCCAGGCAGAGATGGGGATGTGGGGCAGGAGGAGGACACAGAGGAGCAGGGACAATGCAGTGCCCCACTGCACTGGGAATGGTCCCATGCGCTCCCTCTCTCCTGGACAGTACATCAAGATCCCCTGTGCCCTGGGCAGTCTTGGGGAAGGAGCTCGCCTCTTCACCTTCTACCTGTCCCGCTACAGCAAGGACAAGCCGCAGGCCAGCTTCGACTGCATCCGGCAGTACATCTCCAGGTGAGCGAGTGGGCAGTGCCCAGCCTGGGGCCGGTCTGTGCCCCAGAGGCCCCGTCCTGGATACTTCCCGGAACTGGAGGCTTGTTTCCTGCCCTGAAGCTGTAGGCAGGTAACCAGATTCCTGGCCCCGGCCCAGCTTGTGGCTGGGGGCAGGGCCAAGGGCTTGCGGGAACCTGACCTGGCTGAGTAGGGGCTTGGCCAGCACCTGACTCCAAGACAGTTCTGAGGGGGGGGGTGTGAGAGAGAGAGGCTGGAGTTGGGGCGCAAGTGGTGAGGAAGAGGCTGTGTGCTCTGGGTCAGGGAGGGAGCTGGCTCTTTGCAGATGCACCTGCCTGGCCATGCTGTCCAGTGACAGTTCTGTATAGTGCTGCAGCCTCTGCCCACCCCAGATCCATTGGGGCACCGTGTGCCAGGAGCTCCCTGACTGTGCAGCCTTTCTTCTCCCCTCCCTGCCCCCGAAGACCGTCTCCTTCAGGACAGTAGAGGGAGGTAGCAGTGACCAGGACGGGGCTGCTGTCCCCACACAGGCATTGGAGCTGCTCCTGAGCAGTGGGCAGTGCTGAGTGAAGGGGTGACAAACACCCTCCAGCTGTTCAGCAGGGCAGGAGGTGGCTGGGAGTTGCCTCAGCATGGAAGGAGCAGGCTGTGTGAGTTGCTCGATGAGAGCTGCCGCAGTCTCAGAGTAGCCCGATCCACTAACTCTTCCCACTGACCCCTGCTAACTTGCGCGGGGGGGGAGGGGTGCTGCCCTGCTCTGGGGGCAGTTGCTGTTTGTTCAGGGTCAGGGAGGAGTCATTGGTCCCACTTCAGAGCCACGAGCCAGCCTAGTGCCCCTAAGGTGGAGAGGGCCTGCCAGCCTCACCATCCGGAGCCTGCCAGAGAGGCGGGGAGGGAGGGAAGCAGGCAGCAGGGCTCTGAGACCTACTGGCCTGTGGGAGTGTGGGGGGTCCGAGCCCTGCACCCTTCTTCCTGGGATTCACTGAGACTCTCAGCCAGCCAGTAAAATGGAAGGTTTATTGGACAATAGGAACACAGTCTAAAACAGAGCTTGTGGGTACAACCAGGACCCCTCAGTCAAGTCCTTCTGGGGGGCAGGGAGCTTAGACCCCAGCCCTGGGGTTCCCTGCGTTCCACCACCCAGCACCAAACTGAAACTACATCCCCCCCAGCAGGCTCCCTCCTGCAGCCTTTGGCAATGTTCCTGGGCAGAGGTATTACCTCCCCCTCCCTCTCCTGCCTCAGGTTACAGGCTCTCTGGTATCCCATCCCCAGTGAAACTCCCCTGCCACCTTCCCAGGTCAACACTCCCCCCTCCCTGCTGCGTCACATCTCTCCCCCCTTCGAGACTCAACTGAGCAGGGTCACTCTGACTAGTGACCTGGGGAAGTTCAGGGCCCCCTCTCCGGTACAACGTATCTGCTATGAGGTTGGCACTTCCTATCAGGTTGTCACTTCCCTTCACAGGGACCACGTCCATGTCGTAATCCTGCAGGAGCAGGCTCTACCTCAGGAGTTTGGCGTTGGCTCCTTTAATCTGGTACAGCCAGGTCAGGGGAGAGTGGTCGGTGTACACGGTGAAGTGTCGCCCGAAGAGATATGACTCTAGTTTCATGAGGGCCCACACCATGGCCAGGCACTCCTTCTCAGTGGCCGTGTAGTGTTGCTCCCGGGGTAGCAACTTCTTGCTCAGGTACACGATGGGGTGTCTCTCCCCCGTTTCATCCTCCTGCATTAACACCACCCCCAGTCCCGTGTCTGCGGTGTTGGTGAACACCATAAAGGGCTTGTCAAAGTCTGGGTTTGCCGGAACTGGACCACTGACCAGAGCCTCCTTCAGTGCCCGGAAAGCCTCCTGGCACTGCTCGGTCCAGACCACCGTGTCTGGCTTCCCCTTCTTGCATAGCTCGGTGATGGGGGTGGCTATGGTGCTAAGGCAGGGCACAAACCTTCAATAGTATCCTGCCAACCCAATAAAGGCTTGGACCTGCTTTTTGGTGTGGGGAGCAGGCCAGTCTCTGATCACCTCCACCTTAGCTGGTTCCGGCTTTAGGTGGCCGCTCCCCACCCAATGGCCCAGGTAAGATACTTCAGCCATCCCCACCTTGCACTTCTCCGCTTTTACAGTCAGCCCAGCCTCCTGGAGTCGGTCCAGCACTTGAAAAACCTGGGACACATGGTCCTCCCAGGTCTGGCTAAAGACACAGATGTCATCAATATATGCCACGGCAAAACTCCATCCCCCTCAGTAGCTGATCCACCAGGCGCTGGAAGGTGGCCGGTGCTCCCTTGAGGCTGAAAGGCAGGGTCAGGAACTCAGAGCCCCAAAGGGGCGATAAAGGCCGATTTCAGCCAGGCATCTGCATCCAGCGGCACTTGCCTGTAGCCCTTTGTAAGGTCCATGGTGGTGAGGTACCAGGCTCCTCCCAGTTTGTCTAGGAGCTCATCAGGCCTGGGCATGGAGTAGGCATCAGATACAGTGATGGCACTGAGCTTCCGATAGTCCACACAGAACCGGATCGACCCGTCCTTTTTGGGGACCAGGACCACCAGCGAGGCCCAAGGGCTGGCAGATGGCTGGATCATCCCCAAAGCCAGCATGTCCCCGACCTCTCTTTCCAGGTCCTGAGCAGTTTTCCCTGTGACTCGGAAGAGGAAGCATCTTATTGGCGGGTGCGACCCTGTCTGCACCCGGTGGACAGTCAGATTAGTGCGTCCAGGCTGGTTGGAAAACAGCTGTCGGTACGGATGCAGCACCCCTCTGATCTCAGCTTCCTGGTCAGGGGTTACTGATCTGAGAGGGGAATTGTTTCCAGGGGTGAACCAGTTCTGGTCCCAGGGAACAGATCTACTAAAAGGTCATCTCCCTGCTCCTCCCAATGTCCACACACGGCCAACACCACATTCCCCGTGGCATAATATGGCTTCATCATATTCACATGGTACACCCAGCGGTGGTGGGCCCAGTTCGACAGCTCCACCACATAGTTTACCTCATTTAGCTGCTTGACAACCTTGAACGGGCCCTCCCAGGCGGCCTGTAGTTTGTTCTTTCTCACGGGGATGAGAACCATCACCTGATCCCCGGTGGTGTGGGCGCGGGCCCGCGCCGTGCGGTCATACCAGACCACCTGCTTCTTCTGGGCTCTGGCCAGATTCTCCCTGGCCAGGCCCATGAGTTCAGCAAGTCTCTCTCGGAAGGTCAGGACATACTCCACCACTGACTCTCCATCGGGAGTGGCCTTCCCCTCCCAGGTCCAGGGGGCCCCTTACCCTCCTTCCATATAGCAGTTCGAAAGGCGAAAATCCGGTAGACTCCTGGGGTACCTCCCTGTACGCAAACAGCAGGTGAGGTAAGTACTTGTCCCAATCCTGCGGGTGCTGGTTCATAAAGGTTTTCAGCATTATCTTTAGCGTCCTATTGAACCTCTCCACCAGCCCATTGGACTGGGGGTGATATGCTGAGGCCCAGCTGTGGCGGACCCCACATTTCTCCCACAAGCACCGGAGCAGGGCCGACATGAAGTTGGATCCTTGGTCTGTCAAGACTTCCTTGGGAAACCCCACTTGGCTGAAAATGGTCAGGAGCGCATCTGCCACGGTGTCTGCTTCAATGGAAGCTCAAGGCACTGCCTCGGGGTAGCAGGTGGCGAAATCTACCACCACCAGAATGTATTTCTTCCCCGACTGGGTCGTCTTGCTGAGAGGCCCCACTATGTCCATGGCCACCTTCTGGAAAGGCTCCTCTATGATGGGCAAAGGTCTCAAAGCCGCTTTCCACTTGTCCCAGGCCTTCCCCACCCTCTGACAGGGGTCACAGGGTCAGCAATACTGCCGGACAGTAGTAAAGACCCCAGGCCAGTAAAAGTTCTGTAGCAGCCTCTGCCAGGTGCGCCGGATTCCCTGGTGCCCTGAGAGGGGGATGTCATGGGCCAGGTACAGGAGCTTGCGGCAATACTTCTGGGGGACCACCAGCTGCCTCCTGACCCCACAGGACTCCACTTCCCCTGGGGGAGCCCATTCTTGGTACAGGAACCCCTCCTCCCACAGGAACTTCTCCTGGCAACCCTCCTCATGGTCCGTCCCACACTGAGGTTGGCCAGGTCCCTGGGCTTCCGCCAGGAGGGATCTTTCTGCAACTTGGCCTGGAACTCAGCGGCTGGGGAAGGGATGGGGCCCGGTTCCCTCTCACTGGCCAGGTCTGAGGCCACAGCCTCTCTGAGCCGTGCCCCTCGGCGCTCCCTCCCCACCAGGGAAGGGTCCTGCACCTCCAGTGTGGTACCCTCCCCAAGATCAGGGAGCAGTGCTCCTCGCTGGTTCTGGCTACGGGTCACAACCAGGGCAGTCTGGGGCAGTCCTTTAGGTCCCCCCCATCAAAACCTCAGTGGGCAAATGGTGGTGCACCCCCATGTCCTTGGGGCCCTCCTTGGCCCCCCATTTCAGGTGTACCCTTGCCACGGGCACCTTGAATGGGGTCCTGCCCACCCCCCTCAGGGTCAGGTAGGTGTTGGGCATCACCCGCTCTGGGGCCACCACCTCAGACCGGGCCAGCATCACCTCCGTACCCATATCCCAGTATCCATTGACCTTCCTTCCATCCACCTCCAGGGGAACAAGGCCCTCTTTCCGGAGGGACATCCCCGCGCCCACCCTGTAAACCGAGAACCCTGAGTCCAGAGCCTCCAGCCCTCTCGTGGAGCTGCCCTGGGGTCCTCTTCCCTCCTGAGCAGGTGGTAAGCTGGCAGCCCCCCTTGCCTGGGCCGTCTGCCCCTTGTCCAGCTGGGTCCCTACCCAGTTAACCCTGGGTAGGTTGGGTCTGCTCAGTCTGTTCTGAGGCACTGGGTCCGTATATGGCCTCTCTGGCCACAGTGATAGCAGCTCAGGTCATGTTGGTCCCCTCGAGCGGTCGGATGGTCCTGATGCCAGGTGTTCCCCTTGGGGGGGGTTCTCCATATTTCCCTGCTGGGGAGGTCCCATGGTGACTCTCTCCCTGCATCGTGGGGGGCCTGTTCTTTTGGGACTCCTCCCTGCTACCCCCAGAACGACTGTTCACAAACTCGTTGGCCAGCTGCCCTGCATGCTGCGGGTTCTCTAGCTTTTTGTCCACCAACCATAGCCTCCAGTCGGAAGGGCACTGTTCATACAGTTGCTCCAGTACGATTAGGTCAAGCAGGTCCTCTTTACCTTGGGCTCCAGCTGTCCACTTGCGGGCATATCCCTGCATTCGGTTGACCAGTTGTAGGTATGTGACCTCAGGCATTTTACGCTGACTCTGGAACCTTTTCCGGTACATCTCGGAGGTCAGTCCAAACTCACGGAGCAGGGCCTTTTTGAACAGTTCGTAGTCCCCTGCCTCCGCCCCTGTCATTTGGCTGTACATCTCCATGGCTTTGGGGTCCGGTAAAGGGGTGAGAAACTGGAGCCTGTCTGCAGGGTCAACCCTGTGCATCTCGCAGGCATTCTCAAAGGCAGTCAGGAAGCTATCTATGTCCTCCCCCTCCTTACGCTCTGCCAGGAAACACTTATCAAAGCTCCTTGCAGTCTTGGGTCCCCCTCTCGCTCACCGCAGCTGGGGCCCCACTGCTCCTCAGCCTGGCCAGCTCCAGTTCATGCTGACGTTGCCTCTCCTTCTCCTCCCGCTCATGCTGATGT
The DNA here is from genome assembly GCF_009764565.3 of Dermochelys coriacea. NCBI lineage: Eukaryota > Metazoa > Chordata > Testudines > Dermochelyidae > Dermochelys > Dermochelys coriacea. The sequence continues at coordinate 85,765,095 of NC_050077.1, forward strand.
TGCTTTTCATGATCCTCCAGCTCCATCGTTTTCATCTCCCTCTCCCATTCCAGCCGCCGTTGCTCCAGGGATGGGGAGTTCCGCTGGGAGGATCCCCTGCCGGCTGCCGGGGTCAGGGTGCACTCGGTATTCGCTGGGCTTCCCCCAAGCCCTCCCCCAGGCATGGATAGGAAGGGTCTCGGGATGTCCCCGGCAGCAGTCTGACCCCTCCCAGCCCAGTCAGGCCCTGGGGCCCATGCTGCGTCCACCGGGCAGCTTCCCTCAGGGACAGGGATCGGGTCATCCAAGCGATCCCTCTCCTCCAACTGGGCAATCAGCTGTTCCTTGGTGGACCTCCCAATGTGCAGCCCCCTCTGCCTGCACAGCTCCACCAGGTCACTCTTAAGGCGTTTAGCAAACATCTCCCCGCTGGCCACTCGCAGGCCTGGGCAGCTTTCCACGGTTTCCAGGAAGAACCCCGAGGGTGCCAGTCCTTCTTGAGGTCACCACCTCTTTTCCAGGGTCGAGCTGCAGAGTCCTCCGCCCCTGGGACCACTCGCTGCAATCCCCCAGGGAACCCTGTTACTGCAAAAGTCCTTCTCTCTGGTCACACACTCCCAGGGGTTAACCACCCCCGGAAACCGTCTCTCTCTGAATATTCAGCACACCTGGTCCCCGTCAATCCCCCTTCGTTTTACTGCTCCCCAGTCACTTACTGCAGGAAGCACCGTCCATGGGGTGCAGTAGATCCCACTGCTGACACCAGTTGTCACGGTGTGTGTGGGGGGGTCCTAGCCCTGCACCCCTCTTCCTGGGATTCACTGAGACTCTCAGCCAGCAAGTAAAACAGAAGGTTTATTGGACAACAGGAACACAGTCTAGTCCTTCTGGGGGGCAGGGAGCTTAGACCCCAGCCCTGGGGTTCCCTGCGTTCCACCACCCAGCCTCAAACTGAAACTAAACCCCCCCAACAGGCTCTCTCCTGCAGCCTTTGTCCACGTTCCAGGGCAGAGGTGTTACTGCCCCCTCCCCCTCCTGCCTCAGGTTACAGGCTTTCAGGTCTCCCATCCCCAGTGAAACTCCCCTGCCACATTCCCAGGTCAACACTCCCCACACCCTGCTGTGTCACAGAGGGGCAGCCCCACATCCCTGCTGACTCCCCAGTGGGGTGTCTGCAGAGAAGGTGCTTCCATTCCAGAATGTGTAGGAGTCACACACCCACCGAACTGGTGCTGTGACCCCAGCTTTGGAACAATCTCTGGGAGGGCCGTTCAGTGATTCAGACCCCCGAGGGGTCTCACTCTTCCTCCAGGATAAGCCACGCAGCATCACCACCTCCTTAGGCTGCGTCTCTGGCCCTTCAGCCACTCTGTTTTCCACCATGAGCTCCAGTCAGCGAGTCCCTCTGAGGCAGACCCCTGAGGGAGACTTGTACCATCTTAGGGAGCAATGCAGCCCCACCAGCATCTGCAGGGGCACTCATACAGTGCTGAGAAATTTGGTTTATAGTCGGCTGGCACACAGCATAGGGAGGTCTTCGGTAGCATAGAAAACAGACAGTTACAGCACAGTCTGTCCTGGTCAGCCTGAAGCCTAAAGTCCTGTCCCTCTGACCCCTCTTTGTCCCAGGTCAGGTGAGCCCTGACTGCTTCCCACTGCCCACAGTCACTTCCACCTCCACACCGCAGCCCTTTGTTCTCCAGCTGGGCAAACTCGACTTGGCTTCCAGCAGAGAGGTGGAGCCATCCATGGTCCTTAGTTGTTAGGTATCGAAGTCCGAAGTCCTCGTGACTGGATTTGCTGTTGTCTTCATGGACTCTATTGATGAGGTGCCAGCCCAGTGCCATTCACACCTGTGCCAAAACCTGCCTGCGGGCTAACAACCTTTTCCCACCACCTCGTTAGCAATGCAGCCTAGAGGCAGGCAAACTAGTCATACGCAATGTGACAGAAAATCTCCACTCCACCACAGCAGGAGGCTGCCCTGGGGAGTGGCCGTGTTGGGCAAGGACTGGGGATGAGACAAGAGAAGGGCATACCACTGTCTCTGACCCCTGCCCCTGCTGTGTGGTAGCAAGTGCCCTCCCGGTCTGAGGGTGTGTCTAGGCTCCCTCTCCTAGGCATGCTTCTCAGGGTGGGGCTAGCAGAGAGCAAGGGCCAGGCCAGTGACACAGGTTTTTGTGCTCTTAGGCTGGGTCGGAACCAGCTGGACTGTGTGGGCAGCATCCAGGAGAAAATCACCATCTGTGCCTCTGAGGACTCGTACCAGCTGACGCGGGAGCGTGTGTCCCAGGTGGAGAAGGAGGCATGGAGCAGAGCTGCTATCGAGATCAAGCCAGCAGCCCCAGGCCATGGTAAGGCAGGATCCTGCCAGGGACAGGGCATGGCTCAGGAGTGGGGCTGACCTTGGGAAGTGGGAGGAAGCACTGAGAGCAGAGCAGCCCCTCCCGCTCTGCGCATGGGCACGGAGCAGCATGTGGCCTGTGGGAGAGCTGGCTCTGTGCCATTCATGGGAGAGTGAGCAGAGCTGGGCTCCCATGGCCAACTCTCTCTGTCCCACACCGCGCATAGCTGTTCTGTGCCCAAGATGTGGGGCCCTGAGACTCGGTCTGCACCCTGCTGGCTGCACTGGTTCTGCTGGGTGGGGCTGGCAAGGCTGGGTTCAGGAAGTAGCTGGGGGCTGAGCTGGGGCTGCAACAGCTACTGGGTGAGCCCAGCCTCTCTCTCTGGGTGCCGTCTCACCTCCACAACCCCTGTTCAGTCCCCCTGAGCTGCACGTTGGCTGCAGCAGAAGTGTCAGACCTTGGCTCGTCAGGATTTAGCCCAAACTCACAATGAAGTGGAGGGACCCAGGGGCTGTGGAGGAGAAGGTTTTTGCGCCAAGGAGGCCAGCTATGGGCAGGCAGAGAGGAGTCTGGTGCCAGCTGTGAGATCCGGGATGAGAGGCCTTAGGGGCATAACTGGAGGGGTCAGTTCTTTATTAGCAGCCATTTGTGCATTGATTCCTCTGCAGGTAAATGTGTTACCGTCCCAAAGAAGCTGGGCATGAGCACCCCATTGGGGAAGTGCCCTGCTGGGAGCCCTGCTCCAGGGGGCAGGAAATGCAGCCCCATGGGGACAGATCGCAGGGTTCTTGTGAAATGCCTAGTGCAGCTTCTGGCCCTGCGGCCCCACTGCAAACATGAGCTCCTGGAGCGGCTGGACAGGGCACAGATCAGCCTGAAGGACAGGGCCCAGCTGCTGCCCGTGCTGGAGGAGGTGAGTGCGGGTCAAGGGGGCAGTGTGCGTCTGCTGCCCCCTGAGCTCTCGCTTACTCTGCTGCTCTCATCCATGCAGGTGGGGCAGCTGAACCCCTGGGAAAGCAGCTACAGTCTGAAGGAGGAGCTCTTTGGGCAAGTGCAGGAGGACTGGCTGGGCTACACGGCTGAGGAGCGGCAGCAAGTCAGGCAGCTCCTGCGCAGGTGCAGCCCTGGGGCAAGGGGCAGAGAGCTGCCCTGGTGCCGCCAGGGTTAATGCAGAAGTCCCAGCTATCTGTGGGAGGGGGCCGGATGTTTCAGAGCAGGGAGGGTTGCAGAGCACTCCTGTGTGTACAGTTGGCTTCGGGCACAGAACGCCTCACAGCCAGATGGTGGGTTCACACCTGGTTCCCCTCCTGTGAGCTCAGTGCCATCCCCATGCCAAGGCCCTGACCACAGCCTGCCTGGCCCCATGGCCTAGGTGCTGGCAGGGCATGTCCTCTCTTGTTCTTGGGTGACTCTCAGCCTTGGCCCATGGTAGCTGCCCCAGATCTCTTCTCTCTTTTGCTCCAGGAAACAGGCCCACGGAGCCTTGACCAGGCCCTTCTTGGTGCCTCTGGAGTGCCCGTCTTGCCAAGGTGCCAGCAAAAGGCCCTTGGGTGGGGTAAGTATTGGTGGTATGAAGCCTTAGGCGGATGGATGCCCCAGCGCAGGGACCAGAACTAGGCAAGGGCAGGAGAACAAGAGCTGAAAACCTGCTAAGGCTAAACATCCAGAAATCTGGAGATCATCAGCATGACTTAATATCCCGATCTGCATATTTGAATATGCATGGATTTATTTGCAGATGTCCTGATTATGAGAACTGAGCTGATTTGCAGATATGTTGGTGCCACTTCTTGAAGCCACTGTGCCCCCCATCCGCCCTGGGGCAAGATTAACTCCCCGCAAAATCCAGAGCTCCAGCATCCTCCTCCACTAACCCTGGGCAGGCTGGACACCTCCCCCTTGTTCAGGGCCACTGTGGCTGCCCAGCCACCCCGGGCAGCTTCCACTCACCATCCTACTGCTTAAAAGTGCAGCACAATTCCCCAAGGTCCCAGCTGCAGCAGGGAAGGAGCTGTAGGGTCATGGGAATGACTGTGCCCAGGCCACTGGCTGGGCAGCTCCTTGAGGCTCTGCCTTAGGCTGAGTCTTTCCTGGGCTGCGAGGGGTCTGGTCCCAGCTGCGTGCTGGGCCTGGCCCTTGCTGCTGAGCTATGGCTACTGCCCGGTGTCACTAGCCATAGCACCAAGTCTCTGGCCTTGGGTGGGTTGGGGGAGAAGGCTCTAGGCTCCAGCTGGGGGGCTGGAGTCCTGGTGGGCAGCGGTTGCAGGGGGCTGGAACAGTTTGTACTATGGGTTGCTGAGAGCCATTGAACCAAACGGTAACCCTGTGGGATGGAAACCATGGGATGGAACCACTGCAAGCCAGGGGGTGTAGCAGCCTCCTAGCATCCTGGTTCCAGCACCTGTGCCTGGCTGGCCTAGAGCATCACCTCTGCCCTCCAGAGCGGGGAGTGAGAGCGCTGAATGTGGGGAGGGGTAGCCCCATGGGCCATGATGAAAGAGGTGGATCCCTCCTTGCTCACCTGTTTCCTGCAACAAGGACTCCAGCCTGGAAGGTGAATCCAGGGCAGCCCCCTCCCCTGGGTGGGTTTGTCTTTCAGAAGCGGCTGGCACTGCTGGATGCCTCGGACCCACAAGGGCGGAAGAAACCCTGTGCCCCAGAGCACCACCCCAGCTCTCTGGGTTCCCACCACAGACTGCAGGAGCCTGTCCTGGAGCATCGGAGAGCCCAGAGCCAGCAGCAGCCATGCCAGCTTCCCAGGCCCAGCGCAGAGCTGCGGAGCTCAGAGGAGGAGCCGAGCGAGGGGGAGGGAGGCGATGACTGGGAAGAGGGAGCTCTGCGCCTGGAGCAGCACCTTTCTGCCCTGCAAGGTGAGGGGCTGCGCTGCTCCCGGCTCACCTCAGGGATGTGCTGCTGCCTGCCAGGCTCTAACCCACCTTGTCAGCCGTAAGTGCCCCTAGCCAGAGCTGTCTGCCACATAGGGCTGCACGGTCCCTAGGCAGAGAGACTTGGGGAGAGCAGCCCAGAAGCCCGGGGGGGGGCTGAAAAAGGACTTGGGGTGAGTCCGAAGTGAGGCTCACATCTGCTTCCCTGGGGCAAGTCACAGCAGTGCTGGGCAGAGCCGCACCTACCACTCACATGCCACCTGGTAACCTCCCGGAGCACCTTTGGGCTGCGCAACATCAGGGCACCCGTCCCTTCCACACACCAGCATGGCTGAGGGGCCCCGATGGGGGCAGCGCAGGTGTCTGGAGCTCACGACTTTTCAGGCAGTTCCTGCTGGGCTTGTCGGTGTCAATTCTCCAAGGAATTGAAGGACAGAGGCTGGGAGTGGAGGGGAAATTACTTTGAATCAATTTTCTGCCCAAATTCTTTTGCTTCCTCCCCAGACAGCAGCTCCCAGGCAAGTCTCCCGGTCTCCTTCGCTGAGCTCCCAGATTACTGCCGGTAAGCATGGCCAGGCGGGCAGTCCTTGCCAGGCACATTGCTCCTCCTCACCTGCGTGACAGGCTAGCCGCTCTGCAGGTACCATGCGGGGGTCCCTGTCCCAGCTCCCACAGCCTGGGGAGAGGACTGGAGCGTGGAGCCAGGCTGAGCTGCAGCTTCCCAGCCTGTAAAGTCCAAGTTGTAAATGGACTCTCAAAGCTGGACAAAAAGCAGACCAGGCCCCACTCCCTTAGGCTCTGGAGCTACCGTGTGGGCAGTGATGTGACAGCACTACCCACTTCTGGGCAGTGCCCACCTTTTCTCTTCCTCACGCACAGGGAAGCTGCAGTGGTGCGGGTCAGAGAGATGGAGTTGCTCCTACAAAGCAGCATTCTGGCATGTGCACCTCGTGCAGAGCCCCTGCTGCTCAGCTCACCTGGCCTGATGGAGGAACTAGTCAGTAGTTTCTCCTGGTTGTGCTAGGAAATACAGAGCCATCTGCTCCGTGGAGCAGCATCACGCCTACGTAGAGGCATTCAGTGCGGATTACGCAGAGTACCGGCGCCTCCACACCAGGATCGGGCATGTGAGCAGGACATTCATCCAGCTGGGAGCTAAAATCAAAACGCTGCCGCGTGGGACGCAGGAGCATAAGGTGAGGCTGGGCTGGGTGGCAGGGCAAGCATGCCTAGGCTGAGTGCTGAGTCAGCTCTCTTGGTTTGCAGGCAGTGGAAGACAGGATCTTACAGGAATACCGGAGGTTCAAGCAGGTGAGGCTGGTGGAGGGGGGGGGGGCTGGGGCTGATGCTCCCTGGCAGGAGCTGACCTAGGCTCTCTCTTCCTCTTACAGACGTACCCCAGCTACAGGAATGAGAAGAACCGCTGCGAGTATCTTCACCAAAAGCTGTCCCACATCAAGGGCCTCATCCTAGAGTTTGAGAAGACAGGGGCTGCCTAGGGGAGCCTCTGGTGCTCTGAGCCTGCAGGAAGTGCTCCCTGTTCTCCTTTCCCTTTGCAGGGGAGGAAGGGGTGGGGGTTAGTGAACTCTCCTATAGTAAAAAGAAAAGGAGTACTTGTGGCACCTTAGAGACTAACATTTATTAGAGCATAAGCTTTCGTGAGCTACAGCTCACTTCATCAATGCATCCGATGAAGTGAGCTGTAGCTCACAAAAGCTTATGCTCTAATAAATTTGTTAGTCTCTAAGGTGCCACAAGTACTCCTTTTCTTTCTCCTATAGTAGTAGTTGCAGTCCCCCAGCCTAGTGTCCAATGCAGCTATTTGATCTGATCTGGGTTGGGGAGGGGTTTACAGGACAGAGCATGTGGCTGCCCTAAAGTACAGAGAGTGGGTGATGGTCTTAGTGAATTGTCCCCTGTGAGCTGCTGTCCTACTTGTACTAGCTCCCAAGGGGCATCTGGGGCTAGTAATGCAGCTCCAGGTTAGGGGCAGCCTGTACCACAGAGCTCTGCCTGGGAAGGAAGGCTGCTCAGTCAGGGCAGGCTCCCTGGCTTCAGGCTTATAACAGCCAGTGTGGATCATGCCAGCTCCATGCATTAGCCCAGCCTATGCTGCCTGCTGGAGAAATAGGCTTTTGCCATCAAGTGGGACCTGCCACCTTCCAGCACTGGCTCCTTCCCCCCAGGAGCTTAGAGCATGGCAGACCCTTGCCCAGCAGGGGCAATTTCAATCACTGGAGCTAAGGGTACCATGCCCCTGGGGCAATAGGAGGAAAGGGGTCGGTCTGTGCTGGGGTTTTATGACTGACACCTGCTTGAGCAGTGTGTTGTAACAGGAGTTGAGGGGACAGGGAAGTGCCTCACCTTTCTTGACTGTGCATGTGTATCTCAACTATCTATCCCTGCTGCCATCAGAACTGCCCTGGGAACCTGCTGACATTGCTACATGGAACTGCAAAGTAGGGGATGGGGAGAGACGGTAATGATTGCAGGAGGAAATGAGCAGGAGGAGTGGAGGCTCCGGAAGTTCTGCCTTGTTCCTGGGTTAAACGGTTCATTGTACAATGTGGAGGCATGGGTGGCTGTGCCCTTCAGCCCTCTCCCAGCACCTGCCCGAGTTCCTCCTGCTTTCAAAGTAACTAGCCTACCCCAACCCAGCAGGAGAAACTGATGTGTCAGGGCCTAACTGTGGGGCTGTAAGCGATGAAACCCTTTGCCTTAATTACCAGCTGGCCTCAGTGGAGAGGATGGAGCCCTCATGTACAGGCTCTGTTGCCTTGTCTAAGGAAGTATGTGCACAGCACCATGGGACTGTGCTGAGGGTTCCTAGGTGCTATATCTAATACAATCATTTCTAAGCCCCTTAACCGAACTGCCTTGCTGCCAGGGATGGGCCTAGGGTAGGTTAGCTGAAGGATGTGCCTAGCTTGAGCAAACAGGAGTATTAATATGAATGCTCTACTGGCTTGATGGATAACAAGTCATGGCTGACAAAGGCAAAGCCAGTGTGGGAGGTGGGAAGACCTTGTAAATGCTATTGTGCAAGCTACTGTATCTAGAGCGTGCCCCAGTAATAAAGGCATAGATACCCAGCCATGGTGTTTTGTAAAACACAAGTTACAGGGGAGCGCTGCTGGAGTGGTCTGAGTGCTGAGCCAGAACACAGCAGTACTCAGATTTACCAACCCTCCCCTGCAGCTCTCTGCCTCCATGACTAGGAAACCACTCATCTCTCTTTCCTGCTGCCCAGCACAGTGGCTCCTACCTGCACCAAGATAAATACAGAAGGCCATCCGTTCATGGCAGTTCAAACACCTGTGCACAAAAACCTTGAAAGGGATGTAGGCTTGGAGCAGCCAGCCAGCAGGAGACAGGACAGCAGGCTACAGTCAAAGGCTAGCTCCTTAGCTGCAGGGTTAGGAGCCCTGTGGCCAGCAGAACTCTCTCTTAAGGAGGCCCTTGAGTGAGAAGTAAGAGGAACCTAGAGGCTGGCTCAGCTGCAGTCTCAGCTCTGGCCTGCCCACGAGGCCCTCAAAACAAGGAAGCTGAGCACCAAGCAAAGTGCCCTGCCCTTCTATCTGGCTGGGGGATGCTTTCATGGCTGGTCCTAGCCTCTTGTGGCACAGCAGGGTTTGCTCACACCATTGCCACAGCTCTGGCTACTTGCCAGGGAGAGGTGCTGTGCCTGCCAGGCCCAGGGCCAAGTGAAACCCACTCAATGTTTGGCACAGCTTGAGCAGCTCCCATGCAAAGACCAGACTCAAGCCCTGGAGATGGCTGCAGGAATACCAGAAGCAGCCCACAGCTAGGTCAGTTAGTGCAGAATGCTACCAGGTCTCCTGCAGCCCTAGACTCTAGCAGACCAGGCCTGAAGCTCAGGCAGGCTTCTTGCCACTTCACCACTGCCCTCTGGGGCATTCACAATGGCAGCTGTGCCCTGCCGCAGAGCCTGTGTTCTGTACACAAAGGGGTGAAGGGGTCTCATCTGCACCTCCTGCCCCTAAGCATCAGGCAGTCCTGCCAACTTCCTCCTGCACACCCACAGGCCCCATTCTAGGCCAAGTTCCCACAGAAGCATAGCAGTGGCCAGTTCCCCACCAGCCTCTTGTACTGGACCTCATGGACCACAGGATGGAGCACAAGGTCAGGTGGGATTTGTTCCCTATGCATTCCCACAGCTGTCAGGAAAGAGCCAGGCAAAGCTTTCAGCTGGGAGCAGGGCAGCATGCCATAAGCCATGATCTCCTAGCCAGTGCATGGATGCTGGGGCCACTTACACAGGGCTCTCAGCAGCAGCCAGTTGCAGCACTGGGCACAGATGTGTGGTTTAAAGGGGTCCATTTTATTGCCTCACTTCTCCAAATGTACAAAAAAATTAGAAAACACGTCTCCCCCTGCCCCATCCCCCTTCCCCACCCCCCAATCACCACCCAAGTCTGGGGCAGCCCCATAAGAATGCAGCAAAGAGACGGCAGGAAATTAAACACAACTAGGTACAGCAGTTGGGTCCCTTCAGCCCACATTGCATTGGGCACGGTTTCTTCACTCCCCACAGCTGGCCCCAGGACACCCAGGGCTTCCCCAATGCCCACACAATTCCTCCTCTGACACACTGGTAAGTTGGGTGCTTTACAGATCCTCCTGGGCCTTCTTCCTTTTCTTGGGCTTTTCCTCCTCCAGCAGCACAGGGGGGCTGGTCGCCTCCCTCTTCAAGTAGCTAATGAAGTCGCTCACCTCCCGGCCCCCCTGCAAACAGTACAAAAGCATGAGGCCAGGGCTGAGCACTAGGATCCTGGCTCTGACACTCCCTGTGGTCTTGGGAATATCTGCACCTGTTGGCCCAAAATGGGGAATGTTCACTGCCTCAAGAGAGACTAAACTTCCCCAGACCATTTTCCTGAGAGTCCTTTAAGGCTCTCCCGTAGGATGCACCAACGTGTCCTAGAGGTGCAGCTACAGTGCAGACATCCCTCAATGTGCAGGGCAGCGTTCCTGGGGGCCTGCGCAGCCCCACTGCACTCTTCAGCTGCAGGGATGCAGCTGGATGTGTGCTGCCCACAGCTATAGCAGCAAGGAGGAAACCTGCATACAGAGCTCCCAGGGCAGGAAGCAGACACTCACCTCATATTTCTTTGGATTCTGCTTGTTACCAGCTGGAGCAAAATAGAGAGTGGGGAAGCTGGAGAGAGAAGAGACATGTCAGCTCCACTGTGTTTTGCATTCTTCAGGTCCCAACCCCTCAGGAGCGAGTCTAGCACTCACCGCGCAGGACACCAGGTTTGCCTGGATCCACAGAAGGGGGAGAATCACTGTTGCATGGTGTCTATCGCCATGCAAGTCAAGGGACAAGCAGTTCAAGGCACCATCAGCCAGAGGAAGCCCAGAGCAATAGCAAGCCATGCCCCAGCAGGAGATATGAACGCCTTCTGTTTGGCCCTGGGAGCAGAGCTGACTGAGCACCTGGATTCAGGTTTGCAGAAAGACAGGTGCCCAGTGCAGTTCTTCATCCTCCAGAACAGTCTCAGAAGTAGAAGGAAGGGCCAGAGACATTCAGCAAGTTGTGTGCAGGTATGGCTGGGATACACTACACCTTGCACAGGAGCAAGGGCAGATGCTTTTGTTTGAGTTACTCCAAGTCTGAATTTCTGCTGACAGCTGCTCAGAAGCAAGACAAGCAAGTTCCCGGTGACTACAACAACAAGCACATCAGCCTCCAGCTGCCATCAGAGCCAGTCTCTCCACCTGCAAAAAAACCCAGAGATTCCCTAGCCCTTCTGTAGCACAGTCACTGGCTAGAGGCAGTAAGCTGAAGTTCTTACCCTCGAACTTCATATGGAGAAGGCACATCATTGGCTGTAGCATCCATCTTGGCTATGACAATGTTGGGGTCTTTGCTGAGCTGTTGGTAGGACAGCACATTATTGAACAGATCACTAGGTGTATTGTGGACACTGGGGGAAGATGCTGACCCCCCCCATGTTCCACTAGACCAGGAATGTGTGTTCCAAGGCCAAGGGGAGACAGGGAAGCCACGGGGGCTCTTGGCTAGATGTCTGTCAGAACAGCCGGGGGAGGCTGGGGCAGGATCTCAGACGGCAGCATTCATTTGTACAGCGCCTAGCACAAAGGCCCCTAGGTGCTATGGTAATACATATAATCTAGTGAGTCCAAGCTTTGTCCTGGTGAGAGACTGGGCAGTGCCAGTTCAGGCTGGTATGGGCAGTAAGGAAGGCACAAGCTTGCTGTCTGATATCCAGGCTAGCACTAGATACACATAGGCAGGTACAACATTCAGGCCCTCTCCAAAGAGTACCCCTGTGGGTCTGGGAACCAGGTTTCACAACTCTGACTCAGGTCTCCTTTAGGAGGCTATCCTTCCAACGTACACCCTTACTCATTGCCTGTAGGAGAGAAGGCCAAGGCTTCCTGGGTGAGCAGGGGGAGTTGCTGCCTCTAACAATTTATAACAAGTTCACAAACCCCTGCCATATAAATATCAGAAATAAAATCCTTACAACAGGAAACTTCTGTTTAAAGTGACATTATACAGGAATAGATTCCTCAGATTTTTCTATTTAAAACAGGATGTTACCATATTACAGAATGGGAGCATCATTACACCACCCTGTCACTTCTAGTGCTTTGATTAAACTGGTTGCTGCCTATGCTTGTCCCCATGCGCCTTCGCCCTGTCCCAGAGAACTAAGAACTGAGGACTACAGGAGCCAAGGGACCAGACCTGAGCCAAACACAGCCAACTCTTCCCTCAGGCAGGCATCTCTCTAGGAAGGATTCCCTGGGGACCAGCTCTCAGCAATGTTTGGACAGAGGACAGTAACCTGGAAAGACATGCAGCCACTGACCAGGGAATACTGGTGTGCCCTGGCCAGAGCCAAAGGAGAGGCTCCCAGTGCTGCCCAACCTCAAATGTAACTAGAGGGCAGAAGTAGCCAGCTGCTTACTGACCAGTGCCAGTTTAGAGAGCAGTCAGAGGAAGCCCCTTAGGCACATTCATGCCACCTTATGGCTTGGTCAGCTGAGCACGGCCCTGGGACACTGCAGTTTTGGGGGATGCCTGCTGCATTCAAAGCTGACAGGCAAGAGCTCCCAGCCTACCTTCTCTCCAAGTTCCTTGTACTTGGGCTCCAGGTTCTTGCAGTGGCCACACCATGGGGCATAGAACTCAATCAGGACGTCTTTGTCCTCTGCATTAACAAGGTCATCAAAGTTTTCAGCAACCACCACCTGGAAAGATCAAATTCTCCAGATTAGCAGCACTTCTGCATGTTAATAACCACATGCTCACTCTCCAGGCTCTGACCTGAGAAGTCTGATCCTCATGCAGCAAACTGCAGGCAGTGCTCCTTGAAGCCTGCACAGAACACTTCTGTCAGTTCAACATGCAGTGTTCTAGCTGAAGAGAGGCAACAGCCACATACAGCCTTTGGCTGAACGGCACGTCTCAGCTGCACTTACCTTCACAGGGCCATCATTGTTCTCGGGGATGGGCTCAGATTTCAGGTATTTCTTCAGGTTACCATCAAAGTAATCCTGCAAGAATCTCTCCAGAGCTTTCCCATCCCGGCTACAAATCAAATACAGGTGACATTTCAGAGCCATCTGGCACACAAAACTAGCAAGTGCACTCTACAAATCCCGAGGGAGTTTTATTCTACCCACAGACAGCAGCACACTGAAGAAAACCACTCAGATCCTCAGTGTTAACCCAGGGCTCTAACTCCCCCAGATGACCCAGGGCACAAGAGCCACGTGGCCACCTCCAGGATTTTGGGAAAGTCTGCCTGATGCACATGTTCACCCTGGTAAGTCAGGCTTCCTGCCGCCCACGCTCCTCCCACCCAGGAGATAGGCTGAAGCACGTCTCCCATGCCCTTTATTTTAGGTATTCTCTCTTTCTGCTGTTCAGTCTCATGTTATTTTCTACCCCGGTCTCTACTTTTTAGGTATCCTGGAATTAAACCCTCAAACCTTAGAGCTTGCAGCTCCTAATGCAATCCTTCCATAGTGTGTAACTACCAAGTGACAGGCTTGGCCTACAGGCACAGCTACTCCTCTGCCCCATACATCCAGCTCAGGTGTCCTCCCAATGAGCCCAGATGGGTAGCAATTATCTGAAAGGCTTTGCCTGTGACTGGACCAGGAGGGGGCACCACGCCCAGGACTTACGAGAATTCCTCCTGCATGACGTATTTCTCTCCCTTGGCAGTTCTGATGGCAACGACAGGAACCTCCCCTGTGCTGCTGTCCAGGCCAAACTCTGAAAGCTCATGGCCAAAGGTTTTTCTACTAGCAACAGCAAAGTAGAGCTTGTGTCCAGCATCCAGGAACTTCTGTGCCACCATCATCACTCTGAGTAAAGCAGAGGAAACGTGCTGTTACGCTTACGAACATTAAACAGTTTCTCCAAGAGAATAGAGCACTTGGGGAGAGGAAGAGAACCACCTCTTTCAAGCTGAAACGGAGAACAGCTAGAAACATGAATTAGTGGGGGGATCTGCTGGTTAGGAGGTTCTGCAAAGAGAAGTAACATGAAAATGCAGTTGGAGAAACAGGAAAGAACATGCTACTAAACTGGATGTAACTTAGGGATCTCCCAATGCATAGCTTCAACAAGTCTACATTTTGCACTGAATACCCCATAAACCCTCAGTCAGCTCTGATCAACCAGGTCTCCTGTGGCTGCAGCACTGCATAGGGAATCAAGTCCCAGTAAGGTGGAGTACAAAAAATGGAATTGAGCATAAGCCTCCTCAGCAAGATTAGTTGTTCTGGGCCTCAGTCAAGCAACTTTGGTATGGACAGATAAAGGAATCAGAGCTCCTGATAAGCATGCCAAATGCACTGTCTACACCTGATGCTGAATTAATGCTCCAGGCATGTTAGCTGGCTGCCTGCAACCTATGGAAACACCAACTGCTTGCTACAGAAGCATAAGCTGGGAGAGTCAGTTTTCCAGAATCAGAAGCAACATTTCAAAGAACAGGATGGTGGCCTGCAATGCCTCTCTACTTGTAGTGACAACATACCCTGTAGACAGAGCCAAGTGAAGGGAGAATTTACTATAGTCCCAGAAATGATTTCCGAGTTTGCACACTGGAGACAGCGTTCTGCCAGATAAACCACAGGAATCCACCAAAACAGTGCACTGCAGAAAGGAGGAAGACTGGATTAGGATCTACCTTCCTCTGCTTACCTGTTGCGCCAATAGTTGGAGCCCTTGGCATTCTTCTCATAGTCCACGTCATAATAAGCCACCAGCAAGTCCTTCCCTTGGATCAAGTCTTTGTTATCTTCTGTCATATGTGGACAGATGCCAAAACTATCAACAAAGTAGTAGTTAGCAACCTGCATCTCACCATCTGAGCCCTTCCTCCCCACCCAGAAATAACCTTGTCCTAGCACAGTCTCATTCTCATCCAAGATCAGAATCCATAAAATTGCCGATATACAGCAGGCCTATTTGAAAAGTATTTTCTTCAAATAGCTCATTCATGCATCAGGCCAGTTTGTGGAGTTCTGCTACTGTAGCTGGACATACAGTTACACACAGGTTTTGATGAAATTAGGGACTTTCTTTTATTTGTGAAAAAAACTGACCTAAAATCAAATGGGCAAACCAGGTTATTGGAATGCTAGATCAAGTGCCCAGCAGCCATGGTTAGTGCAGAGGAAAAGCCCACAGAGAAATCTCATTCTTGAGAATGAATGATGGACATGCAGTGCACTAAGTGCCCACAAGCCAACTATTCTGTGTTCCATTAGAAGAGAAGAACCCCTAAGATCAGCTAGAATTTAGTAACCCAGAGGCAGTGCTACTAGCCATGCCCAGCCAATAGGGCTGAAGCCAGACTGCTCACAGTCTAGGGAATTTAGCTGAACTCTATCACCCACCCTAGCCCTGAGATGGAAGTGAGACGTCACTCACATGTTCTCCTGGAGAAACTTCTTGATCTTGCCGCTGGTGATTTTGTCCTCTGTGTACCTCAAAGTGCTGTCCTCGAATTTATTTGCCAGGCGTTGAGGACGGAATAAGATAACACCCCTAGACAGAGGTGGAGAGCACAACATGAAACAGTTGAAGGAACTAGCAGTATGGGGATAAGTGGGCAAGTAGACTGGTAAACACCTTTCCAAGTACACAGTGGGATCATCCAGGTCCTGAACAAAGCTACTTGTACCTCAGCCACCTGGCCAAGCCTTATGCTACTAGCCAGAACAAGTAGCAAAATTTCTGGCAATTAACAAGTAAACAATCCCCACCCCGTGGTGACAAGGGAAGAACAGGAGGGCAATAAGGGAACAAACAGCCAGGCTTGAAAAGCCAATTTATGTCCTCCTGGTACAGTGCTTTCCATGTGAGGCAGGAGTTTGACACGCATACACTAGCCCAGCAGGCCAGGGAGACTTTAGAAGTGTTTATAGGTCAGCTTCTCTCCCCTGCCCCTCCACAAGAACCATGACCCACTCACTGTAGTTTATGGCTCAAGGGTCTCAAGTGCCCAACAGCAAGACGTAGGCAGGCTGGTCTGAAGGGATTTCCAGCTGGACCCAACAGTACTGATTTTAGAAAGATTAACCTCATGTGGTCTTGGCCCACATGGGAAGCTATGAAAGGAATTCACTTTCCAAAGCACAGCTGTCCGAGAGGGGTCTTTGAGGTTGTCCCTGCTGCCCCAACAAGAACCACATGTACACTGAGCCACTTACTCTCCATCTGCCTCATACTTCTGTATCAGCTCCTCCTCACTGGTATGAGCAAAGCGGTAGCTCTCTCTTAGGTTGCTGGCTGCTTTCATGAACTCTGAATAAGCATCACCAAATGCATCTTTGAAGAAGCCTGCAACAGAGAGACACGGGGACCCTACAGAATCTCTGCCTCAACACATGCCGTTTCACGGTTTGACTCAACTCTTCTGTATTTACTCTGCCTGAGAATCCATCACTTCCGAATGGGCTCTTCTCTACCCAGCTCAACTCCTTCTGTTTAGCAAGGTTCAATTTTCCTGTGTTCCTTTAGAAATACACCAGCATTTCCTTCCTTCTTTCTGCCCCAGCAGGAGCCAAGCAACTTTCTTTGGGAGTACATCCGGCTCAATCCCCAGCCCAGAAGACTGCAGCCCTCTGGACACCAAGTTTGCCACTTGCAGCCAGAGATGGAGCTGCATGCTGGGCAGCTGGGACCTGGACAGAGGCAGTGCCCTATAGCAGTGGTTCTCAAACTGTGGGTCGGGATCCCAAAATGGGTTACGACCCCATTTTAATCAGGTCACCAGGGCTGGCTTAGACTTATTGGGGCTCAGGGCTGAAGTCTGGAGCCCCACAGCCTTGGGTGGGTGGTGGGACTCGGGCTTCGGTCCCCATCCCAGGTCATGTAGTAATTTTTGTTGTCAGAAGAGGGTTGCAGTGCCACAAAGTTTGAGAACCCCTGCCCTATAGCATTACACCAAAGGAGTCAGAGGGCAGTTTTTCCACTGAGTTCTGGTCTCCTTCAAGCTCCCATTTGAAATGTTCCTAGGATTAGCAGAGCTGCTGTCGCGATGACCTGAGTCAGGCTAATGTGGCAAGACTGTTGAGCGCTACAAGGCTTATGTGACAGCCATCCCTGCATGTGTCAGGTATGGCTGGGTACAGTATATTGCCCCCAGAGGATGAAGTCAGAACAGGGTCCTTGGAGAGACCTGGCTATTTCTTCACATTTTAAATACATCTGTAGGTGCCTATCCAGTGCTCTAGCACTAACCTTATCCCGAAAGAAAAAGCAAAGCCTTGTGATGTATCATCCAGAACTGTTCACAAGGCATTATTCTCAGCTAAGCGGGCTGCTTGCCTTGTTAACCTTAATAGCCCAGCACCAGCAGTTCTGAGGCTATTTCACTGGCTATACTGGTGACTCATCCAGATATTTTTTGGACACCACTGTCTAAGGCAGGCTCTCTCAACAACCGTTCCGTGGATCACATCCTGGGACCCTGACACAGTTTATCAAGGCAACAAGCCATTCCCTGGTATCACAAAGGTTGAGAAATACTGGTCTAAGATACTTACCCAGTTAGAGTGGGTGTCAGTGGATCTGCATGAGTGATGGGGAAGGATGTTTTGATATCATCCATATGCCATCGTCAGATCATGACTTGAAATCAGGATACTCTAGAGGCATCTTGATATAATCCTTGATGTTCATGTTTGGCTCCAAGAGCCCAAGGCAATCAGATTCCAGCAAGCAAGGAGAGATGGGAGAGAAGGAGTGGGATGGGGACTGGATGCGTAAGTTCAAGGAGAGATCTCCAGCTATTTACAAGTTTCTGAGAGCAGTAGCAACATGCTTTGTAGGTGCTCAGAGGACTTGAAAGACGGACTTCCCCCAGGACAAAGTATCCAATGTAGTTTAAAGGCTGTGTTGGCTTGTACTACTCACCCACCACAGAAGCATCTTTATCACTGATGAATTTTTCAAAATCTGCCACTGAGTGGAGAGCCACTGAGGCAGGTCCTGCCTGTTTCTTGAGGTGACTGACAATCCCATCTGAGGAAGAAGGAAGAGAAGCATACAGCCGTGTTAGAGTGATGGTTTTATGGAGTTCTAGGAGACCGATTCTATGCTTTTAGGAGAGGGATTGTTTCTGCACCATATGCCTGTTCAAGACTTAGCTAAATGGGACCCCAGCCAAGTCTCTAAGCACTACTGCAATACAAACACGTATGCATCCCAGCCCCACAATGGAACTTCCATGGAAGCATGTTGAGCTGGAAGAGATCCACAGAGGATTTCCAGAGCATCAACATCCCAGCAGGACCGATTCACCCCCAATTTTTCCTCAAGAATTGCAAAGTTTACCATGCAAATGTAAAGCCTTCCTCCCCCTAGCTACTAGTGCAGTAACATAAGGAGTCAAGAGACTTGCAAGTTTCAAGAGACCAGTGCACAATGCTCATCGCAAGGTGTTACATAAACAGAGTGTCTTTGTGTCTACTCTGAAACCTGACCTTGGAGCACTAAACCAGTGGCTCTCAACCTTTCCAGACTATTATACCCCTTTCAGGAGTCTGATTTGTCTTGTGTACCCCAAGTTTCACCTTGCTTAAAAAAATCAAACCTAAATACAGAAAAATGTCACAGCACACTTACTGAAAAATTGCTGACTCATTTTTACCCTACAATTACAAAATAAATCAATTGGAATAGAAATATTGCACTTGCATTTCAGTGTATGGTACATAGAGCAGTATAAACAGGTATAGTCTTCAGAAAATTTTAGTTTCTACTGATTTTGCTAGTGCTTTTTATGTAACTTGTTATAAAACTAGGCAAATATCTAGGTGAGTTGATATACCTCCTGGAAGACCTCTGCATACCACTGGCTGAGATCACTGCACTAAGCAACGAGCCCTGGGCAACAGCTACACTTCAGTAGAATTTCAGAGATAGGCAGATACATTCAGCAATCTGGTACACTCAACATGCAACAATATTCTCTCCTTTCCGTGTCTTTTGGCCACTGGATCTCTCCCACTGCTGATCAGATGTTGTGGACAAGGCAGACTTGCAGTGCCTCATCTTTACCAGGAACCAATTATACACTCAAGTATCCAGGGCTTCTACTCCCATCCCTCCCACCACCAGGCAGACAAGTAAGTTGAGGCTAATACTGCCATGCAGCCAGGACGCTCCCATCTCCATGGCAACAAGTCAAATTCAATCCAGATGGGAAAGTGCTGCAGCACCATGCCAGGATCCTTACCTGCTGTCCTGGGCCCATCATAGGCACCTGCCTCTTCACCATCCCTGAAAACCTTCAGGGTGGGATAGCCGCTGACTCCATATTTGTTACAGGTGTTTGAGTTTGCTGTACAGTCAACCTGAAGAAGAGAAATACTGCTCCTTAACACATTCATGCAGTGCTAGCACGCAGCACAAACTCCTCTGCTGCAAAAATCAGAAGCAGCACAAGGCACCTTCCCCATAGAGGTCCCACCACATAATTCTATGAAGCAGAGAAATGCAACCTCAACAGGGCATTAAAAGGCAAAGTGTCTATCCACAGGGAGGGGACTTCTGGCAGAAAGTTACAGGAACAAAAGCAAGCTTCAACTAGCACCCTGTATTCCTTTATTCGCGGAACATGCAATCAGTGCTCTAAAAATATGGAGCAGACTATCCGTGCCCATGGCAGCTTATAGGCCAGATCTAGTGCACCCACAGGGTGGCTGGGACATGGACTTTGGGAGATCTGAAGACTTAACCTGGCTAACAAGGCTAGGGAAGTACATGCTGGGACACTACAGGAGAGACTAAAGTGCACCAGATGCAATGTGAGAGACTCCACTGATAACTCTAAAATTCCTTTCATCACCTAATGTAACAGTGCCTAGAGATGGCTGAAACAGAAGAACGCTTCCCATGCCAAGAGGGACTGATAAGAGTAAACTGGGACTGGATGGTATGAAGAGATTGCAATGAGGCACTGGCTTAGTGGAGTTGTACAAGTCAAACAGCGATAGGGTTCCCGTACTTCTTGACCTCCTCACAAGAAAGCTTCCATTTATAGCAGCCCTCTGCCTCAAGGCAGTGCTGCAAGGCACATCCCTACATTGGCACCCTGTAGTGAGCTGAGTATGGCCTAGGAGAGCTTCTCCATCACGACTTAATGAGGAAGGAGTTTGTTTGCATGCAGGGATACAGACTCTTTTCTAGTGTTCTGCACACTGCAGAGGGAGAGGCAGGAGATGCAAGTGCATTAGGTCTCAAAATCCCCTAAACCCAGGGTTTGAGAGTCATTTACTGCATATAACACCTGCAGATACATGTCCTTTGTTTTTTCCAAGCCCTGAGTACTAGTGTACAAAAAAGGGTATTTCATTGCAGCAGTAAAGGGACGGGTTCTCTAGCTTGCCCTGTACAGGAATAGACCAATCCTCTTACCAGCAAGGAATGCCTAGCGCTCCAGAGGTAGACAGCACACTACTTGCACAATACTGCCTCCAGTGGAGGAACTCTGCTTAAGGTCTAGGGCAGGAGGACTCGGAGCTCTGTAGACTATTCCCTCAAAATGGAGCAGAACAGAAACCCACCCCCTCACATTTATGAAACACAGGAAATTAAATCTTACACTAAATCGCCATGGAAATACTGGATGCACTAGTCAGGGTACAGCCCCAAACACAAACTTTTAGTAAGTGGACTGTAAGTGTAAAAATCTGCTGCCCGCCCACTTCCCGGATCCCAATAAGACAAAGATGATTCCAGCCCAGTCAGAGCAGGTAACTTGTCACAGAACCATGAACTCAGGCTAGGTCCATACCTTTACTAGAGAGACAATTCCTTTCAGTCTGGTAGCAGCAGCCTCGTACTCCGGGGCTAGTCGTTTGCAGTGCCCACACCTGAAGGGGAAATGACAGTTCGATTACAAGGAAAAGCCTCCCTGCAATTGGATAGATGCCATGTTTCCATTTACCAAGGATCTCCACACCATCACACACAACCAACCCAAACAGCCTTCATAGAAACAAAGAGGCTAACTGGAAAGATTTTCAACTCGGAGCTCAGACAAGGGCTGAGGGAAAGAGATGGGATAAGTCACACTGACATTCCTTCCCAACATTTTGGAGTTCCCCTACTTGACCAGGGTGGGAAGAAAAAGTGCTGATCTTCCCAGAGACTTTACTCTATTTGCTAGAATACATGCCAGTGCACTATTGTCTCCTACAGATGCCCAACAAACATTAACACTAAGCACTGTGATTTAACTCCTGCCCACTGAGATGAGTGGAATTAAGTCTGAAACCTAATATTCATGAATCATCCAGTCAACATATTTACCTACTGTGAATGAACTTGCCATCTCCTGATTTTCTATCCATTGCAGTAGAAGATACACAGGAACAAGACTTAAGGTAAATGTAAAAATACCTGAAGATTCCATAACTTAATTCTCACACTAACCACGGAACCATGATATAATTTCATGCTTAATACATGCCTGAAACACAACTATGCGGCTTTGTCACCCAGTGACCTGCTGTCTACTTTACAAAGATCCGAAGTTTTTTCAGCAGCAGGTAAGTTAAATTCATTTTAATAATCCTGAAAGTTGAGTAACTCCTTATAGATCTTAACGTAAAAATAAACCACTATTTTAATCATCCCAGCTAATCAGTAACCCAAACAAACAAAATGGCAACATTAGTCAAACATCTTCTGGTGCCAATAGCATTATCCACCACACACTGTAGCTTTCCATCCTCTGGCAACATGTAGCGAGATAGATATTGCAAAAATCTAGTAGCACAAAATGAAGGGGACTATATCCAAGACATCCAGTTCCAAAGTTCCTAGAAATCCTAAATTTCTTTTGCTCTGCCTCCCTCAAGCAATTTAACTAATGAAAGCTTGTCCATAAATTAGTATTTCCTCCTTAATTCAAAAGGATCTGTGTAAGTGACCAAGATTTGCTGTTCCATTTGTCACAAACAAGGTGTTAATACATTTGTCTAGCCAAACTAATGTACTCAGTGAGTTGCTGACTTATTCACTATTCCATAGAGTGGAGGGGATGTTTTAGGAAGTCCTGCATATTTTTGAAGCTGGATACTAATTCAGAAGTATAAGATGATGCATCAAAATGGGACCACTCCTATTTCACCAATGACTTGCAAACAAAAACCCATTTTCTAACCAATTAAAAGCAGACACCACAGCAGAGATCCTACTCATCTTCCTGCAACCTAATGCATGATGGAAGTTATAGTTCTCATTCTATACCAGGCAGTTCAATTAGAAAATTGTGTCAAGTCCATAAGTAAAGCAAGCAGTTAGTACTTCCTAGAAATGCAGAACACAGTCCCTTATCTTAAGCTAGAGAACACAGACCCTTATCTTAAGGTGTCCAATTTCCAACTAAAAATTGTTTTGATATCACAGAACCCAGTGTTTTATCATATTAAGTTGGAAATAGTCTACCATCATATACTGCAAACACCCTGTTTAAAGTAAGTTGCGAGTACACTGAACTTACCACTTACTGTTGTTTTGTATTTTGGAAAAAGACAAGGCAACAAGCAGCAAAGAGTCTGCCAGAGTAAACCTTGATTGCCTCTCCTAGGGTCCCTGTGCTGGAGCCCAGTGTAGAGGGAAGGCCTGGGGGTCCCCCACCAGCCACTTCAAAGCATGAAGCCCTTGAGAAAGGAATAAAGATGCCCAGAAAGAAGGATGGACTCGCCACTGGGCCCAGAATCAAGGGCTGCACACTGGACATTCATTTTTGCTGGATTCCCACAAGGGGGGGGGGGGACTAAAAGACAACCAGGCGGGAGGTCTGAATGCCAAAAAGCGGCAGCCCGCCACAGGGCGTTCAGCAAGGGGGGCTAAAGGAGGAGACAAGGACTAACACGGCTGCTACTCTGAAACCTAAAGGAGGCGAGGCTGCTATGCCACACCCAGCTTCGCAGCCAGGAAGATCCGTTTCCCCACAGAGAGGCGGAGATACTGGGGCTCGTCTACACGAGGCAGTTTGCTGCCCTGAGGCTACAGCACAGAATAGGGCCCTCGGCGCTGGTCTGCCGGTCCTGGCGCCCCCGGGCAGCGGCGTCACCCCTCCCAGCGCACTTAGGCCACCACGAGTTGCGGGCTCCAGCCGGACGCTCGCCCACGTGCGAGGCCAGCGGGGCTCCCGCCAAAGGCGCAGAGCACCGGGAACCGCGGCCCCGGCGTAGGGGCGACAGGCCCAGGCCCGGCCCCGCTCACCAGGGCGCGTAGAACTCCACCAGCGCCAGCCCCGGGCGCTCGGCCAGGCCGCTCTCGAAGTCCGAGTCCCCAAGCTCCAGCACGTCGGAGGCGCGGCCCGCCCAGGGGCCGAGGGCCAGGAGCAGCAGCAGCGACCCAGCTAGAGCCATGGCGGGCAGCAGCGAGTCGCTCCCGGCGCTTCCTGCTTCGCTCCCTCCGCGGCGGCGGCCGGACTCCACTCGAGCGGCCGCTGCAGGGCCGGAAGTCCCGCCCCCGCACCGGATCTATAGTGTGGCAGCTCCCCATTGGCACCCGAGTAGCGCGTCACGAAGCGTGGGCGGGGCTTGGGGACCTCAGCGCCGCCTCCCCCGCCCGTGCCCTATAAATGGGCTGGGTCCCCGGCCCAGGGGCTGAGAGGAGGCCGGGCCCCGCCCCGGTCCGGTCGCCACGGCAACGGCTGGGGCCCGGCCCGGCGCTGAGCGAGACACGGGCACCATGGGGACAGTCCCAGGGCTTTACAGCTCCTGCCAATTCGCCTTCTCCTCGGGGCTCCCCGGGCGGGCCCCGCCGGCGTCCCGGGGGAGAAGGCTGCGCCCGCCCCGCCCCGCCCCGGCGTCCATTCCTGGGCCTGCTCCCCAGGTGAGAGCCGGGGCCGAGCCAGGCCCGGGTGCGCTGCTCGGCCTGGGGGGCCCGGCCCGGCCCCGCTCGTCGCCCGCGCGTGAGGCGAGCCTGACTCGGCCTCGGGCGGAGGGACGCGCTCGGAGAGCCCGGCCGCTCCACGCTGCCCCGCGAGCAGACGCGGCGAAGTCCCGCCTCGGGAGAGACGCGTCCGGGGGCGCCGCCGGGCGAGGGGGCGTTTCCCCGGGCCGCGGCTGTCTGCTGGCGCGGCCCCGGGGCTGCGGTCGCACAGCCTGGCTTGGAGCGGCAACGGCACCGGCCACACGCAGGGCTTCTGTCAGCAGCACCCCGAGCACATAGCGCTGCCGCACCCCAGAGCAGGGCGAGACGCGACAGAGGCCCGTATCTAAACGCTAAAAGAACAGGAGGACTTGTGGCACCTAACGCGTTTCTCCGAGCATAAGCTTTCGGGAGCTACCGCTCACTGCATCGGACAGCAAGGAGCTCACGCTGCTTGGCTGCGGCTCTGGGCTAACCGTAATGGAGCATGCTGTAACTTTCTTTTCTCTGTGCTAGCCAAGGCCTTCCGATGCTGTGTTCCAAGTGATAATAAACCCAACCGTTTCTTAGCACTGTGTGAGTGCCCCTGCAGATGCTGGTGGGGCTGCATCGCTCTCTAAGACAGTACAAGTCTCCCTCAGGGGTCTGCCTTCGTGGGACTTGCTGACTGGAGCTCATGGTGGGAAGCAGAGTGGCTGAAGGGCCTAAGGAGGTGGGGATGCTGCGTGGCTTATACTGGAGGAAGCGTGAGACCTTCAGGGGCTCTGGCTCACTGAAGGGGTCCTCGCAGACATCGTTCCAAAGCTGGGGCCATAGCACTGATCCTGGGGATCCGTGATAGGGTGCTCTGAGGAGAGGTAAAGGCAGGAGGACTTAAGGGGTGCGCCAAGATCAGAAAAGGGACAGAGGTACAACTGACCTTGTAACCATGACAACTTGTTTTGTGAAACAGCTGCATGGCAGTTCCTTCACAGCTCCCTTCCTGCTCAGGAGTGACTCAAAGAGAAAAGCAGCCCTCATGATTCACAAGCAGCACTTCTAGGTGCAGGCTTGAGTCCCAGAGAGCCACAACTGGTGGCTCAAGTGTCACCTGAGTTGCTGGAGCGTGTACCTCGCCAGTGGTGCTTCACACACTTTCAAACTGAAGGTTGCTTCTTTATCTGAGACCTTCTTGGATGCTCCCTACTGCACCTTCCCTACTGCAACAATAGCACCTGGGTCCATGAAAAAGCCCTTTGTGCAGGATGAGGAAAGGCTTAGCCCACACAAGCTGAGTAGGGTCAAAACTCACCCTGCCTGGGCTCTGACCTCATTAACAAACAAATCAACAATAAGACACATCTAGCCCAAGCATCACTGCTCCTAGGGACCTGGCTCAGCCCATGCCCTAGGACAGGGGTAGCCAACCTGAGCCTGGGAAGGAGCCAGAATTTACCAATATACATTGCCAAAGAGCCACAGAAATATGTCAATAGCCCCCCATCAGTTCCCCTGCTCCTACTCTCCCAGGGCCTCCCACCCACTGGCAGCCCCGCCAATCAGCGCCTGCCTCTCCTGGGAACGTAAAAGATGTTAACAGAGTCCAGGACCCGAGTCAGACAGAGGTATAGAAAGAACTCTGCTTGGAACCTTTGCCCGCAGGACATTTTCTCCCTATCCCTCAGAGTGCAGCTTTCTATGAAGACTGCCGAGGCACAGCAGAAGCTTTTTAGATGGCCAGGCTATCTCTGATTTCAGGAGCACATGCTCAGGCTTAGAAGGATTCAATTTTTGTTATCAGTAAATGTTGGCAAACATCGATGTCACCGCACACAGACAAACCGGCAAACAAATATTTCCAGTGGCGATAACAGAAATTTAAAGATAGGCAAAGTAAGACAAATGCTGCTTGGGAACTTCAGAGTCAGCTTGAAGGATATTTACTCTGTATGTTCTGACATATGATGCTGACAATTTGTGCTTTGATATAACATTTTAACTTTTTGAATATCAGGGGCTACTGTCATGAAATAACAATTGTCTGACCCCCCTCAACTTCCCACAACTGTGAAACTTTAAATAGATGAAAGTAAAAAAAACAAACAACAAAATAAATATTGATCCTATCCATCAAAACTGTTAAAAAAAGAAATGAACTTCTGCCAAGCTGCTCATGCTCCACTGAGCACTTGCCAGCTGTGTCCCCTTCCTTTAGTCCAGACTGTGAGGTCACTGCAGAGTTCTGTGATGATACAGCAAAGAACCTTCTGAGCCATGCAGGGAACAAGGAGAAGCCAAGCTGGACTCATGAATCCTCAGGTAACAGCTCTCTTTGTGGGGGTCTCCATTTCAGACTGACTTCACGCTGCTGCTTTCTCTCTCTTTTCAGAGCCCAGAGAGTGCTTCCCAAACCAAAGTCAGCTCCCCATTTACACTGCTTCCCCGAGCTGATGCCATTCGCTCCAAGCTGATCTACACCTTCTACTTGATCGACCACCTTCAGGGACTTAGCCATGCCATCCCACGGCACAATATCAAGGATTTCCTTGGTAACAAGCCACTCTCACTATGCCAACAGCTGGGGTCCTGTGAGAGGGTGGAATGAATGAGGAGCTCAGACACCTCTCAGCATCTCACCTTGAGTGCCTCTCTTTCCCCACAAACCACATGCAGGGACCCCCACCCCCCAGCAACATGCCCTATGCTTCTCGCTCTGCTGGGCAGGCCTGCCAAGTTTCTCCATGCTGACTGGGTAAGCTGAGGTCACTGGAGAGAGCTCTGGGCACTGAGGGTGGAGAGCCCATCTTTCTCCTAGGGTTTGACACAGTGCCCACACTGTGGAATCAGAACATACAGGAGTTTCTCTCCCCAGGAGCAGGATTGCTGACATTAACCTAGCATTGACTCCGGAGGTGGCGTGGGCTTCACAGGTGGGGTTCCTGGAGGTGCCAGCCTGATTCGCTTCCCTCCACATCCTAGCTGCTAAGGGCTGTGTGACGTGGCTGGGGCTGCAGCTGGGCCATGGCTCTATACTGGGGTTTGGGTGAGTTGTCTAAGCTGCTCTCCTACCTGTATTTATTCTCCACAACTGAGGCAGGAAAGGCCTAGATCCTCAAAATGAATGGAAATGGATGGATGTTAGAAGCCTACATACCTTTGAGGATCTGGGCCAAAATGTGTGTTTTTCTGCACCCATGCAGCTCCCTCAGGGGTATCACACAGCAGTGCAGGCAGGGGACAGGCATTTTCACCCCCCCTCCTTACTGACTGAAACGCTCTCCTGCTGGGGACAGGTCTAGCTGTGCTGGACTCTCTGGCTCCTCTTCCTCCCTGCATGTCCTCCAGGAACCCCCTGGGAGGAGTTCTGTGTCACTGTTCCCTACAGACCCCAAGAAGCAGAGGAAACTGATGCTCACAGACCATAACCAGCTGGTTCGTTTCAACATCACCCCAGTCAGGAACACCATCATCACCCCAGAGAAACGCCTACGTAATCGCATCCAAGTGCGCTGCAGCCGCTGGCCTCCCCTGCCCATGTGGGCATCCTGGGTCCTGAACAGTATCCTTTGACAAATCAGGACTGATGTTGCCATCAGGCGAGTAAGGAGGTCTGGTATGAAAAGGAAAAAATAGTTCCCAAGTGTGATAGACAAAATCAGCTGCAAGAGAAGTGATGGAATCCCAGTAGCTTGGAACTGGACAAAGCGGAGAGTTGACCAGCAGGGGGCTGGATAAATTTTTCCATCTCTGTATTCTGTGGTTCTAGTTGTCAGTGCTTCCCACCTGTACATAAGGTCCAATTTAGTGGATGAAATCTGAATTGTTGCCTAATGAGGAATGGAGTAAGTGCCGTGAGGAGGGTGGTCAGGGTAGAGAAGGGACAGAGGTAAAGGCCAGGAAATGGGCACTTTGAGGCTCCAAGCTATTGATGGATGGTTGTTTCTCCACATGCCTTTCTCTGACATGGGTAAACAGCTCATGACCTCCTGTCTACCGGTTCAGTGGCTGAGGCACATTGTTGAGGGTGTGTTAGGATGCTTGTGCTGGTATTTGGGCTTGATGGGATGCTGTATTCCTTTGGGGGTTGTGTGTGGAGCACTGTTACTTCAGCAGTAGAGCTGCTCTGGATACTATCCATTGTCTTATGAGTTCTCAAGTGTGCCCCAGCCCCTGTAGAATAACACAGAGTTTCCCGCATATTTCTCAGCGAGAAACCCCAGGTACCATCTTCAAAAGCTTCATCATCTGTCTCATCTTCCTGAACATGCTGGTTCTTATGATCAAGAGCGGTGAGAGGGAGACAGGGCCTCTGTGTGTGCAAGTAGTGCCAGCCTGGCAGCCTTGGGGGCAGAACCCCTCTGTGCCTAAGCATATATAGTGTTTGTGGGCTCAGGCCCCTGCAGCCTGCCTCCAGAGGCAAGACTGGGCTCCTGGGGCAGTCTATAATTGGAGCAAGGAGGCTGCCAATGAGAACCAAGTTATGGTGGTTTTGTGGTGTAGACACCTGTCCATGATGCATTGAATTCAGAGCACCATCTAATTTCAGCTAAGCCATCAACTAGTCATCAGATGGTGACTGCTCTCCATTACCGCTGCCCTGACCTAGAGCCAGTGACATAAAGGTGGAGAGCTCAGAGCCCATCCCCAGTCTCTGGGCATCTCAGCCCTCGTTACTGGACACCAATTCCTTCCTCAGGCTCATTCCCCTGCTCAAAATCTCACCTCTCCCAGCTCTTCCACTCCTGGCTGGTGCTGTCTCCCCTCCACGTCCCTATCTCCCACAGGGCTTAGGCACTCAGCCCCCACTGTTCTTTTCACTAGGGCTATGTCCTTCTACAGTGCTCCACTTGTTATAGAGTCTCTTGTGCCTGGTAGAGATTGAAGTCCCTGGTCCAAGGAGGCACAATCCAAGCTTGGGATGCCTGAGAAAGGATGTGGGGGAGGGAATTGCTAAGGCCTCCCCTGTGCCACTTCCCCCAAGAGTCCTAACATCTCCAGTCTCCACTAGCCAGAAGCCACTTCCAGGGCCAGAGGAGGAGGACTTGACTATGCTAAACATTAACTAGCACCTTAGGAGTGTATGTACCAGCAACACGTGTCCTGAACAGTCTGCCCCACAGGGCACAGCCATCAAATGCCTGCGAGTTCCCAGAGACCAGTTACTCAGTGCTTCTCAACTGGTGACCTCCCTGCAGCCTTCTGACTCCAGGTCTAGCTTTGCCTCTGAGCATGGCACGATCCTCAGCTGGGGCTGGACATATTGAATAGTCAGTGATACACAAGGAGTTTCTGCCCATCCCCCCCCCTTCATGCTGTTTCCCTTCCCCAGTCAACACTTTGCTGGAGCCAGGCTTCAGCAACTGTCTCTTGTGCTTCCCAGAGGTGATGGACAAGATGGATGTCAGCCTGATGAACCTGAAGCTCACCTTAGAGGTGACTGTCTGGGTCATCCTCCTCATTTTTATCATGGAGATTTTGCTGAATTGGATTGTTAGTTTCAGAGGCTTCTGGAAAAGCAGCTGGAATGTCTTTGACTTCAGCATTACCATAGTGGTGAGAGACACGGGGGAGTCTACAGGGGAGGGGAAGCAAAGGGCAATGCATGGACCACAAGACTAGCTCCCTATTGCTTCATCACCTCGGGTAGTCTTGTGCCCAGAAAGTTCTGGTGGGACTCACAGTTCAGGGGGTTTTCTCAAGGGGTCCCAAAGCAGGACAGAGACTGCTCCTTTTTGGCTACTCAGGCTCATTATTGGTCATGTATTGTGGTGCCCAAATGCCTCAGAACTACCAGTAGTTTTGTGATGCTTACATCTGCCCTGTAGGGAGTTCCAGTCCATCACCCAGTTCCAGCATCACCACTTTGGGCTATGGGGTGTCTCTTCTGGCCCCAGCTCCCGGAGTCATGTGATTGTGAAGCTCAACTTTCATTATAGGCAAAAAAATGTAAAAGGGAAGTTTCTGGTTAGGATGAAAAGCTGGAAAATATGACCCCTAAAGGCTCAGAACTTAGAAAGCAAAGACAAGACCCAGAATTTATTATTTTTAAAGCCATGATTCTGGGGGCACTGACTCATGCTTTCCAAACCTTGAGAGAAGAAGGCTGCAACGCAGAGGGGCGGTAGCGGGTTGATGCCCTGTTAAGTGGCTGTGTGGGGGGCAGGTGGGGTGTGGCTTGGCCTGACTGTACTGGGCAGCATAACCTGAACATGGTCATCTTGCTGCTCTGTTCCCTTGGCTCATAGTCCGTGATCCCTGAGTTCCTGGACATCGTTGGCGTAACCAACAAGATAGCTGCCATGAGACTCATCAGGGCCTTCCGCATCCTCCGCACCTTAAAGCTCTTCTCCAAATTTCGGCAAGTTCGGGTGATCATCCTGGCAATAGCAAAGACCTTGAAGGTACAAAACCAGTGAGGTGGGGGCATGCTGAGACAGGTGCCAGAGCTGGGGGGGGAGGGGGGGTCTGCATGTGTGCCAAACTCCTTCCTTCCTCCGATGAAGTGAGCTGTAGCTCATGAAAGCTTATGCTCAAATAAATTTGTTAGTCTCTAAGGTGCCACAAGTCCTCCTTTTCTTCCTTCCTGTTGGTTAGTCTCCCAGCACTCAGCCTTGCCCTGGGTACATAGCACTGGCCTCCCAGCACTGCCATCTGCCCCTTGCCCCCATTTACGGAACCCCAGCCCCTATTGCTTACACACTGATAATTTTTAACAGCCCGCCACAAGCCCTTGGCTGTATCTGCCCCATTTTGCTCCTCGCTACTGCAGGCCTTGGCCTAGCCCACCCCGTTGCTGAATAGCATCCTTGTTCTATGTCTAATCTAGACTGTAAACTCCCTGGGCAGCATCAGCCCCCAAGCTCCCCTCAGCCCTGGCTCCTCTCTGCTTCTCCCCTGCCCAGGCCATGACCTTCATCCTGCTGCTCTTGCTGGTTTTTTTCTATGTGTTTGCCGTATCTGGCATCTTCTTCTTTGAGAGCTACAGTCGGTCAGACCGCACCGACCTGGAGTTCAGCATGTATTTCAGGTACATCTCCTTCCTTACGTTGGTACAATGCCCCATCACCCAGCAGCGAGACACCCTCCTCCCTCTGGCCACGGGGGGGAAGGGGAGAGCACTGTTCTACTTTCACCTTTCTGCTCCTGTTCCTCAGCTGGATGATCTCACAACCTCTGGGAGGACATGGGGCTGCAGAGCCAGGTGGAAGGAGTGGAGCAGTGGGGATGCAGGTGGCCCTGGGCTGGGAATACATTGACACTTTACAGCTTGACACTGATGGGTGCTGGGCTCCAGGGGGACACCCCAAGGCCTAGCAGCTGCCAAAAGCTGGGCTTTGTGCTTGATGACATGGCCCTCCGTCGGACTCCAGTGCCTTCTCTTTGATGTACCTATGTGGTCTAACTCTGGAACTGCTGAGGACAGTCGTAGTGCCATGTAGCAGTGATACAAGGCTGCAGCTCACAAGCCCTGGCCAGTGTCCGAGTTGGACCATGTTAGTCTAGACCTCCATCTGACGGGGGCCTGCCCGTTGTGCATGGCAGAATGCTGGGGCCAAGCAAACTGCTTACCTGAGTGTCATGCTGTTACCTTCCCAGCATAAGGGCCACAACTAACTGATGCCAGCCCCCTCCTGTACAGCATCACCACTGCCTCTGCGCTTAGACTCAGCCGAGAGATCACTAGCAAAGCAGCGGGTGGCCCTGAGCCAACTTGGACCCCGCAGGCTCAATAGGCCTCAAGATCAAAGCAGCATGCCCTGAAGCTGTTCTCTGCCCGCAGAGATATCCCCAACACCTTGGTGACACTGTTCATTCTCTTCACCATGGATCACTGGTACGCCTTGCTCCAGGACACCTGGAAGATACCCGAGATGAACAAGGTCATCAGCAGCCTCTATATCATCCTCTGGCTGCTGATTGGATCCTTCATGTTCAGGAACATCTTTGTGGCAATTATGGGTAAGTGCCTGGGCCCCACACACTGCCCAGGCCGCAGGAACACTACAGCCTCCCATGCTGGCACACGGTGGGGCTCTGGTGGTCCCCATGCAAAGCCCTCTGCCCACAGTGGCTCCCTATTGCTACATCTAGTTCCCCTGCAAAGCAAAGTTTGGGCCCTTCTCAGCTTCTGGTGGCACCTGCTTCAGGCTAGTGTGGGAGGCTTCCACCTTATAAACTCAGGACAGGTCTTGCCCGTGTCCTTGCAGACTCTCTGGACTACTAGAAATCTCCTAGAATCACAGCAGGACAGGGACTACGCATGGGAAAGCAGAGTAACTGGTGGGTGGGGATTGTGATTTGGTCACAGCTGTTTAACTGAAACATCTGACAAACAAGGAGGATGGGTGCCAAAGGTTCAACACCAAAGGGCTGAGGTTTGGGGTTGAAGGAATCCCAGCTCTCTGGTACTCCAAGGAGACCGCAAGCAAAAAGAAGGTACAATTTGATGTTCCTATGATAAAAGACAAGCAGAAATAAACCCTGTTTTGAAAAATAACCTTCTGGCTGCTGCCCTAGATCCCAGCTCACCACGTATAAAGTCTAGTGGGTTCTGTACAGCAGTAGCACACAGAAGGGTAATAGTCTGTAGGGAAGCCTTCACCCCCCTGCACTACTCCTTCTAAGAACCTCAGGACCCCCCCAGGCCTAATGGGGGCTCTGGGTTTGTCAGTGACTAATTTCCAGATGATCCGGAGTGACCTGGCTGAAGAGGTGAAGCAGATAGAGGCCCAGAAGAAAGCAGATTTATTTAAAACACAGATTATAGAGAGGTGAGTGAGTACAGCACCCACCACACCTCGGGCTGGTCTGGGGACTATCACACCATCTAGTCTGCAGCCCAGGTCACTGCCCCACTACCATCACACCAAAGTATGACAGCCCCCAGATGATGCAGCTATCCTGTACCCTAGCAGAGACTGATGGGCGCCAGTGCCCAAGGCCCCTGCAGTAGTGACAGATGATTATGTGAGATGGTTGAGGGTGCAATCCAGACCAACAAGGGATTGAGTCACCACCTGCCCTGTAACTCTGGTCTCTCATTCTTTGCTACTTTAACTCCCTGCCCAGCATGTTCACAGTCAGCAACAAGCAGGCAGGTCCCATCCCGAGTGTCTGTGTGCTTCATAGCCCTGGTCCAGCAGGTCTGACCCCAGCATCCTGCCAGCCACAGTCCCTGCTCTCTACCAGCCTTGGGTGCTACTTGCAGCGTGATGTCAATAAACACCCAGTCCTAAATCTTCCCACATTCATGTGCTCTAATGTCCAGTGCTCAACTGGACAGGTCAGACATAATATGGCTTTTTTGTTCCTCAAGACACAAAGCATCACAGCACATTTACTGGGATAAATACACACATTGCTACATGCACAGCATTGAGTTGGTTTACAGTAAAAAAAAAAAGGAGTACTTGTGGCACCTTAGAGACTAACAAATTTATTAGAGCATAAGCTTTCGTGAGCTACAGCTCACTTCATCGCTGTAGCTCACGAAAGCTTATGCTCTAATAAATTTGTTAGTCTCTAAGGTGCCACAAGTACTCCTTTTCTTTTTGCGAATACAGACTAACACGGCTGCTACTCTGAAACCAGTAAAAAAAAAAAAAAAAAAAAAATCTATAATAGGTCCTAGGGTTAAGGATGCCAACAAACAGGAATAAAAGGTTACAACACATCTAAAAGTCTCAGACTTAATCTAGATTTCAGAGTAGTAGCCGTGTTAGTCTGTATTCGCAAAAAAGAAAAGGAGTACTTGTGGCACCTTAGAGACATTTATTTGAGCATAAGCTTTTGTGAGCTACAGCTCACTTCATCGGATGCATTCAGTGGAAAATACAGTGGGGAGATTTATACACACTATATAAATCTCCCCACTGTATTTTCCACCGAATGCATCTGATGAAGTGAGCTGTAGCTCACGAAAACTTATGCTCAAATAAATGTTAGTCTCTAAGGTGCCACAAGTACTCCTTTTCTTTTGAGTATCTAGCAAGATGCAGGCTTTGTTCAAGCTTTTATCTCTGACCAGTCATTCATCTTTGCAACCATGGCTAGCTTTCCCTGTCAGGACCTTCCACAGAAGTACCAGGTGCTGGTTTTCCTTGTCTTCCTAGGTAAAAGATCTTTGCCTAAGAAGGTTTATCACCTACACTTAACTGCCAGTGTAGACATAGCCTGACAGATAAAACTTTTGTCTTTCAGAGGTGTTAACTCTCCCTCTGCCTGAAAGAAATTTTGGCATGACAAGCACCCGTGAGAACAGCACGATTTTGGTAGGAGTGCTCCTGCCAACAACAGAAACGCTGCTGGTTGGGGGTGGAAGTTTGTCAGCAGGAGAGCCGATAAACAGCAGCAACACTGCACGACTTACAGCGATACAGCTGTAATGACAGCCATGTTGCTAAAAGCTCTGGAGTGTAGACACAACCTCAGTTCCCAGAGACTTCAATCCCTGCTTGGCTGAAGGGCCTGTCTTTCTAAGCTTGCACAAGTTCTGTTCCCCTGAGTCTGTCCAGTGACATGCCAAATATGGCATCTGTCCATGCTTTCTAGCTCCTGAAGTCCAAAGTCTTTGTTTCAAGAAGCTGATTGTCTCATGCTACTTCCCCCTTCCTGTGAGCTTCCCACCCCCTGCATGTAAATGGGGCTGCCATTGTTTTGAGACAGGTGCCTTTCCTTGGTCTGGGAGGGACCCTTTTTCTCCCTGGTTGAACAGACTTAAAGCACAATATCATTAAGTATCCAGATTCCTCATACAGGATTAATACAGACATCTCTCAATGATATTACTCACCAGTTTGGCATTAGCTTCCAGAAAAGCCCTCACTTGAGACACTTTTGTAATACAGTGATACTGCATTCAACCAGCCGATTCCATTGCTGATCATTCAGGCTCTTTATAGACCAGTAAATCTTTGCACTGGACACTTCTGAGGTCACCCCTCAAAGTGATGTTCATTCAAGCTGAGTAAGGCAACAGGGAGTCTGGTGGTGAAGGAAGCACCATGTTCTTTCTTCCTCCAGGGGTTTAGCATAATAGTTTTGTCTACCTAATGTGTAAAAATGGACCTTTGTTCTCCTTGCCTGAAGACCAGGCTGACACATTCCTCTGTTTAGGGCAGACTCCCCCAGCATGCCCAGTTTAGTCATAATTGCAGCACATATCCATAACTCTCAATCCACACCATATACATACTGATCAATAGCATTCTTGTGATGCAAGTTAGTAGTTCTCAAAGGATAGTGAACAAAATGTGCCTTGTGAGATATTACAATAGCGTGTAGGCTTTGAATACTGGGGAGTTACGGTCACAGAGATATACCCAGATAATCTGGGCAAGTGACCCACACTCTCACACTGCAGAAGGCAAAAGCCCCTTGTCACAGATCCACCAGATTGGTGCTATGCCCCAGCTTTGGAACAGTCTCTTGGAGGGGCCCCTTTGGTGAGCCAGACCCCTTGGGGGTTTCACTCTGCTTTCAGGGTCAGCCACATACTCTCACCACCTCCAGAGACTGAACCTCTGGGGCTCCATCCCTCCTGCTTCACAGTATGAGCTCTGCACAGCAAATCCAACTGCAACAGCCTGGCAGAGACTTGCCCACTCTGCAGGGACTAAGCACCTCACTCAATGGCTGCAGGGAGACATGCTGTGAAAAGAGTTTGGTTTATAGTCACCTGGACACAGCCTAAGAAGGCCTTTGGGCAGCACAGAGAAATAAAGGTCCATGCTGGTCAGCCTAGAGCACTTCATCAGCCCCATTGCTGTGAAGCCCAGTTCATGCTTGGTCTCTTCCTGACTGCCTTCCTTAGTTCCTAAGAGAAAAGCCCAGTCCTTATTACCCCACTTTCCCTCTCCACATCCTTTGTTCCCTCTAATGGGTTAGCAACCACCTTCTAATTTCCAGCCTGAATTTGTTCTTGTGCCAACATTGTCCTTTAGCTTCAATAGCCCTTCACCCTCCCTGGTGCTTATCTCCCTGTGTATTTATAGCTAGCAGTCATAGCCCCTCTCTGCCTTCATTGTGCCAGGCTAAACAAGACCAGCTCTTCCAGTCTCTTCTCATAAGGCAGGACCTCCGTTCCCCTAGTAGCTCTTCTTTGCATCTGTTCCTTGCATCTGTTCCAGTCTAAATTCACTTTTCTTGCCCATGGGTGACCAGAACTGTACACAGTGTCTCATACACTGGCATGAATACTTCTCTCTGCTGGAAACATCTTGCTTGCTAGGAGCAGATTTGCATTTTTTGCAGTGCATCACTGGTAGCTGATACTTGATCACAGGATGACTAACACACCCAGCTCTCTCTCTCCTGCTGTTGCTTCCAACTGAGGTTTGCAAAACTTAGACTCTAAGTGCATGACCTTGAACTTTGTGCAAGGCAGTGACCTCCCCTCACAACCAAGGCCACTGCCCTATGGCTTACATCCCTTCTGCTGCGGGGCAGGGATAGGGATCTCCTGACACAGCCAACATCCATGCCATGCACCCTTCCGCTCCCTGCTGGGAGCAACTGTACAGCCAGTGCTCTCCCAGGGCAGTCCCATGTGGGTTCTCTCACTCCTTGGGTTTGGAACCTCATTAATATCCACTTTTTGACTATGTAGGAGACACAGTCAGCCCATCTCAGCAGACAGCCCACAGATGCCCTTAGTGAGCATAGGCATCCATAAGCATTAAGGGATGGCAATGATGGGTAAGAACCTGAGGAACCTGTCCCGCAGAGCAGTGGGTACAGCCCCCACTGCATTCACCAGAGCACCCTGTCCTCAGAAGGGCAAGGAGTGCTGGGTTTGGCCTTAACTCAGAGAAGTCAGCCCTGGGCACAGGCACCTGCCTACACTACAGGACTCTGTCCCTGCACCCATGCCCACCCTAGCTGGACCTGGACAGCTTGCCTGCCAGGCCCTTTATTCCAGGCCATGCTGTGGCTGACCTGGATCGCCATCTGTGGCAGGGTTTAGAACCAGCAGTGTTTCTCTCCAGTGATATGTTGAGTTCCTCTCTCTTCAGCAGGTCTCAGGCCTCAGGCTTGGAGGTTTGCCCAGGAGCAGAGGCAGCCCCTAGTGCGCAGCAGCCAGAGTACAAGGTGGTAGCGAAGCAGAGTGTGAAGGACTGTAAGTGACATGTCCCACATAGGGCAGGGGGAGTATCCACCTAGCTGCAGGAGCCTGAGCAGAGCTATGCTGAGCTAACTCGGCTCCTGCTCTGCATCTCATTGTGCGGGGGGGAGACTAAAGTCCAGGGATACCCCTTCCTGGGAGCACCAAACTCAAGGCATTGGGTGCAGGGGCAGAGAGCAGCAGAAGGGAGGACCACAGCAAGCCATGCTCCTTTCCCCAGCAGCAGGAGCCCCTGTTCCATGTGCAAGGGGAGGGGGCATTAGAAACAGAAGGGCCCTTTACCTCCCCTCACAGCAGGGCAGGAATCTCATACCACCATGCAGAAGGTTCACGTAAATCATGGGGGGGCCTTTGCCTTTGCTAGTGGACTGGGAGACGTACATCCACCAGAACCTGCAGAGCCTGGTGGAGGTCAATGAGGATGGGTGGGTGGTGTGGCCCAGCGACTCCCTCTTCCGCTACTTTGAACTGCTGGAGCAGCTGCAGCACAACCTTGAAGAGCGCAAGAGGCTGCAGCATTATGCAGGTGAGTAGGAGGCAAACAGCGGGGTAGGGGGCAGGTTCCTGAGCACACAAGGGAAGACATGCTCCTTCCCCTCCTTTGGGACACTGCCTGGCCTTCTTTCTGCCTTCAGCATTTCATTCTTCTCAGCCCCTCTCCCACCAGTGAAGCAACCCCCCAGCTAGGGAACAGGGCTCCCTGCAAGGCAATTTCCATGCCCCAGGCCTGCTCCCTCCCCAGTTTGCTCTTGCGGCAGGGCATGCTCATTGCTATTGACCAGGAAGGCTAGTTGTCCCCCATTCGTAACTAGGTGCCCAGAATGGAAAAGACTGTTCCAGGGGCAGTCACCTCAGGGCAGGGTCTGCTGTGCACTAGAGCCCTGTCTTTGCCCCATGTCCTGGTACCAGCACCCCAGCATTCTCCTAGGCTGTACTGCATTGGATTGCCTACCCCTTCCATTTATTTCTCTGACCTCCCTGGGATGTGTAGGTCCTCCCAACTTGGCACAGTGATTACATGCTCAGACGATGCTATCTAGCCTCAGCTTCCCATCATGCTGGTAGATCAGCACCTCTCCACCCCTGCTGCTCAGCACAGCTGCACGAGTGGCTGAGTGGCTCATGCCCCCCCAGGACCACAGCAGCTCCCTACCAGCAGAAAGCTGCTAGCTGCAGAGATCTGAGCACAGGAGTGTTAGGCCCTTGCCATTCTGCAGGACTGTCTCCTCCATTCATCAGAGTAGCAGTCGTGTTAGTCTGTATTTGCAAAAAGAAAAGAAGTCTAAGGTGCCACAAGTCCTAACAAATTTATTTGAGCATAAGCTTTCGTGAGCTACAGCTCACTTCATCGGATGCATCTGATGAAGTGAGCTGCAGCTCACGAAAGCTTATGCTCAAATAAATTTTTTAGTCTCTAAGGAGCCACAAGTTCTCCTTTTCTTCCTCCACTTATGTAATTCACTACAAGCTGATCAGCCCCTATGGTTGGGGGACAGGGGCATTACTTTACCAGCAGCAAACAGCCAGACCTCTTCTACCTTTCTTCTTACAGTCATGGCCTTATTAAACATGGAGGACAAGTAGGGAGCCATGTCCAAGGGACTCTGTGCAGCAGGAGAGCCCTTCCCGCAAGGGGAGAAGTCAGCACCACTACGCTACAGAAAGAACTACAGAACTGCCAGCAGGAACAGCTGCCCCAACCCCTCCCTCCCCTGGATTTCCACATTCCCCCTCCAATACCCACACCAATCCTGTTTCAGGTTTAAGGCAGCTGGCCTTAGAGGCAGTCTAAGACCTGGGCTAGATTAAATAGGAAGTAGCTGACCTTTGTATTCTTGGCAGCATGGGCTGATTACACAGCTGATTCAGCCGTCCTCCCCAGGGGTCAGCCCTCCATTCCCTTCCCTTAGCTGTGGCTGTCCCCCCTGCACTGCACAGCACAAGTGCCCCACAAACCTGCCTCCCTTTTCCCTTGGGGTGCTGATGCAGGCTAACTGCACCATGGTTGGCATGCTGGAGCTGCCGACCTTCTCCAACAAGGATACTGGGTCTGGGGCAACTCAAGAACCAGCCTCCAACCTGCAGGCCTTGCCCAGCCTGTGCTACGTAGTAGTGCTTTGGGGAGGGTGAGGAAGTGCTTCCCCTCAGCTCTCTGCAGGAAGTGGCCAGCAGTGGCAGACAGGGAAGGGATGGCAGAGCCTAGATTCTTTATAGATCCAGTTTACAGGATTCCCATCTGCTCTTGCCCACGGCAGCAGTTCCTTTGGGGTCCTCCATTACTGGTGCCACCCCCGTCTGCTAGCATCAGGAGAGCTAAGAGGCATGGGCTAGAGGTCAGCACTGCTATTGTGGGAAGTGGGGCTCTGTTCCCAGTTCCTCCAGGACAGGCTGCAAGATCACAGGGAAGTCTCCCCATCCATAGAACAGGGATAAGGCCCAGCTCACAGGAACACACAAATTGATTCTTTAGCCGGAGACTAGGCTTGTCTCAGCAAACTCAACCCGGGCACTGCATTCCCTGCAGCACCTGGGTTGTGAGCCTGGGTACTGCCCAGTGCCACCAGTGGTTGCCTGGGGGAAGCATCTCCTCCTCTGGGGGATGAGCCATTGTGCCTGAAGAGCAGTCCTCTGTCCTGGGCACAGCCCCTGCCACCTAGGTCCACAGCCTGGGCTGCCCTCTCCTAAGCCTGCAAGGAGCTGGCACTTCACTCTCCATTGCTCACCAGAGGGCACTGCAGCACCAAGCAAGCCTGGCCTGAGACAGGGCTGTTCCCATCCCCTGCCCCAGGCTGCTGCCCACAGGGCCATAACAGAGTATTGTCCTGCCCTCCCTCACACCAGGCCCCTTCTCCCTGCATTTCTTTCCTCCGTTCTCTGCGCCAGGCTGGTGCAGCATTTTCAGGGCTGACTCTGGCCCTGCTCAGCCACCACACTCCAGGGCATCTCACAGGATCAGCTCTCTGCCTTTCCCATGCAGTGGAGATGCACCCCCCACACAAGGGCACACCCCATGGAGCCTGTCTCCTGCCAGAACCTGGACCTCCCCCAGCAGGGAGTAGAGGAAGCTGGCTTTCCTGGGCGCAGCAGAGTCTTTAATATAAGCCATACAATTTCCACTTGTAAAATCAGTTCAATAGCCATTTAAAAGGATAAAATGGAGGGGCTGCTGTGGTGACAGGGGTGTTCACAAAACAATGGAGTGGTCACGATCAGGCATTTACACTTCACATCACCTGCTGGCCCAAGTGCAGGCATTACACTCATGAACAGCATGCTGCTAAACTAAGCCAGACCCTCCTCTGACTCCAGAGCAAAAACCAGGCTGCCCTGAACCCACCCCTAAAACTCCACCCAAGAGGCATCCCAGTCCATCGCCAGGAGACACTGGTAGCAGGGGCTGAACCTGCAGCTGATGGTTCCCCAGGCCAGTGCCTGCCTCAGTACATGTGAGCGCAGCCAGCAGCTGCCCAAGCAGGTCCAATGGCATCAGCCCAGGAAGCGCAAGGCAGCCATGACTGAGAAGCCCAGCAGCATGGAGAGCACTTTGGGCAGGCGGCACTTCGGGGAGTTCAGTTCATGAGGCAGGATCTCAAGGAAGGTGATATAGACAAAGGTCCCTGCAGCGATCCCTTCCAGCAGGCACTGGGCCATGGTGCTGCTGGGACCTGGGTTCTGCATCATCACAATCCCCACCGCAATGCCAAGGGGAGACATGAGGGCAAAGGTGCCAATCAGAGCCACAAACCAGCGGTCAGGGACCTGGCTCTGGAGCAGCAGGAGGGAGAGGCTGACAGCAATCACGCTTTTGTGTGCCAGGATGGCGATGCAGATCTGCAGCACCTTGGACTCCGTGTCCTGCAGCCCCACGGCCAGGCCCTCAAACAGGGAGTGCACCGACAGAGATAGGAAGAGGACAAAGGAGCGGAAGGACGAGTGGGCCCGGAAGTCTGCAGGCAAGTGAGGTGCACCCGTCTCCACCACCCACTCACCAGTGTCTGCTGGCTGAGGGGTGGCCTCCCCACAGGAGAGGAGAGGGGTGGCCTCCCCTGACCTCCGCTCACTGCAGTCCAGGACCATGTGCTCGATTATGAGAACCAGCAGGAAGCCAAGAGTCAGGACAAATTCAGGAAAGGGAAAATCCACCTGGGAAGCAGAGAGAGCATTAGCCCGAGCAGACGGCTCCGGACCCCCAACCCAGCAGAGACAGTGGAGATGACCCCAGGGACAGCTGGTGGGGCTGCAGCTGGGAACCGGGAGGAACAGTAAACTTAGCTGGCCCATCGCAGCGCTATTCGGGAAGGGGGCTGCGGGGTACCCTACCGTGATCCGCTGGCTCCGCAGCGCCTCCCGCATGTCAGACAGGGAGTCAGGGACGATGTCCAGCAGGCAGGTGGCCAGGAAGATGCCTCCGGCCACGCAGCCAACAAAGCTGCGCCATCGCCCGCAGATCCCTGCTCCGGAGAGGGAACAGTCAGCATGTCAGCCCCCCACTGGGAGACCCCGGCCCGCGGGGGGGGCAGGGTCCCGTCGTCCTCCCTCCCCCTCCGCCACTGGGAGACCCCGGCCCGCGGGGGGGCAGGGTCCCGTCGTCCTCCCTCCCCCTCCGCCACTGGGAGACTCCGGCCCGCGGGGGGGCAGGGTCCCGTCGTCCTCCCTCCCCCTCCGCCACTGGGAGACCCCGGCCCGCGGGGGGGCAGGGTCCCGTCGTCCTCCCTCCCCCTCCGCCACTGGGAGACTCCGGCCCGCGGGGGGGCAGGGTCCCGTCGTCCTCCCTCCCCCTCCGCCACTGGGAGACCCCGGCCCGCGGGGGGGCAGGGTCCCGTCGTCCTCCCTCCCCCTCCGCCACTGGGAGACCCCGGCCCGCGGGGGGGCAGGGTCCCGTCGTCCTCCCTCCCCCTCCGCCACTGGGAGACCCCGGCCCGCGGGGGGGCAGGGTCCCGTCGTCCTCCCTCCCCCTCCGCCACTGGGAGACCCCGGCCCGCGGGGGGGGCAGGGTCCCGTCGTCGTCGTCGTCGTCCTCCTCCTCCTCCTCCCCGGGGAGATCCCGCCCGCACCCACCCGCGCCCCGCAGCCGCACAGGGAGCACCCCGCAGAGCAGCGGCAGGAGCAGCAGCCCGAGCAGGCAGCCCAGCTTGGCCGCCAGCAGGGACCGCATGACGCCACCTCGGGGCTCGCCGGCCGCCCGCGCGAGCTTTAAAGCCGCTCTTCGCGGGACAGGCCCCGCCCACAGGTGCACGCGGATTGGCCAGAGCTACAGAAAGGGGCGGGGCTTGCGCGCAGGCGGGCGGGCGCGCCCCAGGCCAGCAGCTGGGCCGGTTCCACGTGGTCGGTGCGGAGCGCAGCGGGTGCGGCCTGAGGCCGGACTGGACCCGGGCCGGGCTCCCCCCTTCTCTGCGGGACCGGGCCGGGCTCCCCTCCCCTCGCTGCTCCGAACTCAGCTCCCTCCAGCCGGGGGGGACGAGGAGGGTGAAGGAGCCTCCTTGTCTGTTCTCCTGGGGGCTGGATCTGGCACCTCCCTGGGTGGGGGCCACCTCTGTCTGCTCCTGGGCTGGGGTGGGCTGCAGCGGTTCCTCTTCTGTCCCCGCCAGCCCTCTGAAGTGGAGACAGGAAGGGACGTGCTCCAGCAGCCAGGGGAGTGAGGGCTAATGGGCCTTGAGGACGGCGACTCTGGGTTCAGAACTTGACCATGGCTTCCTTTCAGTGCTCTCCAAGGGCTGGTCATGTGGGTGGGTTATTGGGCCATCTGGCAAAGAGGAGGGATGGGAGAATCTAGCAGCAAAAGTTTTAATGTCTGTCAATAAGTCTCACCCCCTTAGCTGCAATCTGCCTGTGAGGCCCACCCTCCTCTATCAGCAACAGTGTAGACAGAGGATTTGCGGCCAAGGTGTGTGTGCAGCATACCTCTGAAAGACCAGGACAGCAAGGCTCCCCCTCCCCTGTCACCGCCCCTGGGCTACTGCCCCAAACTGGTCAACACAGGGGGCTGCAGAGATGTTCTGAGCCTTCACAGGACACCTGTGTGCCATCCTGTTCCAGGGAGATGCCGTTCCTGGTCCCAGCTGGTGATACCATGTAATCCTGGTGCAGCAAGGCCTGCAGACTAGCTTGATGCTGCCAAAGCACCCGCGTTTCCCTCCAGTCAGCTTTGACGCCACAGCTTTTGGCTTTCACTCAGTGCTCTTTTGTTCTCAGATCCTGGGACAGGACTAAATAGGGGCCAAGCTGGCTCATTTTACATCCCCGTCGTAACCTGTTCTGTCTTGTTCTGCTTTCCCAGCTAAGCAGTTTTAGGGCTTGTCTACAAACGGGGGCTGCACCAATTAAAAATTATAGTGGAGTGTGACGCTGTGAGTGTAATATAATATCTCATTGAAAGGTGACAGGGTCAGAAAGAGTTAATTAACTCACAGACTGACATGAGCCATGGCTGAACTTTAGAGACTGGTTAGGAAGATATGTAAATGAAGAGAGCTTTGAAATGCAGCCTGCATTGTTCGAGATAGAAGAGTAGATAGAATAGGAGTACTTGTGGCACCTTGGAGACTAACACATTTATGGTGTTACCATACACACTGTAAAGAGACTAACAAATTTATTTGAGCATAAGTTTTTGTGAGCTACGAAGCTATGTAGCTCACGAAAGCTTATGCT
Organism: Dermochelys coriacea; assembly: GCF_009764565.3. Lineage (NCBI taxonomy): Eukaryota > Metazoa > Chordata > Testudines > Dermochelyidae > Dermochelys > Dermochelys coriacea. The sequence goes on from NC_050077.1 coordinate 85,808,475, forward strand.
CAAATAAATTTGTTAGTCTCTAAGGTGCCACGAGTACTTCTTTTCTTTTTGCAGATACAGACTAACACGGCTGCTACTCTGAAACCTATAAGGAGAGTGATCAAGTAAGGTGAGCTATTACCAGCAGGAGAGAAAAAAAACCATTTGTAATGATAATCAAGGTGTGTCATTTCCAGCAGTTGACGTGTGAGGAACAGTAGGGGGGAAATAAATATGGTGAAATAGTTTTACTTTGTGTAATGACCCATCCACTCCCAGTCTTTATTCAAGCCTATTTTAATAGTGTCCAGTTTGCAAATTAATTCCAATTCAGCAGTCTCTCATTGGAGTCTGTTTTTGAAGTTTTTTTCTTGAAGAATTGCCACTTTTAGGTCTGTGACCAGAGAGATTGAAGTGTTCTCCAACTGGTTTTTGAATGTTATAATTCTTGACGTCTGATTTGTGTCCATTTATTCTTTTACGTAGAGACTGTCCAGTTTGGCCAATGTACATGGCAGAGGGGCATTGCTGGCACATGATGGCATCTATCACATTGGTAGATTGATAGATGCCATCATGTGCCAGCAATGCCCCTCTGCCATGTACATTGGCCAAACTGGACAGTCTCTACGTAAAAGAATAAATGGACACAAATCAGACGTCAAGAATTATAACATTCAAAAACCAGTCGGAGAACACTTCGATCTCTCTGTTAGTCTCTAAGGTGCCACAAGTACTCCTTTTCTTTTTTCAATCTCTCTGATCACTCGATTACAGACCTAAAAGTGGCAATTCTTCAACAAAAAAACTTCAAAAACAGACTCCCAAAAGAGATTGCTGAATTGGAATTAATTTGCAAACTGGACACCATTAAATTAGGCTTGAATAAAGACTGGGAGTGGATATGTCATTACACAAAGTAAAACTATTCCCCTTCCTCGCCCCATTCCTCACACATTCTTGTCAACTGCTGGAAATGGCCCACCTTGATTATCGCTACAAAAGATTTTTTTCTCTCCTGCTGGTAATAGCTCACCTTATCTGATCACTCTCCTTACAGTGTGTATGGTAACACCCATTGTTTCATGTTCTCTGTGTATATAAAGTCTCCCCACTGTATTTTCCACTGCATGCATCCGATGAAGTGAGCTGCAGCTCATGAAAGCTTATGCTCAAAGAAATTTGTTAGTCTCTAAGGTGCCACAAGTCCTCCTTTTCTTTTTGTGGAAACAGACTAACTCGGCTGCTACTCTGAGAAAAGTAGATGTTTGCTCATGTCTTGTGATGTAAGCAAACAAGTCTTGTCTATGGCTATAGCTTTGATTCAAAGATCAAAAAAGGAATATTAACATTTAGGAAGAGACTTGAGTGAAATAGTATTATTGTCTGTATGTCTCTTTGAAGGTTGTGATAACATGTATCTGAACTGTTTTATGGATAAATTATCCTGTGCTAATTGCCATGATGTTTAGGAGAAGGAAAGTTAAGCCTATTGTTTTCTCAGGCCAAAAGGCTGCAGGAAATGTATAAAAACCCTGGGACACGATCCTTCTTCATCTCAGATCTGCTTTAGGTTTCAAGAGGGGGAACCTTAAGCCATAAGGACTGAGATCCCCAGTCACTGACTGGAGTCACCCTGAATATGGACATTGGACTATAACCTATGGACTATTTCTAAAAGGACTTTTGGCAACTACAAGCTCATCTCTGCCATGTATCTGAACCTCAAGAATTGAACTCAAGTCTGTCTGTATATTGATCTTTTAACCAACACACTCTTTCTTTTCTTTTTTAATAAATGTTAGTTTAGTTAATAAGAATCGACTATAAGCATGTATTTGGGGTAAGATTTAAGTTATCATTTGACCTGGGTCTGGGGCTTGGTCCTTTGGGATCAGGAGAACCTTTTCTTTTGTATGATGAAATAAGATTTTCAGAATTTATCATCCTATGTTTGACAGGTCTATCTGGATGGAGGCCTGTGGCTGGGCACTTTAAGGAAACTGTGTTGTTTGGACATCTGAGTACCCAGGGAGGTGCTATAGAAGCTGTTTTGTGCTGGCTGGGTAAATCTAAGTATTGGAATATCCACCAGCATTTGGGGTTTGTTTGCCCTGTTTTGTTTGCAGTTCACCCTAATTGAGTGATCTCAGCTGGCTCCCGCGGGCAGCACCATCACATGGTGCAAAAATTTTGTGTGGACAGGGCCTTAGTCTCACCTTGCACTGGCAACCCTGGCCACTGCCCCCTAGGCCTCCAATCACCTGTGTTGATGTTGACCTTATCTGGAGTTTCCTTTACTCTGTCTTTTTGTGAGAGATAGGTGATCTCATGCTGTATCCTTGAGTGGGATGTGGGGAGGAGTGTCTGCTGTCTGTGTGCACAGAGTTATGGGGAGCAGGGAAACTGAACCAGTGTATCTGCCTGTGGGTGTGTGGGGGAAGCTGAGTTATTTCTGCCTGCTGCATCCCTGGAGGACTGTGAGGGAGAAGCTGCCAGGGCTCTCTGCTCGTGATACTTTTGAGGTAAGGGTGAGCAATGGGAGCAGTTTTCATGTTAAGGAACATTTTGCTGCAGGGTTTGGCTTGAGAGAGTCACATGCAGAGCTGAAAGGAAAAACCACTGTGTCCTGTGAGCTGGGGAGGGGAGCAGTGAGAAGTCCCGTGGTGGGGTGCGTGGCAGAGGACCGGCAGGGGAAAGGAGCCAGAACCCCCAAGTTCTGGAGGGGCCATGCCCTGGACTCCTGGGTGAGACCAGTCAGTCCAAACTCTCAAGGTGCTGAGTCTCTTAAAGGTGAATGTCAAACACTTCAGGAAAACCAGTCTCCTCCTTTGCTCAGAATCCAGTATGTGGGATCTGAGTCCATTTCCTTGGAGTGACTGTGACTCACCTTAACCCTTCAGACTCTACAGACAAGAATCTTCCCTGAGCAGCTTCTGGCTCCAAACCTCCTAACCCTAGCCATGGGGCCCAGCCCTTCGCTGGGATATTTGTCAAGGTAAGAAATTCCTGCCCCTTGACCTGTTTGCCCATTGCCATTGCAGAGGGAACTATATGGTCACACAAACCCCAAACATGAAATCAAGCAAGCTAATTATGAGCTAGCTATAGGGTTGCCGGTTGTTTAATTGCACAAACCCAAACACCCGTGCCCTTCCCTGAGACCACGTCCCTGCTCATTCCATCCTCCCTCCCTCCCTGGCTTGCTGTCCCCTACCCTCACTCGTCGCTCCCTCTCCCCTACTCTCACTCACTTTCACTGGGGTGGAGTAGAGGGGATGTAGCTGCTTTTATTTACTTCCTTGCTTGTCCAAACAGCTGTTCACGTCACCTGCCCAGGAGGGAGCTGTGAAGCCTCAAGGCCTGCCCACATCACCTGGACTGAAGCTTGTCTCCCGTTTTGTGCCTACCCCTCTTGCTCCTGCTTGGCCTGGAAACAGGTGTTATCTCATTACCAGGCCACCAATGGGGGTTAGTATGTCAGATTCCTGACCAGGTTCTGCAGATGAAGGCAGGTTCCCATGGCCAAGTGGTCCAGAGTGTCTGCTGTCTGGAGCCTGGCTGCCTCCCCAGCTCGTCCTGCTGTTTAAACGTGCCACACCGTGAGCTCCTGCCCCTGAGCTCCTGCCCCGGGGCCTTTCCAGCATGCAGAACTGAGCTGAGATGTAAACACTCACCAGGGAGAAGCATGTGGGTGGGGCAGTGCATGCCCCAGCCTGGGCTGTAACCTACCATGTAGGACTCACAGCGCCAAGGCAGTGGGCAGGTGAAGATCCACTGGAATGCAGCACAGCTGTCCTCTGGGCCTGGAGGTGGAGGTTCCCTTTGTCCTGCAGGCCCCTGCTGTACCCCAGACTGCTGGCTGGGGCCCCCCAGTTGTCAGGGTGACAGGGTCTGGCCTGCTGGGAGAAGGCAGGCAGCTGCCCCCATCCCAGGATATTTCAGTCTCCACAATTATTTTGCTGGTGAATGGAGCCGAGCAGGCCATGGCCCAAGACATCAATAATGGAGCAGGCTGGCCATTGTTCATGGGCAGAGGCGTCCGGGCTGGCGGAGATCAGCCAGGCTATGCAGGGACAGGCCTCAGGATACAGGCTCGCGCCAGGGGTTGTCGGAGCAGAGACCCAGCACAGTGCCAGGTGTGGCGCCCCAACGCTTTGGTCAAATACATCGATTGTGCACAGCTTCTCCAAGTGCTGAGCCCAGTGAGGGGCTGGGCTGCCAGTACCGGGGCTGGGGGGCTGGGCTATGGGGACAGGAGAAGATGGGGGATGGGCTATGGGGACAGGGGATGGGCTATGGCTACAGGAGGGGCTGTGAGATGGGCAACTGGTACAGAGGTGGGGGAAAGGCTCGGTCTCCATCGGTGGGGGAGGGGAGCAGTCTCTATGGGAGGGTGGGGGTCAGTCTCTATCAGTGCGGGGAGGGGAGCAGTCTGTATGGGAAGGTGGGGGGGTTGGTCTCTATCAGTGGGGGAGGGAGCAGTCCGTATGGGAGGGTGGGGGGTCGGTCTCTGTTACTGGGGGAGGGGAGCAATCTGTATGGGAGGGTAGGGGCTCAGTCTCTATCGGGGGGGAGGGGAGCAGTCCGTATGGGAGAGTGGGGGCTCAGTCTCTATCAGTGGGGGAGGGAAGCAGTCCGTATGGGAGGGTGGGGGCTTGGTCTCTATCAGTGGGGGAGGGGAGCAGTCCGTATGGGAGGGTGGGGGCTTGGTCTCTATCAGTGGGGGAGGGGAGCAGTGAGTCCATATGGGAGGGTGGGGCATGGTTCCTCTCAGGAATGGCAGAGAAATGTCAATGGGGCACGGACCCTGCAGGCCATTCTTCCTCCAGGGGTCAGGAATTGGCTAATGGGGGTCACAGCCCTTATCCCTGGGGCTGTGCTGCTACCCTGGCTAGGAGCCAAGTTAGCACCTGCTGCTGTCCTGTGGTTGGCGCCAGGGGGCAGGAGTCAGGGCATGCTCACTCTTCCCCCTGCTGCTGAGCCGAAGGGGCGCTGGCGTCTCCCTGCCTTAGTCCTGCACTTCGAGTTCCATGCCAGGCTGTCAGATCCCCGTCTGGGCACAGAGCCGGAATGGCACTGGGCAGTCAGAGGAGGGCACTCCAGGAAGCAGATGCACCTTGCTCTCTCCTCCCCATCATCAGGTGAGGTGCGTCTGCCTCCTGCAATGTGCCCTCCTCCTGGTGCATATTGGCCCTTGGGCTGACTGGACACGCGGCATTAGCTATTATCATTAATGCCGGTAGTCCTAGAGCACCGAGATCCAGCAACCAAGACTGGGCCCATGTTGCCGGGGGCTGCATGGACTTGACCGAGATGGGTGCTCCCTGGTGCTGGGGGCTGCACAGTCCCTGACTGAGCTTGGGGTGCTGGGGGCTGCACAGAGATGTGGCCCCCATGGTGCTGAGGATCATATTGTGGCTCTTCACGTCTATTGATTTCAATGGATCTGGGCCCAAGTGACTTTCCGAAAGCTACAAGGGGAGTCTGTGGCAAAGCCAGGAAACAAACCCAGATCTCCTGAGTTCCAGCGCAGCCTCTGGCGCCTGCCCCTTTGCCCTCATGCCCCTGGCAGTCTCTGGCGTTCCTCCCCTCCTCTCCCTGTGAGTGGAAAGTGTAAGGTGAGCGCTGAGCTGGACTCGTCCTTCCTGGGTGTAAGTAATGCTCAGCCGGCAGAAAGAGATCAGGTGAGCCGGGGTTCGCCTGCCAGCCCCGCTGACAGTGTCTGGTGTCATGGTACAGGTCCTGTTCCCTGACAGCGAGCTCCCTGCTCCCCAGTCCAGCTGAACGCCCCTGTGACCACCAGCTTCCCCGGCCTCTGGCTTCTGGGGGCTCCTGCCCTGCATAAGAACACAGAAAAATGGCTTTGTCCCCCTGGTGCTTCTGGCTGCTGCTGCTGCAACCTCTGGCCCTGGCGGGTAAGTGTGGAGGCGCTTGGGGTATGGGGGGCATCGGCATGGAAAGCGTCTCTTCCTGGGGTACGTTCCTGAGGGGCAGCGGCTCAGCTTCACAAGGGAACCAGGGGACAGCAGGGAGCAGAAACCCAGGCTGCTGTCGCACAGGCGCTGAGGTGGCAGGGCAGGTCAGGCCAGCAGACCCACTAGCCTCACATCCCATCCCTGACAGGGGCCAAGTGCTAAAAACCCTGTCCCAGGACAGTTCCAAGTCAAAGCCCACCCAGCCCCCTTGCGCTGATCTCAGGTGGCTCGCTGGAGCCCCCCCCGTTCCCCAGTGGCCGTACTGCTATTTTTAGCATGCTACCTCAAGCAGAGGTAGAGTAAGCCTGTCTGCCCAGGCAGAGGTGCCGTAGTGTCTCCCAGCAGGATAGCCCCTGATAACAGGAAGATGTTGCCTGCCTGGGGCAATCAGTGATATCCTGTGGCAGTGAGTCCCACAGATGCACTGTGTGGCATGAAAAGGGGTTTCCTTGGATCAGATGTAAACGTGCCACCTGTCAGTGTTGCTGATGCCCCTTGCCTGTGCATTATGAGAGGGTGCCTAGTAACGCTGTGGGCAGCTCTCTGGGGAGTGGCATGTGCCTGGCTACAGCAATGACCCGTTTCTCGCGTCACAGGGCTGGGACAGGGAGGTGAACATGCAAAGGTGGGTGCTGAGAGCCCAGGCACTGTCACGGCAGCAGACCATGCACAGGTGGGCCCAGTGATTCCTGGTCAGCCAGGTCTGGAGTGACACTGAGCTGGGGCACGGGGAACTGCAGGTGCTCAGCCCCTCTCGAAGACCTGGGGAAGGCATGAGGCAGGTGTCACCAGTTGGTAGGGCTGGATGCCAGCATGGCTGGCGCTGTGCAAGCCCCGGCCCTGCAGCCTGCACACGCTGAAGCTGAAGGGGAGAGGGAGGGGAGTGCCCCTCACTCAGCCAGTTGCTGGGGGAGGTCCTGCCTTATGGAGCCCTGAAGGGCACCGTGCACTTGGCAGAGAGCTGAAAGACACCGGCCCTGCCCCAGCGTGCTCCCAGGTGCCCAGGCAGGGGGGTCCGAGCCAAAATTGCAGGTGGGCAGCTATGAAAGCCTATGTGCTGCACCTGATTGGCTGGGAATTGCTGCTTGATCAGTGGCTGCAGGGTGATGTGGACTCCCAGTCACTGAGCAGGTAGATGGGATCCTTGATGGATATGGGACCGGGTGACCCTTGTTCTCAGTCTGGGGCCTGCTCCAGGCCGTTTCAGCCAGCTTGGCTTTCCCTGCAGGAGTATCCCCACAAGGGCACAGGGTCCCAGTCCGGGACCTCATCTTTTCCTGATGTTGGAGGGCGGGCGGCGGTCTGGTGGCTCTGTCCTGTCCAGGCTTCCCGCAGGCCTGAGGCGGCAGGAGGATGTGCAGCCTCTGCTGAGGAGCGTGCTGTGGGGCTGGAGTCCCTGGGAATCCTGCCTACGGTTGGGAGTTCCCCCCTCCGGTCCTGTGGCAGAGCCGCAGCAGCAGGAGCTGGATTTCTGGCTTTCTCTAAAACATCTCCATGCACCTCAAGAAGCAGGAGCTGGAAGAGCTGGGGGGCAAGTCCTGGGGGAGCTTGTCGCAGCACCTCCTATCTCAGCCCTCCCCAACCCCCACTCTGCAGCTGAGGGACGTCCTGTTCTCGCTGAGGGACAGCCGTGACTGGGACACGCTCCTGAGCCTCATGCACAGCCAAGCAGCGTCTCCTGCAGAGGATGGGCCGATCACTCTACACCAGCTTCCGGAGGAAGTTCTCGTGTGTGACGAGTTTGCTAGTGGATGAGGTCTCGGTGGCCCTCGGTGGCCCTCAGTCAGCTTGAGGGGGAAAGTGCACTGCAGGTGAGTCGTTCCTTCCCAGGACTCATGGGGCACTGAAGCACCAGGCACGGGCCACACAGCCTGGCTCCAGACACTCACTCATTCCTTCCCTTCTCTTTTCTCAGGGACCCTGCAGCAGCTCCTACTGTGGTGAGTCATGGATGTGGGCCGGCACGTGGCCAGCAGTCAGACCCACGGGCTCCCAGCACTGCTAGATGGAAAGCCCCTGCTCATGCCAGGCTCCACGCAGGGTCATGCCAGTCCTGGGCTCAGGGGCTCCTGGGATTTCAGCAAAGAAGCCTCGGCCATAACCTTCCTCTGGCCCGCCCTAGGTCCAGAGCCAACTGCTCATCTGCCTGGGGAGAGTCACTGGAGGAGCTCTCGGAGGGGGGCCTGGCTGGCTCGGGGCAGAGGGGGAGCATGGCAGATACAGTGCTAGCTGCTGGGTCCACCTTGGGCCCATGAGCTCTGTGGCTGTGTCCCTGGCCTCTTGGGGGGAGGAGAGGAAGAGACATCCCTTTCCTTCCTCATGGACAGGGGCTGCAAAGGCAAGAGGAAGCTGTGCTAGCTGGGGGGTTGGGATATCACATGGCAGCCGTGGCTGTGACACCCCCTAACAAACAGGCTGTGTATGGAGCTGGTTCTCTCACAGGTGCTGATGCCCCCCATGGCCTTGCTGTGGGGCAGGCTGCGTTGCCTGGGAGAGGAGGGGGCTCTCCTGACCCAGGGGGACTGGGGTCAGGTGGGGAAGTTGTGGGACTCCATGTGAGAGGGGCCCTGGTCCCAGGCGGATGCTGAGTGCTGTACAGAGGAGGAGAACCCGCTGGGGCGGAGGCAGTTTATGCTGTGGGCGAGGAGCTGCGTGGCTAGGGGGTGGCTGAGGGGTATGCAGTGAGGCAGGGCCTGGGTGTGGGGGATGTGGTGGAGGACTGAGACGGCAGAGTGTGTCCCTGGGCCCTGGCCTGTGGAGTGTGGATTGCAAGGCCAGAGGGTTTGGGAAGAGAGCGAGCATGCGGGATTTCCCCAACCCATGCAGATGGGCTCCAGGGAGAGGTGATGGAGGCTCAGCGAGGTGTGTGACCAGCTCCTCTGTCTGCTGCTAACAGGGGATCAGGCACAACATCAGCTGGAACGCCTGGAACCTGGGGTTCAGCTCTAGGACCTTCCCATCTCCTCCACCAATCCTGAGCTGCATGCAGCCTGCCCGCAAGCCCCCCCAAGTCACAAAGAGGGCATCTGGAGACGCCTGGGGTGAGTGAGCCCTGGCCCTCAGCCGAGGTTATGGAGTCTGCCTGCAATGACACTATCCCAGGCCTGCCCGGCATCTCCAACTTCACTGCTTATCTTTACTGCAGCCCATTCAATGGCTCAGACAGCTCCAGCCAGCCGCCTTCAGACCTGGGGACTGCATGCTCCAGCTCCACCTGGTATTCCTCCTCCACCAGCGGGGACTCCACGTGGGTAAGGACGTGCAGGGAGTTCTTCCCTGGCCAGTTCAACACCACGGTCTGCAGCAATGCCTCCCTGCTGCAGCTGCCCTGTCCCAACCAGCCTCTCATGGAGCAGTTGTGTGTCAACCTCTCCCTGCCCCACAAAGCTGGCAGGTGTCTGGAGGGGCTGCCTGGGACCCCCTGGAGCCAGGAGGGTTTCTGGAGCTGCTTTCTGGGAAATCAGACTCTCTGGACACAGTGGCTGTGCACCAATGAGAGCCTGCAGGCGGTATCTGCAGATAGCGGTGCCTGGATCTCCAGACTCTGCCATGGCCACCAGCTCCAGACAAAGGCACTGATCTCCTCGCTGCTCAGGAACTCTGATCCCTGCAATTTCCATGCCTGGAGCCCCCAGGCGCTCAGGAACGCTAGCCTGATGGAGCAGTGCTGGGGGGTGAACCCCGCTAGCTTCCAGGAGCTGGTGTGTGAGAATTCCTCCCTCCTCCAGTCTTTGGTGTCTTCCCACCCCTGGCTCATGGATCACTGCCTGGACTCCCTGCAGAATGGGCAGTGCTTCCTGCAGCGCCTCCTGGATATCCTGCCTATTTCCTCTCATGTGGACACATCTCGGCTGTGCCGGGACCCTGTGTCCTACCTGCTGGGGCTGGTGTCCCAGCTCATGCACTGTGAGGAGGAGACTTCATGCTGGATCCTCAGCATGAACTATCTCCTGTGGCTGCTGGACTTCACCCTGCCCTTCTCCGAGCTGGACAAGTTGGGGCAGGCAGCCAGGGACCAGCTGAGTGAGGCCATCCTGCTCTCCAGCCTCCTGGACAACGGCTCCTTCTGGGTCTCACTGGAGGTGAACTCCTCCCTGAGCATCCTGCGGGCTGTGGGCCAGTACTTGAGGCAGGAGCATGACGCCCCGTTCAAGGGAGAGCTGCTGAGCTGCTTGAGTGTGAGTGGGGCCACTCCCTGCCCCTGGCTGGTGGGATGCTCCTGCTCCCTGCCCACCTCAGCCCCAGGGTCTGCTGCATGAGCCATGCTGGGGCTGACTCCAATCCTTGGTGCACCCCGAGGTGTGGAATCACTCAGGGCTGCAAGCCCCAACACAGCCACTTTGTGCACTTGTTTGTGCATGTGCCAGACAGATCCTGAACTGCTCTTGTCATCAGCTCTGCATGACAACCACAAGCCTCCCGTGGAGAGCAGGCCCCCCAGCACTGGATGCTGCACGGACACAATGTCCCAGCCCGGGGAGGCCAGAAACCCTGAGTCAGGCCCTAAACACCATGAGATCTGACAAGAGAATGAATTCCGTGTCTGCTGCTTGGCCACCGGCTTTCAGGGCCGTTCTGGGGCTTGTTTTCAAGGCTCCCTCTGCAGCCACATGCTTGGTTCACAATGAAAGCTGAGCTTCTCACGGAGCCTGACACCAGGTGCACGAGGGCTTGCAGCCCAGCAGTGGTGGGAACAGATCTGCAGTCTCCGGAATCCTAGCCCACTGCCCCTTCCCTCACCCATACTCCCGTCTCGTGTGCCTGGGCTAAACAAATCATAGACCCACAGGGACCACAAGTGCCATCTAGTCTAACCCCTGCCAAAGTGCAGGAGTGGTTGTGGTGGAACCATCCAAGGCAGATGCCATGTGCAGGGCAGGCTGGTGTGTGTCCATCGGGCATACCGAGGGCAGAGCTGTCTGGCATGGAAGGCAAACGTGCCGGGAGAGCAGGAGACCAAGCGCTTTGAGCAGCTGCAGACTGACGTCTGTGAATTGCTGCTGAACCCAGAACCCCCTTGAAGCCCCATGAGAACTGCCGGCCACCCAGCTAGCCCAGCACATCTTTCCAGAACGGGAGCCAGCAACGCCGGGCGAGCAGCGGCGCCCTCTGGCAGGGCCCGCGAGCTGCAGCGACTAGTGCTGCTTCATAGGGTTCATTGCTGGGGAGCCCTTCGACTAGGTTCCATGCCCTGTGGGGGAGGAGTGGCCCTTCAGCCTATAGCCATGTGCCGAGCTCCAGCAGACCCCCTCAGAGAGCCTGGGGCGAGGGCCATCAGCAAACCCTTGGCTGCGAGTTGCCCTTTTTGTGATGCTCCCCAGCAGCAACCCTGGGGGGCCAGCCCTGGAACTGGCTTAATGGGTAATTTAACAGCTAGCTGAGCAATTGCATAGTCCCCCCAAACCACCCCCTGAGATTCTGGGTCCCATCAGGCTTGGCAGCACTGGGCCTGGAGGCCTTTGCTTAACGCAGTTTCCTTTTGGTTTCACGGTGGCCCACTGCAGGGAGCACAGTCCCAGCTGCCCTGGCGTTCCCCTGCCCCATTTGCACCAGGCAGCCCAGTGACTCCTGCGCTGTGGGGAAGGGTCAGGCCCTGCACAGCCAGGGGCCTAGATTAACCCATCTCTGGAATAAGAGCTCCTTTTGGTCTGCCGGAATCCAGGACAGTCCTGGGGCCAGGAGAGAGACAGAGGGAAAGAGCCCAGACCTCTGGAGAAGTCCCACCTCTGGCCTCTCTGTCTCTGGTATCAGCGCCCTAGTGGCAAACGCAGTTTATTCCCCTTCCCAGGGGATTGGAGGGTAGCTGCAGGCATGCTGGGGATCGAGGGGTGCCTGGGGGAAGGGCCAACGGAGGGTCCCTTGCTGAGAGCTCTCCTGTTCTCTCCTGCAGCCTGTGCTCTGGGATCTGATCCAAGGAGGAGCGGGTTCCCCGGTGCTGGAAGTCCTTGTGCAGGTACTGACCCCGCTCAGCAGGGCCTGGGAGCTATTTCCACTCCCTCCCTGACAAGAGCCCCTCCCCACAGCCCCAGATTCCATAGATGCCCCTGGGTAAGGCGGGTGCCCTGTACTCCAGTAAGACACTTGCCACTTTCCTGCAGCCCATGCACCTTGCCCTGGCACTAGCTCTTGTGTTTGATGGGGATTCCAGCCTACTCGGCTTGCTGGGCCCTGCCCTGGCCACGCAGCTCCGTGGGCCCCGCTGTGATGCTCTGTCCTTCCCCACAGGAATACCTGCAGATGCCGCAGGAAAATTTCCAGCAGCTGCTGCTGTCGGCGGAGAGCGAGGCAGTGCATTGCTTCCTGTCCCTGCTGCACTGCTCCTGGTCTTCGCTGCAGGTGGGCAGCATGCACCTGGGGGATGGGGAGGGAGGTCACTGGTGCCTTAGAGATGACGGTGCATTGTGGCCACTGACCCACGTTAGGGGGTCTCCTCGTGTGGACATGGGGGGAGCTGCCACAGTGTGGGGAGCCCTAACCGGCTGATCCCGCAGGTTCCCATGTCGGATGAGCAGGCGCTGCAGTCTCTCGCCTCGCAGCTGAAGGACCGGTTCCCCCAGCTCACCCCGCAGCTCTTCGTTGACCTGTCGCAGTTCATACCGTTCATGGTCGTGTCCGACATCATGAGGGTCCCACCTGCCCTGCTGGCCAATGAGAGCGTGTGAGTGAGGCCCTGGAACGTTCCCCCATAACACCCCCTGCCTCAGCCCTAGACCCTTCTCACCCCAAACTGCCCCACAACTCTGAGCCCCTGACACCTGGTAATGCCACTCCCACGGTGAGCCCCAGTGCCCCGCATGCCGCATAACCCACTCACCCTGCCCCCCATGGCCTGTAGTGTGCCCTGGTCCCCTCACACACCCACCAGATCAGCCACCAGCACTTGGTCACGCAGCCCCTGCTCTGACCCCCAGCTCTGAGCCCCCTGCACCTGGTCACGCAGCCCCTGCTCTGACCCCCAGCTCTGAGCCCCCTGCACTGGTCATGCAGCCCCTGCTCTGACCCCCAGCTCTGAGCCCCCTGCACCTGGTCAGGCAGCCCCTGCTCTGACCCCCAGCTCCCCCATGGCCTGCCTTGCAGAGGCCGTTCTGTCCAGTCCAGCATAGGGGTGCTCCAGGGCTGAGGAGTGGGTACTGGGGTGCCTCCTGGGGATGCTGGGGGAGGGGAGCCAAGCCAGCTTGGCAGTGGGCGGGCTGAGTTCAGTGGGGTTCTCTCTAGGCCATGCCGGCTCTAACGTGCCGCCCCCTCCAGCTTAGCTGCTCTGGGGAGTCACAGCGCCCACATGAAGCTGGTGCAGAAAAGTGCCTTTGCCAAGCTGCTGCTGCAGGTTCAGCTCCTCGGGGCTGTGCCCATGTGGCGCCCAGGCTTCCTCCCCACCATCCAGCCGCTGCTGCCTCACCTGCCACTTCATCGCTTTGTGCAGCTCAGTCCTCAGCAGGTGGGATGCAGCATCGTCCAGCCAGAGGGCCCAGCGGCTCAGCAGTGTCAGAGCTATGGCCCCATGACAAAGTCACCGCTGGTGGGGGGCTGATCCCATGTCTGTTCTGTCCTGGGCCAGTGGCTCTGTCGCAGGGGGCCATTTCTGTATCACTCCCTACCTCCCAGGCTCAGTCCCAGTGTTCGCTCATCCCCAGGCCTCAGGAGCCTCCCTTCCAGGCCCTGCACCCCCATGAGCTGAGACCCCTCCAGGCCCTGCACCTCCATGAGCTGGGACCCCTCCAGGCCCTGCACACCAAGGGCTGGGATCCCCCCATGCCCTGTGCGACGGTGTTGCCTGTGGAAACCCGCTGAGGTCACTTAATCCGGGTGAACTGCAAACAGAACGGGGCAGACAAACCCCAGACACTGGTGGTTATTCCAATACTTAGATTTACCCAGCCAGCACAAAACAGCTTCTATAGCACCTTCCTGGTTACTCAGATGTCCAAATCATGCAGTTCCCTTAAAGTATCCAGCCTCAGGCCTCCATCCAGACACACCTGTCAAACATAGGATGATAAATTCTGAAAATCTTATTTCATCACATAAAAGCAAAGGTTCTCCTGACCCCAAGGGACCAAGCCCCAGACTCTGGTCAAATGATAACTCAGATCTTACCCCAAATACACGCTTATAGTCACTTCTTACTAACTAAACTAACATTTATTAAAAAAGAAAAGAGAAAGATAGTGTTGGTTAAAAGATCAATATACAGACAGACTTGAGTTCAATTCTTGAGGTTCAGATACACGGCAGAGATGAGCTTGTAGTTCCCGAAATAGAAATAGTCCATAGGTTATAGTCCAATGTCCATATTCAGGGTGACTTCAGTCAGTGACTGGGGATCTCAATCCTTATGGCCTAAGGTTCCCCTTCTTGAAACCCAAAGCAGATCTGAGATGAAGAAGGATCGTGTCCCAGGGTTTTTATACATTTCCTGCACCTTTTGGCCTGAGAAAACAATAGACTTAACTTTCCTTCTTCCAAACATCATGGCAATTAGCACAGGAAAATTTATTCATTAAACAGTTCAGATACAGTTTATCACAACCTTCAAAGAGACAGAGACAATAATACTATTTCACTCGAGTATCTTCCTAAATACTAATACTCCTTTTTTTAAATCTTTGAATCAAAGCTATAGCCATAGACAAGACTTGTTTGCTTACATCACAAGACCTGAGCAAAATCTACTCTTCTATCTCTAACAATGCAGGCTGCATTTCAAAGCTCTCTTCATTTCCATCTCTTCCTAACCAGTCTCTAAAGTTTGGCCATGGGTCAGGTCAGTCTGTGAGTTGATTAACTCTTTCTGGCTCTGTCACCGTTCAATGAGACGTATTACACTCATAACGTCACACTGTGCACCCCAAAGGCTGGGATCCCCCACTTCCCAGGAGCCTCACCTCCAGGCTCTGCACCCCCAAGGGCTGGGATCCCCCCATGCCCCTGGCAGTTGAGTATTGCAGAGGATTTGGTGGTGATGCCCCTTGAGTGCACTAGGGCTGTCTCTGCTGCACAGATCCAGGGGCTAGCAGACGGTTGGCAGGATGTCCGGCTGGGGCTGGGCCAGGGGCGCCATGTGGCACATAGCTTGATAAACATGCGCCGTGGGGCTGGTGAGGAGCAGGTGCACAGGTGAGAGGAGCCCGCGGGGGCTTGGGGAAGTCATGTCATTGCTGCAAGGCCTGAGGGGGGTCGTGGGGCTTGTGTTGCCATGTAGGGGTCGTGTCATCATGTGGGGTTTGTGTCATTGTGGGGAGGTTGTGGGAGTCGTGTCATCACTGCAAGGCCCGGGGGGGGGTGTTCGTGTTGTCACTGCAGGGCACGTGTGTGTGTGTGTGTGTTTGTGTCGTCACTGCAGGGCCCGGGGGGTGCGGAGGGGTCGTGTCATCACTGCAGGGCCCGGGGGTGTGTGTGTGTGTGTGTTCGTGTCATCATTGCAGGGCCTGTGGGGTGCGGGGGAGTATTTCATGTCGTCGCTGCAGGGCCCATGGCGTGGGGTGAGGGGTCGTGTTGTTGTTGCAGGGCCCATGGGGGGAGTCAGGTCATCACTACAGGGCCCGTGGGGGGTCAGGGTGATGCCATTCTTTGGGGCAGGCTCACTCGTGGGGCCAGGCTCCTGCCCCCAATTAAGGGACTTCTCTTCACTCTCCAGGTTGGGGGTCCATGCTTGCTATCTGAGCCCTGAAGAGCTGCAGGCCCTGGCCCACTGCGTTACCCCTTGGGGCCGGTGGAGCAGAGCCTGCTAGCATGTGCTGCCAATGGGGTGCTGCGGGGGCTCCTGTGTGTGCGCCAGCAACATGACTGTCCTGCCCCGAGCCATGGGGCCAGCAGGACATAGGCCCAGGCCTAGCCTCCCTCTGGGAGGGAGCAAAAGCCCCTTGGAAGCCAGCCTCGGGGCAGAGCCAGTGCCAAGTGGCGAGGCAGAGAAGTCATCAGGGCCGGGGCTGGGCTCCGCATACCATCATGCCCGGAGCCCAGGGGCCGTAGCATGAAGGGCTTGGCTCGGGGGGCTGCTGGGGTGAAGGCTGAGTGGCCAGGGCCTGTGTTGGTTGGCTCTTGCTCTGAGCTGCGGGGGAACATGGCTGACAGGCAAACTGCTGGCTGAGCTGGCTCTGTTTGCAGGGGTTTAAAACTTCTCCAAGGCACAAATCCTTTGTCCTTGGATGATTCGCTGCCGCCACCAAGTTTCAGAGTAGCAGCCGTGTTAGTCTGTATTCGCAAAAAGAAAAGAAGGACTTGTGGCACCTTAGAGACTAACAAATTTATTTGAGCATAAGCTTTCGTGAACTACAGCTCACTTCATCGGATGCATCCGATGAAGTGAGCTGTAGCTCACGAAAGCTTATGCTCAAATAAATTTGTTAGTCTCTAAGGTGCCACAAGTCCTCCTTTTCTTTTCACCAGCAGCGGGGGGGGGGGGGGAAGGAGGAAAACCTTTCATGGTGCCAAGCAAGGTAGGCTATTTCCAGCAGTTCACAAGAACATCTGAGGAACAGTGGGGGGTGGGGTGGGGGGGAGAAATAACATGGGGAAATAGTTTTACTTTGTGTAATGACTCATCCACTCCCAGTCTCTATTCAAGCCTCAGTTAATTGTATCCAGTTTGCAAATTAATTCCAATTCAGCAGTCTCTCCTTGGAGTCTGTTTTTGAAGTTTTTTTCTTGAAGGATAGCCACCCTCAGGTCTGTAATCGAGTGACCAGACAGATTGAAGTGTTCTCCAACTGGTTTTTGAATGTTATAATTCTTGACGTCTGATTTGTGTCCATTTATTCTTTTATGTAGAGACTGTCCAGTTTGACCAATGTACATGGCAGAGGGGCATTGCTGGTACATAACGGCATATATCACATTGGTAGATGCGCAGGTGAATGAGCCTCTGATAGTGTGACTGATGTGATTAGGCCCTATGATGATGTCCCCTGAATAGATATGTGGACAGAGTTGGCAACAGGCTTTGTTGCAAGGATAGGTTCCTGGGTTAGTGGTTCTGTTGTGTGGTGTGTGGTTGCTGGTGAGTATTTGCTTCAGATTGGGGGGCTGTCTGTAAGCAAGGACTGGCCTGTCTCCCAAGATCTGTGAGAGTGATGGGTCGTCCTTCAGGATAGGTTGTAGATCCTTGATGATGCGTTGGAGAGGTTTTAGTTGGGGGCTGAAGGTGATGGCTAGTGGCGTTCTGTTATTTTCTTTGTTGGGCCTGTCCTGTAGTAGGTGACTTCTGGGTACTCTTCTGGCTCTGTCAATCTGTTTCTTCACTTCAGCAGCTGGGTATTGTAGTTGTAGGAATGCATGATAGAGATCTTGTAGGTGTTTGTCTCTGTCTGAGGGTTTGGAGCAAATGCAGTTATATCGTAGAGCTTGGCTGTAGATAATGGATTGTGTGGTGTGATCTGGGTGAAAGCTAGAGGCATGTAGGTAGGAATAGTGGTCAGTAGGTTTCCGATATAGGGTGGTGTTTATGTGACCAGCGCGTAGTAGCACCGTAGTGTCAAGGAAGTGGATCTCTTGTGTGGACTGGTCCAGGCTGAGGTTGACGGTGGGATGGAAATTGTTGAAATCATGGTGGAATTCCTCAAGGGCTTCTTTTCCATGGGTCCAGATGATGAAGATGTCTTCAATGTAGCGCAAGTAGAGTAGGGGCATTAGGGGACGAGAGCTGAGGAAGCATTGTTCTAAGTCAGCCATAAAAATGTTGGCATACTGTGGGGCCATGCGGGTACCCATGCGGGTACCCAGCCACCACCAAGTGATTTAGACAAAGAATGAGGGAAAGGACCACTCGGAATTCCTATTCCCCCAAAATATCCTCCCAAGCCCTACACCTCCCCTCCTGCTTGCAGGTCGCCTACGCGCTGGCGGGTTTGTTGCGCTCTGCCAGCCTGGCTGCTGTCTGGCCGCGGGAGCTGCATGCTTGGCGAGGCATTGTTCCAGAGCTGGGGGCGAGGTTCCTGCAGCGCATGTCAGCCACACAGGTCAGAGCTGTCCTTCAAGAACTGCAGGCTGCACACCTGGCACCTGCCCAGGTGAGTACACAGCCTGCTCACTCTCCCTGAGCCCCAATGCCTCCTGCTGTCTCTCATACCTGGAGCCGCACCTGGGCACCAGGTCACACCATGCAGCAGGGACGTGGTCTGAGGCAGGCACGTCTGGGACACACTGCTGGCTGCTAGAGGCCCTGTGTGGGGAAGGAGGGTGACCAGCCCAGCCTAGCCCAGCCACCTGGAGCCTTCATGGGCTTGCCAAGGTGCTCCATGTACCAGGGCATACCAGGAGCTCACTGTGTGCAGGGCACACATTGCTCTGTACAGGCCGCCCTGCCCACGGGCAGCTGGACATCACCACCCACTCTGGCAAAGATCAGGGAGCTGAGTGCTCGGGCGGAACCACAGGATCAGTGCTACACCCCCAGTTTTGGAACAGTCCCCCAAAGGGGCTCACTCACCCTTCAGGGTTGGCCGTGCAGCCTCCCTGCCTCTGGAGACTGAACCTCTGGGGCTCCAGCCCTCCTGCTTCACAGCGTGAGCTCTGCCCATTGAGTCCAACTACAACAGCCTGTCAGAGACTTGCCCACTCTGCAGAGACTAAGCACCTCGCCCAGCAGCTGCAGGGACACACACGCTGTGAAAACAATCGGGTTATAGTCACCTGGACACAGCCTAAGAAGGCCTTCAGGCAGCACAGAGAAATGAAGGTCCATGCTGGTCAGCCCAGAACACTTCACCAGCCCTGCTGCCGTGAAGCCCAGTTTCAGGCTCAGTCTGTCTCTCTCAGGCCTGGTCTGTGCTAGAAAATCAGGTTGGTTTAACTGCATCAGCCAAGAGTGTGAAAAGTTCACCCCCCTGAGTTAAGCCAACCTGGGTCCCGGTGTAGACAGTGCCTCCTGGGTAGATGGATTCCTACCCAAGGGAGAACCCCTGCATCGGGTCAACAGTGTCTGCACTGAAGCGCTGCAGGGGCACAGCTGGGCTGCTGGAGCGTTGGAAGTGGAGACAAGCTCGGTCTGAGCTCCTTCGTCAGGTCCCTGGTGAGAGCCTCGACTCCCTCCAGCAGCCGGCTCCTGTCCTTGCACCTTCTCCAGTCTTTGGGCTCGAGCTGGCACTTTGTGGGGAACTTCAGCTCCCTTGGGGTCCACATCAGTGACCTGGCAATTGGGTTTCCATGGAGATGAGGTGGGGCCCTGAGGGCAGACAGTTTTCCCCCCTCCCCCTCCCAGTAGCCATGCAAAATACAGGGGAAACTGAGGCACACATTGGATTCAAGACAGTATTACAGAAAATTCCCACTCTATCACACATACCAATGGCCCTGCCAAGCCGCCCAATGCTGCAGCCTGGGCAACCACATACAGACTGTCACAGAGTTACCAGGCAATGCTCTGGAACTACTTCATAGGAAGCCAGTTAGGGCTCTGGGGGGAGCCTTTTTTTTTTTTTGAGCAGACTGTCTTCAGGGCAAGAAGCTTACACAGCTTTGACCTTCCTGGGGCTGAACTTGGAGCATTCAGCATCCCCTTTTTACACCGTGCTCTTCCCACCTTGAGTCCGCCCAGGCGGGGTCCTGGGGAAGCCAGAGGGTCCTGCACCCCAACTCCGCAGTCAGACGTGACTCTCAGCCAACCAGTAAAACAGAAGGTTTATTAGAAGACAGGAACATGGTTTAAAACAGAGCTTGTAGGTACAGAGAACAGGACCCCTTAGTCAGGTCCATTTTGGGGGACAGGGAGGCCAGAGCCCCATTTGGGCCTCCCTCCATTTTCCCAGACAGCTTTAAACTGAAACTTTTCAGCCCCTCCTTTTGCCTTTGTTTTTGTTTCCCACCTGCCGGAAGGCCACCTGATTTTTTTGTTTTTTAACACCTTTAGTTGGCACCTTTGCAGAGGAGGGGCCCAGGCTATCAGTTGCCAGGAGCCAGAGTGTTGGCCATTTTCTGTGCAGATTCCTGCCCACTAGGGCTTTGCAACAATCACACACCCTTATTCTACCACCTAGATACTTAAGAAATGCATAGGGGAAACTGAGGCACCTACCCATTATTCAGAGAAAACATTAAGAACAGTTCCACTTCATCACACTGACCCTGATGCCACAGGACTGTGCAGGGGTCCCTGCCCTGCAAGCTGCCTCTGGCCTGGCCCGCAGCCCTAGGCTAGGGTTCCGCCTTCCAGCTCTTCAGAGCTCATCTTTTCTTCCAGGCGTCTGTGCTGCTCACACAGGCTGTCTGGACCGAGAATGTGAGTGTGGGGCTCTCCCCAGACCAGCCACCCCGACTCCCCTGAAGTGCTCTGCAGGGTGGGAGCATGCCCAGTGTCCGTAGCCTTAGATGTGATGCCCCCCTCTCTCATGCCCTGTTAAAATTTCCCTCTGCTTTGGTAGTGGCCTTCCACCCCTAGGCCCCCCACTGGCACCCTCAGGCCCCAACCCTCCCTGCTGTGGGCACAGACCCTTATGCCCCCCCAGCCCTCCCTGCTCTGGGCACAGCCCCCTTGCCCCCCCCTCCTAGCTCTAGGATGGACACCCCCCAGTCTCGCACCTCCCCCCTCCGAATCTCCTCCTCTGTTGTTTGTCTGGCAGGTGACAGAGGGTGTGGTGAGCAGGCTGTGCCCCCTGCTGCCAGGCCTTGGGCCCGAGTCCCTCCAGGCCATTCCCACTCCCACCCTGGCCCAGGCGTGTGAATGCTGGGCCACTGCTCTGCCTCTGCTCTCAGCCCCCCAGAAGGCAGCCCTGCTGCAGGCTCTGCAGGTACCTGGGGGCTGGAGGGGACACTGAGGGCTGTAGGGCAGAGAGGAGAGGGTCTGGGGATGTTGGGCTGGGGGGCAGAGATCGGGGCACTGGAGGTGCAGAGTGGGCAGGACCTGGGGGGGGGTATTGAGGGGCCTGCACAGATAGCTGTGCCAAGCCTGCTCCCTATGCAGCAGGACCTGGCTCTCGCTCTACCCGCCAGGCCCATGGTGCCATATTCTGCTCGGTCACAGGCTCTGTCTCCCCCGCAGAGGCTCAGCCGTGAGCAGCCGGCCCGGAGCATCTGTCCAGACTGCCTCCTGTCCTTGGCACCCCTCAAACTCCTGCGCCTGGAGGCAGCGACTCTGCTGGGGCAGAGCGGCCGGTTCTGGGAGCTGCCCTGGTCCCAGCAGCAGGTAACATGCTGTCGCCAGGTTTGGAGGGGGGAGCCAAGCTCCCAGGGCAGAGCCGGGCTGAGGGCTCTGGGCTGCTGTGCCTGGCTGACCCCTCCCCTCCCTGCTTCTCCACAGGCTCAGTTCCTCTGGAGGAAGGTTGAAGCTGGCACCAATGTGAGCCAGGGTACGATTCGGTGAGGCACCGTGGCGTCTGGCCTCACCAGGGCTTGCTCTGCTCGAGTGGGGTGGTGGATGAGGTGCTGTCTGATGCTGTCCCCTTGGCAGGGCGCTGGGGACTCTGGTGGCTGGCATGGGCTGTGCCAACCTGCAGCAGTTCAGTCGGAGGGCGGATTTCCTGGGGGTTCTCCAGGTTCTCTATGCGTGTCCCAGCAACCTGCCTGGGAGCCTGGTAAGAAATGAGTCGCTCACTGTGACCCTGGCCTGGACGTCCGGTGCCCTCTGCACTGTGATGGCACCCCCAACCCCGCTCTGAGACATGTGTTGTGGACCCCTGCCCTGGCCGGGTCCAGGCGAGGCTGTGTGTCTCCTTTGCCTAGCCTCACTTTGTATCCTCAGAGGCGGTGTGTCCGGGAGGAAATCTGCAGGCGGCCGGTACTCTCCGGGGCGGAGCTAGTGTGGCTGGGACCAAAGTTCCTCATGGATTTACCGTAGGTTGTCCTGCTGATTCACCTGCCTGCTGCCATGGGGCATTAACAGCTGCAGGAAGAGTGCTGGGTGCTGAGCCGGTCCCCCTTCCTCTCCCACCTGGGTAACCCCCCCCCACACACCTGACTTGCATACCCCTCCCTGCTCTCACTAGTACCCCCGCCAGCCATGCATGGATACCCCCTGCACTGGGACCGCTGCTTGGTGTCACAGATCTGATTGGGTGCCCCCTGCTGGCTACCACCACACTGTTGTGCGGGAAGTCCAAACCTGCAGGGTCCACCCCTGCCCCAAGCTTGGAGTCCCTAGGCAGACTCTAGGGTACAGGCCCGCAGTCTGGCCAGATGCCTGATTCCCACGGGTGCAGTGCTGACTGTGCAGACCCCCCTGCTGGAGGTCACCCCAGAGGGTGGCCTGCTGAGGACGAGGAAGCTCCCGGCAGTCTGAGCACAGACACACAAGGACACAGAGCCCAACACGTCTCTGCTCTTGGCATTCAATTCCCAGGAGGCAGATGGGGAGTTCGCCCCCAGGACCACTGAGTCTGAGCCATCAGAGCCAGGATTGCGAGTCCCAGCTCTGCCTGAGCACCCCACACCCTGGGGACTGGATTCCGGGAGGCTTGAACTGCCCAGGGACCTAGCGGCCTGGTCCCTTCGCAGCAGCCTGGCGGGAGCTGAGAAGGGGAGTGTGACAGACCCCACTGAGGCTCTGTGCTAAGGTAGCCCCAGCCCTTGGCCCTGCTAGTCGGCCACGGTAGGGCAGAGGGCTTTAAAAGGGGGAGGCTACAGTCATCAAGGGGGACGCTCTGGTATGGGAAGGTCTGGAGTGGCTCCTGAAGCAGCAGGAGGAGCCCCCACACCAGACATGTCCCCCCCCACCCCTCATGAGAAGCCCAGCAAGCCCAGGGGGGGGCAAGCCCAGGAGGGAGTTACTGGCGGTGACTTGGCCAGAAGGACTTCAGGAAAGCTGCTCTCCAGGCACCCTTGAGGTTAGATGGCACTATGCTGGAGGCTCCTGTCTCCAGAGGGAGGAGACAGCTCACCGGCCCTGGGCGCCATACCCCTCGCCTTCCTGGTGCCGAGGGCAAAGGCCAGGCACAGCCGGGAGCCGGCTTCCCCCAGCCGCCGGCCCAGCCAGTATAGCCCCAGAGCCTGTGGGGAGCAGTCCCCACAGGACCCTTGCCTTGGTGCCCCAGACCTGTGGGTGCGTTTCCTGAGTGCCTGCTGGGCCCTGCCTTGGGCCCTGCCCCACCCGACCCTGCACTTCTCTGTCCCAGCCCCTACCCTCCACCCCTTGCCTGGCTCTGCCCCACCCCATCCCAGGCCCCACCCCATCCCAACCAGAGTCCTGCCCTGCTTCATGCCCTGCCCTGCTGTATTCTTGGCCTTTTCCGTCACCTGGCTCTGCCCTGGCCCATCATGGGCCCTGCCCCCCACTGGGCCTTGCTTCCCCCCCACCCAGGCCCTGCCGGTTGCAGTGAGGCGTCTCTGACTCTTTCAGAGTGAAGCTTGTGGACAAACTGCCCAACAGCTCAGTCAGGCTGATTTTGGACTATGTGAGCAGTCGCCCGCAGAGCCTGCTGGCACTGCCACCCCACCGCCGGGCTGCCCTGGCCCACAGGGCCCTGCGCCTCCTGGTAAGGAGGGAGGGGTTCACGGCAGGCAGCTGCAGGGAGGGCAGGGCAGGGCCTGACCCATTCTGCCCCCTTTCCTGCCAGCAAGCGCCGACCGAGACCGAGATCCCAGGCGAAGTTCTGGACCTTCTGGGCCCGCTGCTGGGGTTCCTAGACAAAGGGCTGCTGCCCACATCCAGCCCGAGAGCCTGCTGCTGCACCTGGAGGAGCTGCAAGTGGCCTGCCTGGCAGAGGGGTTTGCTCAGGAGCTGGGGAGGCTGCTGCTGACGGAGCGGGTGCTAGGGTAAGTTGGGCCCCAGCCCTGCGCAGCCAGCCCCGGGGCCACTCGCTGCCTCTTCCTGCCTCACCCTGCTCTTCCCACGCACCCCACCGCAGCACTGGAACCTCCCTTCCCTCCGTCTCCCTGCCTGTCCTTCTGCCCATCCCTCTGTTCCTCCCGCACTTCATCCCTCTCCCAGGTCTGTCCCTCCGCCCGTCCCCTCCCTCCGTCTCCCTGCCTGTCCTTCTGCCCATCCCTCCATTCCTCCCGCACTTCATCCCTCTCTCAGGTCTGTCCCTCTGCCCATCCCCTCCCTCTGTCTCCCTGCCTGTCCTTCTGCCCATCCCACCATTCCTCCCGCACTTCCTCCCTCTCCCTGGTCTGTCCCTCCGCCCTCCCCTCCCTCCGTCTCCCTGCCTGTCCTTCTGCCCATCCCTCCATTCCTCCCGCACTTCCTCCCTCTCCCTGGTCTGTCCCTCCGCCCATCCCCTCCTTCCATCTCCCTGTCTGTCCTTCTGCCCATCCCTCTGTTCCTCCTGCACTTCATCCCTCTCTCAGGTCTGTCCCTCCGCCCATCCCCTCCCTCCGTCTCCCTGCCTGTCCTTCTGCCCATCCCTCCATTCCTCCCGCACTTCCTCCCTCTCCCAGGTCTGTCCCTCCGCCCGTCCCCTCCCTCCGTCTCCCTGCCTGTCCTTCTGCCCATCCCTCCATTCCTCCCGCACTTCATCCCTCTCTCAGGTCTGTCCCTCTGCCCATCCCCTCCCTCTGTCTCCCTGCCTGTCCTTCTGCCCATCCCTCCATTCCTCCCGCACTTCCTCCCTCTCCCTGGTCTGTCCCTCCGCCCTCCCCTCCCTCCGTCTCCCTGCCTGTCCTTCTGCCCATCCCTCCATTCCTCCCGCACTTCCTCCCTCTCCCTGGTCTGTCCCTCCGCCCATCCCCTCCCTCCGTCTCCCTGCCTGTCCTTCTGCCCATCCCTCCATTCCTCCCGCACTTCCTCCCTCTCCCTGGTCTGTCCCTCCGCCCGTCCCCTCCCTCTGTCTCCCTGCCTGTCCTTCTGCCCATCCCTCCATTCCTCCTACACTTCCTCCCTCTCCCTGGTCTGTCCCTCCGCCCATCCCCTCCCTCCGTCTCCTTGCCTGTCCTTCTGCCTATCCCTCTGTTCCTCCCGCACTTCATCCCTCTCTCAGGTCTGTCCCTCCGCCCGTCCCCTCCCTCCGTCTCCCTGCCTGTCCTTCTGCCCATCCCTCTGTTCTTCCCGCACTTCGTCCCCCTCCTCGGTCTGTCCCTCCGCCCGTCCCCTCCCTCCGTCTCCCTGCCTGTCCTTCTGCCCATCCCTCTGTTCCTCCCGCACTTCGTCCCTCTTCCTGATCTGTCTCTTTGCCCATCCCGTCGCCCCATCTGTCCCTTCGCCCCATCCCTCTGCCCATCCCTCCATTCCTCCCACACTTTGTCCCTCCGCCCTTCCTGGGTCTCCTCACCCTGCCTGTGCTTCACCCTGTCACCCCATTGCCCTGTCCCTCCACCCACCCCACACCAGCTGCACCCGATCCCTTTGCGTGTCCCATACTGGCCAGGCTGGTCCCTGCCCTCCACTCCCCACACATCTTGTGCTGGGGCCCACCCCTCTCCTCTGTCCTGGGCCCCTCATGCCAGCTGGGCTGTGCCCTGCCCTGCCACCCCCCATG
The DNA here is from genome assembly GCF_009764565.3 of Dermochelys coriacea. Lineage (NCBI taxonomy): Eukaryota > Metazoa > Chordata > Testudines > Dermochelyidae > Dermochelys > Dermochelys coriacea. The sequence continues at coordinate 85,833,772 of NC_050077.1, forward strand.
CCGTGCCGTGTCCTGCCCTCCCCTTCACCCACACATCCTGTGCTGTGCCCCCCCTGTGTCCTACACTAGCCACCTGTTCAGGTGGGTGCTGCAGCAAGCTCCATGCTCAGCCCTGCTCACTCTTCTGTCCCCCAGGAGGTGCGGAGCAGAGACACCCTGAAGCAACTGCTGCAGAGCCAGCGGGAGTGGGAGCAGAGTGAGCCAGGCCGGCTGTAACAAACCCCTGGTGCCCAGGGAAGGGTGAGTAGCCGGAAGGAGGCGCTGGTGGCCTGGCTGGTGAGGAGCAGCCTGGTGGGGTGACAAGGTGAGACTGCGGGGTCACACAGCCCTACTTGCACTGCTGGTGCTTGGCCCATCCCCTCCCCCAGCACAGTACCATCACCTTTCCTGCTCCCCTGGGCAGCCCACCCCAGGGGATGCCATCTCCATGTGTCCTTCCCCTTTATTTAGGCCTTATTTCCAGCCTGACTTTATCCAGCTCCAGCTGCCAGACCAGAAGGCTGATCCCAGCTAGGTCAGTGCCCCCATGAGGGCTTCCCTGGAGGTGGGTGGGGAGGGGGTGTTTGCCTGGGTCCCCTGTTTGACAGGGCCCCCAAACCTGGTGACGTTACGACCTGGTGCATGGGGATGCAGCACCATTGAGGTTTGCCCGGTGGCCCCTCTCTCGTCATGATGGATGGATGGCCAGCCAATCATGAGTGGTGCTGCGAACTTCTGCCCCGGGTCGCAACACCTGCAAGGTGGGTGCTGGGCCCAGTCCCACAGAACAGGAGCCGCCTCAGCAGGTGAGTGCAGGCCAGGCCCCCTTTCAGACCTGCCTCCCAACACACTCTCCAGGGGCTCTCCTCAGGGGTGATAGGTTTGGGCGGGGGCGGAAACTCAGTTTCAGATTTTGCTCTGGGCCCCGCAAAATCTCTGTGCATCCCTGATCACCACCACCGCACTGGACCAGACCATGGGGTCCACCTAGCCCGGTCCCGCCTGCGCTGGTATCTGGTGCACGGTTCGCTTTGGGGCTGGGCTATGGGGTGGGGGAGAGCCTGGGGTGGTGACCAGCCCTGCTCCATGTCCCTCTCCAGCTGGGCTCCAGGACATCGCTCTGTCCCCACTCGCCCCTGAGCAAATCCGGGCGCTGACCCCCCTGGCCATCGCGGTGATCCCTGCACCCAAATTCACTGTGAGTTGCAGCCCTGCTTGTGCCCACAAAACCCCTTCTTCCTGCACTGCCATGTGGCTGGGACCTAGCTCCAGCATAATGAACCACAAAGCTGAATTCTGTCTGGGGACAAAGGAATCAAGTCTAAGGAGGTGGGGATTGGGACCTCTGCCACGGGCAGGGCTTGCGGGGGCCGGGGAGTGGGATTCCCCCCACCCACTGGGCAGAGCTCAGTGGGGCAAGGAGCTGGGATTCCCCCTGTGGGCAGAGCTCAAGGAGCTTGGTCCCACCCCAAGCAAAGTTCAAGGGGCAGGGGGCTGGAACCCTTCCATGGGCAGAGCTCAGGGGAGCAGGGGGCTGGGACCCACCCACCCTGTGGGCAGAGCTCAAGGGGACAGGGGGCTGGGATCCTCCCATGGGCAGTGCTTTGGGGAGCAGAGGGGTGGGACCTCCCCCCCACATGGACAGAGCTCAGGGGAGCAGGGGGCTGGGATCCACCCCGCTTGGACAGTGCTTGGGGGAGCAGAGGGCTGGGAGCTCCCCCACACATGGGCAGAGCTTGGGGGCACAGGGGGCTGGGACCCCCCCCACCCCATGGGCAGAGCTCAGGGGGACAGGGGGCTGAGATCCTCCCATGGGCAGTGTTTGGGGGAGCAGAGGGATGGGACCTCCCCCCCACATGGGCAGAGCTCGGGGGGGGGGCAGAGGGCTGGGATCCACCCCCCATGGACACTGCTTGGGGGAGAGGAGGGCTGGGAGCTCCCCCCAACATGGGCAGAGCTCGGGGTGGGCAGGGCTGGGACCTCCCCCCTCACATGGGCAGAGCTCGGGGGGGGCAGGGGGCTGGGACCCCTCATGGGCAGAGCCAGGGCACTAGGGGGTTAGCCCCGTGGTAGTTCTGCTGACCCAGGTACTGTTCCAGCGGTTCTGTGCTGCGTGTGCTGTGATGCTCCGGCTCCACAGGTGGTTTTCAGCTCAGCCCAGTTGCTGGGCTTCACCAGCGCTCAGGCCTCAGCTGTGACCCCCAGCAGCACGCGCGGCTCAGCACCGAGAAGAGGTGCGCAGTGGCCAGTGCCCAGTACGAGGGGGAGGTCGCCCAGGATTGTAGGGGTGAGAGTTCAGCTCCTCGCACCCCCCGCCCACACCTATCCCCACCCCCTGCCCCCAACAGCTTCTCCTGAATGTTCCCAGCCGTGCCCCACATGCCACTGCCCTCTCCCTCTGGCGAGCTCGCAGACGCCCTGTGACAGGCATCCACCTCCCCTCTGGGACTGGGTGGCAGGACACACAGACTGGTCTCAGGGGTATAGACTAGCAGGCCCCGTGTATCATGTGATTGCAGGGCTGGGGTATTGCCCTGGGATTCACCCTTTGCCACAGGATTGGGCCCAGCCTCTCATCCCTGCTGAAGAGTCAGCCCTTGAGCCCCCAGGCCCACCCCACAGAGCCTGGCATCAGCCCCCACGTGTGTGGTTGTGTCTGCGTGTGCTCAGGGGGCTGAGCATGCCCATGGGCTGCGTGTGCAGTTGTCTGTGTGCCCAGGGGGCTGGGCATGCCCATGGGCTGAGCATGCGATCATGTCTGCATGTGCCCGGGGGGCTGGGTGTGCAGTTGTGTTTGCGTGTGCCCGGGGGGCTGGGCGTGCACGCATGGGCAGGCAGGGCATTTCCATGACCACAGACTAAGGACGTGTGCCGTGGTGTTAGGGACGGTGGCGGCACAAGGCCCAGGGCTCCGGGAGGAGGCAGCTGTGCGCTAATGTTCCTTTTCCTCCTGCAGGTAGGAATCACGCCCGGCCCCATCCTGGCCCCAGCGCCTTGGCACTGCTCTGTCTGATGTACAGCCTTGGGTGAGAGGCGGCTGGGCCCTGTGTTTATAATAAACCCTTCAGCCTGCTGCCAGCTGTGCTCGCTGATCCTGCCGCGAGCGCCACCACCGCTGCCTGGATCGGGAGGCGCCGGCACCTGCAGCTGGCTCAGCCAGGGAGCTGCAGCCTCTGCCACTGAGCCAGTCTACAGGGCCTGGCCTGGAGCCCTCTCCTTAAGCAGGGCCAGGAATGGGCTCAGGGCGTCCCAGCCAGGGGCCAAGGGCCCTGGGAAGCTGAGACAGGAGCCCCAGAGGAGGCTGGGAGCTAAGAACCAGCCAGAGCCAGGCTTACAGCAGCAGAGGTTTATGGCGGCTGATGCAGTGCATTGTGGGTAACACAACACACCAGTCAGGCTCCAGGGAGGGGGATGGGGGGGCTCCGGGGATGGGACCCATCCAGACAGAGCTCGCGTTTAGTGCCTGAACTGAGGAACAGGCGAGGGGATGCGGATTTCCTGGCCCCTCTCCAGCCGCCGCTCACAGTCGATCAGGTAGTTCACTCCATCTATCACCAGCTGCACCAGCTCCACCTGAGGCAGGAACACAGAGCCTGAGTCAGGCGCCTCCTCTTCCCGCAGCCCAGGGGCCACGGCTGAAGCCAGTAGCCCTCTGTGCCCACACAGCACTTCCTTGGTAGCCCTCCCCGAGCACGGCCTGGCTCCTGTAAGGCGCTGGGCATGCAGTGATGCTACTACCTGGGCACAGCAGGCCCTGCACACCCATAAGCACGGGACATCCTTGGCTGTGGTAATCGCAGGTGGCACCCGCAGCTCAGCCTAGGCCCCCCGTGCCAGAGGACACCATTCCAGACAGCAGCATAGCACCCTCATTCCTTCACAGCCCTCCGCTTGGCTCCGTCCGTGGGCCAGGAGCCCAATGCTTCCCTCAGCTGGCTGGGCTGCAGTTTGCCCTCCTCCCCCATGCAGACAGGCGAGCGCTTGCATTCTGCACCACCTTGCTGGCAGTGCCCTCCCGTGCCAGACTTTGCCAGAACATCGACCCAGGCAGGTACCTCAGATTTTCCCAGGCGATCCAGATTGGAGATGTCAAAGGTGCTGCCAGTGGTGGCCGTGTCCACCCCGCCCGTCCCACGCTTCTGCAGCCGCAGGTTCTCCAGGATCTTGGCGAATCGGGTGTCCTGGAAATGCAGAGAGGCGTTGGGTCAATGCCTTGTGAGGGAGACTGGGTCCCTGCTGAGGCAGTTGAGGAGAGCAGGGCTGGGGCCTCTGGAGCTAGGAGCCTGGAGAGGCTGCCAGGCCTGGGTGTGGGACAGGGGAGCCCAGCCAATGAGAGTGGGGAGTCTCTTCCCTGTAGGGCCCTTTGATGAGAGCGCAGGGAAGCCCTGCCGTAGGGATTGTTCCCAGAGATGGGACGCAATCTGGTCTGTGGCTGGGCCCAGGGCCACCTCGGATCTGTGTCAGATGGAGCTGTCTGCACTGCTCCTCACGCCAAGCAGCTGCTGTATCTGTCCCATAACTTTGAGAGAAGCCCCAAATCCCGGGACCCTCAATGGGTGTTCTCCTGGCTTTGTGAGGTCTGACCTGCCCCTAGGCTCAGCCCTGCTCTGAGCAGCTACAGCTGCAGTTGTACCTTGCTCAGCAGCGGCAGTTTGATGTGGACCCCTGCACGCAGCCCAGTGCCCAGGTTGGACGGACACGTCAGGATGTAGCCTAGCCTCTCGTTCCACATGAACTCCCAGCCTCGCTCCTGGATTAGTCTCTCCACCTGGAACCCAAGAAACAAGTGCAGGTCAGCCTCCCGGTCAGCTCTCCCAGCACTGCCCAAACAAAGCCTGGACCGGCTGCTACAGAGCTTGGGGCTCAGCAGCCCCTCCAGTGTGAGCCACTGACACTGGGCACTGTGGGCTGAGCCTACCCCGCAGAGGGCCATTTCACTGGGCAAACCGGGAAGGTCAGGCCGGGGTGGACTTGTGCTCACCTCCTTCAGGCCCTTGCAGAACCTCTCAAAGACCCGCTTCATGTTGCCGCCCTTCTCCATGGAGATGAGGCGGGTGTGATCCTCCTCGTTGATCCAGATCAGGAAGGTCTTCTCGTTATTGTGCCTGGGGGAGAGGACAGTTTGTCAGCATCCAGAGCCACAGCTGGGCTGGTCAGATGCTGGGCAGCTCACAGGCAGGAAGTGCCCAGCAAGGGTCAGCCCCTGTGACAGACTAATGGTGGGAGACTCTTGGGCCAGCTCTGGCTTGCAGGTGGCACCGCCATCTGGGAGGAAAGCATTGATACAGCCCGCTGGGGAGCCAGCGAGGTCCCAGCAACCAGGCCAAGCCTGCATGCCGTCTGGGCCGAGAGCCCTGATCCTGCCCCTGCTGGAACGGAGCCAGCTAGATCCCAGCAGCTGCAGCCAAACCCTGACAGCTACACGGCAGTTAAACAGTCACACACCCCCAGCCAGTGGGCTCAGGCTAGCCACGATGTGTAAGTGCAGTGGGGACACTCCCTAAGGCAGCATGTCTCAAACAGCCACCAGTGCATTTGTCTGCAGCCACAAAACTCCACAGCATGGTCAGAGATTGGGGGGGAGCAAAGCCACGGCCCCTCCTGGCAGCACACAGCTATTGCTCCTGACTAGCTGTTCCCAAGGCAGTGGGATGTGCCACCTTGGGGTTTGCGCTGGCACCACCAGCAGGGTCGATGCCCTGCACCACGCAGCCTCCCCAGGGCCTCTGGGCAGTGCCTCTGGAGACACGAGGGGCCAGTGTGTGCGGCTCCAGAAGCAGCTCTTGTCCATGGAGGTGGCTATAGTGTTTGGTCACTGGGGCTCCCCCGAGCAGCTCCCCCACTCCAACCTGCCCAGGGCATGGGGAGCTTGGGACACTGCAAGTGACTGGTGAGTTCCCCCCCACCTTCCCCGGGGCCATGGGCTCTCGCTGAAGGGTTGCAGGGGGCAGGCAGAGAGAGGTTTGTCAGAGCAGCCACCAGCAAGAGTTGGCGGCCGCACCTTGAGGCCACCAAAAAATTGGTTGTTAGAATCCCTGGGCTAAGGGGTCTGGGAGAGCCAAGTTTGGCCCCTACAGCACAAAGAAGCCACAAATGATTTCTCTTGGAAAAGCAAGCGCCTTGCTGGGGCCTGGTTGTAAGGGGCGGGGGCAGCAGGGGTATGAGACGTGTGGGGTGTGAGTTTATATGCATTTGCCTACTGCCAAGTGTAAACATGTAGGAATGATTCTAGGCCATGCTCACAGACTAGGGGACTCTTCTGGGAAGCAGGGCTCTGAAAAGAGGTGGGCGTCCTGGTCAGCTGAACAAGAGCTCTTAGTGCGATGCTTTGGCCAAACGGGCTAATGCGATGTTGGGATACATAAACGGGCAAATCTCACATCAGAGTAGAGAGGGTTTTTAACATCTGTATCTGGCACTGGTGGAGTTCTGTCCAGTTCTGGTGCCCACTGTTCAAGAAGAATGTTGATCAGTTGGAGGGGGTCAGAGAAGAGCCCCGAGACTGATTAACAGGTTAGAAACCTGCCTGGTAGTGAGTGAGTGGTGACATTGAAGGGCTTAGATAACTTCCAGTTGATCGCTCTGATGATAAAGTCAGCCCTCAGGAGTGTTTGAACTGGGTGTATGGAGGAGGATGAGAAAGATGATGGGAGGGGGGTTGTAGAGAGGGGGATGTGGTCATGGTGGGCGGGTGGAGGCCATGTGTTATGGGGGGCTGGTTGTAGAGGGAAGTGGCTATAAGGGTGTGTGTGTGGAGGGGAATGGGGGGGTAATAGGAGGTGTAGTTCTGGGTATTGTGCTGCCTTGTGTGGCCACGGCAACTGGCTAAGGGCAGTGCCTGGAGTCCTATTGGTATTTCTGCCAGGCCCCTTTGCCCCACAGGCTGTGTGCTGTCAGCTGCCCAGATGAAAGCAGTGGATCCATACCAGATTCCTCGGGCATCGGGCCAGTCCCGGGCCATTCCTGATGCCGTCAGTAAGGGGGAGACGGGCTTGTCAAAGAGGAAGTGATCCTGCGAAAGGAGGTGGGGTGTGATCAAGACACCCACAAGTAGCGTTCCCAGGGGATACCCTGCCCAGACCCTGAGCTCTGGCCTCTGCCCTCCCCTGTGCCCCTTCTGATCAGCTCCCCAATCCAGGGCGGACCCAGCTGCCTTTGTGGCCTGCAAGTTGCACTCTGGGAGCTGGGAACATCAGGGGCAATCTGTGCTGTAATCACTGGGCAGGGCCAACTCCCAGCAAGATCGACAGTGGCTGTCCCTAAGGATCCCCTTCATTAGAATCCACTCTGGGGCTGGAACTGCTCTGGAGCCCCAAGAGGCTATGGCTGGATCTGCCCGGAATTGCCCCAGGTCCAGAGGCTGCAGGGCCCAGCAGGATGCTGGCAGCACCCATGAGGCCAATCATAGGGAGACAAGGAGTGGGAAGTGCTGCAGGAGGTGCTGGGCTGCAGGGTCCGTGGCCCTTGGGACTAAGCAGCATGGCTGTGTTATTCCCCTCTGCAGCCAGCACGCTGTGGAGCCAGCTAGATCCCAGCAGCTGTGCCCAAGCGTGCGCACAGTCCGGGAAGAGAGCACCAAGCCAGCCTGCTGCAGAGCCAGCAGTGCAGCAGATACCATCTGCCATGCAGGACAGGGAACCTGGGTGGGGCAGGCCGGGGTAGCCACTGAGGAGTGTGAAGGGCAGGTGGACAGAGGGTGGGAGGGGGATGCAGGCAGTGGCAGGGAGAAGAAATGGGCAGAAGCTGAGCTAGTATTTCTGGGGTTCTTTCTCCAGGGCACCTGCCAGTTTTGGCCCATCTGTGTCATACCCTTCCCCTGCCTCCAGCAGCCCCATGGCTGGCCCTGGCCCTGTCCCACTCCCTGGAATGGCCCTGATGCGTGTGTCCCCCATCACCCCATGTGGTTGCTCACATCAATGAGCTGCTGCTGCTCCTTCTCCGTCATCTCGCTGAGGCGATAGTACCGGCCGGCCAGGTCTCCTGTTAGGCCGCTCAGGGCATCCACAGTCACCTTCTCCACCTCTCTCCTCTCAGCGCGGGTGCAGGCGGGGGGCAGGCTGAGCCCGCGGATGCTGCGCCCTGTCCGGACCCGCGATGATAGGACGTAGCGCTCATCGAAGTAGCCGGACTTAATCTGGGGGTAGAAATGGGCTGTGGGAGGTGACAGTCCCAAGATGGGAGCGAGCCTGGATCATCAGTGAGGAGCAGATGGGGTGGGGAAGGGAAGCCAATCCTGGCTGGTAAGAGCTGGGTCAGTCCTTGTCTGAAAAGCCCCTCAGATGGTGAGATGTGGGGGTTACAATGTGTTCCCCCTCCCCTGCGCCCCCAGGGCTGCACCAGCATCTGCAGCAAGTGCCTTGGGACTGAAACAAGTGTTGGACTGCTGATTTTTTTGCCAAAAGACTCATGCCTGAGGGTGAGTTGGTGGAGTCACATTATGTGTGGGTGGAGCCTAATGATAAGTGGGTGGAGCCAGGAGTTTTGCCCTCAATTTCCCATTCTGCCCAGTTAGGGGTTAGAGCAGTGTCCTCCCTGGTGCCAGGGGTACTGGGCTCTGATTGTGCCTGTATGTCACATTTTGGGGTGCAACCCAGACCGGCAAAAGGGCAGTTATGGGCTAGCACCATTAACTGCCCACAGGGCTGGGCTGCACAACTAGGTGCTTGTAAGGTTTCCCAGGGCTTTTGACTTTCCCTACGGGAGCTTCCCTGTCCAACTTTCCCCTTGGTGGGTTCCCCTCCAGGACAGCTCCTTATGCACTTTGCAGCAGAATCTGCCCTCTGCTCATCTGCAAACTCTGGCAGCTGACAAGTGGGATAGTGTCCTCAGTCCTAGGTACTAACTTCCAGCTCTGAACGTGAGCGACTTTCCTCCGCTCCATGGCCCCCCACATCCGAAAGCACACTGCTTTCTTCTGCTAGCCAGAGCTAGACATTTCTTCCCTCCCCCAAGCAGTCTGGGTCTTCCCCATGCCCTTAAGGGTCCCAGAACTATATTCCATTTCACCATAGGGTCCGACGTTCACAGCCTGAGTCACGGGTCAGCCGGCATTTCCCAGCAGCATTTCCGTAGGAATGCAGGCCAACATCCTGTCTAAGCCTTCCCGCTTAGCCAGAGGTATAGGAATTTTATATCTGCCCAATGCCAGGCATTCTCCCTCCCGGCCAGGTAACATGCCAGTCTCTCTGACCATTCTTTCCCTGGCCAGAGAAATCTGGGCACTGGGTCCCTGCTCCTGTGCATTCTTTGCCATTCACCTTGGTAATGGTCATAAATTCCACAGCCACTGTCTCTGAGTCAGGCCTCACAAAATTAACGAGGGGCCCCGCAGGCTTCTCTGTGTTAATGACAGCTGCAGTGATCTGGGTTGGGCAGGGTGTGGGCTTATCTTCTCTTAGTTTAGAGCCGTTATTGCTGGTAGCCCCTTCTTGGACTGTGCTCCGGAAGAGGGGGCCTGTGATGGTGGTTTCTAGCAAGGGAGCAAGACTGGGGAGGTGAGTGCCTGGGCTCCCAACCCCCCTTTCTCTTCCCAGGGACAAAATGCCTCCCTCACTTAACACTGGGCTCCTGCCCTTTCCTCTGCGGCTTGCACTCATTGGCCGCGCCGGCTTGTGCACAAGAATCAGCCGGAGGTGCTGTTTTGGGGACAGGCCAGGGATTTATCCCAAATAGCTTGTTTGGCTTCTTCAGAACATTGCTCCTGTGCAAAAAGATCAAACAGCTGTTCACAGCCCTCTGCCTCCTTCCCCTTGCCCCCAGTTTCATCAGACCACATGGCTTATACACACCATCTCCAGGACTCAGCTTGTCCTTCATTCTGAGGTTTCAAAATGTTCTCCTCACCTCAGGAGCCACTGAGCCTATGCAGTGTGGCCTCTGTCAATTCTCCATCGTTCAATGCTTGTGTAATTTCCGTTCCATTAAAAACATGTAAAGCTGCCCCGAGTAACTGCTACGGAACATTGGGCCCTTATGAACCTCCCAGCTGGGTGCTCCTTGGGGAGAGAGAGCCCCTGTGAGCTCTGTCCATGGCTTCCCCTCATGTCCAGGCTCTGCAGTCTCTCCTCCTTTGTCGGTGGCTCCAGGGATCACTGGTGCACAGCTGCTACTGCTCTTTGGCTCCGCTGTCCATGTCCCATTGTTGGTATTCACACTCTCCCTCCCTTTGTTCTGGTTCCTATTTCTGCTATTCTCTTGCTGCTTTCTCAGCATCTCTTGTTAGGGCTTTTTGCTCCTTTCCTACCTTAGCTAGCTCCAGCAATGGTTTTAAATGCCCTTTGTTCTGTAGTTCTCATGCCCAAAATAGACACAATAACCCTGTAACCTTTCTCTGACTGCTCCCAGCCTGAGCACTTGACAATCACTTACACGGTTTTACCAGTACTTAGAGTGGAAAATTTCAGTCCACACAGCAAGCCAGGTGCAAATCTTGTTTGACTACGAAACGATGACAGCTTGGCGTACAACTCAGACCAGTGAGAGGTTGGCTCACCGCTTGTTCCGTAACCCCGTAAAATGCTCTGATGCTGTAGCTCCCTGTCTGGACCCTCCCAGCCAGCAGACAAGCCCGCAACTCTGACTCCAGCAGCTGGTTTGTTACACCCCAGCCACTCTCTGTTCTCCACCAGCCTTGGTGACTGTTCACCAAGTCCCCCCAGTCCCAAATTTCGTCAAAACTGTCTGCCCTGAAGCGTCCAGCCCTCTCCTGGAACGTTCAGAGGAGTAATAAGATCTGTTGGTCTGTTGAAGAGACAAAAGCACAGCAGCTTGTTGCTTTAACTGAAGCTAACAAGCACCTCAAGTCAAACACAGCACTGGGCTGGCCTAGACTCCAAGTAAAACGTGTATTTAATCACAAGATCAGTTGTAGTGAGTTCCAGTGTAAGGGATAAAATCAGAAATGGCTACAAGCGAATAAAACACGTGGTAGTGACTAAGACTTACCACCACTCCAGCTTTGGATCAAGGTCAGATTTTTACCGCACATCCTTCCAGCAAGAGGCTGCCGCCCCTGGGGGAGGGGTTCTCACAAAGTTCAATGTGCTCAATTCCTTTGTCTTCTTCAGTGAACAATCACTGGGGGCTCTTTGCCCCTCTCTTCGCTAGCCCAGTGAACTACTGAACTGGCCCCTCTCAGGGTCCCGTGCCCCAGCTGCAGGAAAGGTGCCATGGAGTCTGATGAAGAAGACTCCATGCTGGTTTCTTCTCACTGCTGCTTTCTACAACACAAATTGATCTGTCCCTACAGCCTCCGATAGGCCAGTGAAGACCACTTGATGGTGATTGTTAATTGTGATTGCACCTGGAGGGAGGGAGGTCAGCCTTTCCTTTGTCTGGCAAACACCTGTTTACCCACTGCCAGGCCTGTCTGCTTGAACCATACCGTAGTGCCATAGTTCCTTTCCATTTCCTTTCCCTTGGGTGTTTATGGTACATGCTCCATGCAAGACTATTATTGCTCAGCGTGTTATCGATTTTCCAATGACACCTGACACAACACTATTAGATACAGGTTAGGACATAAGGGAGTTAGGGACACTGCAGAGGTCAGGCCAGCTAGAATCATTACCTGACACCAGTGAGCCCTGGCCCTCTGGCACTGGGATGCTCTTAAGGCTACAGCGTTTGACCCCAGGGTGTTACGCACCTTACTGGCATCCAGGTCCGTGGGGTGTTTCATGGTCCGTGGGTTGTAACCATTGTGTCTCTCCTGAATCACAGGGTCAAATAGGTCTGCAAACACCTGGCAACAAGGCAGGGATTAGAGAGAAGTCCTGGGGAGCAGGGGGCCATCTGCCTGCTGGGGGATAGGCCTACTATCCATTCTGTGCCTGGCCCAGCAGTGCAGGGAAAGGGGAGATGGCCTGTCCCTGCAGCACTGTCCTGCAGCCCGAGTGCTCCCTAGTGCATCTTCCATGTAGGGTCCAGTGCATCTTGTAATGCTGACCTTCCCTCCACCCAATGGGCCTGTGGGCCTCACAGGCATTGCAGCTTAGCTGCAGCCTCTTCCCAGGGAGAGGCCAGTGGAGATAGGGATTGCAGAGCAGGGACAGAGAAGAAACTGACTGGGTGAATGCACAGGGCACAGGCAGGCCAGGAACCCAGGGGAGTTCAGAGATGGCGCAGCAAAGACTCTGCCTGGGACAGAAATGAGGATGTGGCAGCAAAACACTAATCATCCCAGCCACCCCCAGCAATGTCCTAAACCAAGCCTTGCTCCCTCCTCCCCAGAGCACTGCAACCCCCAGAGCCCCAGTGCACCCTCCTACCTCCATGTCTACCCCTCCAGTGCTGCAACCCCTGCCAATGGGGGGTTATGGGGTTAGAGTGTAGGGTCCCTGCACAGTGGTGGGGGTGTTTATGGGGTTAGAGTGTAGGGCATTCACAGGCAGTGATGGGGCGTGTATGTGTTTACAATATGGGGGCCTGCGCAGTAATGAGTGGTTAAGGGGTTAGAATTTAGGGACATCCCTTAAAGTAGTGGGGCGTAATGGATTTAGAATAATAGAATTATAGAAATGAAGGGCTAAAGGGACCTCAAGAAGTCATCATGTCCAGCCCCCTGTGCTGACGCAGGACTGAGTAAACCTAGACCAGCCCTGACAGGTGTTGTCCAACCTGCTCTTAAAAACCTCCAGTGATGGAGATTCCACAACCTTCCTTCCAACCTCTGGAAGCCTGTTCTAGAACTTAAACACCCTGAGAGTTAGAAAGTTTTTCCTTATATTTAACCTAAATCTCCCTGGCTGCAGATTAAGCCCAACACTTCTTGTCCTACCTTTGGTGGACATGCAGAGCCATTGATCCCCATCCTCTGTATAACAGCCCTTCACGCAATTGAAGCCTGTAATCGGGTCCCCCTCAGTCTTCTTTTCTCAAGACTAAACATGCCCAGTTTTCTTAACCTTTCCTCACAGGTAATAAGAATGGGAAGACTGGGTCAGACCAAAGGTCCATCCAGCCCAGTGTCCTGTCTTCCAACAGCGGCCAATGCCAGGTGCCACAAAGGGAATGAACAGAACAGGGAATCACCAAGTGATCCATCCCCTGTCACCCATTCCCAGCTTCTGGCAAACAGAGGCTAGGGACACCATCCCTGTCCATCCTGACTAATAGCCATTGATGGACCTATCCTCCATGAACTTATCTAGTTCTTTTTTGAACCCTGTTATAGTCTTGGCCTTCACAACATCCTCTTGCAAGGAGTTCCTCAGGTTGACTGTGCATTGTAAGAAGAATTGCTTCCTTTTGTTTGTTTTAAACCTGCTGCCTATTAATTTCATTAGGTAGCCCCTAATTCTTGTGTTATGAGAAGGAGTAAATAGCATGTCCTTATTTACTTTCTCCACACCAGTCATGATGTTCTAGACTTTGATCAGATCCCCCCTTAGCCGTCTCTTTTCCAAGCTGAAAAGTCCCAATCTTATTAATCTCTCCTCATACGGAAGCCGTTCCATTCCCCTCATCATTTTTTTTTTGGCCTTTTCTGAACCTTTTTCAATTCCAGTATATCTTTTTTGAGATGGGGCATCCACATCTGCATGCAGTATTCAAGATGTGGGCGTACCATGCATTTATATAGAAGCAATATGATATTTTCTGTCTTATCTATCCCTTTCTGAATGATTCCCAATATTCTGTTCACTTTTTTGACTGCGGCTGCACATTGAGTGGATGTTTTCAGAGAACTATCCACAATGATGCCAAAGTCAGGTTTTCTAAACCTTTCTCATTTTTGTTGCTCTCCTCTGGAGTCTCTCCAATTTGTCCACATCTTTCCTAGACGTGGTGCCCAGAAGTGGACACAGTGCTCCAGCTGGGAGAATCTCACCAGAACGAACAATTACCTCCCATGTCTTACATACAACACTCCTGTTAATACACCCCAGAATGGTATTAGCTTATTTTCAACTTCATCATATTGGTGACTCACATTTAGTTTGTGATCCACCACAGGATCAGAGCCGCTCAAGGAACCAGAACAGCTGTGCCACACCCAGCCACCACAGGTTGCACCTGGTGAGCCCACGCTTCTTCATGGGGTCAGAGTGCAAGGAACCCCGTGTGGTGACTGGGGCGGGGTGGTGGTTACGGGATTTGAATGAAGGGAAGCCCTGTCTGGTGACTGGGGCTGGGGGGGAAGCCCCATGTGGTGACTGGGGCAGGGATTATGGGTTTAGAATGAAGGGAAGTCCTGTGTGGTGACTGGGGTGGGGGAGAGAAGCCCCATGTGGTGACTGGAATGGGGGGAAAGGGGGAAGCCATGTGTGGTGACCAGGGTGTGGTGGTAGTTATGGGGGGTCAGAATGAAGGGAAGCCCGGTGTGGGTGTGGGGTGGATTTATGGGGTCAGAATGTAGGGCAGGGAAGAAGCACGTGTCAATACCTCTGGCCTGCCCTTTGGCCAGCATCAGTGGTTGGTATAGGTTAATGTTCAACAAGGCAGACATGCCTTTAGTTTAGAACAAGTTCCCCAGATTCTAATAAACCAGGAACCACTTGAAGGAGCAGCCAATGGCCCATCTAGCTCACTACTGGACTCCATGTTAATGGGCTGGAATCCCTCTCCCCTCCCCCCACCCCGCCTCTTGAGCCCCATTGGGTCAGAGGTATAGCCCTTACAGTGCCCAGTGCTGGGTGTGTCCGGAAGGATCAGATGTCCCATAATGCACCTGCTTGTGCAGTGCTTTTCTGGAGATGGGCAGGTCATCCTGACCCCAGCTGGTGACCCCTGGGCCCTTAAAGCAGGAGGGCTAGGAGCCCATGTCCTTGCAGATGCTATTCTCCATCAGGTAAATGTCTGACGGTCAGAGGTCACAGTGTGTTGAGGCCAAGGAGATGCATGCTCAAGCTACGGGTGATGGTGCAGGGCTCGCAAGTGCTGTGGGCGTGAGATGCTGTCTGGCTGAGGCTGGGGGTTTTGTGCTACTAAGATTATTATGCAACGCTTTAGAGTTGCTCTGCAGCTCTGGCAGCTGCTCACCTCGTAGGACTCTTCATCACCAGCTACCATGCCCACAGTCTTAATGAAGGGATGCCCAGGATTGTCCACGCCTGTCTGGATGCACTGGTCCAGGGTCCAGCTATTGGGGGTGGTTTTATCGCAGAGCTGGGCGTAGATGGCAGGGGTCAGGTTACTTGCCATGCAGTTGTTGTGTTTCCGGAGATCTGGATATTCGGCGCTGTGGGGAGACCAGAACATGGGGAATGTTTAACCCTCTGGGCTGGAGCACTGGCCTTTTTTGGATATCAGTGTGTCCTGCTCGTGTGTCAGGGCACTGGGATCTGCTCCCTCTAGGCTTTCCACGTCCTCCGCCCCCAGTGGAGAGGAGGCCTCAGTGGAGGGAATACCACGTCAGCCAAGATTGCTGCTGGCCCCTGCAGACTGATGGTAGCCTAGCTGAAGCAGCAAGCTCATGGCTTCCCATATGTGAATGCCAAGGATCTCCTTCTCTGGCCCCATGCAAGGCACTGGCTCCTCTCACCTCCTTCCAGCTCCAGTCTCACTGCTACCTCCTCTGGCCTTGCTCCACCTCACTCTCTCCTGCACTCCACAGTGACTCTTGCCCCTACCTCCCCTGCACTGCCCCGTGCCAAGAATTGCCTCCCTGCACTGAGGTGCTGGACTCCACCCCTCTCTGCTCAGCCTCTACTCCCAAGTCACTTCCACCAGGCGCAAACACAACCAACTCCTCCCTGGCCTGCCCCTCTGTAAGCACCTCTGGGCGGAGGCTGTGTTCCCCTGTCCCACACAGCGCTGAGATCACTGTTGGGGCAAAACAGAATAAATGTCTTTCCACTCACCATCCATGTGTCAAGAAAAGGGGAGCCCAGGTTGGGCTAGTGGGGGGCTGCAGGGCAGGAGTGAGGAGAATGGGCAAAAAGGGTGCTGGGGCTGCTCTGGCAGGAGAACCCAGCCCAGGTTTTCTGAAGGCTTTAAGAATTTGGGAGCTTCCATTTTGGTTTATTTCTCCTCAGATCCATATTTTCTTCTCTTCCAGTCAATAGAATTAGGTGTCCAGCCTGCTCTCCACAAGCCCACTAGCCCCCGTCTGCATCTTTAGCCATCCACGGCTTTTGAAAATCTGCCCCCACATTCTATGTGTTTTGTACAGGGTCAAGCACATGGATGGTTCCTAATAGGGATACATCTGTGAGCCACTGCCCCTGGGGTCCCTGCACCCCTTGGCTCCTTTGTTGAGGTTACCTGCTGATGTCTGGGCAGGAAGGAAGGGATGAGCAGAAGGACAGAGAAGGAGCCAGTGACCCCAATCTGCAGCTGTCAAGAACTGCTCCCAATGGTGCAGTTTATTTCATTAGGGAGATGCTTGCCTTTAATCAGCTTAACAAGAGTTCTTCTCTTGACCTCATTCTCGGCTTAGAGAAGCTTTGTGCTTTTCCTGTGTTCACTGGGGGCTTGGCAGGGAGGGCACCTGGCCACAGCCTCTGTGAGCTGAACCCTTCCTCCTGGTAATGGGGCAATCTGAGCCAGGCACCTGTTAGCTCAGACAAAAGGGCGAAGGGCTTGACATGAGTCTTTCAGTGCTAGAAAGCGGCTGCCGTGGGTCACGGGGCCAGTCTCCATCCTGGAGAGCATAACCTGTCCCCGGCCCCCATTGTAGGTACGCTGATCCTAGTCGGGGGTGACAGAGGTTCCCAGAGCATTCCCATTCCTAGGAAAATGCGCACAGAGGTGGCCGGTGATTCCCACTGCAAACAGTGTGTTCTAGCCCCGTGAGGGCCACCTCGTCAGGCTATTGGAGGGAAGCTGGGTGGGAGCTGGATGCTGGGGGGCCAGAGCTCAGCAGACGTTGGCCCGCTGAGGTAGGTTCCTGGTATTTGGGAGCAGCATGCTTTACTTCAGCACAGGCGCTGCCCTCTGGGCATGGCGTATTTGTAGCAGTCACAGTCCTCTTCTGTCGCTGCCTCCCCCACCTGGCATCCAATACAATGCACAGCTCTGTGAGTGCAGTCGCCTCCACTGTGGGGCCCCAGGAATGTGTCTGCCTCTCTCGCCTACATGGGAACAGTGGGTCCTCTGGCTGGGCAAGGCCCTGCAACTTCTCTGAATCCAGGGTGGGGAGAAAGGGAGGGACAGCTTCTGCTGACTGCTCTGAGCAGACACCACTGGCCACGGGCTAACTGCTCCATAGGGGGACTAAATCCAGTCTGCTCCAGGCTGAGCGCTCTTTCTTCTCATATGGCCTCAAGCTGGCAGGAGTAGGGGCTGGCAGGAGTAAAGCTGGTCCAGACCATCTCAGCTCCAAGAAGAGTGTGCCGCACCCTGCAGCATAGCCTGGCTGGTTCCAGTGTTCCTCACACTGGTGTTTGCCCTCTGCCACAAGCTAGCTATTGCCCCATGTACAACCTGACACACCTTGTCATGGACACACGCTGCTGGTCCCAGATGTGCATCCACAGCCTCTTCCCCATGACATTGTGAATTCTAGCTGGGCAGATTCCCCAGGGGAAGAGCGGGGAGCCCCCGGCCCTTTCAGTGTCTGCAGAGCTGGTGGAGCAGCTCCAGCCGGGGCTGGACATTTCAGCAGAATGCAGCTTCTTGTAAGGCGTTAAGGGCTCCACTTGTAAAGAGCTGCCAAAGGAAACCATCTGCAGGGCACACATAGATTCATAGATTCATAGATACTAAGGTCAGAAGGGACCATTCTGATCATCTAGTCCGACCTCCTGCACAGTGCAGGCCACAGAATCTCACCCACCCACTCCTACGAAAAACCTCACCTATGTCGGAGCTATTGAAGTCCTTAAATCATGATTTAAAGACTTCAAGGAGCAGAGAAGCCTCCCTCAAGTCAACCATGCCCCATGCTACAGAGGAAGGCGTAAAACCTCCAGGGCCTCTCCATCTGTCCTGGAGGAAAATTCCTTCCCGACCCCAAATATGGCGATCAGCTAAACCCTGAGCATATGGGCAAGATTCACCAGCCAGATACTACAGAAAATTCTTTCCTGGGTAACTCAGATCCCATCCATCTAATATCCCATCTCAGGGGATTTGGCCTATTTACCCACACGTTTTGATTAGTCCTACAAAACCCATGGAGTGTGCCAAGTACTCCTCCTGAGCCCCCTGCTGGCACCTGTTCATTGTGTACTATCTGTCCGTCACAGCCACAGAGCTCGCCTGTACGAAGCGGGTCACGAACTGATACTGTCAATCTCCTAGGAGAAAGCATCATGGCATCTGGGGCTCCAGTTACTGGCTGCTGAATACTGGGGGGACCCCCCATTTGACCTTTGCAGGGTTGCCTGTCCCAAACAATCTTGACTCAGTCCCCCAAATCAGGAGATTGTGTTAAATCTCCTTTTCAGCCATAATACATATTGGGTTCTTGTACTTTGGCTTGTGGTCTGTGAGCCTTTGGGGTCCTGTTCAAGGCAAGGCCAAGTCAATAAGTATAGGGCAATTCTCAACAAAGGAGCTTATTTTTGGAATTTCATGTACACTCCCCCATCATAGATCATTAGAAAGCTTCTGTTATGTATGTTTCGATGAGGTATGATGTGGAGCTGTTGAGTGGTGGCATAAGCCTGTAGGTGAGGTGAAACAACGGTACCCAAAATAAAAGACATTTTTTGCACAGTTACAGAGACTGCAACATGATTGTGACTGCCGTTATTACTGGTCAGTTTCAAAACCTTAATATGGGGTTTGGGTCAATACTACTAAATAATATATCAAAAGATTTGTGTTGGTTTTCTATCAACAAGTTTTTTTTCTCAGAAATTAAGCTGTTTAGCACGTGGCAAAAGTGGTGAATATCAACATTTTGCAATATACTAACATGAAATATTTTCACAACACATATTTTTAATTGTCAAAGGATCTCACGAGTGATTACAATAGTTTTCTATATTTTTCAACTGAAATTTGCTGACCAGTTCAGCGTCACACTGAATATTGTGAACCAGTAGCCATAGATTACATGTTCTTAGTTTGTACTGCATAGTGGATAGATGTAAATATACATGAACTTATCTAATGTAATCTTCTCCAGCTGTAAGCTTTGCTCCATACAAAATAACATCTAGTCTGCCTGGCAAAAGGTTTTAGTTTGTAATTGCCTATGCATGCAATACTAGCCTTTGAAATATTCTAGAAACTAGCTTTGTAATTCAGTGATATTTTTAGGCACAGGTCAGCATTAGTGTTGGAGATGACAATTCACAGCTGCATATTGCACTTGGATCAAAGTGCTCACTAAACAAAAATGGCAAGTTGGATACTAACATACAGATTTGTGCTAATTTAGATCTGTATATTGTACAAAATGAAATATAACAATATTCTCTGGGACTTCTACCTCAACAGGGAAGTTATAATATATGAAGACATGGAGGATACAAGCCCCTTAAAGCTTACATCAAAGAGAGAAAAGGAGTACTTGTGGCACCTTAGAGACTAACAAATTTATTAGAGCATAAGCTTTCGTGAGCTACAGCTCACTTCATCGGATGCAGCTCACGAAAGCTTATGCTCTAATAAATTTGTTAGTCTCTAAGGTGCCACAAGTACTCCTTTTCTTTTTGCGAATACAGACTAACACGGCTGCTACTCTGAAACCTATCAAAGAGAGAGACTCTTCACAAACTTTGAATATGTGTTATCAGTCAAGAAAATTAAAAGAAGGCAAAACTGTCAAAAGCCACCAGTGCTAGTCAGAATTTGGTGATGCCAGCAGCAGAAAGCAGGAGAAGTGAATTCTATTGGTGGCTGCAGGATGAGTTTTCTAGTTTAGATGATATGCCACCAATGCTCTCTCCTGGGGGGTGCTTTCAGAAATACACAAGGAAGTTGAATTTGGCACATGTCAGAGTTGTATTGAACCCAGGAAAGACAAATTCTGAATCTGGTCAGAGAGCAACCTGTTCACCCACTTCTATAGCCACCTGAGCAAGCACATCTTCCAGCAACTGGTCCTATTGCAGTGCTTTGCCTGAGAGAAACCCACAAGGGCAAATTTCATAAAATAGAAACATTTGAGAGAACAATCTGAGAGGAGATGGTGACATGTTGCTCAGAATATCTGGGAAAGACAAACTGCATCCTTAGCAATCAAATCACTCACCATGACTTTCTTCCTACTTTAGTAAAACTAATCATAAAGCAAAACCATCCAGTTACACTGCAACAATAGTCAACTTGTGATATGGCATTTTCTGAGCTGATTGAAGAGAGACAATGAGCTTATGTACAACAAGATCCTTCATGTCCAAGCGCCTTCAAAGATATAAAGCCCTACTTTCCTAAGATGTGGAAACTACACACTATTACAGGCAAGGTGAAAAACACTATATATGGTTCTGCAATTTCAGTCCATGCACAGCATGGACAAGGCAAGTCCACCATTGTTCTATGCAGCACAATAACATTAGCTGGTATAATCTGAAGCAAGAACTTTATCTACAAAACATTTGGATGACTTTTTTTCTGGTGAGTGAGCCTGACAAAATGCTTTCAAATGAAGAAGTGGCTTTGAATAGTACCACTTTAATCCTTTGGTCTGAAATAGGCAAAATGAAATCCTCTGAATATTATCCAAAGCCAGGTGATTGTAGTCTACAGAGATGAGTCACTTTTGTGCCCTAACTGGTGCAAGATTTTGTCCTTTCTTTGACAGATAAAGAGGCACATAATTCAGCCAGCAATGAGCATCCAGAGTGCATAGTATTTAACAGTTCCAAAAGTATCACATGAATGCTCATAAGCCTTGCTGCACAGCCACACTGCGAGTCTGGGTCTTCCAATTGGACAAACCCTGAGCAGATCAGTAGTGACTACAGGGCTCTGGGGGCCAGACTGAAGGGGCAGGGGCACAGGCTGTGTTCATGTCCATCCTTCCAGCTGAGGGTAAGGGCCCAGGCAGGGAAATGAACATCCTGGAGATGAATGCTTGGCTATGCAGATAGTGTTGATGGGACAACTTTGACTTCCTTGACAATGGGATGCAGTTCTGAAAGGAAGGTCAGGTGCATCCCATCTCTTCGCAGCAGACCAAGAGGCACCAACTAGCAAGTTAGTGAGGAGGGCTGTAAACTAGGTTCAAAGGGGACAGATGACAAAAGCCTTTAAAAAAGATGACTGTAAGAGAGGGTTGAATGTTGGGGTGGGGTGGAGCGTATGGGAAATTACAATAGAAGCATCAAGAAAGAAATCAATAAGGGAATCTGCTCAACATCTTAGATGTCTATATGCAAAATAAAGGAGTATGGGGAAAAACTGGAAGTATTAGTACATCATTTAGCTTATGATTTAATTAGCATCACAGAGGCTTGATGGGATAAGTCTCATGACTGGAAGATTGGTATAAAGGGGTATAGCTTGTTCAGGAAGGACAGGTGGGGTAAAAAGGGAGGTGGTGTTGCATTGTACATCAAGCATATACACTCTTTCTGAGATCCAGAAAGAGGTGGGAGGTAGACCAGTTGAGTAAAAAGGGGTAAATAAGCATGACACTGTGGTAGGGGTGTACTGTGCACCACCAAATCAGTCACAGGAGGTGGATGAGGCATTTCTAGAACAAATAACAGAAATTTCCCAAACACAAGGCCTGGACTCTACCTATCCAGACAGCTGTTGGAAAAGTTGTATGGCAAAACACAATGTCCAATAAGTTCTTATAATGTTGGGGCCTCTGTGTGTCAATCCCCATGGAGCAGAGAGATGTTAATTAGGGTGAAGGGCTGAGCTTCAACAGAAGATGTTATGATCTTCCCAACAGGAAAGGTTGAGTGATACCAGATGGACTCTTGTGGCTTGTTGCAGCTGGAAGTTCCCTATGGACCTTCAACAAGAGGACAAAAGACTTTTGTCGTGGTTCTGCCTCCTCCCGGTGAAAATGCATCAAGCAAGAGACTCCTCCCATCAACTGAGCTTTGCAGCTGAAGGCATGTGGGAAAAGGAGAACACAACCCCTAAAAAGAAGGAACTGATTATCCCTGCTGCTTGGACTATGTATGTATAGGGGTTGCCTTGAGGCAAAAGCAAGAGATCCCCAGCCACTTAGGTTGGGTTAACACTAAAGGACAAATAGAGCTGACTGATTATAGAAGCTTCTATTACCTCTAGAAACCGAAACTAACTCATTTGTCTGTTTGCTTGCTTTAACTTTGTAAATAATGCTCTGATTTTCTTTTCCTATTTGGTTAATCTGTATGGGATTGACTACAAGTACTGTCTTTGATGTGAGATCTAAGGTGCAACTGACCTGGGGTAAGTGACTGGTCCTTTGGGACTTGGGTAACCAGAATATTACTCAAAAAGAACAGGAGTACTTATATCTTCATAGATTCATAGAAACTAAGGTCAGAAGGGACCATTCTGATCATCTAGTCCGACCTCCTGCACAAAGCAGGCCACAGAATCTCACCCACCCACTCCTACGAAAAACCTCACCTATGTCTGAGCTATTGAAGTCCTCAAATTGTGGTTTAAAGACTTCAAGGAGCAGAGAATCCTCCCTCAAGTGACCCGTGCCCCATGCTATAGAGGAAGGATAAAAACCTGCAGGGCTTCTTCCAATCTGCCCTGGAGGAAAATTCCTTCCCGACCCCAAATATGGCGATCAGCTAAACCCTGAGCATATGGGCAAGATTCACCAGCCAGATACTACAGAAAATTCTTTCCTGGGTAACTCAGATCCCATCCATCTAATATCCCATCTCAGGGGATAAGGCCTATTTACTCTGAATATTTAAAGATCAATTAATTACCAAAATCACATTATCCCATCATACCATCTCCTCCATAAACTTATCGAGTAGAATCTTAAAGCCAGATAGATCTTTTGCCCCCACTGCTTCCCTTGGAAGGCTATTCCAAAACTTCACTCTCTGATGGTTAGATACCTTCATCTAATTTCAAGTCTAAACTTCCTGGTGGCCAGTTTATACCCATTTGTTCTTGTGTCCACATTGGTGCTGAGCTGAAATAATTCCTCTCCCTCTCCAATATTTATCCCTCTGATACATTTATAGAGAGCAATCATATCTCCCCTCAACCTTCTTTTAGTTAGGCTAAGCAAACCAAGCTCCTTAAGTCTCCTTTTGTAAGACAAGTTTTCCATTCCTCGGATCATCCTAGTTAGCCCTTCTCTGTACCTGCTCCAGTTTGAATTCATCCTTTTTAAACATGGGAGACCAGAACTGCACACAGTATTCTAGGTGAGGTCTCACCAGTGCCTTGTATAATGGTACTAAAACCTCCTTATCCCTACTGGAAATGCCTCTCCTGATGCATCCCAAAACCGCATTAGCTTTTTTCACAGCCATATCACATTGGCAGCTCATAGTCATCCTATGATCAACCAATACTCCAAGGTCCTTCTCCTCTTCCATTACTTCTAATTGATGCATCCCCAGCTTATAACTAAAATTCTTGTTATTAATCCCTAAATGCGTAACCTTACACTTCTCACTATTAAATTTCATCCTATTACTATTACTCCAGTTTACAAGGTCATCCATATCCTCCTGTATAATATCCCAATCCTTCTCTGAATTGGCAATACCTCCCAGCTTTGTATCATCTGCAAACTTTATTAGCACACTCCCACTTTTTGTGCCAAGGTCAGTAATAAAAAGATTAAATAAGATTGGTCCCAAAACTGATCCCTGAGGAACTCCACTGGTAACCTCCCTCCAACCTGACAGTTCGCCTTTCAGTAGGACCCTTTAATCAATTCCTTATCCACCTTTTGATGTTCATATTGATCTTCTTACTATATCTTCCATTCTATGCATCCGATGAAGTGGGCTGTAGCCCACGAAAGCTTACGCTCAAATAAATTTGTTAGTCTCTAAGTTGCCAAAAGTACTCCTGTTCTTTTTGCGGATACAGCCTAACACGGCTGCTACTCTGAAACCTGTCTGAATATTGCTGTGATCCTTTGTGATGGATGGACTCTTACACCAAGGCAGGCTCATCTAGGTGGTGAGATAGCTTAGAGCACCCAAGGGGACTGTCTATGGCTTCATGTTCAAGCTGTCACAGTGCCTCAGGGGTTTATATTTGGTAATTAGTTGGTGCAATCTAAGTACTGTATAGAAATCATTGCCAGTCTGGAGTTTGTGCCCTGGTTCCTAACAGCCTGTCCTGAGGTTGGTACTTATGCTCTTGAATCAGCAGGCAGCGTTGCGTTGCATTGCCTTAGTCCTCCTACATTAGCATGAACCCCTGTGACGTTATGAGTGTAATATCTATACCTTATTCCCTGATAACCAGAAACTTCTATGCCTAAACTCTGTACCGTTTT
Source organism: Dermochelys coriacea (assembly GCF_009764565.3). Classification (NCBI taxonomy): domain Eukaryota; kingdom Metazoa; phylum Chordata; order Testudines; family Dermochelyidae; genus Dermochelys; species Dermochelys coriacea. The sequence continues at coordinate 85,858,025 of NC_050077.1, forward strand.
CTTTTTACTTCAACATTATCTTAATAAAATTATAATATCTCATTGAAAGGTGACAGGGTCAGAAAGAGTTAATTAACTCCCAGACTGACCTGACCCATGGCCGAACTTTAGAGACTGGTTAGGAAGAGATGGAAATGAAGAGAGCTTTGAAATGCAGCCTGCATTGTTAGAGATAGAAGAGTAGATGTTTGCTCAGGTCTTGTGATGTAAGCAAACAAGTCTTGTCTATGGCTATAGCTTTGATTCAAAGATCAAAAAAGGAATATTAACATTAACAATTAACATTTAGGAAGATACTTGAGTGAAATAGTATTATTGTCTCTGTCTCTTTGAAGGTTGTGATAAACTGTATCTGAACTGTTTAATGGATAAATTATCCTATGCTAATTGCCATGATGTTTGGAAGAAGGAAAGTTAAGCCTATTGTTTTCTCAGGCCAAAAGGCTGCAGGAAATGTATAAAAACCTTGGGACATGATCCTTCTTCATCTCAGATCTGCTTTGGGTTTCAAGAGGGGGAAACCTTAAGTCATAAGGATTGAGATCCCCAGTCACTGACTGGAGTCACCCTGAATATGGACATTGGACTATAACCTATGGACTATTTCTACAAGCTCATCTCTGCCGTGTATCTGAACCTCAAGAATTGAATTCAAGTCTGTATGTATTTTGATCTTTTAACCAACACTCTCTTTTCTTTTTTAATAAATGTTAGTTTAGTTAATAAGAATTGGCTATAAGCGTGTATTTTGGGTAAGATCTGAGTTATCATTTGACCTGGGTCTGGGGCTTGGTCCTTTGGGATCAGGAGAACCTTTTCTTTTATATGATGAAATAAGATTTTCAGAATTTAACATCCTATGTTTGACAGGTGTGTCTGGATGGAGGCCTGAGGCTGGATACTTTAGGGGAACTGCATTTGGATGTCTGAGTAACCAGGGAGGTGCTATAGAAGCCGTTTTGTGCTGGCTGGGTAAATCTAAGTATTGGAATATCCACCAGTGTGTGGAGTTTGTCTGCCCCATTCTTTTTGCAGTTCACCCTGATTGACCACAGCGGGCTCCCATGGGCAGCACCGTCACAACCCCTCACTCATGTCTTTCCCTAGTGGCCCCAAACACAGCCCTGACATGCTGGAGGTGGTAGGGGGCAGAGATTTGGGTGAGAGCACTTGGGCCAGTCATTGAGGGCAGGGGTGAAGGTGGGGAGAGGGTTCTTAGGAAAGCAAGCCAGACCAGGAGCACACGTTCCAGTCATAGGATGATCAGGGTGACAAGATAGCAAGTGTGGAAAAATAGTTGCCTATATAAGACAGCCCCTAATGTTAGGGCATCTGGTCATCCTAGCAGTGGGCCATGTGGATAACTCATGGCTGCTCTGTCCAGCTATGGGACCTTTCCCATGCTGTCTCAGGGCCTATGCCTTTCAAAGTATGTATAGTGCCCATGCCCCAGCTACCAGCCTAGAGCCAGAGGGTTAAAAGAGACCCAAGGATCACCTACTCTAACCCTCAAAGAGTCGAAGGCTGCCTGTCACCTCCACGCCCCGGCCTGTGGAAAGTCCTCCCCCAAGGGTCAAGCTCATCGTGCAGGAACTACAGCTTCTTCAGAGCCTGGCTCCAGCCCCCTGGGAGCTAAGGCCCAGCCCTCCCCAGGGCCACTCCCAGGGCCAGGGGCTGCTCCAGGGGCCCTGGGAGCATGAAACAGGGATAGACCTTGCTGCAGCCAGGTGGGCTCAGCCAGAGTCTGCAGGGAGGAGAGGTGTGCTGAGGCAGGAGGTGCTCTTAGCTCCAAGGCACAGAGAACTCCCTTGCCCAAGGTCTGTAACCCACAGACCTTGGGGTGGAAGGAAGGGGGGGATCCCAGGCCGATCTTCTGCCCCAATCACTAGCACCCATAGGTGCTGGAATGAGGGTGCTGGGAGGCTACCACACCCCCTGGCTTGCAGTAGTTTCCATCCCACACAGGGTTACCGTTTGGTTCAATGGCTCTCAGCCCCCCACAGTACAAACGGTTCCAGCCCCCTGCAGCCGCTGCCGGCCAGGACTCCAGCCCCTGCTAGCACTCCAGGAGCTTTTCAGCCAAGGCAATCTCCAGCCAGAGGTGAGCCCCCACAAAACGATCCAGCCTCCCCGCAGAGCGTCCCCAGCGCCGCCAGACCCTGCCTCTGGCGCAGGGCCGCAGCCACCCGCCCGGCCCCTGTACGCTGGGCAGGCGAGGGCAGGGGCAGGGGCAGGCCCCGCGCCGGGCGGGTTACCCAGCCAGCCAGCAGGCGCCGGGGGAGGAGAGCCGTCCAGTCCCGTCCGGCTCCAGGTGCGCTCCCGCCTGCGCTGCCCGGCCTGCCTGGGGCAAAGCGCTGCTCCGCTGGGGGACAAAGCGGGGCGCCGGGAGCTGCAGCCGGCATAGCCGGCCCGCCTGCCGCATTCTGCGGGCAGGGCTCAGCGCCCGGGGTTCCAGGCGCTTTAATCCGGATCAGCGGGTGATCCCTGGCCCCATATGCTCCTCCTGAGCATCCCGGTCCCGGAGCTTTCCCGGCCGGGAGCCAGGACGGCTCCGACCTTACCCCGAGGGAGACGCAGCGGAGCTGGGCTGGGGATATTCCCCGAGGGGCCCGGGGCAGACATTGGTCCCTCTCCGCCGCAGCCGCCGGGGGAGGCGCAGCCCGAGCTCTGCAGCAGCTACGTGAGGGCTCGGGAGCCAGCCGCAGCCCGCGCTGCCTGCAGGGAGCCAGGCCAGCTGGGACCGACTCTTCTCGGGGGCAGTCCGGGGCTGGGCTTCTTCCCACCCCAACCCCCACGGGCCGGAGCGCCGATCAGCCCGCCCTGCCCCCAAAGCGTCTGCGCCCCCCGCACCCAGCCCAGGGCGCTTTCCCCAGGCTCCAAGGGCGCCCCCTCCCCACACTGGGAGAGCGAAGCCCCCCTCTAGCTTTTGCACGAAGCCCAGGGAGGGTCCCGGCCGAGCAGCGAGCCCTGCCTGGTACCTTGGTGGATAGCGGCGCCGCTGCCTCTCGCCAGCGCTGACAGCGTCCTGGGTGAGCAGGAATCCGGTGGCCAGAGACCCGGCTCCCACCACGGCCAGGAGGCCGGCGGATTTGCGAGCGCACAGGACGCGGGCGAACGTGCCAGCCATGCTGCTGGAGCGGGGCGCTAGGAGCTCGGGGAGGCAGCCGGGGAGCGCTGGAGCCAGGCGCGGAGAGTGCGAGAGAGACGGGGGGGGGGGCAGGATGTGATGGAAATAGGAACCGCTCCGCACAGGGGTGGGGGCGGGCAGGAGAGGAGATTACAGCGAGCCGCAGTGAGCTCAGGACCGCAACGTGCCAGCCTGGCCGCCCCAGCCTGCAACAGGCAGCCTGCCCCCCACGCCCCGCGGTCCCGGGCACTGCCCCCTGCACCCGCCAGCCACAGCCCCTCGCCGCGCCCCCTGCGGCCCCGGCCCCTGCACCCCCCCTCCCCGCTCCCCCTGCGGCCCTGGCCACTGCCCCTCCCCACAGCCCCTCCCCGCACCCCCTACGACCCCAGCCACTGCAATCCCACTCCGCAGCCCCTGGCCTCTCCCGTCCGCTGCCCCGGCCATTGCCCCCTGCACCCCCCCCAACAGCCCCTATCCCTCTCTCCCCGCCCCCGCCCCTCCCCGCGCCCCCTACGGCCCCGGCCACTGCACCGCCCTCCGCAGCCCCTCGCTGCTCCTCCTGCACCCCCCGCCACAGCCCCTCCCTGCGGCCCCTGGAGCCCCCCCTGTTTTGTTGCCCTCCCCCCACCCCCTGCAGTGTTGCCCTGCCGGTGCTTAGGGGACCGGAGCCGTCCGGCCCCGGGGATGTTCGCTGCCCGGGTCTCTCGGGGCAGGACCGGGGGCCGCCTGGGGGCTCGGCGCTTGGCGGCGGTTTCCTGGTGCGGGCGCCTGGGTCAGCACCCGGGCTGTGGACAGCGCAGCAGGGCTGGCCGGCGAGCCGGGCCCGGGAGCTGAGAGCGGCCGGGGGAGACGGGCTCGGGGCTGCGGGGAGGCTCAGAGCTGGAGGCGGGATGCGACACTGGGCGAGCCCCGTGGCCCGCGCCATCCGCCCCCCTGGTCCTGCTCTGCTGGCCCTGCTTAGCGCACTGCGGGGCCGAGCTGCCCCTGGGCGAGGGCAGGCTGGGGAGTCTGTGCTGGGGGGCAGGGTCGGTGCGGAAGGCGGCCGGAGCAAAGTCCAAACGCAGAACTGAGCTAATAAAACACACCTAGAAACCGCTTTCCAGCCAGGCCCTGGGCAAGCCCTGCCATGGTGCCAGACGGCTGGCTGAGCTGACCACCCCCCTTGTGCCACGAGTCTTGCGGGGGGACATAGAATCGCAGGCCTGGAAGGGATCTCCAGAGATCTCCAGTCCAGTCCCCTGCACGCCTGACAGGACTAAGTATCATCTAGACCAGCCCTGGCAGATGTTTGTCCGACCTGCTCTTAAAAACCTCCAGTGAGGGAGATTCCACCACCGCCCTGGGCTATTTATTCCAGTGTTTAACCACCCCGAGAGTCAAGGAGTTTTTCCTAATCTCCAGCCTAACCCTCCCTTGCTGCAATTGGAGCCCATTGCTTCTGGTCCTGTCCTCAGAGGTTAAGGAGAAGAATTTTCCTCCCTGCTCCTTGTAATGGCCGTTTATGTATTTGAGGACTATTCTCATGTCCCCTCTCAGTCTCCTCTTCTCCAGACTAAACAAACCCAATTTTTTCAAGCTTCCCTCACAGGTCAGGTCTTTTAGAGCTTTAATCGGTTTTGTTGCTCTTCTCTGGACGTTCTCCAATTTGTCCCCATCGTTCCTGGAGTGAGGCACCCAGAACGGGCCAAGGCCCAATGAGCACGGTATGGAGCAAGAATGACTTCTCATGCCTTGCTTACAGCGCTCCTGCTAATACAGCCCAGAAGGATGTTCGCTTTTTTTGCAACAGTGTTACATTGTTGACTCATATTAAACTTGTGATCCACTGTGACCCCCGATTCCTGTCCTCAGGACTCCTTCCTAGGCAGTCATTTCCTTTACCATAAGCAGCTGTGGAGTTTTCCCATAGGCAGGGACCTGACTCCTTCCAGCCCTGCAGTTGCCCTGGCAAGTTTCTCTGTTTCTGAGTCTATTGCTGCTTATTGACCTGCCAAAATGTTGTGGGGCTTTGGCACTTCTAAAAAATTGGCTCAGTGTGTCTTGATTGGCACACACAAAAGTGGAGGCACTCAGCAATACAGGTGACAGTGCAATGACATTTGCCCTCTGAATGTGCTGCCACTGTAGAGCTCCAGGGAGAGCTCACATGCCTTACCCGCCCCGCCCCATGGCAGACTGCGCTGCACTGCAGTGAGCCATGGAGGGAGGATGCTTATGCCCCTCTGCTCCAACATTGTAGAGCCCTGAGGCTGTTCTATGGTGCTCCTCGGGACCAGGTCAGCTCTTGGTCGTTCATGTATCAGGGAGCTTACAGCCAGATTTGTGCCCCACTCCAAGATGTACCAGGCAACAAGTCTCTTTCTGCAGCGGTGCAGCAGTCCCAACCCCTACAGCAACTGCAACTGCTCTTTGTGCTCCACCCCCAGCTCCTAGCAGTGGAGCCGTTTCTCCCTGAGCCATTTTCCTAGGAGCCTAGGAAATGAGGGAGGTGGGAAGGAAGGGGATCAGGTGATGGTTGGAAAGAGTGGAGGAAGAAAGAAGATGGGAGATCTCAGCCCTGGATACTTGGGAAAGGAGGCTGCTGGTGTGGGAGGCAGATTTTGCCTGATAATGTTCATTTTGCAATTTGCACAGAGCAAATTCAGAGGGGAAAGAAGGTGTAAATGTTTAACCAGGAGGACAATTGGAACAATTTCCCAAGGGTTTTGGTGGAATCACCATTACTGACTATTTTAAAATCAAAATTGGATGTTTTTTGTTTCAAATATATGCTCTGGTTAAAAGGGACTTATTTTGGGGCAGATCTCTGGCCTGTGCTATATGGGAGGTCAGCCTAGATGATCACAGTGGTCCCTTTGGGTCTTGGAGTCTGTGAATCCATGTAGAGGGCAGAGCAGAGATGGCTGCTCTTAGGGGAACATGGGGATACTGTACTTCAGGAGGCTGAGTCTCTCCTGGGGCTGGTTAGCATGCCTGGAGAGTGCACACACTGCACACCCATTAGAATGGCATACATTTCTCCCCAGAGCACTGGCCCCACTTCACAGGCAGTGCAGAGGGGAGGTCTCACCCCTTTCCTACCTATTCCCACCCTTTTCTGGGTGATTTGCTCCCAAGAGGGAGCCAGGACTTAGCTGTGTCTTGTCACAAGGCTGGGACTAGGGGAAAATTGGTATGAAACAGCCAACAAGACTGGGAGCCCTCTGGGGCAGGGACTCTCTGTCACTGTGTTTGTGCAGTATTATCAGCACAGCAGGTCCTCCTGATGGTGGCTGGGACCTCTAGGCGCCATGATAATAAAATAATAGTTAACAAGATGTGTGCTTGTCTTTTCATCTACAGTTCCTGTGTGGCTTTCCTTTTCAGACTGCAAGCGCCGTGTAAGCTTTTCAGTGGAGCCTCTACCTGGCGCTTCAGCCTCCTGTGTCTCTTCTCTAATCCCCGTGGCAGTTTGTAAGGTGTGCAGTGCTGCTGGACAGTTGGCTAAGGGAATGAATTATTTATTTCAAATGTCACCTCTGTCTTTTACACAAAAGGTGGGAGCCTGGTTCATAACACTCCCTCATACTTGTCCATTTATCTTTGTGTGATAAGCAAAATAATCCATTCCTCTTATGGAGCTACCTTATCAGCCAGCTGAGTAATATTGCAACATTCCTATCTCTCCTGAGTTCTCCTCTGCTTCATCTCTCTCCCTCTGTTACACACATACCCTATGGTCTGGCTCTTCCCCTGCCCCATAGTGGGTCACACCTACCCCTCTGTCACCCCAGACCCTTCTCCCCTGAGACGTGAGCTGCAGGTATCACACTTCCTTTCTTCCTCTCTGTGGTACCTATCTGGGACATGCCTTTCAGAAATAACATCCTCTCTTTCTCTCTCACTGGATTAAAAATGCACAATGAGGGTAAGATAGAGCAGAACTTCAGGATATGAGTGGCATTAGTTACTTTACTTAATTAAAGTCAGCACTGAGACAGAACTGTGTCTGTCTTTGCTCTGTTCCAGCGACCTTGGTTCTTTCTGCTTAGGTTCTTCTATTTGCATTTCTTGATAAACTGCTGCTCTAAGGTGTGTCTGAGCCATGTTTACCTGTTGGCAGGTGCATGTAGGTGGTTGCTGTCACGTAGTTACAATGACCTTTGGCATCAAGTGCAAGTGCGTGGTAGGAGCTGAAAGCTGCCAACTTGGCTTGGCCTTAATGAGAAACTCAGCATGGAGGAGAGAGAAAATCTGGATTTACTAGTTAGTTTGGTGACTGCCTCTGACTACTAACTTCCGCTAATGCCCTTCTCTCTACTGTTACCTTGTCCTCCCTCCTCCCACTAGGTCTGTTTCCTCACCTGTTGCATATTGTCTCAAACCTTGGCTGTGACCTCTCTGGGGTAGGGGTTGTCTCTTAGCCCTGTGGTAGTTCTCTTTATCTGGAGTATTTTATGCATATTTAAAGGATCATGAATTTATCAGTTAATAAAGAGGTTGCCAACTGTAGTACATTTGTTAATAGAAACCCAGATTCTGTCATATTAACTCAGTTTATTAGGTGAGTTGTATTTACAGAGTCACCTGGAAAATACCAACATTGACAATTGCTTGGTGTAATTAATTCTGAGACAAACTTGGCAGACCAGGGCACTATTGTACAGTTATGGATACCAACCATGAGCCATAACTACTCTCTTGGTGGCTTTATTGTCAAATACATCAACAATTAATGTTAACTTATTTCTGATAGTTTATTGTCAGCATTTTACATCCAGAAATGATGGAGCAAGTAGTGTTCCTTTTGTGCCTGATCCTACTCCCCTGAGGTCAGAGTGAGCTTTACCATAATGCCTTAGAACAGCGGGCCAAACTATGGGGTGGGCCTCCCAAGAGAGGCATGGGAATGTGTCCAGGAAGGCACAAGCTCTGTGCCCCCCCCCTTTTTTTTTGTTAAGAACTCTGGTTGTCAGTCCCGGGTGGCTGGGCTCATGCAGAAGGGCTGTGCACACCCAGGAGGTGAGGACAGCTGGAGCCCCGCCACTCTGGGACTGAAAACCAGTGACCCACTGCCCTGGGCTAGGGCTCTCCTCCTCCCTTCCCCTGTCAATCCCTCACCGGGAGACAGTGGGGCTATGGCTGTCAGTCCTGGGGTGGCAGTAGCAGCGCAGAAGTAAGGGTGGCAATGGGATGCTAAGTCTGCTGTAAAAAGTGATGAGAAATATCAATTTCCATGTTGCCTCCCTTACTTCTGTGCTGCTGCTGGCTTGGCTCTGCCTTCAGAGCTGGGTGCCTGGTCAGCAGCCACTGCTCTCTGCTCTGCCTTCAGAGCTGGCTGGCGGTATATGTACTTGGTGTGTGGGGGAGACGGGGGAAGGTGTGTAAACAGCTGCAGAGACAAAGAAGAGGGGCCCAAGCAAATAAGTTTGAGAACCATTGCCTTAGAGTATATATATGCAGACAGCATATAGAGAGAGAGTGTTCATGTATATAAACAGTGCAGACTATTGCACATAGGAATTGTTATGCCATACATAGCTGGAGAGTTACAATAAGAAAGGCAGCCCGTCTTGAGGTGAGGACATCAAGAGATAAAGAATCCACAACTTTCACTGGAAGCTTGTTTCAAAAGTTAAATACCCTCACTGCTGAAAATCTGTACTAATTGTAATTTGAATTTGTCTGGCTTCAGCGTCCAGCCATAGGTTCTTGCTATGCCTTTTTCCACTAGGTGAAAGAGACCTTTAAGATCTGATGTTTTCTCCCTGTGAAGATACTCATACCTAAACAAATCACTTCTCAATCTTCTTTTTGATAAGTTAAGCAGACTGAGTTCCTTCAGTTACTCATTGTAAAGCATTTTTTCCAGCCCCCAAATATTATTGTGCCTCTCCACTATCACTTTAAAAATGTGCACACCAGAATTGGATGCAGTGTTCCAGTATTGGGGTCTCACCAATACCATACAGAGGCATCCGATGAAGTGGGTATTCACCCACGAAAGCTTATGCTCCAATATGTCTGTTAGTCTGTTAAGGTGCCACAGGATTCTTTGCCGCTTTTACAGATCCAGACTAACATGGCTACCCCTCTGATATAGAAGCACAGTCACCTCCCTATTCCTATTCATGATCCCCCTGTCCTATGGATGTATAGCCAAGGATTGCATTATCTGTTTTTGCCACTGCATCGCATTGGGAGCTCATGTTCAGCTGCTGGTCCATTATGACCCCTAAATCCTTCTCAGAGACACTGCTTTCCAGGATACAGTCCCCCATTCTGTAGGTATGGTAGGCATTCTCTGTACCTCTGTATGACCTTACCTTTGGCTGTATTAAAACACATTTGATTTGAATAGAAGCAGCTTACCAAGCAAGCCAAGTTTGCTCTATATGACTATCCTGTCCCCATTATTGTTTACCAATCCACCAAACTTTGTGGTATTCATAAATTTTTTCAACAGTGATTTTATATTTATTTCCGAAGCATTGATAAAAATGTTGAATACCATCAAACCTAAAATGGACCCCCCCACACTTGAAACACCCCACTTGAACCCCACTTAAAACACCCCATTCAGTGATGATTTCCCATTGACAACTAATTTATTGAGATCTGTCAGCCAGTTCTTAATCAATTTTACATGTGCTTTATTGATATTGTATGATGTAAGTTTTTAACAGAATGTTGTGTGATACTAAGTCAAATGCCTTACCAAAGCCTAAGTATATATGTCAACACAGTTAGCTTTGTCACCCAAATTTGTAATCTGATCAAAGAATGAAATTATGTTCATTTGACAAGACCTGTTTTCCTTTATTGATTGAATCCTGTATACATTTTTCAATTATTTTGCCTGAGACTGATGCAGTGGTGAGCTGGAGCCAGTTCGCACTGGTTTGCTAGAACCGGTTGTTAAATTTAGAAGCCCTTTTAGAACCGGTTGTCCTGTGAGGGCTTCTAAATTTAACCACTGGCCAAAAGTGGTGCCTTAGGCACTGACTCCATGGGTGCTCCAGGGCTGGAGCACCCATGAGGAAAATTTGGTGGGTGCAGAGCCCCCATCGGCAGCTCTCCGCCCTGCACCCAGCCCCAGCTCACCTCCATTCCGCCTCCTCCCCTGAACGCGTGCCCCACTCTGCTTCTCCGCCCCCCCCCCCCGGCTTCCTGTGAATCAGCTGTTCGTGCGGGAAGCCTGGGAGGGCTGAGAAGCAGGCGGTGGCTTCGCACTCAGGCCCACGGAGATGAGCTGTGGCGGGGGGGGGGCGCAAAGAGGGCCACCTGCGCCACAGCAGGTAACCCGGGGTGGGCCATGCAGGGGAACTGCTCCCCACCCCAGCTCACCTCCAGAGGGTATTGGGGATGTTAAGGAAAGTGGGGGGGTTGGATGGGGCAGGAGTCCCGGGGGGCAGGGGTGGGCCACAATCCCCTTGTGGGGTGAGGAGGGAACCAGTTGTTAAGATTTTGGCAGCTCATCACTGGACTGATGCCATGCTGACTGGCAACCTAAGTCATCCTGCTTGTCCTTGTTGAATCTTGGCACAACATTACCAATCTTCCAGCCTCCTGGAATTCCCCAGTATTCCCAGATGTATTAAAAAATCACATAAATGGGCCAGAGATTTCTTCCATCAACTCTATTAGGACTCTTAGGTGTAAGTTATCTAGCTGAATGTAAGATCTTGGTCTCTGCTTGGTCAGAAATGTAATTACCTGTTTTCACAGCAGATGGAGGATTTCATGTCCAAAGACTCTTACTTTTCCCAAACTTTGCTCCACCTTAAATACAAGACTGTAACGCACATACTCTAAAAACCCTAAAATGAAGAGATGGGGTATATTGAAGGCTTATAAATCCTGAGATATGTTGCTATTTGAGCAGTGACTGCCTTCTGAGTTCTGAGAGTACAGAACCTCTGTTAGATGGGGTGGGATCTGAGTTACTACAGAGAATTCTTTCCTGGGTATCTGGCTGGTGAATCTTGCCCACATGCTCAGGGTTCAGCTGATCGCCATATTTGGGGTCGGGAAGGAATTTTCCTCCAGGGCAGATTGGAAGAGGCCCTGGGGGTTTTTCGCCTTCCTCTGTAGCATGGGGCACAGAAGTGAAAGTAAGCCGGCACATCCCGATATGACGTACCGGCAAGCCGGTGCCCCAAGCCCTTTAAATTGCCTCCAGAGCCCCGCTGCTGAAGCCCTGGGGTAGCGGCTGCAGGGCTCCGGCAGCTATTTAATGGGCCCAGGCCTCCCGTTTCTACCTTCACTGGTTACTTAGAAGTCCCTTTAAATAGCTGCTGGGGCCCCGCCATTACTACAGGGCTCTTGGGGTTATTTAAAGGACTGGGGCAGTAGAGGCAGGGAAGCCGCAGGTCTTTAAATAGCCCCCAGAGCCCTGGGGTAGCAGGGGCTCCAGGGGCTATTTAAAGGGCCAGGGCTCCAGCTGCCTCTGCCGCCCTGGTCCTTTAAATAGCCACTGGAGCCACGCCACTTCTCCAGGGCTCCAGCGGCTAATTAAAGGTCAGGGGCAATAGAAGCAGGGGAGCCCCGGGCCCTTTAAATAGCCCCCAGAGCCCTGGGCTGCTGCTACTACCCCGGTGGGGGAGGGCAGGAGGAGGAGGAGGAGAAGGGGGGACACTTACCTTACAGGGTAGGCTGGGGCTGGCTCTGGCTCTGACCCGCTCAGCCCAGCCCTTCCATCCTAGGCCCTGCCCCTTCCGGGGGCCAGAGCTGGCCCCAGTGTACCGGTAAGTCACTCGACTTACTTTCACCCCTGAGAAAATATGACCTATGAGGGAAGATTTAAAAAATTGGTTTTCAAGGAGGAGGGAGGAAAATTCTTCTCCTTAACCTCTGAGGATAGGATAAGAAGCAATGGGCTTAAATTGCAGCAAGGGAGGTTTAGGCTGGAGATTAGGAAAAACTTCCAAACTATCAGGGTGGTTAAGCACTGGAATAAATTGCCTAGGGAAGTTGTGGAATCTCCATCATTGGAGATTTTTAAGAGCAGGTTAGAAAAACACCTGTCAGGGATGTTCTAGACCAGTGCTTCTCAAGCTATCTGATGTGGGGGACCGGCAATTTTTTTTCCAATGTGCACGCAGACTGGCAGCTGATTGCTCACAGACCAGCATCAGTCCGTGGACCAGCACTTTGAGTAGCACTGGTCTAGATAATACTTAGTCCTGCCAGGAGTGCAGGGGAATGGACTAGATGACCTCTTGAGGTCCCTTCCAGTTCTATGATTCTATGATGTATCTAGGCATAAAAAACAAGATTTATGGATCAATTCACTCAGCCCTCTAGTGGTAGAAAGTAGTCTTGAGAAGGGTTGCAGAAGGATGATGAACGCATCCGATGAAGTGAGCTGTAGCTCACGAAAGCTTATGCTTTAACAAATTTGTTAGTCTCTAAGGTGCCACAAGTCCTCCTTTTCTTTTTGCGAACCTACAACCCTCTCTCAATGGGGCGGGGGTGGGGAATCAGAGCCAGTGAGCACCACACAACTAAAAACTATCTAAAAACTATTTCCCCATGCTAATTCCCCCCCCCCCCTGCTGTTACTCACACCTTCTTGTCAACTGTTTGAAATGGGCCATCCTGATTATCACCACAAAAGCTTTTTTTCTCTTGCGGATAATAGCCCACCTTAATTGATGGGTCTCGTTAGGAGTCGGTATAGCAACCCCCATTTTTTCATGTTCTCTGTATCTATCTCTATCTATCTATCTATCTATCTCTTCCCACTGTATTTTCCACTGCATGCATCCGATGAAGTGGGCTGTAGCCCACAAAAGCTTATGCTCAAATAAATTGGTTAGTCTCTAAGGTGCCACAAGTCCTCCTCGTTCTTTACACAAAAAATAGGCTCTGCTGGCCTGGCTACACAAGGGAAAGCACACTTTCTAGGTAGCTTCATCTGATTGCAACTTTAAAACAGACCCACCCACATATATATTTGCATTCAGTAGAAAAGGATGCATGGTTTTACATCAGGAAAATAACACTAAGAAAAGTTTGGTATGACAAACTTTGCCCTTGTAATACATTTGTTAAGATAAAGACAGTAGCCGCTTCAGAATGTTCACACACACAAGTTATTTTAATGCAATTATATATTTTCTTTTTTTAGAATAAATGTATACTAATGTTATCAATCACATGATGTCAGTGCTAGTTTTTATTCTTAGATATCAGCCTGTTGCTAGATACCTTGTGACTAGAATCAGCTATTTGGAGACAGAGGGATTGTCACTTCTGGTCACATTTAGCTTTCCATCTGTGAAAGGCTGCTTTCTGCGTGTAGACCCGCAATTGCTAGGAGTGTATTTCAGTTCTGTTGTGCACAGTATAAGCCGCAGCGTACTAAGATACTCCAACATCTCAGGACCACACTTTGAAGATAGGTGCCAAAGGAAAACAGTTCAACATAAGGGGTCAATTTTTCCCCAGTCAGGGCTACAGTGTTTTGTACCCTCATCTCTCCACTGGACAAAATTTTCTCCGGTCCACCCAGGAGGCGGACCCCCCTCCAGGAGGAGGATGGGGGGTCCTGAGGCGCCCCCTCTCCAGGGTAGTGGTGGGGGGGGTGAGGCGCCCCCTCTCCAGGAGGGCGGTGGGGGGGTCTGAGGCGCCCCTTTCTAGGCGGGGGATGGGCAGGGGCTCTGAGGCGGCTCCCTTCTGGCACTACCCGGTTCAGCCGCCACGGCTCTGCGGCCCAACCAGCCTCACCCCCTTCATGTCCCGCCCCCGCCTCTGCTCATTGGCTGCATGTGACAGTAAACACGCTGCGATTGGCTAGCAATGGCTGACAGGTTAGGTTGCGCCCGGAGGGTGGCAGGTGAGTGCGGGGAAATGGCTGCGCTCTGCGATTCAGAGCAGTAATGGAGCCGCGTGCCGCGGGGCCGGTCCCGGGAAACTGGACGGGGAGGGGGGAGGTCGGTCGGTCCCGGTCCCGGTGGGAAGGGGGGAGATTGGTCGGTCCCGGCCCGCCGGGGTGAGCAGGGGTCGATCGATCCTGGGGGGGACGGGGAGGGGGGAGGTCGGTCGGTCCCAGGCCGTCGGGGGGAGGCCGGGGTCGGTCCCGGGGCGGAGTGAGGAGGGGGTTGGTCGGTCGGTCCCGGGGGGGGGGCCCGAGGCGGCGGGGCGGGGACGGGGAAGGGGATGAGGCCGGGGTCGGTCCCGAGGAGGGGGTTGGTCCCGGGGGGGGCCCGAGGCGGCAGGCCGGGGTCGGTCCCGGGGCGGAGTGAGGAGGGGGTTGGTCGGTCGGCCCCGGGGGGGGGCCCGAGGCGGCGGGGCGGGGACGGGGAAGGGGATGAGGCCGGGGTCGGTCCCGAGGAGGGGGTTGGTCCCGGGGGGGGCCCGAGGCGGCAGGCCGGGGTCGGTCCCGGGGCGGAGTGAGGAGGGGGTTGGTCGGTCCCGGGAGGGGTCCTGATGCGGCGGGGGGGGTCGGTCCCAGGGCAGGGCGGGGGGTTGGTCCTGGGCCGTCGCTGCTGCGTGTGGAGGGAGGGCGCGGTTTTGGCGGGGCTGAGGGACTATGTCTGGGGCGGGGGCGCGGTGTACCCGGGGCCCCAGCTAGCTCGCAGACCCTCGCCGCCGGCCACGGGGTGTGGTTTGGGGTTGTCCCCCACCTCAGTCAGAGGCTGGGGGAGCAGGTCACCCTGGCCTCCACTGGCTGCGCCCCTTGGTGCCGGCCTCTGGCCACCTCTGCTCCCTTCACTCCTTTCCTCTTGCGCTCGCTACCTCTGCATCTCCCAGAGCTCTGGCCGGTTTGGGGAGCCAGGAGGTGTGAGCTGGGCACCAGGCTCATGGCTTTATAGGAGGACGCTCCCTATTATCCGCAGCCTGACAGTCACTGCCTGGGTTGCTGCTGAAGCCCTCTGGGATTCTTTGAGATGGGGGGGAGCTGATCCCCCAACAGTCTTTCAGGGCTCTCCTCTGAAACAGCTGTCATTCACCTGCGGACTGGCCAGCTTTTGAAGGGTATCGGTGCCAAAAACTGCTATAATGGGCTTCCTCCGCTGTCAAAGTCTCTCAAGCATGAAATCAATAATACTCAAGTTTAACAGAGGTTTGAAATTCCATTAAATGCACAACAAACAATTTCTGCTGTGCCACAACACTGCAAACTGCTCCAGTCCTGCTACTCTGGAATCTCTTTGTTAGGTCTTTATTTGACCCTCATGAGGTTAACTTAAAATAGTAGGAGAATTGGGCTCTTACTGCAAAGGTTGACACTAGTGGACAGTCCAGAACATATGTAACTTGAGCCCATCCCCTTCAATCTGCAGGCCCTCTTACATTTTCCTGTTCAAATCTTTATTGGTGTAGACAAATCTTTGAGTGGGCTAAGACTTGTGAGGGGTTTGTGTGGAGAGAGCCCTTGTTCAAATTTCTAATTGTGGACTTGCTTAGTGTTCAGTGGTTTGGAGTGCATCACCAGAGTGGCAGAAGAATCAGCATAACCAAGATTCAGGCAAACCCGGGTGGTGTGTGAAGCTGAAGGAGAAATACTTTGCATTTATTTTGAAAGTAGCAATGACCTTCCTTGACAGGTTTTGAGAAGTCAGGTGTGTCCAGGGTCTTCCCCCTGAAGCGATGTCCTTTTTGGAGCACTGTGTGCTGTTGTCTTTGCTGAGAAGATCAGTAAGGTTAGAAACCAAGCCTTACCCTATGCCGTGGCCCGCTTCCTACGCGGTATGGGTGTGGTCAAGGAAGGGGCCCTTCTCTCCACTTTGAATGGCAGGGAGCAGCGGTTCGGGGTCCCTTTAGCTCTCCAGAAAAAACAGTGAAGTTCCACTCCTGTTGGGAGGAACAGCAGTGGCAGCAGGGGTCCTCTCCTGCCTTGGCAGAGAGGAAGGAATGGCAATAAGGGGTGGTGGTTACCCCAGCAATGAAGGCGTGTCTGTCTGAGGAGAGCAGTGTGTCTAGCCACTTCTTCTTCCCCTTCCACATGGACCTTCTCTAGTCTAGGATTTAAAGTTATGATATTAACATGTTGGGTAACGTTACACTCTTAAATCCTAGTCTAGACAAGGCCAAACAGTTCTCTGCTAGTGGTGTTGGTGAGGCCCCCAAAGTTTTGGGTCATGGAGTTCACTACCCCATTGAGGTGCCTGCAACAGTTCACCTCCTGAGCTAATATAGACTGTGCAGATTTCAGCAGACATCACTACATCTGCTACTCATTTTACCTCTTTTAGGTTTGTCCTCACAATCATGAGGGCTAGAAACTCATTTTTAAATGAAAGCTGAAATGCTGAAGGTATCCTGTGACTTCAGGAGCTGGGGTTTTAGGCCTATAATCTATGCCTTTAAGATGGCTTTGGTTAGAGCGACACTCTTGGACCAAACAAAAATATCAAGTTGAGAGCAGAAAGCATCTGCTGCCTTTGCTGAGTTGGATTGTGTCTCATGCTGGTGCATGCTGGTGATCTTTCATGGGGAGAGGGACTTGGAATTATAACCTGCAAATGGGGCCCTTATCAATGAACCAATTATCAATACTTCCTTTTGTGGGAATGCCCACTCGACTATTTTATTATTAAGCATTTATATTATGTTAGTGCTTAAAGGAAATGAAGAATGGCCTAGTGTGGATAAGGCACTACCGGTGGAGTCAAGAGACCTGGATTAAATTCCCAGCTCAGTCAGACGTCCTCTGCGACTCTGGATAAGTCGCTTTCTCTGCCCTGTGTTACAGAGCTATTGTGAAGATCAAGTCTTCAAATGATTGAGAGGCTTAGATGCTGTGGTAGTGAGGGCTATATAAATACCAAGACAGGAATGCTGCAATCAGGGTGTGTGGTCCCATACAGAGACTGTTTCTGTCCTGGAGATTTTATGATCGAGAAGACCAAGGTGGATTTGATTTAAATGAAATTGATTTTAATCATGATTTAAATCACTAGTCACAAAGACTCGATTTAATCATGGATTTCTACATAAAAGTGCATTCTTGTTGGTTGTTATAACCTTAATACATAGTCTTCACAACTCGGCGATAGATGAGACCCAAACTGGGTCTCTCTTATGGCCTGCTGCCATTATAGGTTTTCCCTTCTAGTGAGAGAATGGTATGGTAGATCTCAATCAATGAAGGCTACACTCGAGAAAGACCTCAAGACTTCTGGAATATGCTGCTCAAACAGTTTCACTTTTGTTTCTGCTGCCTGTCCCTCCCTTCTCACATTTATCTCCAGACTTCTTCTCCTTGTCCAGATCGATTCCACCCCTAACAATCTTCTATTCAGTGAACTTTTTGAAACTTTGCACTTTTAGAGAGAGGTAAGAGATTGACTCTGTGTACACAAATTTGCAGAGGGACAGTAGGGTTGAGGTCTGTTATTTCTCAGCTCTGTATAGTTGTTTGTTTGTTTTTTATTTAAAAACATTTTTGCTGTTAACAAGCATGTTATCTCTGGAGACACAAATCCACAGTTTGAGAACTGCAAAACTAAGCATCTCTGATGGTATCTTCTAGACGTAGCACTGAGTCCCATTGGGTAGATAGAAAGATTAACCTAAATAATCTATACAGAAGCCCCTGGAGCCCCATAAAATTGGGTCTCTAATCTGTGAACGATTGGAATTTATTTACAAAACTTTTTTTAAACATTACATGAATATATTGTCTCATACTATAGAATTAGAAATTATAATACCTATTCCATGATGAGATATCTTTGAGCTATCATGTATCTTATCTTTAGATGGGTTTTTTCCTCAAAAAGCATTTTATTAAAAAATCCAATTTAAATTAAAAAAAATTATTTTTTTTTTAAAATCATTGATTTTTATCCACCCTGGAGAAGACACACATTGACAAAGTGTTGGCAATGGCTATATAATACAAAAGCAATTGCATATGGTGTGCCATGGTTCCACCTCTGCTAGAGAAAAAGATCTTGAAGCCAAGGATTAATCCAGTTACATGGTTTCAGGCCTTCATTTTCTGGGAGAGGGTATCTGATAGAAACTTTACATGGGGCTGATGTTGGTGTCAGTGTAATGGGTGCCCAATTGTCTTTGCAGACTGCTGGATGAAATTATCCCAGTCTGTAGATCATGGTGATGTAAATTTTATCTAAATTAAGTGCAGTGCATTCCCTTAAAAAATGTCTGTCTCCTACTCCTGTCTACTTCTCACTGCTTCATTGTAACTGGTGGAGTATCAGAGGGAGTGCTAATATCCACCGGGCATCATCAGTTTGTCACTGATGCTACTCAGAGCAGGTCTAGATGACATGGTGGTAAAAGAGCCAGTGGCGGCCCGGGCTCTGCTGGTGCACCTACTGTAGCTATCGTTGTTGGAGCTGGGCTGGCAGTGTTCATGCAATGATGAGAGGAGTTTTAGGGGTTGGAGTGGGTTAAGGTGACATGGAGGCCTGGAGACGGAGGCGGCTGCATATAACAGCTCTCTGGGGTTTGGTCTGGCCCTAGCATAGTAATAGTTATCCACCTAGAGGAGAGCCAACTTGCTGCTGCTGCTGCTGGCTGCTTCTTGCTCTTCTCAATCTGTGTTCCCCTTGACCTTAGTGCAGCATTTGACATGGTGGCCCACTCTCTTCTCTCGAACTCGGCTTTCTATGGTGCTTCTGTTCCTGGCTCTCTCCCCTCTGTCTCCATAATTATAGTTCCTGTGCACCAAAATCCTTCCTTTATGGAATCCTACTAGGTTAAATTCTTGGGCCTTTGCATTCTGTCTACCTGCTCACTCTCTGTCATCACTTTATAATTCTAAAGAATACCTACTGCTTATACTCAACTGTACCTATCTTCCAGCAGCTTTAATAATTCCACACGCTGGGCCGTCTTGGCCTGGTAAAATTATGGCTTCATCTCTTGCGAGCTAAATGTCTGAGCCTATAGTAACTCTCCTGAGTAAGAGAAACCTCCTCAAGTACCAGTCCATCTCTTCTATCACCCATTTGCATTCACTGCAAATTATAACAAACCAAATTAAGCTATATGGGTGTAAAGCACTCTTCTACTGATTTGAGTCTCCACGCAGGAAGGCTGCACTGAATTAATTAAATTGATTTTGATTGCTGTGATTTCTCTGTGAAACCTGGGTCTCCTAGATAGGAGTCTGCAGAAGTGGAGAGTAGTTGAGTTGTTTCCTGGTCACGGCCCATTTAATGTGTGTGGAAGGCTTGTGGCGCCGTGAAACTACTTTTAAAGTAATGGTCCAAGATTGCAGCCAGACAGAATGGATGAAAATAACAATTATTTAAAGAACAACCGTGTTGGATTTAAAGCTATTTTTAATTGAACCTTTTTAAAAATTTGTGTTTAAACTGTGTGGAAAAACTATGCCTGCCTGGGGAGTGCATACAAAGGGGTGCCTATTTTTTTGTAATTGAGCTCTAAGTGACCTACTTATGATTTAGATCTCAGGAAATCTTGACTTCCAGTCACATGCTCTAAATATTGCTTCCCATTCTCCATGGGGTGTCTTGAAATTCTGCTACCCCCCACCATGCTAACTTAACTGCCTTGTGTGATTTGTCTTTTTGTTTTTTTTGTAGGCCTTCCTGACTGGCGAAGGGATTGAAGCTTGGGGATTGGGAAGCAGTTTTCATTCTCTCCTTAGCTCCCCCCCACCCTCTTGAGTATCAGCTGGTGTCCTCAAGGATGGGAGATTGATGTAGTCAGCAGTCTGGAACGTACAGCATTGTAAGGGCTAAGTTTCATCACATCCAGCTCATTAACTTCCGCAATGACACCATTCCCCTCCCAACTAGTGCAGATGGATTAATTGCATATTGGAGGTGCCTGTTTGAAATGGCACTGGATGCTGTGCTCCCCCAGCCTGCTCTTGGGGCACTAATATCATTGGCTTCTGCCCCCACCCAGCCTAAAGTCGTCTTCCTCCAGCCCCAGGCACCTTCCACCAGTACTGCTATTACATTCCTGGGTTCATTCACACAGCACTAGTCCGGTCCCACCCACCCTAGGCTCTCTTCGGTAGCATCAGCCCTGGCTTGCTCCCCATTGTGGGTTCTTTTTTATCCTGGTTTGTACATGATGATTCCAGAGCGGGATGGTCGGCCACCCAGGCTGTAATGTCGTCCCTGACGACCTCCCATGAGAGCGAGAACTCCACTCCCAGGTTTTTTGTTGGTACCAGAGATGATGAGACAGACTTTCTGGGATCAAACATGAAGACAGATGAGATCGATTTCTTTGAGGACGATGAGGAGTCAGAGTCGGTAAGTAGGTCCTGATGCTATGGAGTGGGGTGCTTGTGTGTGTCCCATGTCCAGCTTTCTTCTCAGTTGCTTAGTTTTTACATGTGTGGTTACTTTTGAGGTTCCAGGATGTCACAACCTGCAGGCCATACAGACCAGGCAGTGTACATAGTAGTATGGAAATGTCCTAGATCCGCATCACTAAGGCTATGATTTTCTCACAGAGATCATGGAAGCCATGGAATTGGTGACTTCCTCTTCAGCTCCTGGGAGCTGCAGGGTCTCTCTGGCAGGGCCCCCCTGTAGCTCCTGGCTGCAGCAAGGGAACCCTGGAGTTCCAGGCCACCTGCGATGGGGCCCCCAGAGCTCTGAGCTGTCCAGGGGTGATGGGGGGAGCCCGGAGCTGAGCCCCCCATTTTGTCACAGATATTTTTAGCAAAAGTTATGAACAGATCTCAGGCTTCCATGAGTTTTTCTTTATTGCCCGTGACCTTTCCATGACTTTTACTAAAAATATCCATGACAAAAATCTTAGCCTTACCCAACACCAAATGCAGCACGATTGCTCCACTGTTCTCCACGTAATGCTCGGGCAAATTCTAGGGTTTTCTCTTTCAGGTCCTTTAAATCGTGGTAGCAACAGGGTGGGCCTGGCTGCTTCACCTTTATATTGGATCATAGATCATCTGTACCCTGATATTACAGGCTGCAGAAAAGAGTAATCTCCTTCTGCTTGTGACTGCTTTCTTTTGCCTCTGTTTGCAAACCCCCTGACTGGCCTCTCTCCCAACCTCCTTTGTAAGTGGCATTAATTCAGAGGCACAGGCACTGCTGTACCTTTTCCTTCCTTTGGAGCTCTATTACCCCTTTATCGTTCTTAGTTACTTGAAGAAATTCACCATGAATTTCCATGCATTTCAATTTCCACCATGCAGACAGATGGCACTGAAGTTACCACATGATGGTGTTTTCTGTGTGGCGCTGGCTGGGGGCCCTCTGGGGGGCTTTGCAGGACTTCCATCTGTAGCTTTATGGGTTCTGACCCTTTGGCCTCGGGTGTGTGATATGGGTTGAGCCTCTGAGGGTTAATGCAGACAAGTCTTGTACCATAAATAGAAGGGGGAGCTGTGTTCACATGAAGTGTGGTGAGGGACTGGATGGGAATAAGCAGAATGTTTTCTTATGTGAAAATGATGAAGTAGCTCCCTAGAGATTTCTCTGTCTCTCTTGCTGCTGGAGGGAGGGTGTCAAAACTGACAGGGTTTCAAGATGTTTTCTTGATATCTGGTTTATTAATGTGGTGGTTGGGGGCATAAGGGATTTGAATCTCTTGATCTCTCCTCTTGCCATATTGTCCTGGATTGTAGTGTTCATGTCACTGCTTCATATTTGCCTGGGGCACATAAGATCCTAGATGGAGGTTGCAGAGCATTTCCTATTGTAAGTATTTCCTTTAACATATTGGTGTGGGTCAGTGACCATTACAAGGAGAAGAGAGAAAAATTGTTCTCCTTAACCCCTGAAGATAGGACAAGAAGCAATGGGCTTAAATTGCAGCAAGGGTGATTTAAATTGCAGCAAGGTTGGACATTAGGAAAAATTTCCCAACTGTCAGGGTGGCTAAGTACTGGAATAAAGTGCCTAGGGAAGTTGTGGAATCTCCATCATTGGAGATTTTTAATAGCAGGTTAGACAAACACCTGTCAGAGATAGTCTAGATAATACTTAGTCCTTCCATGAGTGTGCAGGGAACTGGACCAGCCCTTCCAGCCCTGCGATTCTATGATTCTGTCTCTTCTAAATACCCCAGAAGCTTATTGTCAAAATCCTTCTAAACTAATAAGATGGTGTGACGTTATTGACATAACCTGGGACCGTATAGATTATGGGCATCAAGCAGACCTGACACCAACTTGTCTGGGTGTCACCCAGAAGCATAGCATAAGTTTGAAATACAGACAGTACAGAGCCAATATTCATACCTTCAACTATAAAAATGGTACACACATACAGATAACATAATCATAACCAACAAACCATAACCTTGTTTTAGATACCTCATTTGACCCTCTTTATATAAGATTTTTTGCCACTACAGGACCTTGGTTGCAACAATGATCTATATGTTCCCAGTTATGTCAATAGCATCACAGATGGTTTCTCTGAAGATCCCATTTGTGCAGGATTCTGACTCCCGGGTCTAAGCTCTTTATTAAGAGACCAGTAGAACTCCTCTGACTCTTTTAATGGTTTTTACCCTTGCGGCCAGTGATAGTGGGAGTAGAGTGCTAGCCAAGCCCCTTACCGAATGCTACTCCCATGTGTAGATGTTGACCCTTGAACGTTCCAGTCAGTCCCTACTCTTTCCTTGCTTCTGTTGGCAAAGAAGCTCCCCGCAGGAGGCTGGCCTCATCATCTCTGCTCCAGTCCTTCTAAAAGCATACTGCCATGCCTCATCAGGTAGAAACATTGGCACAACAAGGGCCAAGCTATTTAAAAAACAGTCATTCTAGCAGCTGCACTGGCTGTGACTGCTGGAGTCAGGTTTGCAGAGAATTCTCATTCTGACTCCTAGTTTTCATACACTCTTAATCTGAAACATTTGCATTTATCTGAATTCTCCTGTTTGTGGTATCTTGTCATAGGGGACTTAAAAAAAAAAAAAAAAAAAAAAAAAAGAGAGAGAGAGAGAGAAAAGGGATGGGAGGGGTGTTTGCGCAAATTTTCTTGAGTTCTTTTGGTGTTACTGGAGGGGAATAGGGGAGGAAGTTACCCACAGTTTTTAAGAATAAAAAAAAAATTATAAGCATTTTTGCAGATTCAGCCCATGAACTTTTTGGTAAAACTGCTTTTAAAGATGGCAGTTCCTAACTGCAGAATGAGTGCTGTGTGGAAAGGAGCATGTGCAAATCCTCATGCTTGTCCATGGTCTGTGTTTACTTGGCTGTGTATGTGCTTGTGTCACCAATGTGTATGTGTGCAAATCACTTTTTGCATGTGTATGCAAAGAGGAGATGTTAGAACCACATATTAGATCTCTCCTTTTATAAGCTTGTAATGCTTTAGAGAGTGACTCTGATGCTAGTTTCAGAGTAGCAGCCGTGTTAGTCTGTATTCGCAAAAAGAAAAGGAGTACTTGTGGCACCTTAGAGACTAACACATTTATTAGAGCATAAGCTTTCGTGAGCTACAGCTCACTTCATCGGATGCTAGTGTAGGTGTTCAGAGATAGGAGGGAGAATCTTCCGTGTGCTGGAGAATCGGGTGTTTTAATATGCTTTTAATAGTTTCCACCTGCTGAATCCTGTGTCGTGGGTGGGATCTAAAGAGAGAATGAAGCATGTGTGTGGGTTGGGGAAAGCCCCATGTCTGTTCACAATTGCTGCCTCTATATGCCATTTGCAATTTGAATACATTGAGCAAGCTGGCTCAATAACAAGCTTCCTGCTTCTCCCCTCAGCCTCCAGAACGGCAGATTGTGGTCGGAATCTGTGCCATGACCAAAAAGTCCAAGTCAAAGCCCATGACCCAGATCCTGGAACGTCTGTGCAAGTTTGAGTACATCACAGTGGTGATCATGGGTGAAGATGTCATTCTGAACGAGCCAGTGGAGAACTGGCCTCCTTGTGACTGCCTCATTTCCTTCCACTCTAAAGGTAAAGGTCTGTGGCAGCCCCTGCCCCATAGGCCTGGCAGCAGGGAACTTGCATTAATAGCACCTTTTGCTGTTTTTCAGGATTCCCTCTGGATAAGGCAGTTGCTTACGCCAAGTTGTGCAATCCGTTTCTGATTAATGACCTTGATATGCAGTATTACATCCAGGACAGGTAGGGGTTCAGTGCCTGGAGAATCTCCTTCCTTCCCTTCCTTCAGGGTGAACTGCCTGGCTGACTCCTGGTCTCCCTCAGAGTGCTGTACAAATGCTGCTGCTGCTTCACCTTCCATGTACTAGTGGGGGTAGAATGGATGGAGGGGCCTTGGTTGCCTCTATTTAGCAGGTTTCTGGGACATGATCTCCTCATAACTTCCAGGTGGGATGATGTAAGGGGAAGGAATGGACTTGCTCTGATGGAAGCAGGTGTATTTTGATATTTCCTGATTAGTACAGTGTGTGGGAGGGGCAGAGTGAAGTAGGACAAGGGAGTGAGCTCACACAATGAGAGATTGGAGTGATTAGTGAGGACAGATCAGATCCTGGTGTATGGAAGCAGGGAGTGGCAGCAGCAAGGGCAGGTGAGATTCTGGGGATGGGGTGGGAACAGCCAACATTTTTGTAGCTAAGTGCCAAAAGGTTAGACTCCTGGAGACTTAGCACTTACTTAGGGGGTCTGAGCACTTGCAACTCCCAGGAACACCAGCTGATTTGTGGGTGCCCAACGCCTAACAAATTCAGGCTGTATATCTAAATATGGATTTAGAGGTCAGAGTAGGCAGCAAGGTTTGAAAACTTTGGCCTTGGATGTTTAGGGGCTAGAGTGTCACACCCAGCCCTCCCCTCCAAATTTGCATTCCCAAAACGCTGCCCTGGAGTTGTGTGACTGACATGCCCTCAAGCTCTGATTGGCAGATGCAAAGAAGGTAGTTATTGGTGTGAAAACCATAGCTTCCCCATTTGGGACCCATGAGTGTGAGGACTTTGCTGCTGTTGGGTGTCCCTGACCAGGGTGGAGGTTTCTTGTGGTATGGTCTCTACCACGCTTACTTGTTGCTGTCCAGTGCTGGAGGGTGTCGAAGGTGGTGCTCTGCTGTGCCTAGGTGTCCAGGTTGGGTGGGTGCTGGTGAGTAGGATGGGCACCCAGCTACCATTAGATTGTGACAAAGTGGGAATATTTTGTAATATTTTTGAGTCCTGTTTGTGCCTCAGTTTCCCCTATATGCTACATTGTTACCCAGTGAGGTGGAAAAGGACTGTTTGCTCTCAGGGCAGGCTGAGTGACATAGGTCAGGGTGCTGCCCAGCTGTCTGGGCCTTAGTCTCCATATCAGTGGAGCATCTGAGAAGCCAGTGGCAAATCCAGTTGCCAGGACGTTGACACCTAGCAAGCAATGACCCAGAGGGATATGGACTTCCCCACCTCTACTTAGGGAAGCTGAACAACAACCCCCAGCTTGAGATCAAAGGACAGGAGAGGCATGAGGTGGGGGATAAGAGCTGGCAGCTGAAAGGAGTTGGGGCTCTCACCTGGTCTGATGCAGGAGATCAGACAGCAAGACAGACTGAGCTTGAACCAAGGGGTTCACTGCAGCATGGCTGGGCTTGGGCTGGCCAGAATGGACTGTGCTTTAACCTTCAGTTCTCTATACTACCCTAAAGCCTCCCTAAGCTGTGTTCCAATTGATTAATAAACCTGACTGTTTTTAGAAAGTTGTGAGTGTCACTACAAATGCTGGGTGAGGTGCATTAATTCCCTAAGAGTGTACAAGTCTCCATCAGGAGTCTGAGTTGGACTTGCTGCATGGTGCTTACGGTGGGAAGCAGGGGGGCTGCAGGCTCAGAGGTACAGTCTTAGGAGGTGGGGAAGCTCCGTGGCTTACCCTGGAGGAAGAGTGAGACCCCCTAGGAGATCTGGCACACTGAAGGCCAAGAGACCTCCAAGAGACCGGGAGCCATAGCACTAGTCCTGTGGATCCATGACATAGGCATCCTAAAAAAAGAAAAGGAGTACCCGTGGCACCTTAGAGACTAACAAATTTATTAGAGCATAAGCTTTTGTGAGCTACAGCTCACTTCATCGGATGCAAGTGAGCTGTAGCTCACGAAAGCTTATGCTCTAATAAATTTGTTAGTCTCTAAGGTGCCACGGGTACTCCTTTTCTTTTTGCGAATACAGACTAACACGGCTGCTACTCTGAAATAGGCATCCTAGTTCAGGATGGGCAATGCTTTGCTGCTCACAGGCATTCCAATCAGGGATGGGAGGTAGACATCTCTGGGCAGGTGCATGGCCTCTCTTAGTGTCATGACTGGGGCTTGGGCAGTCAGGCGCAGTGGTCACACAATGTGGCATGCTTAGTGACAAGAGTAATGGCTGTTAGAGGCTAGGAACAGCTCCGACAGTCAGGAACCAGGGGTCAGAGCTGGGGTCAGGAATCCAAGAGCAAGCCGAGAGGCAGATCCATTGCTACAGCTGGCAAGGGGGTCCACCTTGCTGCATAGGCATTCCTGGAACTCCTCTTGGGCTTCAGTGGGACGGCTGGACCAATAAGGGACCTCAAGGAAATCTGTTGGTCTGGGCTTTCAAGGTGTAACTTCCTGTCATGTCTGTCTATGTGGTGATGCCTGTGGTCCTACCATGGCTCCCGGGTGGTGGCATGAGAGTGCCAGCCATCCTGCAGACCTGGGTTCTAGTCCCATCCATTCTGAATCTCAAACATAGACCTTGTTGTATTCTCTCTACTTAGTGATAAATCTCCAAGTTTTGTGTCGAGGTCACAGCCATGACCTTTCTGCCTATTGTGTTGGCTGCCGCTGACTTCTTGCCCTGTCCCTGCAGGCGAGAAGTGTACCGGATCCTGCAGGAAGAGGGCATAGACTTGCCCCGCTATGCTGTGCTTAATCGAGATCCTGATAAGCCGGATGGTGAGTGTACCCAGGAGGCAGTGGGTGTGACAGATGGCAAGTTCATCTTCCCAGAGAGCTCCGCTTTAGGTGGCTTGGCCTCGGAAGAGTCTGGGAATAGAGCTCGGGTACACAGGGATACTGATGCTTCTCAATCTCCATTTACAAACAAACTAGTGTGCCTGGCTCCCCTGTCTGCCCTTGGTTACCAAGGCCTCAGAGGGCCAGCCTGATGCTATTCCCAAGTATCCTGTGCAGCACACCCCAAATGCCTGGGCAGTGTGGCTGTGATCAGAGCTGACTCCACCAAAGGAGTGCTGCCAAGGATGGTGCTAAAAGGGACTTGCTGTTAAAGATCAGACCTTAGTGGCAAGCCTGAACAGACATGATTCGCAGTCTATGCTGCTGACCTGGATGTGGGGTAGAGGAATGAGGTGGGGAGGGAGTGGTGAGCTGGATCCTCTGAAGCGGGCTTTCCTCTTTCCTGACCTGCTCCTGCTGTGCTTTGTCTGCAGAGTGCAACCTAGTAGAGGGAGAGGACCAAGTGGAGGTGAATGGAGCCGTTTTCCCAAAGCCGTTTGTAGAGAAGCCAGTCAGTGCGGAGGATCACAATGTTTATATTTACTACCCAACTTCGGCAGGTGGGGGCAGCCAGAGGCTCTTCCGGAAGGTGAGGGGAACTCCATTTGCCACTGGCCATTGACTGTGGGGTAGACACTACAGAGCGTGCCTGTCGGCCTATAGATAGAACTCCCATGTGCCTTGAGGCCAGAGGTGCACCACCGGAAGGAAAGTCCTTGGGTCTAGGAAATGGTTGTGGGGCCTCCTGGAGGGAGTGGTGGGGGAATCTGGTTTCAAGCTGACTGAGATTTTGTTGCTTGTTAAATGCAAACACCTATTAATGCCATGTTAAGAACGTGTTGTTAAATCACAGTGAGTCAGGAATTGCTGAAGAAACGGTTCCAGCAGCAGTGCCTATGTGCTCAATCACACCACACACAGTAATAGAACAGCCCAAAAAAACCCTAGTAGATTTAAAAAAAAAAAAAATGTTGCTCAAGTGCTCATCCCATCAACATGATCACTAGAGGTCATGGATAGTACCAGCTAATGCAGTTTTCATTCAGGATGCCTTAGCACCCAAACTTCATGCTGGGTGTATCTACGCTACAGAATTAACTCCAGTAGTCTACCCTTGAATGATTTCCTTGGAGGTTAACCTATCACGAGGGAGAGTGTCCACCCTACAGAATAACAGCTGAGTGCTGGTGGATCCATGTTGGAGCTCTGCTCACTTGTGTGGCAGTGCTAGGACTTCTGGAGGCACATCTAAAGGTTTCCTACCCTGCACATCACCAATCCCTCTATGAATACTGTGTCTCACCCTGGTGCGCACTCTGCTCTTCACGTCTGGTGTCACTCTTGAGGCTTTACTTGTTTGTTTTTATCCCTTCCCCCATGCTTTGTCTGGTTTTGTTTAGCTTGTGCATTCTTTAGGGCAGGGAGCACCTTTTCCTCCAGGTTTTAAATATGCCTAGCACAATCCAAATACTAAATTGTCAAACAAAGACTATTTAAGTACTATTCAAGTACTCCTTTTCTTTTTGCGAATACAGACTAACACGGCTGCTACTCTGAAACCAAAGACTATTTAATGACAGTTAAGGTTGCATCAGAATATGCTCCACCCACCCAAAACCTTCACAACATGGAAATAGGTTGGGGGAAAGACTTGTGCATTTTTTTTTCCCACCTTTATATTGCCTACAGTGCTGTTAACGCTACACTCCAGCACTCCATATGGCTTTCACTTCTTTTCCTAGTAGCAGCCATGTTAGTCTGTATTCGCAAAAAGAAAAGGAGTACTTGTGGCACCTTAGAGACTAACAAATTTATTAGAGCATAAGCTTTCGTGAGCTATAGCTCACTTCATTGGATGCATTCACCAGCGTATCAAAGATGCACAATAATTCATTTACTTCTGTATCAACTTGTATCAATAGATGACCACATCTGACTCCCACGTTCCATGCAGCGAGGAAGTTATTCTGCCTTAGCAAAGTTGAGGGCACTGCTGAAATTTTGCATTAATGACTTCTTGTTTTTGCATTTCCCTGACTGACATCTAAGTTGGGGGTTTATTGTCTTAGTCAATGATATGAGTAGTGAACTGCATGGGAATTTAAACAGAGGATAGATGAGGTTAGGTTTGAACTTTTGGTCTCCTTTTTTTTGCCCTCAGAAGTGAGTGGTGGTGTTCACATATGACAGATTTGCTGTCAAATTGGCAAGTTTGGCATAGCACATGAACTTTCAGTTATGGGTAAAAAGTTATAAAATGCTCTATAGACAAGCGTGGCAATTGTATAGCTGGTATTTTGAGCAATTGGTGCATTAAGAGCAGCAATTTGGCTGGAGTGCTGTAGGTTTCTTGCAGAAGGAGATACAAAAAGGTGAGATGTGAAAATGCCAAGAGGTGATTTTTGAGCTCTTGTTCTCTCTGTATTGAGTTACTTTTCCTCAAACCACCAAGAAATTCAAATAGTGTCAATTTACATTTTGTGGATTGGTTTTTATCATATCAATACAATTTTTTTAAAAAGTAAAAGTTTAAAGTTTCCTTTAAATTGAAAACTTGTGACTTAGTATGAATTATGGAGTTAATACTAGCACCTTCATAACTACAATATGTGGCAGCTATTATCCAATAAGTTCTTTTAATGTGCTGGGGACAATGTCTTGTTTCAGCAGGTGGAGGAAGTAATTAGGGGACAGCCACTTTAGATTTGATTCTGACAGACATAGAGGAATTGGAATTAGTTGTGATTGAAGGTTGAAGGCATTTTGGATAAAAGTGATCATGACATGATAGATTTAATGGTTCAAAGGAAAGGAAGGAGTGAGAGCAGCAGAATGATGATGGATTTCAAAAATACAGAATTTACAGACTCAGAATTGGTAGATTTTCTTTTCATGGGACCTTACCTAAGGGGAAAAGTTGTTCAGGAGAGCTGACAGTTTCTCATAGATAATAACGGCAGAACAGCAAAAAGGAAACCTATAAAATGTGGAAACATGGACAAATTGCTAAGGATAAGTATGAAAGAATAGCACAAGAATGTAGTGACCGAATTGGAAAGGCTATGGCACAAAATGCATTATCTACAGCATGGGACATAAAAGGACATAAGAAGAAGAGGTTCTATAAATATATTAGGAGCAAGAGAAAAATAAAAGTGTAGGTCCACTATTTAGCAAGGAAGGAGACCTAATAACAGATGATGTCAGAAAGGCTGAGAGAAAAGCAGTACTTGTGGCACCTTAGAGACTAACAAATTTATTAGAGCATAAGCTTTCGTGAGCTACAGCTCACTTCATCGGATGCTGAGGTGTTTAATGTCTAACTTGCTTCAGGCCTCACTAAAAAGGTTAATTGTGACCAGATGCTTAGCACAATTAACATTTAACAACGAGAAAGGAATGCAAGCCAGAATAGGGAGCGAACAGGTTAAAGAATATTAAGGTAAATTAGATGTATTCAAGTTGTCAGGGCCTGACCAAATTCATCCTCGGGTACTAGTTGAAGCAATCTTGGAATTGTTAGCGATTATCTTCGAGAACTCATGGAGGATGGGTGAGGTGCCAGGGAATGGAAAAGGTCAAACACAGAGTCTGCCTTTAAAAAGGGGAACAAAGAGTACATAGGGAATTATAGACCAGCCAACTTAACTTGATACCTGGAAAGATACTGGAACATATGATTAAAACATCAATTTGTAAGCTCCTGGAGGATAGAGTAATAATAACAGTCCATATGAATTTATCAAGAACAAATCACACTAAACCAACCTAATTTCCAAACCCATGAGGGATTGTCTGGGTTTACTTGGCCTTGCCTCAGTGCTGCAGACTGGATTAGATGACCTCTTGAGGTCCCTTACACTCTTGCATTTCTGTGATTTCATACCCAGTTTCAAGGGTCCCATTCCATTCCCTTTTGCTGCAGCCTTTTGGATTAGGTTGTTCCCAAGGAAATGCTATTGCTTACATTTCCAAGCTCTTGTGTGGCTGAATTTGATTTTATTTAAACTTCCCATTTAGCTCGTTGTTAGGCAGAGTCCAAACAGTGGAACACTTTATCATGAAAGAGGAGAGTTTGAAGGGAAAGTACTTTTCCCTGTGTGCTGCTAGGTGGCTTGCTGTGTGTTTATATGAGAGAGAGACACTTATCCACCGTCAAGCAGACTGACAAACTAATAAGTGCTGTTAGGGTGCCTGGCCTGTGTGGTTCTTCACTCTTTTTTTCCCCCTGCAGCAATGGATCCTGCATGAGCATATTTTAGCTCACACTGAACACCTCCCTTTTTACCTCCTTTTGAGGTTCTCTTCATCTTTTGTTTTCAGATCGGTAGCCGGAGCAGTGTTTACTCTCCTGAAAGCAGTGTACGGAAAACAGGCTCGTACATTTACGAGGAGTTCATGCCTACAGATGGCACTGATGTCAAGGTGAGGAGAAGGCTGGAGTGAAAGTGAGGGATGGCTGCCTCCTTGGCCAGACCTTGGGCAGCTGTGGTCTTAGTAGTCTAAGAACTCTGCTGAGAACTCTTTGGAGTGTTCCCTCCGGAGAGTCACTGACATCTCTGCCTGATCAGGGTGAGGATTTAATGCTTGTCTGCTTCAGACATTTAAAGAGGAGAGTGTGTGGCACCAAACCTCCTTCCACTTCTCCATATGTCTGCAGCCCAGCTGTGTCCTGGTGGGTTCCAGTTAGTTTGTCTGCTCAGCTGTAACTTTTTGGAACCTGGCTAGATAATCCGGTGATACAGGCCACCTAGCTCACCACTGTCTCTGCCCAGGTGTACACAGTTGGGCCGGATTATGCCCATGCGGAAGCCCGGAAGTCCCCTGCTCTGGACGGGAAGGTTGAACGGGACAGTGAGGGGAAAGAAATCCGCTATCCGGTCATGCTGACTGCCATGGAGAAGTTAGTTGCCAGGAAAGTCTGTGTTGCCTTTAAGGTTTGTGCATCTCCCATTCTGTAAGAGTAACAGACTGTTCCCTGAAACATCCTGTTTGTGCCCCAGGCATCCACTTATGCCACAGCCTGTCACCCCAGTGGCCCGGACACCCCTGTGGC
The DNA here is from genome assembly GCF_009764565.3 of Dermochelys coriacea. NCBI lineage: Eukaryota > Metazoa > Chordata > Testudines > Dermochelyidae > Dermochelys > Dermochelys coriacea. The sequence continues at coordinate 85,890,018 of NC_050077.1, forward strand.
CAAGGTCTGTAACCAGTCAGGAAAGCTGAGGGGACACAGGGGTGGGGGGAGGAAGGGAGCGGCTCAAAAGTTTTCTGTGTTCTCAACTACATGTAGGCTGAGAACATTTAGCCTGCTTGTGTTACATTGGTTGGTGTCACTCTCTAACTTGTGGCCTGCCATCTGCTACTCCTCTGGCCTGTCCCTTCCTTCACTACTCTTTCTCACTCTCATGTACATTTTGGTGCGTGTTTTCCATCACTTTTTCAGTGTCTGTTTTGCTGTTGGGCCTGTGTACATTAGATGCTTTTTGGCATTGCTACCCCCTGGTTTTGGTCCAGTGCCTGCATGTGGAACTGCTCCTTGCGTTTCTCAGGGGTTCAGCACCAGTGTGGTTGCACCATTTAGAGCCTGTCTTGAAAACCTCTTCCTCTGTACCATTAGAGTAATAATGTGGATGGGAGACCCAATCATTGCAGCTGCACTGATTCAGCTGTCTCTCTTGATGCACACATCCAGACATGTTCTTCAGCCATGGTCACTATTCCGATGCCATTATCACAGCAGCCACCGACACTGTCCACGCCACTTGGCCCCTTCAGACTACCACACGTGGTCCCCCCCACCCCCCCCCATCTGCACTCATGGAACTGTTGAGACCCACTGCGGAGCTCTTGGTTCCATACTCCAATTCCCTGCTGCTCTCTGGTCCCCTGGACACCCAAGTCCTACCTTCTCTGGCAGATGAATGTCTCCTGCTCCTTCCTGAGTGGCACACTTCTTCCACACGATTTGCACTGCCAGCACTGTCTGCTCCACCCCTACCAGACCCACTGAGGCAGATTAGGTTTTGAGGGGCCCTGGACCAGAGCAAGTCGGGGGGGCCCCCTCGCCACCCCTTCCGCCTGCAGTCTCTTTCTGCCCGCCCCCCCCCCCCCCAGCGTTCCTGCCAGGGAGTGGGATCTGGTCGCGGGGGCTTCCCGTGCTCTGTGGCAGGAGAGGCAGGCAGGTTGGGGTGCGGGGGTGCCCATTTTTCCAGGGCCCCAAATTGGCCATGGCCTCTGGGCATGGGCCCTGTTGGCCCAGTGGGTAATCTGCCACTGCAGACCCATCCTCTGAGTCTGAGTGCTTCTTGGAGCCAGATCCCTCCTTTTCACTTGCCCAGTCTCACAGTCCAGATCCCAGGTGCCTACCACCGTATCCTCATTGAGCCATGGTTCCCTCCGGGGTCTGCCACTGCACAGCGGCCCATATGCTTGGTCCTACTAGCCTCCATGGGACCTGTACTGGACCATAGTGTGCCACTGGTGGCATCCTGCCGAGTATCTGCTACCTGCACCGCATCCTCCTCTGTTTATTGTGAAGGGGAGGAAGACATAGTGCAACTGGTACTTTGGGTTCCTGTTGGAGCCTGTTCGTTGCCAGATGAGGCACTGATCCTGCTCTCCCTCTCCTCACCTGATTACCGTAAATAATACCACAACCTGCTTCGTCACGTGGCCTTAGCTTTTGGGCTCATGCGGGAGGAGATCCAGGATAAACACTACCAGCTCCTGGACCTCCTACAACCACCAGGACCTTCACCAGACTGCCCTCCTCATCCAGGAAGCTATCCTGCAACTAGCACAGATGGTCTGGCATATACCAGCCTACTGTGCCCCTACCGCCAAGCACTTGGAGAGAGGCGATACTTTGTCCTGTCTAAAGGCACGGACTTCCTTTTCACGCACCCACCTCCCAACTCGCTGGTGGTTCATGCAGCGATCAAACATGCTCGCCAATACCACCTCAAGTCACTTCTCTGGACAGGGCAGCCAAGTAGTTGGACCTTTTGGATAGGAAGGTCTACTCTTCTGTGGGACTGCAGTTCGGTATTACCAACTACCAGACCCTGTTGGAGAAATATGACTTCCTCCCATATTCAAAGCTTTCAGAGTTTCAGGCTTTTCTACTGCCAGACAAACAGCAAGACTTCCAGGTGCTGCTGGACGAAGGTCAACTGCTCACCAAGGTGAGCCTCCAGACAGCTGTACGTGCTGCCGACACTGCATTATACTCATTGGCGACTGGCATAGTACTCCGTCACAACTCCTGTCTCTAGTTGTCTGGGCTCCCTAAGGAGGTCCAGGCCATTCTTGAGGATACTGGAGCAGCATCGACCCGCACGGGCCTCTTATACCCTTGGAAGCATCCATGGACAAGGCACAATGCACGTGCGCGTCAAAGGACATAGTTACAATACAAAACTGTTCTGGCTGCAGTGCATGGCATGAGTGCACATCCACATTTGGAATTCAGACCAGGACCACATATCTCGAAGAACCTCCAGTTACTGGTAAGTAGCCTCCTTTTTCTAGCTCTTGTGGTTGAGGAGAAAAGCTTGTGGGAAAACAGTTCCACACAAATGTCATGGCTGTGGAATTGCAGAACATATGGGACCCTGTCTGTATGGAACCAAACCTATCCACAAGTTCCCCACTTTTGAGCTATATGCCAGTGAGACCAGGAGTCGGACAGCGTCTGAGGGGTTACGGACCAAATGAATTGGGCTATGTATTGGTATTGTTATGACCTAGCAGACATTCATGTACATTTTGGAGATGTCCAGTGCACTCAGCTGAGACTTAAGACAGATTACATAGTAGTTGTGCTGTCTTCATCATAGGACTTTGTAATGCTGCTTCTTAGAGCTCTGTATGTGGCTTTTTCCCTCAGCTGAGGTTTGAGCTCAAAGGACTTAGAGCAAGAGTGTAGTCATTTCTCATAGACTCTTGACATGGCACCCAGAGATTATGCTGCTTGTGACTGCTGTCTGCTGTCCTGGTTCACTTACTCATGGTGCAGACCCTTGATTTGACAGGTGTGAATTGATCTGACAGGCTTATCTGAAAGGGCCAATTTCTGGCAAGTAACTCCTCGATCTCTTTCTCCCAGAATCCATGAAGTGTGTGTATCGGTGGTGTGGGGGTGCTGAAGCAAGAGAGTCCTAGCCTTCCTGCCAGAGAAAGCAGAGCTTGGAAGGCCTCTGAGGAGCCAAGTTGCACAGTGTATTGGCTTGGCCTGTGCTGCAAAGTCCTCTTTCACAGCTGCTGGGCTGCGCCGGGCCTGTGCTACCTGCCCCATACCCTGAGATTTTGGGGAGGTTTGTCTGAATCCCTTGCCCTTTGTTTCCTTCTCATGCAGCAGACAGTGTGTGGGTTCGACCTTCTGCGGGCGAATGGCCACTCCTTTGTCTGTGATGTGAATGGGTTCAGCTTTGTGAAGAACTCCATGAAGTATTATGATGACTGCGCCAAAATTCTTGGGTATGTAAAGAGCTAAAGCCCGGGCGTGTGCGTGCGTGTGTGTGAGGGAACTCCTCCAAGTATGTTGTATAACCCTGCTCGCCTTATGTTGGAGAGTTCGGCAAACTGCTCAGCAGGGAACAATTGCTTTGTATTTGAAACTTGTATGTGCTTAGGATGGGGAAGCTCCAGGTGTAAGGGGTTAATTTCTCTCAGATGCAGATTTGCCAGCCGATATTGGTATCTTCAACTGTAGATGAGTTGGCCTTCTTATAACCTACGAACCCAGCTACTGTACTGGAGATACTTGGAAAGTGTTTGTTTGGCCTGATGCAAAGGATGCCAACACCTGCCACACTCTGGAGCTCTCCTGCTGGGTCTGTGATGTGACAAATCTGACTTGAGAGTGTGTGCAGGACTAAAGGAAGCATCGTCTGTGGCATAATGGGTTTTGAGCAAGGCTATGGTGGAGGGGGATTCTAGGGGAGCTTGTCACTAGGTGCAGATTGCTAAGGGAATGGAATTCCTGTGTTCTGGTCTGTTCCAGGAATATAATCATGCGGGAATTGGCTCCCCAGTTCCAGATTCCCTGGTCCATCCCAACGGAGGCAGAGGATATTCCCATTGTCCCCACAACTTCAGGCACTATGTGAGTATCTGTTAGCTCCAGCAAAGGGTGCCCCCATGGGTAGCCAAGGATTGCCATGCTCCCCCTGAGCATTGTGCTTTCCCTCCAAGCATTTGGGTCTGTGCAGAACACAGAGACTGTAAGGCACTAGAGAGACCTAACCAAGCTAGGGGAGGGCAGCACAATGAAGGATGAAATTGAGTGTTGAGAAATGCAAACTAATGCACATTGGAGGAATAATATGAACCACTCGTATGTCTTCAAGGGTTCTAAAGTAACGATATCCACTCAGGGAAGGGACATGGGTGTCATGGTGACAGCTGCGTGAGCCCCCTGCTCAGTGTGCAGCTGCAGTCAAAACAAACCTGGTAGGATACTGAGGAAATGGGATGGATAACAATATGGTGAAAGTATCATGATGCCATTATATAATCTGTGAGATGTCTTCATTTAGAATACTGTGGTCAGTTCTGGTCACCCTGTCGTAAAAAGGTTGTACCAGAAATAGATAGAGTGTAGAGAGGGGTGATGATGAACAGGCGCCTGACAAAACTGTCCTGTGAAGAGAGAGAGAAGATTGGAATTGATTACCTTAGAGAGGAGACAAATAGGAGGGTAGGATAAAAATATACAAAATAATGACTGATCTGGAGAAGGTAGAACAGGAACTTCTCTTATTCTTGTATTCTGGGAAAGGTTGTCGAGAACAGTCAATGAAATTGAAAGGTGGCAAATCTGAAGTTGATGAAAGGAAATATTTTTTTCACACAAGACAGCCTTTAGAATTCAGTGCCACAATTGCATATTGTGGCAAAGTGCTGCATAGGACTCAAAAAAAAGACTGGCCATTTATATGGATAAGCACAGCCAGAGTTACTGTGGTAATTATTGAAAAGTTTTGGAAGCAATGTCATCGCTCCTGCTTCTGGACATAAGCTGGCCTAACTAATGGGGATCAGAGGAAACTGGCTCTGGGGCAGGCTGTCCCAGAACTGCCTGGTGCATGGTTTTTCCGTTTGGTCCTGGCCAAAGGCAGAGGCCGGTATCTCAGTGGTCTGGTCCAGTCTGGCCATTCCTGTGTTCCCAAAGTGGGATTGTGCACTTCCTGAAAGCAGTTTGGCACAGTCCAAAGTCCTGTTCCTACAGCTGCCCTAACATCTGGCCCAGCTCACGCCACCAGAATCTCCTGCTGCTTCATGCTTGCACATCAACTTGTGAATTCTGTGACTCTGTCTGCTGTGGTGTTAATGTGGCTGTAGCATTTTGACTCCTATCCTGCAGGCTCTGAACTTGTGTGCCAGTCTGGGTTGGGGTTACCGCATCTGATGATGGGGATTCTCCCAGATCTGATGTAGGATTTCTAATACTGAAGCAGACTTCTGAGATCATGGGGGCGAAAGGGGTTTCCACGAGACTGGGATCTGTCTCCTTGTGTTGGTGTTGGTGTAGGTGTTGGAATGGGAAACGGAGGAATATATGGAAAGGGTGCTGTCTCCTGACGGCGTATGCTTTTTGGTTTCTCCCACGCTAGGATGGAGCTGCGCTGTGTTATTGCAGTGATACGGCATGGAGACCGCACCCCCAAGCAGAAGATGAAGATGGAGGTTAAGCACTCTAGGTAATGGGGTGCAGCAGAAGGGGTATGGACTCTTGCAGTCAAGAGAAATTATAGGTAGAGGGCTTAGCTGCTGAGGTCATGGACCAAGCATGAGAGCCCACTGCATGGGAAGTGGTGCTTTCTCTCGCTCCATTCAGAGCTAATACCTTTCACTCAGTCAATCTAGCCTGCCCCAGGAAGCTCCTGCATTTTCCATGCAAGCACTGGGAGAGGGCAGCTCGGGATGAAGGCTTGTTCGAAGTAGATTCCAAGATTTTGGAATTTCTGCTGGCACTTGCAAAGGGAAGGGCCCCTGTCAAGGAGAGAAACCATTGGCTACTCTTTCCTTCTCCTAGTACAGGCTGAAAGCACCTGTTTTCCTGGAAATTCTCGGGGCAGGAATGAGTCTGTAGACATGCCAGCTCTCACTAAAGAGGCATAGCTGGGTATGTAGGGATGACCATCCTATTGGCATGAGAAGAACTGAAAATCTGACTAGGTCTGTCTGTCTGTTTAGGTTCTTCGAATTATTTGAGAAATACGATGGCTACAAGACGGGGAAGCTGAAGCTGAAGAAACCAGAGCAGCTGCAGGTGAGGGGAAGATCTCCCTGGGGTCACTGTACAGAAGACCTGGGTGATCTGGATCCCAGAGAAAGCTTTACGTGGGGATGGTCAATGGGAGGAGCACTACCTGAGCACTCTCCCCATCACATACACAGCAGGTCATGTCACTAGCTTCCAGCAGGAACTGCTCATGGGCAAGAACCTGAGGAAAGATGAACTGCTGTAGAATCACAATAATGTCAGTCCTGCTGCTCTCCCATCGCGGTGCTGTCTTGGTGAGAGAGCGCCTCAAACTTTGACAACTGGAGGAATTGAAGGCTTGTGTTTGTTTCTGAGCAGGACAGAGCTGCAACCTGAAAGTGGAAGAAACCAGAACTGGTCCTAACTTATCCCAGCTAAAGCTGTGTCTTGGACAATAAAAATGTCCCCACAGATGAATGTGGGAAACCGTTTCAATGATGTGAGCGGCCATGGGGCTAGGTGCATGCTATCTGAGTGCCTATCCTCCCTGGGTCACTGGAAGGAGAGTGGGTGACTGTGGGGCTGGGTGTCCATAGCCTTGGGGCACTGGAAGGGTAGGGGGTGCAAGCTTTCTGGGTACATGATAGATGGTGCTTGTTATCCCTGACAGGAAGTGCTGGATATTGCACGCCTGCTAGTGGTAGAGTTGGGAACTCACAATGACTGTGAGATCGAGGAGAGGAAGTCCAAACTGGAGCAACTAAAAACTGTCCTGGAAATGTGAGTAAGAGCAAGTTACGTGAGCTGGAAGCTCATGTTAGGGCTACCTACTCCCTGGCAGATAATAGTGCAGCTACAGAAGGAAGACGAGTTACTGAAGCACTGTGTACTGGTCATGTCCTGCCTGGCCAGTCCCCTAGGGGTGAGAGAGGCTGTAGCCTCCTTGTAGGCAGCAGTATCTGGAGGATGACACCAGTGAGGCTTGCTCTGAAACTCAAGCACCACTTCTTATTTTTTGGGCACTGTAAGCATGTCGTCTCCTGGCTTTCGTGTAGAAAGGCCCAGCACCCTGACCTAGCAATGCTCTTGTGACAATAGGGAACTTCCACTGCTGGAGAAAAGGAAAAATCATCCCCTTGATGTACAGCACTTGTGCATATAATGTCCTCTGTCTAGAGATCTGCAAATGGAATGGAGGTAGCTTTGCTCAGTGAGGTTGTTCTAGCACCAAGAGTGCAACAAAAGGAAAACTGAAACCTTGATGTGGGCCTGGTGAATCAGGTACCTCTGCGAGGCAAACAAGGCCAAATCCAGAATAGCCTATGGGGCCAACATAACAGGTGACATGGTGGTCTTATGGCACCTCCTAACATGCAGAAGCCCAAATCTAATAAGTAGACCAGATTTCACCTTGTTTGGGCCTAGGAGGCAGAACTATGGGACCTTGTATTTATCTGTCAAAGGTATAGATAGAAATTAGTGTCCAGAGGGCTTCAAAGACTCTTAATTTCTGAGTCCAAAAAAGTCTTCTGTTTTCAGACCATTTTGTTAAATGAGGCAGCAGGCAAACCTGCCAGCTTTGTATGCTGGGTCACAGATGTAGAGCACCAGTGCATAACTTGGCCACTTAGTGGTGCTGCCAGGAAATGAGCACGTCCAAGGACTGTAAGAAGGGCATTGCAGGGAGCTTGAATGTCCCTGGCTATGGGGCCAGGATATTGATTTCTCTCCCTTTTTGACAGGTACGGACATTTCTCTGGCATTAACCGCAAGGTGCAGCTAACCTACCTGCCTCGTGGATACCCAAAAGCTTCCAGTGAAGATGAAGGTTAAAAAGCCCACACACACTCCCTCTGACTGGTTCTAATCCCTGGGGCTCAGTACCTGTATGCTACTCTGTCACCCCAGCTTGGACTGCACCTTTGGGGTGGTGGGAACTGAGCAGAGTGCTGGTCAGAAGGACGAATGCATGCCTCATCTGCCACTATGGCAAGGCCTAGTGGAGCTAACGCGTGAATGCTTTATACCATACCCCCATCCCTTGGGGCGGATTGGCGTTCACATGCTCTGTCTTTAACTTCTGTCATTAAGACTGGAAATTTGACCCTTATGTCCCCAAAATCCAGAGCCTCCTAATCATGCACTCACTGAAGTCCATTAGACAGGCTCTCGTTGATCCAGCACCCACTGAAATCATGCCCATGCTGAGACTCCTCTGCCACTGCGCTGTAGGCCACCTGGTCTCTGGAGCTTGTGCCCCTATTTTACAGTATGGTGACTGCCTGTTTATCTGTTTTAGATGCCCGTAAGGAGCCCTCCCAATCTCTGCTACTGGTGCTGAAATGGGGTGGAGAGCTGACCCCAGCAGGAAGGGTCCAGGCAGAAGAGCTTGGTCGGGCCTTTCGCTGTATGTACCCTGGAGGCCAAGGTGAGCTTTCCCTCTTGTGCTGCTCATCAGTTCTGGTCTCTGGCTGTACACAGAGGCCACACATAGCCTGCTAATCACCATTGGTGACTGGATGCATGCATGCATCTGAATACTTTATCTTGATTAGGCTCTAGTAGCATATGTGGCTCAGGGCTGCACCACTGCTTTAATTCAGCAACTATTTCTGTTCTGTGTTTGGAAAGAAGAAGGATGATGTGGTTGTGTCACATGAGGATGACTAACTACTTTCCAGTCCATTGTAACAGAGGAGGATGTTAAACAACATCTACTAGGGATAAATGTTTTAAAATCCAGCAGGTCTTGAGAACTTGCACCCAAGAGTCCTAAAAGAGTTGGCTGAGGAGATCTCTAACCTGCTGATGTGAACTTCCAATAAATCTTGGAATACTGGGAAAATTCCAGAAGACTGGAAGAGTGCTAATGTGCCAATTAGAGAAAAAAGGGAAAGTGGGATGACCTGGGTGACTATAGGCTAGTTACCATTATTGAAGAAGTAGACTAGGAATATAATTAATGCCAATCAACCTAGTTTTATAGAGAATAGGTCTTGTCAAACAAACCTCTGATTTCAGTCTTTGATAGTGCAAGTTTGGTTAATAAAGGTAACTGGATAGATACAAGACTTTGTACCACACAACATTCTGATTTGAAAAATTAGCAGTATGTAGCATTCATAGAACACACACTAAATGGATTAAGAACTGAGTGACAGATGTCAAAAAGTGGTGGTCAATGGGGAAATCATCATCAAGTGGGGGTATTTCTAATGGAATGCTGTAGGAATTGGTGGAAGTCAACTTTTCCATCAATACTTCTGGAAACACTGCTGATAAAACTTTGTGGATGACACAGATTGGTGGTGTGGTCAATAATAATAGGACAGTCACAAAAGCTGTCCGGATAGCTTGGTATCATTCAATGAAAATGCACTTAAATACAACCAAATACAAAGTTATACATCTGGGAGCAAGGAATGCAGATCATGCCTGCAGAGTTGGGTCTATATTCTAGAAAGCAATGACTCTGAAAAGGATTGAGGGGTCACACTGGACAAGCAACTGAATATAAGTTCCCAATGTCCCAATACAGTCTCTCACATTATTCTTGCCAGCAAGTTAAAAAAAAAATATGGATTGGATGAAAGGACTATAAGGTGGATAGAAAACTGGCTAGATTGTCCGGCTCAACAGGCAGTGATCAACTGCTCAGTGTCTAATTGGTGGCTGGTATCAAGTAGAGTGCCCCAGGGTTCAGTCCTGGGGCCAGTTCAACATCTTTATTAATGATCTGGATAATGGGATGAATTGTGAATTTGCTGAGGGTACAGGTGATACTAAGCTTGGGGGAGAGGAAGATATGCTGGAGGGTAGGGATAGGGTCCAGAGTGACCTAGACAAATTGGAGGATTGGGCCAAAAGAAATCTGATGAGGTTCAACAAGGACAAGTGCAGAATCCTGCACTTAGGACAGAAGAATCCTATGCACTGCTACAGGCTGAGGACCAACTGGCTAAGCAGCAGTTCTGCAGAAAAGGACCTGGGGATTACAGTGGATGAGAAGCTGGATATGAGTCAAGTGTGCCCTTGTTGCCAAGAAGGCTAATGGCATATTGGGCTGCATTAGTAAGAGCATTACCAGCAGATTGAGGGAAGTGATTATTCCCCTCTATTCGGCACTGGTGAGGCCACATCTGGAGTATTGCATCCAATTTTGGGCTCCCCACTACAGAAAGGATGTGGACAAATTGGAGAGTCCAGCGGAGGGCAATGAAAGGGCTGGGGCACGTGAATTATGAGGAGACGTTGAGGGAACTGGGCTTGTTTAGTCTGCAGAAGAGAAGAGTGAGGTGGGATTTGATATCAGCCTTCAAGTACCTGAAGGGGGTTTTAAAGAGGATGGAGCTTGGCTGTTCTCAGTGGTGGTAGATGACAGAAAAGCAGCAATGGTCTCAAGTTGCAGTGGGGGAGGTCTAGGTTAGTGTGATGTTATTGTCATAACCTGTGACCATATAGATCATTGTTGCAAGCACTGTTATATATTTGCAGCAAATATTGTACAAAGGTTGTCGTGTAAGGTGTCTATGGAAAGGTTATCTGATATCTGTGCAAGCAGTTTGCTGTAACTGAAGGGTGTAAAAGTAATTTGATCAAGGAAGTTTCAGTTCCTAACCGCCAGAAATTTTCTGTTGTGAATGGATCCATTGACATTTTTTTTTCCTTTTGAAAGATCCCATGTGGATAGCTTTAAGACGATCTCAGATGAAGTAAAAGCTATTAAGGAATTTAAACAGCCCTATGGTCAAGTGGCTGTGTTTGGCCAGCTTGTTGGAAAGACAATGGTGTTGGAACAGGAATGTCTCCATGCTAATTCTTTAAGTGAGCAGCCTGTGCTTCAGGGTCTAAGGACAGATTTGGTTACTAGTGTTTCAGAGCAGAACAGTTTTATGGCTGAATGCTTAAGGATGTAGGGAAGAGCAACCAAACTCTCTCTCTCAAGGTCTTTGGATTTGTGTGGTATCTCTTTAAGACACAGTCCAGCCTTGAAATTGGTAGCAGCTGAGAATTTAAAAGCTCGTGTTTGTGTTGATGCAAATTACCTGACTGACTGACAGGAAGAGGAAAGACTTGCTAATAGCTGCAGAGAGTCCTGTGGCACCTTGTAGACTAAACCCACGAAAGCTTATGCTCCAATACGTCTGTTAGGCCATTTCTACCCTACCCGCGGGATTGGCGGGTAGTGATCAATCTATCGGGGATCGATTTATCGCATCTAGCGTAGATGTGATAAATCGATCCCCGATCGCTCTGCCGTTGACTCCGGAATTCCACCACGGTGACAGGTGGAAGCGGAGTTGACGGGGGAGCGGCCATGAGGACACAAAGTAAGTGATTCTAAGTCGATCTAAGGTACGTCGACTTCAGCTACGCTATTCTGGTAGCTGAAGTTGCGTATCTTAGATAGATTTCTCCCCCTCCCCCCCCGCCCCCGCTAAGTGTAGACCAGGCCTAAAGTCTATAAGGTGCCACAGGACTCTGCTGCTTTTACAGATCCAGATGAACACGGTTACCCCTCTGATACTTGCTAATAGCTGTTAGCACAAAAAGCACACCCAATCAGCCAGTAAATTCTGTTAAGCAAGAGAAATCAGGGTTTGATCCTACAGGACAAGGAGAAAAAAGAAAACTTAATTTGGCAAAGGAAGCCACAGATTAACCCTAAAATGCCAAAACACGAATGGTATTGAGCCAAAGATATGGCATGACAAAAATGATTGTAAATGGACACTTGCAATGGATTTGTGGCTATTGCTAATGGTAAATTTTGTAACTAATGTATTGCTGTTACCAAGAACTGTAAGAATGTACAATGTGCCTAATCTTTTGGAAGATGCATAAAAACGCATGTTAAAAGGCCTTGTAATGCTGGTGTTTCAGTTAGTGCCTGTAAACAGTCTTGGAACTTTTCACAGGAGAAAAGACATTCCAAACCTAATGTGCTATATGAGAGGGGAAACCGAGGCACACCACCATATTGCTTTCACAGCTAAATGCCAAGATTCCTGTATTATGAACAACATTTAATATCTACATTGAGTCAATATTCATTGGGTTCCAAACACTTGCCAGAGTTTGTGTAGATAAAGTAGCTATGTTCTGTAGCTCTTGGCAAGATCACATAGACATACAGGAACCATGCTGCAAGAGCAGATCCAATCCAATATTAGTCTACTCAAGTTTTACCTTGAGTTTATAAAAGGATTCAATCATGCTATTGAACATGGTTTTGATAAACCATTTCTGTTATATCCAAATACTAGCTGTAGTGAGACAGAACCAAGAATGGGGAGCTCTTGGGATGCAGTCAGTGATGTTTGTGTCATCCCTTCCTGCATCAATTTTGCATTGGGGTGTGACGTTACTGTGACCATATAAATAATTGTTGCAAATGCTGTTATATATTTACAGCAAATATTGTACAAAGGTTGTTGTGTAAGGTGTCTATGGAGAGGTTATAATTTGCTGATTATGATTATGCTATCTGTATGGGTGTATCATTTTTGTAGCTGAAGTTATGAATATTGGCTACGTACTTGTATATCAATGAGTTTTGATTCTAAGTAGCCTCAGTGAAGGTCAGCTTCTTGAGAAGGGACTATTCTTAGAAAGTGCCCAATCAAGAAACACTTAGCTGACAGTGAACTTTGGGAGAGGCCAATCCACATCTGAGCTTTCCTGGGAACGTTCAAACTAACAGGTAAACAATGGCATCTGCCTTTTAAGAACAGAGCCATGCATGGACATGTGGCTTGCCCATGTGACTCCAGGCTCTATCTTGCTGCTCTGATCGTCCACAGGGCAGAGGATATAAAAGGCTGCTGCATCTCCTCCATTTTGTCTTCAATCCTGTTTCTTGCCTCTGGAGGAACTTTGTTCAGCACTTCAGTTTATAGCAAAGGACTGAATGACCCATCCCAGCTGTGGATGTACTCCAGAGACTTGATTTGAACCTGCAGTTTATTCTATCACTGCTACAAGCCTGAACCAATAACTTTGTCATTATTGTATGTAGTTGATTTCATTTAATCAGTTATAGCTCTCAACTATATTTCTTTTTATAAATAAACCTTTAGATTTTAGATTCTAAAGGATTGTCAACAGGATGATCTGTGGGTAAGATCTAACTTGTATATTGGTCTGGGGCTTTAGGATCAAGAGAACCTTTTTTTTCTTTTACTGGGATATTGGTTTTCATAACCATTCATCCACATAACGAGTGGTACTGGTGTGATGCAGAGAAACTGGAGTGTATAAGGTAGTTGCTTGTATGACTTTTATGATTAGCCAGTGGGGTAAAACTAAAGTCCTCTCTCTCTCTGGCTGGTTTGGTTTGCCTTGGTGTGAAAGGAACCCCAACCTTGGGTGATTTTTACATTTGTATATAGACTTTGGTGAGACTGATACTGGAACACTGCATTTAGTTCCGGTATCCACAATTTAAAAAGAATAATGGAAAAATTGGTGGACGTGTAGAAGAGAGCCACAAAAATGATTTGATGGCTGGAGAAAATGGCCTATAGTGAGACTTAAGGAGCTCATTCTGTTTAGCTTATCAAAAAGAAGACTGAGAGGTGACTTGATCTACAGGGTTCTTTAATGTAACCAAGAAAGGCAGAACAAGAACCAGTGTCTGGAAGCTGAAGCCAGACAAATTCAAATGAGAAATCAGACCATTTTTGTTTAGTAGTGAAGGTGATTAGCCATTGGAACAAAGTGTCAAGGGGGAAGTAGTGGATAAGGTGGGTTCATAAATGGTTGGAAAATTGTTCCCAGAGGGTAATTGACTATGAACCACTGATAAACTTGAAGGGCATATTGAGTGGGGTCCAGCAGGGATTGGTTCTGCTCTGTTTCTGTTCAATCTCCATCAGTGATTTAGAAAATGGCATAGAGAATACACTTAACATAAGAACATAAAAATGGCCATACTGGGTCAGACCAAAGGTCCATCTAGCCCAGTATCCTGTCTTCCAACAGCAGCCAAAGTCAGGTGCTTCAGAGAGAATGAACAGAACACTTAATCATCAAGTGATCCATACCTGTCACCCATTCCCAACTAATGGCAACAGAGTTTAGGGGACACTTCTGAGTATGGTTTTGCATCCCTGCCCATTCTGGCTAATAGCTATGGATTTACCCTCCATGAACTTATCTAGTTGTTCTTTTGAACGCTGTTATAGTCTTGGTCTTCACAATGGCAAAGAGTCTTCTTCTGGCAAAGAGTTCCACAGGTTGACTGCACTGTGAGAAGAAATACTTCCTTTCTTCTTCAAGTGCATGCTCATATCAATTCCAAGTAGGTAGGTAGGTAGAGTGTGTGTGTGTGTGTGTGAGTGCATGGCTGTTGGAAACTTTTTCCCTAGCAGCTACCCATCAGGTCGGCTGTGGAGCCCCCTGCAGTGGCGCCGATATGGTGCTCTATATACGACCCTGCCGACTCGACCCCCCCCCCTCCCCCACAGTTCCTCCTTACCGCCAGTGACAGTTGCTGGAACAGTGGTCCCTTGCTAGCAAGTGTCCCACTAATCCCTAGCTCTTCTACTTATCTTTGTGTATAGTTACCCATTGTTAGCTAATCGTTCTTAGTTTTTAATTGTAGTCATTAGTGGTTGAGGGGAATTCCCCTCCAACGCGTGCCCCGCAGGGCTCCAGGGCTTCGAACCCTGTAGCTGCTGCTTCAAGTCTATGCCCACGGGCGACCCCCACGACTCCTGCCTTCAGCATCTGGGAGAAGCCCATCAGTCAGACAAGTGCAAGATCTGCAAGGCCTTCAAGCCTCGCACTAGGAAAGAGAGGGACATTCGATTTAAAACAACTCCTGTGGAGTCAGCCCTCTATCTGCAGCAGGACCCGGCCCCGAGCACCTTGGTGCAGAGTGCTCCTCTGGTGGTGCTATCCATGGTACCGAAAAAGGACTTGGCATGCCTACCCAGGGGCCGGCAGTCTCCTGGGCCTCAAAAGGGTTCACCCCGGCACCGCTCTCATTCACCAGGTGCTGTATTCAAGATGTGGGTGTACCATGGATTTATATAGAGGCAACATTATATTTTTCTGTCTTATTATCTATCCCTTTGTTAATGATTCCCAACATTCTGTTAGCTTTTTTTGCCTGCTGCTGCACATTGAATGGATGTTTTCAGAGAACTATCTACAATGACTCCAAGATCTCTCTCAAGTGGTAACAGCTAATTATGACCCCATCATTTTATAGATATAGTTAGAATTATGTTTTCCGGTGTGTATTACTTTTCATTTATCAACATTGAATTTCATCTGCCATTTTGTTGCCCACTAATCAAGTTTTGTGAGATCCCTTTGTAGCTCTTCATAGTTTGCTTTGGATTTAACTATCTTGAGTAGTATTGTATTATTTGCAAATTTTGCCACCTCACTATTTACCCCTTTTTCCAGATCATTTATGAATATGTTGAACAGCACTGGCCGCAGTACAGATCCCTGAGAGATCCGTTCTGAAAACTGACTATTTATTTCTACCGTTTGTTTCCTGTCTTTTAACCTCTTACTGATCCATGAGAGGATCTTCCCTCTTATCCCATGACTGCTTACTATGCTTAACAGCCTTTGGTGAGGGACTTTGTCACAGGCTTTCTGAAAATCTAAGTACACTATATTCACTGGATGTCCCTAGTCCACATGCTTGTTGACCCCCTCAAAGAATTGTAATAGACTTGTGAGGCATGATTTTCCTTTACAAAAACCATGTTCACCCCCTCCCAACAAATCATGTTCATCTGTATGTTTGATAATTCTGTTCTTTACTATAGTTTCAACCTAATGAAGTTAGGTTTACCAGCCTGTAATTTCCAGGATTGCCTCTGGAGCCTTTTTTAAAACGTATAAAGTTTGCGGACGATACCAAGCTGGGAGGGGTTGCAAGTACTTTGGAGGATAGGATTAAAATTTTAAAATGATCTGGAGAAATGGTCTGAAGTAAATAGGATGAAATTCAATAAGGACAAATGCAAAGTACTCCACTTGCGAAGGAACAATCAGTTGTACATGTACACAATGGGAAATGACTGCCTAGGAAGGAGTTCTGCGGAAAGGGACCTGCGGGTCATAGTGGATCACAAGCTAAATATGAATCAACAGAGTAACGCTGTTGCAAAAAAAGCAAACCTAATACTGGGATGTGTTATCAGAAGTCTTGTAAGCAAGTCATGAGAAGTAATTCTTCCGCTCTACTCTGTGCTGATAAGGTCTCAACTGGAGTTCTGGGTGCCACATTTCAGAAACAATGTGGACAAATTGAAGAAAGTCCAGAGAAGAGCAACAAAAACGATTAAAGCTATAGAAGACCTGACCTATGACGGAAGCTTGAAAAAATTGGGTTGGTTTGTTGTGGAGAAGAGGAGACTGAGAGGGGACATGGCAACCGTTTTCAAGTATATAAAAGATTGTTACAAGGAGGAGGGAGAAAAATTGTTTTTCTTAACCTCTGAGGCTAGGACAAGAAGCAATGGGCTTAAATTGCAGCAAGGGTGGTTTAGGTTGGACATTAGGAAAAATTTCCTAACAGTCAGGGTAGTTAAGCACTGGAACAAATTGTGGCATCTCAGTCATTGGAGGCTTTTTAAAAACAGGTTAGACAAATACATGTTGGGGATGGTCTAGTTATTACATAGCCCTGTCTGGAGTACAGGGGACTGGACTAGATGATCTCTCAAGATCTCTTCCAGTCTTACTCTTCTATGTTTCTCTGTGTCTTGATTTTTTCAAATCAAGACTGGTACATTTCTGGAAGATACTTTCATCAAGCACAAGTTATTGGGTTCCATGCAGGGGTGGCTTCAGATATATACAGGAAGTGAGACTTGATGATCTAATGGTCCCTTCTGGCCTTAAACTCTGAGAGTCCATTAAAAATGCTTGACTTCGGACTGGCTGGCTCCAGCTTTGTGTGCACAAGGTATCTTCATGTGCCTGCACAGTGAGATGTTTGCCATTCTTGTTCTGATGTGCAGGCTTGCATGCTGTTTCCAAGAGCCTTGCTGCTTCGCTACTGTAGTTTATGAAGTCTGTAAATATACATAGTGCTGCAGTTTACAGTATAATGGAAACCAGTGGGAGTCAGACAAACCTGGAGACAATAAGGGCTATGCTGGTGCAACTAGAGTACGTAACTAATTCCGGCATCTCTTCTCTGCCTCTCATCCTGTAACAGTCTTGTCTCCTTTAAGAAAAGGCTTTCTGATGTGTAGTCCCTAGGAAATGTGTGTAATTACACGAGTAGGTAGAGAGCAAGCCCTGCAGGGAGAAGAGGGGGGGAAAAAAATAAAAGCTAGGTCCTGTTGTGTACTCAAAATGAGACCTGGGGGAGAGCAGGTTGTCTCTCCACTGTGAGACCTGCCGGGAACAGCAGTGGCACTTAAGTTTCTGCTGGCAAGGACCTGGGTGTGGAGTCTGAGTGTGTATATGGTCAGAAGCTGGTGAGAGGGGCAGGGACTGCCTGGTGCTATGGTGGGCCCCTGAAGCCAAGAGATGTAATGACTACGGCTATGTTTTAGTCACGAGTATTTTTAGTAAAAGTCATGGACAGGTCATGGGCCGTAAACAAAAATTCATGGGCCTGTGACCCGTCCATGACTTTTTTTTTTTTTTTTTTTTTTTTTACTAAAAATACCTGCCCTGACTAAAACTTGGCCAGAAGGACACGGGTGCTTGGGGGTGGGGGGGTGGGACAGGACCCCTGTGGTGTCATGCAGACAAAACTACACAGGATCGTTTTAGGGAACAAGGCAAAGATGCCACGTTTATTTTGATAACAATTTGATCTATAACCACTAGCTCATACATCTCCTCCCCCCCCCCCCCCCCCCCACACACACGTTCTACAGCTGCTGGATAGTTACCACTCCTGAACGTAGCTTGAGTTCGTGGCTTGGGATCGTAGCTCGTGGTGGCTAACTGGCCAGGAAAGCCGGGCTGGATCTCTGTCGGGCATGCACTAGGATGCCGCTCCATGTTGGCAGCAGAACGTTACCCTCCAAAGTCTTCCATCTCAGCCATCGTTTTTGTAGGCTTTAGTTTGAATCAAGAGTCTATAGGTCTTGCTGTGTCACACTGCCTCTGGGTTCGGTGTGATCGATCACCCATCAATGGCAGACATGACTTTCAGCCTGGGACCTGGCTTTGATGTTCCTTCAATTGTACCTTTTTGTCAGGGCTGTTGTCTGCATCTACAGCCTTTGGTGTTTACACTTTATTTCATCAGGACGGGCTGGGGCTTGAGGTTGATTCCATCATCCATACATACCTCATTCGCACATCTAAACTAATAAGATTACATCAGTGTTTTGCAAAATGAAGGTTGCAGCAGGCTTTTACAAAATGGAGTGAGCATTTTAAAATGGAGTTTGTTACAATATGGACAAGTATAATGAATGGCAAACAGTGAGCAGAAGTTATAATGTTGAAATAGTGCAAGTTTCAGTGATTTAAGCAGCAATTGGATTGAAAGTGAAATTTACAAGGGCAGCTGGCTGAACAGCTATGGCTCTTAATAAGCATCTTAATTGTCAATTAGCTAGTTATTGGGGTGACCGATTTTATGAATGGATGTTGTTTCATTCATAAAACTTTTCTTATGAACAATTTCATTTATCCGTTCTACAGCAGATGCTGGAGGAGCGGGGAGCTGGGCTGTGGCGTGTGGCCTGGGACCCCTGCTGGTACCGGTGGGGGGAGTTTGGCAGAGGCTTCCTACTTGTCTCCACATCCCTGCAGCTCCTAGGCGGCAGAGGCTCCACTGCTCCCGCCACAAGTGCTGGCTGCCGCAGCAACCATTGGCTGGGAACTGCAGCCAATGGGAGTGGGTCTGCAGGCAGTGCGCGACATGGAGACCCCTCTGCCATCTAGGAGCTGCGGGGGTTCATGCTAGTGGGAGCTGGGGGGCCCCCCCACCCCAAGGTAAGCATTCCCCAACCCCTGCCCCTAGCCCTGAGCCCCCTCCCATACACCCAAACTGCTGCTACTGGCCCTGGGGCTGCCCAGCTTGCACCGTCCTGGAGCTAGCACCAGCCACTGTAGAAGTCACGGAAAGTAATGGAATCCTTGACTTCCATGACAGACTCGCAGCTTTAGTAATGACTGGTCACTGTCCCTAGAAAGAGGGCTGTGGAAGACGGAGGACATGCATGGACAGAAAGGGGTTTGTAATGTAAATAGAAGTTAATTTAGTCTGTTAATAAACCAGACCCAGGAAGAGAAGATTTTATTTGCAACTCTAGTCATACAGTGTGTGATTTCCACCCCCCCCCCCGACCCTCTGAGGCTCTGGTAGAGACGGGTGCTCCCCTGATGACACTGGGTAAACTGACCCTGAAGTTTGTCGTTCAGGGGCTTGTAATGGGCTGTCAATAGGAATGGCTCTGAGTATCCAGGTGTCTTCTTTAGCCCCTAATCATTGACTCAGGGGTTTGTTCCCTTCAAGTAATTAAGGGCTGTAGTGGGTTTGTGGTCATTCCTCCCCCTTTGGCTCAGTGGGAGGCCCCTGCGCCTCACTAAAAGGACCCACTCTAATAGCAGTAACTTGTTGACGCCAACCCTTCCTGGATATGATTTTCTCTGCTCCCTGGCCCAGTCCAGCTAGGACTACATGGATTGGTCCCATCCTGCAGTGGATCAGTAGAACTCTTAGCCTGTTTTTTCAGCCTGTGCCAGGGCCTTCCCTATCACAGCTGCATTCTGTGCAAACCCAAAGACTGAGTAAGTGTGTATGTGACTGAACTTTGCAGAGAACTGTCACTGTCTCAGGAATGACAGGTTTCAGAGTAGCAGCCGTGTTAGTCTGTATTCGCAAAAAGAAAAGGACTACTTGTGGCACCTTAGAGACTAAAAAATTTATTAGAGCATAAGCTTTCGTGAGCTACAGCTCACTTGAATGTATCTGTTCCCTAAAGGAGTAGAATTTTGGAGGTGCATTTAACTCCGACAGATCCTAGCAGCTGACAGCTGTTGGTATTTGAAAGTTGTGTTTGAGTCTCTGCTCTCTGTTCCAGGTGACTATGCTGGCTTCCCAGGGTGTGGCCTGCTCAGACTGCATAGCACCTACCGTCATGACCTCAAGATCTATGCTTCAGATGAGGGCAGGGTTCAGATGACGGCAGCAGCTTTTGCAAAGGTGACTCCTCTCTTATGGCATCTGCGCAGTTCACAGCCATGTCTGCTGCGGCCCAGATAACCCAGAGGTGGTTCTTGGCTGTAGTGCTGATGGCCAGCAGCAAAGGATCTACACCATCTGGTGCTGCTACAAAACTCAACTAGATAGGTCTTAATAATGATTTTCCTTTTAAAGCAGGCCCAGGTGATATGCAGGGTGAACTCTCCTGTGGGTAACCCCTTTGCTGTTCTAATGGGGGTGTCTGAGACTGTCCACACTTCACAGAGACTGTACATTTGCATGGGGCAGCACTGGCAATGCAATATGACCCTCATATTTCTGCTGCATTTGACAGCACTGGATCAGTAGTTGAAGCCTGGTAATGAATCAGTCAGATCCCTGGCGGAGTTATTCATCTGGTATCCTGGGTGTGCATGATGCCAGAGCCATTTGTATGCTTCTAGGTATTTGTTGCTTAGAAGGTTATTTCTCAGAGGACCGCTTAGTTTAAGGCAGGATGGCCAGCTGTGGCTCATGAGCTGCATGTGGCTTTTTTACATTAAAATGCGACTCACGGAGCCCCTCCCTCCATTCTCTGCTTACCAGATTGGGCGGGAGCTTGGGGGTTCTGCCCTGTGGCAGGGTGGTGGGGTTAGGGGCTTCTGATCTCAGGGCTTCAGCCCCACAGAGAGAGTCTGCCAGAGCTTGAGGCTTTAGCCCCACTCCTGCTGAAGCCCCAAACCCCAGCGGGCACTTCCTGTGGGGACTGAAGCCCCGAGCCCCGGCAGGCATGCCCCAGCTCTCGAACTTCTGAAGATTTTCATACGAGGCTTGGAGACTCAGTAAGTTTGGCCACCCCTAGTTTAAGGTTTGTGTCTCTGGTAACCACTTGGTTGTAAATGGGCAGTGAAATGTTCCAAATGACAGTGTGGGGTAGGGATCAGGTTGGGAGTGTCTGTGGATACCATGCAGACAAATGGGAAATCCTAGTGTCTTCTGGAATCTGATTTGCAAGGAGCTTTCATTGTATAAATGATTCCACCCCTTTAGAAGTCAGTGACTCAAGGGTGCATTAGGCAGCCAAGGACTGCTCCAGCCAAAACCAACAACAGTTCTTTGGCACTTTCCTAAACACTGTTAAAACCATCCTCAGCAGCTAGGATTTCATTTGGTGACTTGAAGGAGAAACTAGTCATGAAATTTGCTAGAAAGTGTGCTGGCTTGTGTTCCACTGAGCTGAAATCCTCTCCTGTTCTGCTCTAGGGTCTCCTGGCTCTGGAGGGAGAGCTAACCCCCATCTTGGTGCAAATGGTAAAAAGTGCCAATATGAATGGGCTGTTGGACAGTGATAGCGACTCCCTCAGCAGCTGCCAGCACAGAGTGAAGGCACGGCTGCATGAAATCATGCAGAAGGATGCCAAGTTCTGCGAGGAGGATTATGAAAAGGTAACATAAGAACGGCCATACTGAGTCAGACCAAAGATCCATCTAGCCCAGTAAGCTGTCTTCCAACCATGGCCAATGTCAGGTGCCCCAGAGGGAATGAACAGAACAGGTAATCATCAAGTGGTCCATCCCCTGTCACCCATTCCCAGCTTCTGGCAAACTGAGGCCAGGGATACCATCCCTGGCCATCCTGGATAATAGCCATTGATGGACCTATCCTCCATGAATTTATCTAGTGGTTTTTTTTTTTTTTTTTTTTTTTTTTTGAACCTTGTTATGGTCTTGGCCTTCACAGCATCGTCTGGCAAAGAGTTCCACAGGTTAACTATATGGTGTCTGAAGAAATACTTTTGTTTGTTTTTAAATCTGCTGCCTATTAATTTCATTTGGTGACCCCTAGCTCTTGTGTTATGAGAAGGAGTAAATAACAATTCCTTATTTACACCAGTCATGATTTTATAGGTCTCTATCGTATTCCCCCCTTAGTCATCTCTTTTCCAAGCTGAAAAATCCCATTCTAATTATACAGAAGCTGTTCCATACCCCTAATCGCTTTTGTTGCCCTTTTCTGAACCTTTTCCAATTCCAATATATATTTTTTGAGATGGGGCGACCACATCTGCACGCAGTATTCAAGATGGGTGTACCACAGATTTATATAGAGGCAATATATTTTCTGTCTTATTATCGATCCTTTTCTGAATCATTCCCAATATTCTGATAGCTTTTTTGATGGCTGTCGCACATTTGAGCAGATGGTTTCAGAGAACTCTCCACAATGACTCCAAGAGCTCTCTTGAATGGTAACAGCTTGTTTAGACCCCATCATTTTATATGTAAGGATTATGTTTTCCACTGTGCATTTGCATTTATCAACATTGAATTTCATCTGCCATTTTGTTGTCCACTCACCCAGGTTTTTGAGATCCCTTTGTAATTCTTCAGTCTGAGACTTAACTATCTTGAGTAGTTTTGTATCATCTGCAAATTTTGCCACCTCAGTTTACCCCATTTTCCAGATTGCTTAAAAATATGTTGAATAGTACTTTTCCCAGTACAGACTCCTGGGGGACACCACTATTTACCTCTCTCCATTCTGAAAACTGACTATGTATTCCTGCCCTTTGTTTCCTATCTTTTTTTCACCAGTTACTGATCTACAAGAGGACCTTCTCTTATCTCATGACCGCTTACTTTGCTTAAGAGCCTTTGGTGATGGACCTTGTCAAAGGCTTTCTGAAAATCTAAGTACACTATATCCACTAGATCCCCCTTGTCCACATGCTTGTTGACCCCCCTCAGAGAATTCTAGTAGATTGGTGAGGTATGATTTCCTTTTACAAAAAACATGTTGACTGTTCCCCAACAAATTTATGTTGATGTATATGTCTGACAATTCTGTTCTTTACTATAGTTTCAACCAGTTTGCCTGGTACTGAAGTCAGGCTTACCAGCCTGTAACTGCTGGGATCACCTCTAAAGCCCTGTTTAAAAATTGGGGTCACGTGAACTATCCTGCAGTCATTTGGTACATTTGATTTAAATGATAGGTTACAAACCACAGTTAATAGTTCTGCAGTTTCACATTTGAGTTCCTTCAGAACGCTTGGGTAAATACCATCTGGTCTTGGTGACTTATTTAATTTATCAATTTTGTTTCAAAACCTCCTCTAATGACACGTCAGTCTGGGACTGAGCCATCCCAGATCTTGCTGAATCTGGAAAAACCTAATGTGCCAGTATTAAAAAGGATGAACTGAGTGGTTCTAGTTCAGACAGCCTAACATTGAGCCAGGCAAAATGTGGAAAGGCCGATACGGGATGTAATCAGTGAAGAATTAGTTAGTTAATTCCAGTCAACATGATTTTATGGGAAGTAGCTAACCCAATATCGCTTTCTAATGAGCTTACAAGTCTGGTTGACAAAGGTAATAGTTTTGAGATAATATACTTAGACTTCCGTAAGGCACTTGGCTTAGTCCCATGTGACATGATTAAAAGATTAACACTGTACAGAACCAATGTAGCCCATATTAAATGGGTTCAAAATTTGTCTCCTACATCTCAAAAAGAAATTGTAAATGGGGACCCATTCTGTGGGGTCCCTCGGATCTGTTCTTTACTCAGTGCTAATCGCTATCTTTACCTGTGATCTAGCAGAAAGTATAAAATAATTACTGGTAAAGTTTGCAGGGGTCACAGAAATTGGTGGAAAGGTAAATAATGGTGGGGTCAATTCTACAGAGGGATCTGAATCGTGGTAAGCTGGGCTTCTTTGAACAGCATGCATTTTAGTACATCTAAATGTAAAAGTTACACATGTAGGAACAAAGAATGTAGTGGGTCATGCTTCTGGGAATGGGGAGTATTTTGGAAAGCAGTGACTCTGAAAGGGACTTTAGGTCCTAGTGGATACCAGCTGGACATGAATTTCCAGGGCCTTGCACTGGTTAAGAGAACAAACGCAATCCTTTGGATGCATAAGCAAGAGAATATCAAGTAGGTGAGGTGCTGTTACCCCTATATGCAGACCATTAAAGATCACTGTGTCCAGTTCTGGTGTCAACACTTTAAAAAGGATGTTGATGATAAATTGGAGAGGTTCAGAATGATTTGAGGTCTGGAAAACCTGCTTACAGTGAGAAACTAAAATAAGCTCAATCTATTTATTTAGTTTTTCCAAGAGAAGGTTTTTGATGGTGTGATCACTATCTTCAAGTAACTGCCCGGGGAAAAGGCTCGTGATAGTAGAGGACTCTTCAATGTGGCAGACAAAGGCATATCCCAATCCAGTGGCTGGAAGCTGAAGCTAGAGGAATTCAGACTAGAAATAAGGGTGTAAATTGTCAACAGTCAGAGTAATTAACAATTGAACAACTTGCTGGGTGATATGGTGGTTTCTCCATCACTTCGATTCTTTTTGAATTAAGACCAGATATCTTTTTCTAAAGGATCTGTTAGCCAGAATTATAGGCTGATGCAGGGACCACAGGGTGAAATTCTCTGGCCTCTGTTATGGGGGTGCTCCAAGTAGATTATCATAATTCTCTTCTGGCCTTAAAATCTGACTCTTGAATCTTATTCTGCATGTCATTGCCCATGTCCCAGAAGGGCAGAGACAGGATTCTGACAGTGTTTTATCTTAGTGATGGTGGTGGCCTAAATGCAGTGATTCCCCCCTCACTGCCATATGTCACATGTGCATACACATCTTATCAGGGCCGGGCCACAGGTGGCTTGTGTACACTGGTCAGTTATTCACTTGTGGTCAGGAGACAGTAGCGGAGTCGGGGTTAAATTGGGTCAGGGTACCATAAAATGATAGCCAGTTATCACTGGTGCATCCGCAGGTGTTTGATGAGACCGATCTGAGATCCATAGATCTTGTCTCAATTGAGACATTCATTTCCCAGTGGAAGGGGCGGATCTGGATCATAGAGTCAGGCTGTGCCACGTTCTTTCCTTTCCTGTTTCCTGTTGTCTCCGTTGATCTCAAAATACTGGGATCTTTTTTCATTTTGGTTAGTCAAGGGCATCCCAAGAGTTGTCAATATTGCACTTCTTCATGTTAATTTTGAGGGTGTCTTTGAAGTGCTTCCCCCGCCCCCCCATATCAATTGGCCATGGCTCAATTGTGAGAACATGACCTGCTTCGGGAGTCAATTTTGTGGCATTCAAAGAACGTTCATTGGGCATTCAGCCCAACAGAGTTGGTGGTGAATGATCATAGCTTCAATGCTGGAGGTTTTGCCTTGGGACTGAACACTGATGTTGGTGTGTTGGGCATCCCACTTGGTTTGGAAGATCTTGCAGAGGCACCGTTGATGGTATCCTTCAAGACTCTTGAGTCTACTGTACATGACCTTAGTTTTGGCACCGTCATGTCTACTGTACATGACCTTAGTTTTGGCACCGTACAAGAGAGCAGGGATAACAGCCTGGTACACGAGAAGCTTGGCTTGATTCTTGATGTCACAATCTTCGTAGACACGTTTTCTAAAGCAGCACTGGCACATTGAGGGTGGTGGTGAATTTTCTTGTCGGTGTTGGCTTTCTGCTACAGATAGCACTTACTTTACCTCAGCAGCTCGACAGTCTCCAGGGTCTCGATTGATCTGAATTATGGGAGCAGGATCCTGGTGATATGGAGCCTGTTGGAGTGTATTAGTTTTCTTGGTGTTTAATGTGAGGCCAAGTTGGTTGTATGCCTTTGTTGGCCTCTTCCTCTCTGAGGTGAAGGGGACTTCCTTCCCACACAAGCATCGGGCCTCTTCCTCACAGGTCTACTTGGAGCAGTCATGGCTTCTGTGCATGGGAAGTAAAATAATCAAGCCTGGATCCAGCCCACTCCATGTACGTTGACAGGACCCAGACTCCTCTGTACTAATGAAGCACCTGGCAACACTTGCCCTCATCAGCATCTGATGCCCTGGGAATAAAGCATGGTACTCAACGTGGGGATCAGGGACAGATCCTAGAGGTTATGACCACTATTCCTTTTCTTACAACTAGACTGGGGGAGGGTCCCCCAAACGTTTTTCTCTTGTAACCTGAGATCTCAAAATGGAAGAAGCCAAGACCCAGTAGAGAAAAGGAAATGGCTTCTGTCAAAGTTGCTTCCCCACTCTGAACTCTAGGGTACAGATGTGGGGACCTGCATGGAAAAACTCCCTAAGCTTATTTTTACTAGCTTAGGTTAAAACTTCCCCAAGGTACAAATTATTTTACCTTTTGTCCCTGGACCTTATTGCTGCCACCACCAAGTGTCTAACAAATAACAGGGAAAGAGCCCACTTGGAATAGTCTTTCTCCCCCAAAATCCCCCCAAGCCCTACACCCCCTTTCCTGGGGAAGGCTTGATACAAATCCTCACCAATTTGCATAGGTGAACACAGACCCAAACCCTTGGATTTTAAGAACAATGAAAAAGCAATCAGGTTCTTAAAAGAAGAATTTTAATTAAAGAAAAAATAACAATCACCTCTGTAAAATCAGGATGGTAAATACCTTACAGGATAGTCACATTCAAAACATA
Source organism: Dermochelys coriacea (assembly GCF_009764565.3). Taxonomy (NCBI): domain Eukaryota; kingdom Metazoa; phylum Chordata; order Testudines; family Dermochelyidae; genus Dermochelys; species Dermochelys coriacea. The sequence goes on from NC_050077.1 coordinate 85,916,642, forward strand.
GAGAATCCCTCTAGGCAAAACCTTAAGTTACAAAAAGACACAAAAACGGGAATATACATTCCATTCAGCACAACTTATTTTATCTGCCATTTAAACAAAACAGAATCTAATGCATATCTAACTAGATTGCTTATTAACTCTTTATAGGAGTTCTGACCTGCGTTCCTGCTCTGGTCCCGACAAAAAGCAACACATGGAGAAAACCCTTTGTTCCCCCCCTCCCCGCAGCTTTGAAAGTATCTTGTCTCCTCATTGGTCATTTTGGTCAGGTGCCAGCGAGGTTATCCTAGCTTCTTAACCCTTTACAGATGAAAGGGTTTTTCCTCTGGCCAGGAGGGATTTAAAGGTGTTTACCCTTCCCTTTATATTTATGACCGCCTCTCACCTATGAATACCACCTAGCTCCTCTTGGAAGGTCTCTGCTGTACCATAGAGAGAGACTTTTGCCGACAGGCCAGGTGTGTCTTGGAGGGTCACGGAAGCGTATGCTGTTGGTGGTGGGTGTGTAGGATTAGTTTGTCAGTTGCACACCATTTCCAGAAGCTTAATTGCTGGGGCTGGGCTGGATGCTCTGTACTCTCTATATGCATAGACACTAACCTTTTTGTGTTCTCTTTACTCTGCAGTTAGCACCTACAGGCAGCATCTCGCTGGTCAACTCCATGACTTTCATCCAGAACCCAGTAGAGATCTGTGACAAGGTGTTTGCCCTGATCGAGAACCTCACTTCCCAGATATGCAAACGTCTGGAAGATCCCAAATCTGCAGGTGAGCAGCTGGGCTTGGGAAGAGGGTTGTCCAGAGCAGAACCCTCTAGATTGGTCTGTGCAAGCAAGAGCTCTGAGCTGTATAAATATGTGTCTGCAGTAAAGAGGCCTAGAAAACGCACACTTGGAGAGAGGCTTGGCTAATGCATGAAGGGAGCAGTTGGACTCAGCTGAGCAGCATAGTTCAGCTCCGGTGGAGGAGCCTTCGAAAGCATGGTAGAAAGCTCCAGTTCTTTAAAATTATATATATCGAGTCTGGTCTTCATGCTGTTAATCTGGAAGCTCCCATTCTATTTTGAACCATGTTCTGGAAAGCTGTAATGCCAAGGAGCCGGATTGCTCTGTGTTCAAGGTGTTAGTGATTACTGTTAGCAATGCAGACTTCTTGGGTGTGACTGGGTTTTCCTAGCCCATTTGTGGTATTTGCTATGAGGCTGTAGGTCTTTCTGTATTTTTCATTTCCCGGCTGGAATCCCAGTTATTGGAAACACGTGCAATCTTGTCAGTTGAAACTCAAATAAGAGTAGCCTGGGTGTGAACATAGAATCATAGCAATATGGGGCTGGAAGTGACCTCAAAGTCATCAAGTCCAGCCCACTGCACTGAGGCAGGACCAAGTAAACCTAGACCAGCCCTGACAGGTGTATGTCCAACCTGTTCTTAAAAACCTCCAATGAGGGAGATTCCACAACCGCCATCGGAAGCCTTATTCCGGAGCTTAACTATTGTTTAAGCGAGAGATTTTCCTAATATCTAATCTAAATTTCCCTTGTTGCAGATTAAGCCTATTTCTTCTTGTCCTACCTTTTAGTGGACATGCAGAACAAATGATCCCAGTCCTCCTTTATAAGAGCCATTATCATATTTGGAGACTTATCAGGTCCCCCCTCAGTCTTCTTTTCTCAAGACTAAACGTACTTGCTGTTTTAACTTTTTCTCATAAATCAGGATCTCTAAATCTTTTATCATTTTTGTTGCTCTATTTTGTAGTCTCTCCATTTTGTCCACCTCTTCCTAAAGTGTGGTGCCCAGAATGGACACACTACTCCAAATGAGACCTCACCAGTACCAAGTAGAGCAGGACAGTTACCTCTTTTATGATTGCATATGTCAGTTATGTTTAATACACCTTAGAGTGATATTAGCCTGTTTTGCAACTGCTTCACATTTTTGACTTGTGTTTAATTTGTGATCTGCTAGAACCCTCATCCTCCCCCGCCCCCCCGGCCCTGATTCTTTTCAGCAGTACTACCACCTAGCCAGTTATTTCTCATTTTGTAGTTGTGCATTTGGTTGGATTTTTTTTTTTCCTTAAGTAAAGTACTTTGGTGGTTTCATTTTATTGATTTCAGACCAGTTCTCCAATTTGTTAAGGTTGTTTTGAATTCTGATCCTGTCCTCCAAAGTGCTTGCAACCCCTCCCAGCTTGGTGTCATCTGCAGACTTTATAAGCATACTCTCCACTCCATTATCCAAGTAATTAATTAAAATATTGAATAGTACCTACCCAGGACTGAACCCTGTGGGATCCCACTAGATACATCATAGAATATTAGGGTTGGAAGAGACCTCAGGAGGTCATCTAGTCCAATCCCCTGCTCAAAGCAGGACCAACACCAACTAAATCATCCCAGCCAAGGCTTTGTAAGCCGGGCCTTAAAAACCTCTAAGGATGGAGATTCCACCACCTCCCTCGGTAACCCATTCCAGTGCTTCACCACCCTCCCAGTTTGACTATGACTGATTTGATAACTGCTTTATGAGTACGGTCTTTCAACCAGTTGTGCACCCACCTCATAGTAATTTCATCTAGACCACATTTCCCTAGTTTGCTTATGAGAATGTCATGTGTGACTGTGACAAAAGCCTTACTAAAATCAAGATACATCCTGTCTACTGGTTCTCTTCCCCCCACCAGGTCATAATCCTTTCAAAGAAGGAAATTGGGTTGGTTTGGCATAGTTTATTCTTGACAAATCCATGCTGGCTATTGCTTATAACCCTATTGTCCTCCAGGAGCATAAAAATTGATTGTTGAATAATTACCAGGTATCGAAGATAGGCTGACTATTCTATCATGCTTCAGGACCTGCTTTTAGTATGTCTACACTGCACTTTAAAACCTGCAGCAGTGAGTCTCGGAGCCTGGGTTTGTAGCTCTCAGGCTCCTGCTAAGGCACTAAAAAGAGCTGTGTAAACATCTGGGCTCAGGCTGGAGCTCAGGCTCTGAAGCCTGGGGTCATGGGTGTGTTTCTCCAGCCCAAGTATGGACGTCTACAGGGCTCTTTTTAGTACAAGCCTGAGCCTGTAGCCCCGGCTCTGAGACTCTGTACTGCAGGTTTTCAAACAGTGTAGAGAGAGCCTCTGTTCTCCTTTTTTAAAACATATTTGTTTTGTTCTTGCTGCTCTTTAGACCTGCAGCTGTACCACAGTGAGACTTTGGAGTTGATGCTGCAACGCTGGAGCAAGTTGGAGAGAGATTTCCGCATGAAGAATGGACGCTATGACATCAGCAAGATCCCTGATATCTATGACTGCATCAAATATGATGTACAACACAATTGCACTCTGAAGCTGGAGGGCACTGCTGAACTCTTCAAAGTCTCCAAAGCCTTGGCAGATGTGATCATACCCCAGGTACAGTCTGGCTCGACTCTTTCCCCTCTCTCCTAGGAGTGGCGCTCGCTCTCAATAGTGGAAGTGTCGAGCATGGGTCTCACAAAGGGATGTGTCTTCAGGCCCGTGTTAGGTTTCCCCACTGTGTGAGCAAAAACCAGGAAGTGATTGGTTGGTGTTTATAAGAAGATTTCACTGTATTGAGTCGTTCCTACTTCTTCTGCATTTTATCACTTGTGGGAGCAAGGCAGCTACTCTGCAAGCCACCCATATCTTCTAGAGAGCATTGTCCACTGGGTCAGCTTGTTTCTTCCTTGCCCTCTTTTCCTAGCCTTGGAACCTTTCTGGCTAAGGTAAGTAGCCCTAACTACCTTACAGTTCCTTCTAAGCACTGAAGGTGCAGAAAGCTTAGATCATACACAGTGTTCCGCGTGCTTATCTTGTTGGATTTTTTTCTTTTGCCATTTAGGGGCAAATTTTGTTTATAGTTAAATTATCAGCCAACTAATCTGATTTCTTAAATGAAAAGTGAAGAAGATGAGATGTCCATCAGGCATGGGCTTCCTCTGGACTACCACGAGCAGGAGGGTAGGCTCCCTCACAACCTCACTGTCAAGGGAGACTCTTCAGGCCTGCTAAGCTAAGGTTAGCCCATGTACAAGTCCAGTGTCAATGTACAGGATTGGCCTGCAGAGAGGGGAAGGCTGCCTCAGACCCCAGCTGGTGGAAAGGCTCTTCAGGCCCAGTTGATTAAGTCTGGCTATCAAGTTAAGGATCTGCTCCCGATTTAAGATCCCTGGATAAGTCCAGCTCAACCTAGCAAACCTGGCTGTATGCCTAAAGTGGCTCCTGAAACGTCAGAGGCCATTGTCTACCTCTAGAACCAAAGCATGGATCCAGCCAGCATGAGGATCCAACCCCTTTGAGTAGGAAGTGTCCCTTATCTAGTGATTCTGTGCCCACATAGGACTATTTAGGCTGAGGCCCTGGACCTGTCCTGTTCAATTGAGCCTGGTATTGCAGGTGTAATACACTGTGATCTTTAGAGAATTGCTTTTACTGGCTATGTGCCCAGTATGGGGACGTGAGCATCCTTGCTGAGATCTTTCTACCAGTGGAAATTGGGAATCACATTGCAAACTTCTAATTGAGTTCAGGATGGTGGATTTCTGTTATAGGATGGAGTCTTAATGATGGTCTTCCTGTCTGGTCATGTTAACATGTAAACTCTTGATGCCCTGCTTGTCTAGGAGAGGGTTTTCCCCTTTGATGCCCTGTCTTTCAGGCCCCCTCCTTGAAAGTCAAGAGTGGGACAGAATCCATTTATAGACTCTCTTACTACCAGAAGCCTCGGCAATCAGTTTATTAGGTTCTAAAGCTGTGTTCCCTTATTCCAAGAAGGGCCCGTTGTGGTTCTGTTTGGTTCCTAGCCTATCCCCAAGGGCTCAGCTGTGCCACAGAAATTCAACCTCCAAGGATTGGGTTTGAGAATCTAGCACTGGGGGTCTAACCCACTCAAAAACTGATGCCTGGCTCATGTCTGAGGACATGAGGTGATAGACACCGACTCCATGGGTGCTGAGGAGCTGGAGCACCCACAGGGAGAACTTAGCGGGCGCTCCGCACTCACTGGCAGCCAAGCTCTCCCTGCCCCCTCCTCCTCCCTCGAGCATGGCGTCGTCGCTCCTCCCCCTCCTAGCGCTTCCAGCCTGCCGCCTAACAGCTGTTTGGCGGCGCTTAGGACTTTCCGGGAGGAATGGGGATGTGGCACGCTCAGGGAAGGAGGTGGTAAAGAGGTGGGGCAGGGGTGGGGACTTGAGGGAAGGGGATGGAATCGGGGTGAGGCCGGGGTGGGGACAGGAGCGGAGGGGAAGTCGGTGCCTATGCATGAGGCTATGATACAGCCTTTTCCCCACCTAGTCTTTTTGTTCTAAGGCATCTTATGGATCCAAAGGCTTCACTATTCTGCCATCTTCACAGAAAAACAAGCCTCAGAGGATCTCAGACTCAAAGGATATGATGAATCGCTCCACAAGGGGCTGCCTGTTGGCTTCAGAGTTTTTCTGCAGCTGTCACCACTTGACTGGCCCTCTTAAGGTGAGCTGGGCTCAGCCTTCTCTGCGATGGAGCAGTTCCCCCAGCTGATCCTGACTAGCTGGGAGTCAAGAGGCTCAAGTCAATTATCAGATCCAAGTGCAGAAGAGTAGGGTGGCCTTCATCAGGGTTTGGATAGTTGCTGGAGGGAGAGTCCCTCCTGTGACTGACCCTGAAGGGAGAGGGCAGCAGGAGAGGAGGAGGCACTTGTGGCAGGGATGGAAAAAGGCCATCACTCAGACAGCCTGGAAATAGACTTGGAATAAGGATCCTGCCTGGGGAGAATCTGATTTGGGAAAGGACTTTGGGATGAAGCCCTGAGGGTAGAAGCCAAACCTGCAGGAAGAAAGTCCAGAGGTCTGTGAGTGAGAGGGGCAGCCCAGGAGGGGTGGAAGACCCTGTTTTATGCTCTGATCAGAGTCTGCTTCTTGCCAGGGTCTCCCTGAGAGCAGGTGGACCTGTCACAGGACTGTTAATGCTAGGAGGGAGATGCTGTGCCACAGCAGGCCACACGGAGTTGCAGGGAAGATGCACTGCTGCCTCAGCAGCCCTATTGCAAAGGTGAGAAGAGATGCTGGGAACTCTCCCCTTGTGTAGGAAAGGATCCACGGAGAAGAATGTGCTGTCAATCCAATTTGGACCTACTGCTATTGGTGAGGGGCCATGAAACATACTTTGATATCCTCTGGATCTGGCCACATGAATGTGCTAATGGCTGTTTGTCTCTGACCTCTCCATAAGAGGGAATATGAGCAGACCATTTGTGTTTTCAGAGCTACTGACCTCAGATTTATCTGCTTAAAAACCAGGAAGTAAATGTTTCAATTCTGATTCTGGAGTGGCTCCAGCATGAAATACACAGCAATCCGGAGCATCTGTGCTAAGCATATCTAGATACCATAGAATTTTTAGCACTGTTATTGTGTCTTTTGTAGTCCGCATATGGATAGTAGAAACCCCTAAGACCTCCCATTTTCTGCTTTACCAAACCCTTCTTGGAGCTGATGGAGTACACAGGGTCTGGTGGACAGTCAGGCCCAGAAATTGACAAGAGCTTCTGTAAAAAAGCTTTGATTCCTCCCATCAGAAATGCACTGTATCAAGGTTTTTATTTGTAATATAAATAAAAACCTCAATACAGTGCATTCCAGATGGGAAGAATCACGGGGGGGGAGCGGTTTAAAAAGAAAAATCACTAAGCTTAAGGGTGTGTGAGGTTTGCTGCTTGGTTGTAATACAAATAAAAGCTTGCCAGCTATCATACAGTGTTGGCAATTGGAGCACCTGGCATGGGGCAAATGACTGTCTGACTGTATTAACACCCTGGAGGACATAGTACTTGTTATCAGGTTTCAAAGGCAGAGCTCAAATTTCCAGAGGTGTTCGAGAGGTACTCACCCTTCTGTGCAATAGTAATATCAAAACTTTAGTCTTGAGAGATGGCCATTTTCAGATCTTAATCTATCTCACTGAACATAACCTCTGGAGTCCAGGAAGAGCTCTACCAATAAAACTGCATCTTACCTTTGGCCTTTCTTTGGCAGCAAGTGTTCCATTAAATGCCTGGCTTTCATGAATGTCTGGGTGTCTTCATCTGTGTCCATACTTGACCTTCAGTAGGGTATGCAGATGATTTGTCTCTAGTCTTTTATATAAACAGACACTTTCATCCACACTTAGGTTTGGCGGTGAAGCCTTGATATTTTCCAAACCTGCCAAACTTTCCTGTTGTGAATGGGTTTGTTACTTGTGCAGTTACATGATAACTTTAAGATCAGGCTATGTCTAAAGCCTCAGCACAGCTGTTCATGCCTGTACCAGGGTCTCATCTACCAGAGGGAGATAAATTATTGACAGGCTCTTTGAGCAGAGTTTTTATTCAATACCACAAGTGCTCTTTTCAAAGTCTCTATCTTGATTTTTATCTGCTTTTTTGCAACTGGGGTAAATAGCAACTAATAGAGCTGGGCAAATAGTTGATTTTTTCAGTTTGATTCAGATCCCTTCTGAAAATAGATCTTGTCAAAACTAACTTGATACCTTTTTATGGGGAGAGGGATGAGATTACATGTTTGGTTGACAGAGGTAATAGTGTTGACATACTTCTATAAGGCATTTTATTTGCACAGCATGACATTTTAATTAAATACTAAAATAATATAAAATTAACATATACATATAAAATGATGGGGTCTAAATTAGCTGTTGCCACTCAAAAAAGAGATTTTGGAGTCATTGTGGATAGTTCTCTGAAAACATCCACTCAATATGCAGCGGCAGTCAAAAAAGCGAACAGAATCTTGGGCATCATTAATAAAGGGATTTGATGATGATACAGAAAATATCATATTGCCTCTATATAAATCTATGGTACGCCCACATCTTGAATACTGCTTGCAGATGTGGACACCCCATCTCAAAAAAGATGTATTGGAATTGGAAAAGGTTGAGAAAAGGGCAACAAAAATGATTAGGGGTATGGAATGGCTGCCGTATGAGGAGAAAGTAATAAGACTGGGACTTTTCAGCTTGGAAAAGAGACTACTAAAGGGAGATATGATCGAGGTCTAGAAAATCATGACTGGTGGGGAGAAAGTAAATAAGGACGTGTTGATTACTCCTCATAACACAAGAACTAGGGGTCGCCAAATGAAATTAACAGGCAGCAGGTTTAAAACAAACAAAAGGAAGTATTTCTTCACACAGCGCACAGTCAACCTGTGGAACTCCTTGCTGGAGAATGTTGTGAAGTCCAAGACTATAACAGGGTTCAAAATAGCAGTAGATAAATTCACGGAGGATAGGTCCATCAATTAGTATTTGCCAGGATGGGCAGGGATGGTGTCATTAGTGTCTGTTTGCCAGAAGCTGGGAATGATCGAAGGGAATGAATCACTTGATTACCTGTCTGTTCGTTGCCTCTGGGACAACTGGCATTGGCCACTGTCGGAAGACAGGATACAGGGCTAGATGGACCTTTGGTCTGACCCAGTATGGCTGTTCTTATGTTCTAACATTGCCCACATTAAATGGATTTAAAAACTGGCTGGCTGATTAGGTCTCAAAACATGATTGTAAATGGTGAATCATCCTCAAATGGGAATGTTTCCAGTGGGGGTCCTGCAGGGATCGATTCTTGGCCCTATCCTATTTAACATTGTTATGAATGACTTGGAAGGAAAAAACATAAAGTTTGCAGATGACACAAAAATTGGGGGAGTGGTAAATAACGAAAAGGACAGGTCACTGTTCAGAGAAATCTGGATTGCTTGGTAAACTGGGTGCAAGCAAACAACATGTGTTTTAATATGGCTGAATGTTAGTGTATACATCTAGGAACAAAGAATATAGGCCATACTTACAGGGTGAAGGGTTCTATCTTGTTAATCAGTGACTCTGGAAAAAAAAATATGGGGGTTGGGGTGAATAATCAGCTGAACATGAATCATAGGCAATTTATTCCAGTGCTTAACCACCCTGACAGGAAGTTTTTCCTAATATCCAACCTGGCTCTCCCTTGCTGCAATTTAAGCCCATTTCTTCTTGTCCTATCCTCAAAGGTTAAGGAGAACAGTTTTTTTTTCTCCCTCCTTCTTGTAACAGCCTTTTACATACTTGAAAACTGTTGTCATGTCCCCTCTCGGTCCTCTCTCTTCTCCAGACTGAACAAACCCAATTTTTTCAATCTTCCCTCATAAGTCATGGTTTTTAGACCTTTAATCATTTTTGTCGCTCTTCTCAGGATTCTCTCCAAATTGTCTACATCTTTCTTGAAATGTGGCACCCAGAACTAGACACAATACTCCAGTTGAGGCCTAATCAGTGCAGAGTGGAAGGGAAGAATTATTTCTTGTGCCTTGCTTACAGCACGCCTGCTAATACATCCCAGAATGATGTTTGCTTTTTTGCAACTGTTTTACACTGTTTGACTCATATTTAGCTTGTGGTTCACTATGACCCCCAGATCCCTTTCTGCAGTACTCCTTCCTAGGCAGTCATTTCCCATTCTGTATGTGTGCAACTGATTGTTCCTTCATAAATGGAGTACTTTGCATTTGTCCTTATTGAATTTCAACCTATTTACTTAAGACCCATTCTCCAGTTTGTCCAGATCATTTTGAATTTTAATCCTATCCTCCAAAGCACTTGCAACCCCTCCCAGCTTGGTATCATCCCCAGACTTTATAAGTGCACTCTCTATGCCATTATCTAAATCACTGATGAGGATATTAAACAGAATTGGACCCAGAACTGATCCCTGCGGAACCCCATTCGTTTTGCCCTTCCAGCATGACTGTGAACCACTGATAACTACTCTCTGGGAACGGTTTTCCAACCAGTTTTGCACCCGCCTTATAGTAGCTCCATCTAGATTGCATTTCCCTAGTTTGAGAGGTCATGCAAGACAGTATCAAAAGCTTTACTAAAGTCAAGATATAACAAGTCTACCGCTTCCCCCCCCCCCCCCAAAAAAAAAAAAAAAGCTTTCCTTGACAGGGTAAAGAGACTTATCAGGTTGGTTTGACGCGATTTGTTCTTGACAAATCCATGCTGACTTTTACTTATCACCTTATTATTTTCTAGGTGTCTGCAAATTGATAGCTTAATTATTTGCTCTATTATCTTTCTGGGTACAGAAGTTAAGCTGACTGGTCTGTAATTCCCTGGGTTGTCCTTATTTCCCTTTTTATATATTGGTACTATATTTGCCCTTTTCCAGTCTTCTGGAATCTCTCCAGTCTTTGATGACTTTTCAAAGATAATCGCTAATGGCTCAGATATCTCCTCAGTCAGCTCCTTGAGTATTCTAGGATGCACTTCATCAGGCCCTGGTGATTTGAAGACATCTAATTTGTCTAAGTTTTAACTTGTTCCCTGTTTTAGCCTCATCTGATCCTACCTCATTTTCACTGGTATTCACTATGTTAGATGTCTAGTCATCGCCAACCTTCTTGATGAAAACCGAAACAAAGAAGTCATTAAGCATCTCTGCCATTTCCACATTTTCTGTTATTGTTTTTCCCCCTTCATTGAATAACGGTCCTACCCTGTGCTTGGTCTTCCTCTTGCTTCTAATGTATTTGTAGAATGTTTTCTTGTTACCCTTTATGTCACTAGCTAGTTTGATCTTGTTTTGTGCCTTGGCCTCTCTAATTTTGTTCCTATATACTTGTGTTTGTTTATATTCATCCTTTGTCATTTGACCTAGTTTTCACTTTTTGTAGGACTTTTTTTTTGGATTTTTAGGTCATCGAAGAATTCAGGATTACTTTCAAATTCTCAACCAGTTCCTCCCTATTTGTCAAAATCAAATCTAGAACAGCCTCTCCCCAGTAGCTTTCTCCATCTTCTGAAATAAAAAATGGTCTCCAATACATTCCAAGAATGTATTGGATAATCTGTACCCTGCGGTGGTGTTTTCCACAACAGATGCTGGGTCGCTGAAGTCCGCCCCTCACCACCAAGTCCTGGGCTTTGGGTGAGTTTGTTCTTTGTTTTTAAAAAAAAAAAAAAAAAAAAAAAAAGCTGCCGCCTCCTCTCCGTCCTGCTTAGCTGGTCGGTAGTTGGGTCCGGCCACGACACCCCCTTGGTTTTTTACCCCTTTTACCTTTACCCAGCGCCTCTCAATGAGTCTGTCTCCTGTTTCCCTCTCAACCCCCGTCCAAGCGTGTCCATTTTTAATATATGCCCAGTGTGACACTATGGCCAAAAGAGAGAATGATCCTGGGATGCATAGTCAAGGGAAAGTTGAGTAGGAGTAGAGAAATTATTTTACCTGTGTATTTGACAGTGGTGCGACCACTGCTGGAATGCTACATCCAGTTCTGGTGCCCACAATTTAAGGATGTTGATAAATTGGAGAGGGTTCAGAAAAGTCATGAGAATGATTAAAGGGTTAGAAAACCTGCCTTCTTGTGATAGACTAAAGAAGCTCAATCTATTTAGCTTAACAAAGAGAAGGATAAGGGATGACTTGAATACAGTCTGTAAGTATCTACATGGGGAACAAATATTTAATAATTGGCGAATCAATCTAGCAGAGAAAGGTATAACATGATCCAGTGGCTGGAAACTGAAGCTTGACAAATTCAGACTGGGAATAAGGCATACATTTTTAACAGTGAGGGTAATTAACAATTGGAACAATTTAGCAAGGGTCATGGAGGATTCTCCATCACTGACCATTTTTAAATCAAGATCGGATGTTTTTCTAAAGCTCTGCTCTCAGAATTATTGTGGGGAAAGTCTGTGGCCCGTGCTATACAGGGAGGTCAGACTAGATGATCACAATGGTCCTTTTAGGCCTGAAATCTGATTCTCCGTATCAGGCAGAGGAGGGACTTGAACTGGGGACTTCCTCATCCCAGCGGTAGGGGAAATCTCCTCCCTTCCCACTCCCCCAGGCCATCTGGAGAATCTAGACCTTTACTTTTGTCAAAATGCCTAAAGTCGAAACACAGACCTTTGTCAGGTTGATTTTAATATTACCAAAGCACTCTTCTTTGGTTCAGTCAAAATTATTTGGCTACCAAAATTATTGGACACCCCCCCCAAAAAACCCCAAACAAACCAACACCCCAAAACAAAAATTACCCGCTTATCTTTTCCCACCCTGGAAAATGCACTTTGTTCATGGCTTTGACCCAAGGACAAGCAAGAGCTAACATCAATAACACAGATCTTTTCCTTTGCTAAGAGCAGGAATGTCTCTTGATAGTCTATTGACTTGGTGATCTTTCAGATATTGGTTACATTGGTACCTAGTTGCTGTCACTAGCCATGATTGAAGGTTGACTGTTCTGTTGTTCAATTTCCTGGGTCTTAAGATGACTAAGAAGTCTTGCTCCTTGAGGTGGGCATCTCCATTCAGGTCTGAATTTTCTCTGGTCATCTGCTTGACTCTGAAATGCAGGAACACTTCTCATAAGGGTGATGCTGTGCTCTGGACAAGCCTGTTGAAAAGCAGGAGTTGCTGATCAATCAGATCTCCTTTTCAGAGGTGTGGGTTTAAAATTCCCAGATGAAAGGATGTGTCTGAGGGAGGTTGGGACCACCTCCCCTTGCATGCACTCAGAGCCATGCATGAAGGGAGGGGTGGGGTGGGGAAAGGGTAAGTGGCTCCTGGGGACACTGCTTGCTCATATATTCTGGAAGCTTGCAGTGGAGGAGCCTCAATTGCACAAGTGTGGATATTCAGAGGCTCATCTTGAAGGAATCTGGTTACATGCAAGAAGCCTTCATTATCTGTATAAGGATCTGGCCCTAAGAAGCCAGTGTCAGTGTCTGTCTGGTGGGTACCAGTGACATAAGGAAGGATAGGAGAGAGATCCTGGAAGCCAAATTTAGGCTGCTAGGGAAGAGATTAAGTGCAGGATTTCAATGGTAGCATTTTCTGAAATGATTCCAGTTCCACACACAAGGCTAGTTAGACAGGCAGAACTGCAGGGTCTCAATGTGTGAATGAGACAATGATGTAGGAAGGAAAGATTCAGGTTTATTTGGAACTGTTGGGAAAGGTGGAGCCTGTAGAGGAAGGATGGGGTCCATCTAAACCAAAATGGAACCAGACTGCTGGCATGTAAAATTAAAAAGGCCATAGAGGAGTTCTTAAACTAAGGTGTGAGGGAAGCTGACAGGTGCAGAGGAGCATACGGTTCAGACAGAAATCTCCCATAGGGGAGGACCTATTAATGGGGATTCTCTATCCTAGTAAAGAGGAGAGTTTAGAAGTTGGTAAAGTAAAAGTAGGAATTGAAGAGAAACAGTCAAATGAAAGAGTCCCAATTCAATATCATATGAAGGCAGACAACTTAAAAGTGACAAACGTTTTAAGTGCTTTATATGCGTTTATATGCATATTCCTAGAAGTCTAAATACTAAGATGGATGAACTTGAGTGCCTGGTATGATATGAATAGCCTCATTTAGTGGAATCTCAGAAACATGGTGGAATGATGACAATCAGTCGGACACTGTAATACCAGGGTGCAAAATATATAGAAATGATAATCTAGATCATGCTGGTGAAGGAGTGGCACTATATTTATTTGAAAGAAAGCATAGTCAAATATAGTAAAATTGTTAAATGAATAAACTGCACCGTATAATCGCTAGGGATAGAAATTACATGCTTGAATAATAAGAGTGTAGCAGTAGGAACATACTACCAACCACCTGACCAGGATGGTGACAGTAATTGTGAACTGCTTAGGGAGATTAGAGCGGCTATAAACATAGAAAACTCGGTAATAATGCATGGTTTCAACTATCCCCATATTGACAGGGTATATGTCCCCTCAGGACAGGATGCAGAGATAACGTTTCTTGACACCTTTAAATGACTGTTTCTTGGAGCAGCTAATCCTGGAACCCACAAGGCAGGAGCCATTTCTTGATTCACTCCTAAGTGGAGCATAGTCTCTGATCCAAGAAGAAAAGGAGTACTTGTGGCACCTTAGAGACTAACAAATTTATTATATGCATCCGATGAAGTGAGCTGTAGCTCACGAAAGCTTATGCTCTAATAAATTTGTTAGTCTCTAAGGTGCCACAAGTACTCCTTTTCTTTTTGCGAATACAGACTAACACGGCTGCTACTCTGAAACCTCTGATCCAAGAGGTGATTATAACTGAACTGCTTGCTAATAGTGACCATAATATAATTTAAATTATAACATGCTTGGTCGGGGGAATGGGGAAATACCAAAGAAACCCACCACAGTAGCATTTAACTTCAGAAAGGGAAATGACACAAAAATGAGGAAGTTAGTTAAAAATAAATTAAAAGGAACAGGCACAAAAGTGAAAAGCCAGCAAACTGCATGGAAGCTTTTTAAAAACACCATACTAGAGGCTCAAACTTTACCCCAAATTAAAAAGAATAGAAGGATAAAAAAAATGGCTACACAATAGAGTAAAACAAGTAGTTAGAGGCAAAAAGGATCATTTAAAAATTTGGAAGTAAAATCCTACTGAGGAAAATAGAAAAGAGCATAAACTCTGGCTAGTCAAGATTAAACATATAATTAGGAAGGCCAAAAAAGAATTTGAAGAGCAACTAGCAAAAGACTCCAAAAAATTTAAATACATCAGAAGCAGGAAGCCTTCCAAACAGTCATTGGGGCCACTGGATGATCAACGTGCTAAAGAATCATTAAAGGAAGACAAGGCCATTGCAGAGAATATAAATGAATTTTTTGCATTGGTCTTCCTGCAGAGAATGTAAGGGAGATTCCATAAATACTAAGGTCAGAAGGGACCATTCTGATCATCTAGTCCGACCTTCTGCACAACGCAGGCCACAGAATCTCACCCACCCACTCCTACGAAAAACCTCACCTATGTCTGAGCTATTGAAGTCCTCAATTCGTGGTTTAAAGACTTCAAGGAGCAGAGAAGCCTCCCTCAAGTCACCATGCTACAGAGGAAGGCGAAAAACCTCCAGGGCTTCTTCCAATCTGCCCTGGAGGAAAATTCCTTCCCGACCCCAAATATGGCGATCAGCTAAACCCTGAGCATATGGGCTAGATTCACCAGCCAGATACTACAGAAAATTCTTTCCTGGGTAACTCGGATCCCATCCATGTAATATCCCATCTCAGGGGATTAGTCCTATTTACCCTGAATATTTAAAGATCAATTACTTACCAAAATCACATTATCCCATCATACCATCTCCTCCATAAACTTATCGAGTAGAGTCTTAAAGCCAGATAGATCTTTTGCCCCCACTGCTTCCCTTGGAAGGCTATTCCAAAACTTCACTCCTCTGATGGTTAGAAACCTTTGTCTAATTTCAAGTCTAAACTTCCTGGTGGCCAGTTTATACTCATTTGTTCTTGTGTCCACATTGGTGCTGAGCTTAAATAATTCCTCTCCCTCTCCAGTATTTATCCCTCTGATATATTTATAGAGAGCAATCGTATCTCCCCTCAACCTTCTTTTAGTTAGGCTAAACAAGCCAAGCTCCTTAAGTCTCCTTTCATAAGACAAGTTTTCCATTCCTCGGATCATCCTAGTTAGCCCTTCTCTGTACCTGCTCCAGTTTGAATTCATCCTTTTTAAACATGGGAGACCAGAACTGCACACAGTATTCCAGGTGAGGTCTCACCAGTGCCTTGTATAATGGTACTAAAACCTCCTTATCCCTACTGGAAATGCCTCTCCTTATGCATCCCAAAACCGCATTAGCTTTTTTCAAAGCCATATCACATTGGCAGCTCATAGTCATCCTATGATCAACCAATACTCCAAGGTCCTTCTCCTCTTCCGTTACTTCTAATTGATGCGTCCCCAATTTATAACTAAAATTCTTATTATTAATCCCTAAATGCATAACCTTACACTTCTCACTATTAAATTTCATCCTATTACTATTACTCCAGTTTACAAGGTCATCCAGATTCTCCTGTAAAATATCCCGATCCTTCTCCGAATTGGCAATACCTCCCAGCTTTGTATAATCTGCAAACTTTATTAGCACACTCCCACTTTTTGTGCCAAGGTCAGTAATAAAAAGATTAAATAAGATTGGTCCCAAAACTGATCCCTGAGGAACTCCACTGGTAACCTCCGTCCAACCTGACAGTTCGCCTTTCAGTAGGGCCCATTGCAGTCTCCCCTTTAACCAATTCCTTATCCACCTTTTGATGTTCATATTGATCCCCATCTTCTCCAATTTAAGTAATAATTCCCCATGTGGCATGGTATCAAATGCCTTATTGAAATCTAGGTAAAGTAAATCCACTGCATTTCCTTTATCTAAAAAATCTGTTACTTTTTCAAAAAAGGAGATCAGATTGGTTTGGCACGATCTACCTTTTGTAAAACCATGTTGTATTTTTTCCCATTTTACCATTGACTTCAATGTCCTTAACTAATTCCTCCTTCAAAATTTTTTCAAGAACCTTGCATACTACAGATGTCAAACTAACTGGCCTGTAGTTACCCGGATCACTTTTTTTTTCCTTTCTTAAAAATAGGAACTATATTAGCAATTCTCCAATCATTCGGTACTACTCCTGAGTTTACAGATTCATTAAAAATTCTTGCTAATGGGCTTGCAATTTCAGGTGCCGATTCCTTTAATATTCTTGGATGAAGATTATCTGGGCCCCCCGATTTAGTCCCATTAAGCTGTTTCAGTTTTGCTTCTACCTCAGATATGGTAATATCTACCTCCATATCCTCATTCCCATTTGTCATGCTACCATTATCCCCAAGATCCTCTTTAGCCTTATTAAAGACTGAGGCAAAGTATTTGTTTAGATATTGGGCCATGCCTAGATTATCTTTAACCTCCACTCCATCCTCAGTGTTTAGCGGCCCCACTTCTTTCTTAGTTTTCTTCTTATTTATATGGCTATAGAACCTTTTACTATTGGTTTTAATTCCCTTTGCAAGGTCCAACTCTACTCGACTTTTAGTCTGTCTCACTTTATCCCTACATGTTCTGACCTCAATTATGTAGCTTTCCTTGCTGATCCCTCCCATCTTCCACTCCCTGTATGCTTTCTGCTTCTTCTTAATCAGCTCTCTAAGATGCTTGCTCATCCAGCTTGGTCTACAACTCCTTCCTATGAATTTTTTCCCCTTTCTTGGGATACAGGCTTCCGATAGCTTCTGCAGCTTTGATTTAAAGTAATCCCAGGCCTCCTCTACCTTTAGATCCATAAATTCTTCAGTCCAATCCACTTCCCTAACTAATTTCCTTAATTTTTGAAACTCAGCCCTTTTGAAATCAAAAGTCTAGTTGCAGATTTATTTTTGTTAATCCTTCCATTTAGTTTGAACTGAATTAGCTCATGATCACTTGAGCCAAGATTGTCCCCTACAACCATTTCTTCTATGAGGTCCTTGCTACTCACCAAAATTAAATCTAAAATGGCATCCCCTCTAGTCGGTTCAGCAACTACTTGATGAAGGAATCCATCAGCTATCGCATCTAGGAAAATCTGAGCCCTATTATTATTACTAGCACTGGTCCTCCAGTCTATATCTGGGAAGTTTAAAGTCTCCCTTGATCACGCAGTTTTCATTAGCATTTACTTTATTAAAAACATTAAAAAGGGCTCTATCCATATCCAAATTAGATCCCGGAGGTCTATAGCAAACTCCAAGCACTATCGTAGGAGAGGCTTTACTAGTTATCTTCCCCAATGTAATTTTTGCCCACACGGACTCTGTCTTATCCATTGCATCGCTTCTTATTTCTTTACATTCTACCTCATCATTGATATACAATGCTACTCCACCACCTTTACCTTTGTTTCTGTCTTTCCTAAACAGCACATACCCTTCAATACCTGTAGTCCAGTCATGACTACTATTCCACCATGTTTCTATTATCCGTATAATATCTGGTTTCACTTAGAATCATAGAATATCAGGGTTGGAAGGGACCCCAGAAGGTCATCTAGTCCAACCCCCTGCTCAAAGCAGGACCAAGTCCCAGTTAAATCATCCTAGCCAGGGCTTTGTCAAGCCTGACCTTAAAAACCTCTAAGGAAGGAGATTCTACCACCTCCCTAGGTAACGCATTCCAGTGTTTCACCACCCTCTTAGTGAAAAAGTTTTTCCTAATATCCAATCTAAACCTCCCCCATTGCAACTTGAGACCATTACTCCTCGTTCTGTCATCTGCTACCATTGAGAACAGTCTAGAGCCATCCTCTTTGAAACCCCCTTTCAGGTAGTTGAAAGCAGCTATCAAATCCCCCCTCATTCTTCTCTTCTGCAGACTAAACAATCCCAGCTCCCTCAGCCTCTCCTCATAAGTCATGTGCTCTAGACCCCTAATCATTTTTGTTGCCCTTCGCTGTACTCTTTCCAATTTATCCACATCCTTCTTGTAGTGTGGGGCCCAAAACTGGACACAGTACTCCAGATGAGGCCTCACCAGTGTCGAATAGAGGGGAACGATCACGTCCCTCGATCTGCTCGCTATGCCCCTACTTATACATCCCAAAATGCCATTGGCCTTCTTGGCAACAAGGGCACACTGCTGACTCATATCCAGCTTCTCGTCCACTGTCACCCCTAGGTCCTTTTCCGCAGAACTGCTGCCGAGCCATTCGGTCCCTAGTCTGTAGCGGTGCATTGGATTCTTCCATCCTAAGTGCAGGACCCTGCACTTATCCTTATGAACCTCATTAGATTTCTTTTGGCCCAATCCTCCAATTTGTCTAGGTCCTTCTGTATCCTATCCCTCCCCTCCAGCGTATCTACCAATCCTCCCAGTTTAGTATCATCCGCAAATTTGCTGAGAGTGCAATCCACACCATCCTCCAGATCATTTATGAAGATATTGAACAAAACGGGCCCCAGGACCGACCCCTGGGGCACTCCACTTGACACCGGCTGCCAACTAGACATGGAGCCATTGATCACTACCCGTTGAGCCCGACAATCTAGCCAGCTTTCTACCCACCTTATAGTGCATTCATCCAGCCCATACTTCCTTAACTTGCTGACAAGATGCTGTGGGAGACCGTGTCAAAAGCTTTGCTAAAGTCAAGAAACAATACATCCACTGCTTTCCCTTCATCCACAGAACCAGTAATCTCATCATAAAAGGCGATTAGATTAGTCAGGCATGACCTTCCCTTGGTGAATCCATGCTGACTGTTCCTGATCACTTTCCTCTCCTCTAAGTGCTTCAGGATTGATTCTTTGAGGACCTGCTCCATGATTTTTCCAGGGACTGAGGTGAGGCTGACTGGCCTGTAATTCCCAGGATCCTCCTTCTTCCCTTTTTTAAAGATGGGCACTACATTAGCCTTTTTCCAGTCATCCGGGACTTCCCCCGTTCGCCACGAGTTTTCAAAGATAATGGCCAAGGGCTCTGCAATCACAGCCGCCAATTCCTTCAGCACTCTCGGATGCAATTCGTCCGGCCCCATGGACTTGTGCACGTCCAGCTTTTCTAAATAGTCCCTAACCACCTCTATCTCTACAGAGGGCTGGCCATCTCTTCCCCATTTTGTGATGCCCAGCACAGCAGTCTGGGAGCTGACCTTGTTAGTGAAAACAGAGGCAAAAAAAAGCATTGAGTACATTAGCTTTTTCCACATCCTCTGTCACTAGCTTGCCTCCCTCATTCAGTAAGGGGCCCACACTTTCCTTGGCTTTCTTCTTGTTGCCAACATACCTGAAGAAACCCTTCTTGTTACTCTTGACATCTCTTGCTAGTGCTCCTGCACTAGTAGCTCTAGTTCCTCCATTTTGTTACCTAGGCTCCTCGCATTGGTGTACAAACATCTTAATTTTTGCTGTTTGGCCTCGCTCACATTTTGTACCCTATTAGGCACAGTCATTCTACAGCCAGTATAACCTATTAGACTAGTATCCACACCACCCTCGCTCCTTATATATATTCTCCTACCCACGGCTGTATCCTTTCTTACTTCGTCTTCTTCCCTCTCAATGCTAAAATCTGGCGTGGAGATTACCTGGACATCTCCCAACCATCTCCCCCGAATTCCTAGTTTAAAGCTCTCTTTATCAGTTGTGCCCGCCTTGATCCTAGAAGTCTGTTTCCTTCCCTACTCAGATGAAGTCCATCCCGAGAGAACTGTCCTCTGTCTGTGAATGCCTCCCAGTGGCCATACATCCCAAAGCCCTCCTTATAGCACCACTGCCTAAGCCATCTGTTGACAGTCATAATCTTGTCACACCTTTGCCCTTCTCTAGGAACAGGAAGGATCCCACTAAAGATCACCTGAGCCTCAATTTCCTTAAGCATCTTCCCCAGCCTAGCATAGTCTCCCTTAATACTTTCCAGCGAGAATCTATCCGTATCATTTGTTCCCACATGAAGGATAATTAGGGGATTCTTTCCCGCTCCCTTTAGGATCCTTTTCAACCTCAGGTCTACATCCCGTATCTTAGCATCCGGAAGACAGCACACCCTTCTATTCTCTGGATTAGCTCTAGTTACAGGCCTGTCAGCTCTTCTCAATAAAGAGTCCCTGATCACATAGACCTGCCTTTTCCTGGTGACGGTGCTATTCTCCAGTCTCTCCCCTGTTCCCTCTGGCTGCAAGTTCTTTCCATTCCTGTTTTCCCTTATAATCCTCTTCAACCCATCCTGTATCCTCCTGGGGCTCATATTTGGTGTAGTCTCCCTTGACTCTTCCGCTTTTCATAGATTCATAGATACTAAGGTCAGAAGGGACCATTCTGATCATCTAGTCCGACCTCCTGCACAGCGCAGGCCACAGAATCTCACCCACCCACTCCTATGAAAAACCTCACCTATAGGTTTTCCTATAGGACTAGCCTCTCTTCTCTTCTTCCTTACCCTTCCACCTTCAATAAGTACCTGCTGAGCCCCTTATTCATTTTCCAACTCTGCAAACCTGTTCCTAAGCTCTATTTCTCCTTCACTCGCCCTTCTTTTCCTCTGCCTGGTTCTTTTAGTCACATGCTTCCACCGACCACTTTCCTCACCCATTCTCCCCTCAAAATTCCACAGCCCTGCTTCCATCTGTGAGTCTGAGCTTTTCCCTTCAGATACCTCATATCTTTGTTCCATCATCTGCTCAAACCCCTTCCTAAACTCAATGAGACTTTCCACCTGCATCTCCAAGCCTCGGATCTTTTCCTCCATCAACTCTATCAGACGGCATTTCATGCAGAAAAAACTCTTACCAGGTCCCCCCTCCAGGATCA
This sequence comes from Dermochelys coriacea, assembly GCF_009764565.3. Classification (NCBI taxonomy): domain Eukaryota; kingdom Metazoa; phylum Chordata; order Testudines; family Dermochelyidae; genus Dermochelys; species Dermochelys coriacea. The sequence continues at coordinate 85,937,790 of NC_050077.1, forward strand.
TGTACATACCACAGCTTCCACATCCAGTCATCCTCAATGTGTCTTCCACTACAGGAGTCACTCCCACAGCTGCCTCTGTATCTGTCATCACCTACGTCCTGTTAATCTGGGAAACACAAGCCACGCCAAAAAGACCACTCCCCCCAGCAAAAGCAAACCCCAAACAAGCACCGCAATACAAACTCCCACTCAAACTCCCCTGTTTACAGCTCTGTTTGCTAGCTCCTGTGCCACTGCAGCTGTCTGAGCCACTTCCACTCTTGAGCCATTCTTTTTAGGTGACAGATCTGAGGAAATGTCCCAGATGGACATGTCAATAGAGGCGGGTTTGTAACACATTGGTAAATTAAACAGTAATAAGTCACCAGCACCAGATGGTATTCACCCAAAAGTTCTGAAGGAACCCAAATATTACATTGTAGAACTATTAACTGTGGTATGTACCCTATCACTTAAATCCACTTCTGTGCTAGCTGACTGGAGGATAGCTAATGGGATGCCAATTTTTAAAAATGGCTCCTGGCAATTACAGGCTGGTAAACTTAACTTCAGTACCAGGCAATTTTGGTTGAAACTATAGTAAAGAACAGTGTTCTGATATGTGTCTGATAATTCTGTTTGTTTGGAAAAGAGTTAACACTGCTTTTGTAAAGGGAAATCATGCCTCCCCAATCTATTGGAATGCTTTGAGGGGGTCAAGAAGCATGTGGGCAAGAGTGATTCAGTGAATCTAGTGTAGCTGGACTTTCAGAAAGCCTTTGACAAGGTCCCTCATCAAAGGCTCTTGAGCAAAGTAAGCAGTGATGGGAGGAGAGGGAAGGTCCTGTCATGGATCAGTAACTGGCTAAAAGACAAAACACAGGGTAGGAATAAATGGTCCGTTCTCAGAATGGAGAGAGGTAAATAGTGGTGTCCCCCAGGGGTCTGTAGTGGGACCGGTGTTGTTCAACATGATCATAAACGATCTTGAAAAAGAAGTAAACATTGAGGTGGCAAAGTTTGCAGATGATACAAAATTACCCAAGATAAGTCCAAAGCACTCTGTGAAGAGTTACAAAGGGATCTCACAAAAGTGGGTGAGTGGCAAGAAAATGACAGATGAAATTAAAAGTTGATAAATACAAAGCAATGCACATTGGAAAACATAATCCCAGCTATATATACAAAATGGTCTAAATTAGCTATTACCATTCAAGAAAGAGATCTTGGAGTCCTTGTGGATGGTTCTCTGAACCATTTGCTCAATGTGCAATGGCAGTCATAAAAGCTAACCATGTTAGGAACCATTAGGAAAGGGATATGTATGACAAAAAATATCAATAATGCCAATATATAAAGTCATGGTATGCCCATACCTGGAATACTGTGTGTGGTTCTGGACTCCACATCTCAGAAAACACATATTGGAAATGGAAAAGGTACAGAAAAGGGCCACAAAAATGATTAAGGGTGTGGAATACCTTCCATCTGAAGAGAGATTAACAAGACTGGGACTATTCATCTTGGAAAAGAGACAGTTAAGGATGGGTATTATAGAGGTCTATAAAATCGTGAAAGGTGTGGAGAAAGCGAATAAGGAAGTGTTATTTACCCCTTTACATAACACACAAAGCAGGGGTCATCCAATGAAATAAATAGGCAGCAGGTTTCAAATAAACATTCACACAACGCTCAACCAACCTGTGGAACTCCTTGCCAGAGGATGTTGTAAAGGCCAAAAGTATAATTGGACTAAAAAAAGATTAGAGAAGTTCATGGAGGATACTCTATCAGCCAAGATGGTCAGGGCTGCAACCTCATTCTCTGGGTGTCCCTAGGCCTCTGACTGCCAGATGTGGGGCTAAATGACAGGGAATGGATCACTTGATGATTACCTGTACTGTTCATTCCCTCTGAAGCTCCTGGCATTGGCTGCTATCTGAAGACAGGATCCTGGGCTAGATGGACCATTGGTCTGACCCAGTATGGCTGCTGTTATGTTCTGTTCTTTCTGTTACTATTGCAGGAATATGGGATTAATAAGGAGGAAAAGCTAGAGATTGCTATAGGCTTCTGTCTTCCTCTCATCAAGAAGATCCAGTTGGACCTACAAAGAACCCATGAGGATGAATCTGTCAACAAGCTGCACCCCTTGTAAGGACCTTGCTGCATGTTGGCACTGGTCGGGGACACTCTGTGCCCTGAGAAGGCCATGCCATACGTTGACCTAGATGGATCAACCAGTGATGTTAAATGAAGGCAGTAGTGCATCGTTGCGGGGAGAGGGAGTGTTGCTGCCTTTATCAGAATGTGCAGGGGGAGCAGGTGTTTGGTTGGGGAGAGGACTACACCATTCCTACAGGCCTGTTCCTTAGGATGCTGTGTAGCAGGCAACTTGCTCTTCGCATCTTGCTCTGCCTCCGCTACCATGAAACGTGGGTGTATTTATCTCTGCAGAATTATTTCACTCTGTTAGGCATGCATGTTTGAGAGAGTCCATATGAACTACATTGTGAATAACACTGGGGCTGGTTTCGTTTAGGTACTCAAGAGGAGTCCTGTCCCCAGGTCGCCATGTACGGACACGGTTATACTTCACCAGCGAGAGCCATGTACATTCCCTGCTCAGCATCTTCCGCTATGGGGGGCTCTTGGATGTAAGTGTGCCAGCCGTACTACAGGGTAAACCTCCCCCTTTCTTCATCAGCCCTGTCTAGGGTGAACAATGTGTGGCTGCAGATTACCCCTTCTAGCTAACTCCCCACCAATGACTCATACCACTGGCTTCTGCCCAGCGCTATCTCTGCTGTGTTTGCATGTTGGGGCTTATTTTCATCTTTGGCAGGTGGAGGGTGGTTTTTGCTAAGGGTGTGATTCTTGCTCCATGTTCTTGCTGAATAATACCTCATTCCAAGACCAGCCCCACTGATTTTAGTGGGGAACCCGGTGGGAGTCTGATTTTGGTGGCATAGCTCATGGAGTGCTCCCCACCCTGCTCTTGGAAGGGAAGGGAAGCTGATTCCTCTTGAGCAGGGCCAAGCTCCGCTCTAGAGACTTTCTTTTGGTTCCAAGTCAATGACTCAAAGTTCCCTGGAGTAAGTGAGCTGGAATTGCAGCTACTCTAAAGTGGGTGCATAACTGGTTGGAAAGCTGTTCCCAGAGAATAGTTATCGGTGGTTCACAATCAAACTGGAAGGGCATATCGAGTGGGGTCCTGCAGGGGTCAGTTCTGGGTCCAGTTCTGTTCAATATCTTCATCAATGATTTAGATAATGGCATAGAGAGTGCACTTATAAAGTCTGGGGATGATACCGAGCTGGGAAGGGTTGCAAGTGTTTTGGAGGATAGGATTAAAATTCAAAATGATCTGGACAAACTGGAGAAAGGCCTAAAGTAAATATGATAAAATTCACTAAAGACAAATGCAGGCTACTCCACTTAGGAAGGAACAATCAGTTGCACACATGCACAATAGGAAATGACTGCCTAGGAAGGAATCCTGCAGAAAGGGATCCGGGAGTCAGTGGATTACAAACTAAATAGGAGTCAGAGTAATGCTGTTGCAAAAAAAGCAAACATTCTGGGATGTATTAGATTCATAGATACTAAGGTCAGAAGGGACCATTCTGATCATCTAGTCCGACCTCCTGCACAGCGCAGGCCACAGAATCTCACCCACCCACTCCTACGAAAAACCTCACCTATGTCTGAGCTATTGAAGTCCTCAAATCGTGGTTTAAAGACTTCAAGGAGCAGAGAAGCCTCCCTCAAGTGACCAGTGCCCCATGCTACAGAGGAAGGTGAAAAAGCTCCAGGGCAGATTGGAGAGGCCCTGGAGGAAAATTCCTTCCCGACCCCAAATATGGCGATCAGCTAAACCCTGAGCATATGGGCAAGATTCACCAGCCAGATACTACAGAAAATTCTTTCCTGGGTAACTCAGATCCCATCCATGTAATATCCCATCTCGGGGGATTAGGCCTATTTACTCTGAATATTTAAAGATCAATTACTTACCAAAATCACATTATCCCATCATACCATCTCCTCCATAAACTTATCGAGTAGAATCTTAAAGCCAGGTAGATCTTTTGCCCCCACTGCTTCCCTTGGAAGGCTATTCCAAAACTTCACTCCTCTGATGGTTAGAAACCTTTGTCTAATTTCAAGTCTAAACTTCCTGGTGGCCAGTTTATACCCATTTGTTCTTGTGTCCACATTGGTGCTGAGCTTAAATAATTCCTCTCCCTCTCCAGTATTTATCCCTCTGATATATTTATAGAGAGCAATCGTATCTCCCCTCAACCTTCTTTTAGTTAGGCTAAACAAGCCAAGCTCCTTAAGTCTCCTTTCTTAAGACAAGTTTTCCATTCCTCGGATCATCCTAGTTAGCCCTTCTCTGTACCTGCTCCAGTTTGAATTCATCCTTTTTAAACATGGGAGACCAGAACTGCACACAGTATTCTAGGTGAGGTCTCACCAGTGCCTTGTATAATAGTACTAAAACCTCCTTATCCCTACTGGAAATGCCTCTCCTGATGCATCCCAAAACTGCATTAGCTTTTTTCACAGCCATATCACATTGGCAGCTCATAGTCATCCTATGATCAACCAATACTCCAAGGTCCTTCTCCTCTTCCGTTACTTCTAATTGATGCATCCCCAGCTTATAACTAAAATTCTTGTTATTAATCCCTAAATGCGTAACCTTACACTTCTCACTATTAAATTTCATCCTATTACTATTACTCCAGTTTACAAGGTCATCCAGATGCTCCTGTATAATAGCCCGATCCTTCTCTGAATTGGCAATACCTCCCAGCTTTGTATCATCTGCAAACTTTATTAGCACACTCTCACTTTTTGTGCCAAGGTCAGTAATAAAAAGATTAAATAAGATTGGTCCCAAAACCAATCCCTGAGGAACTCCACTGGTAACCTCCCTCCAACCTGACAGTTCGCCTTTCAGTAGGACCCGTTGCAGTCTCCCCTTTAACCAATTCCTTATCCACCTTTTGATGTTCATATTGATCCCCATCTTCTCCAATTTAAGTAATAATTCCCCATGTGGCATGGTATCAAATGCCTTACTGAAATCTAGATAAATTAGATCCACTGCGTTTCCTTTATCTAAAATATCTGTTACTTTTTCAAAAGATTGGTTTGGCACGATCTACCTTTTGTAAAACCATGTTGTATTTTGTCCCATTTACCATTGACTTCAATGTTCTTAACTAATTTCTCCTTCAAAATTTTTTCCAGGACCTTACATACTATAGATGTCAAACTAACTGGCCTATAGTTACCCGGATCACTTTTTTTTCCCTTTCTTAAAAATAGGAACTATATTAGCAATTCTCCAATCATTCAGTACAACTCCTGAGTTTACAGATTCATTAAAAATTCTTGCTAATGGGCTTGCAATTTCAGATGCCAATTCCTTTAATATTCTTGGATGAAGATTATCTGGGCCCCCCCGATTTAGTCCCATTAAGCTGTTTCAGTTTTGCTTCTACCTCAGATATGGTAATATCTACCTCCATATCCTCATTCCCATTTGTCATGCTACCATTGTCCCTAAGATCCTCTTTAGCCTTTTTAAAGACTGAGGCAAAGTATTTGTTTAGATATTGGGCCATGCCTAGATTATCTTTAACCTCCACTCCATCCTCAGTGTTTAGCGGGAGTGTCATAAGCAAGACACAAGAAGAATTCTTCCGCTCTACTCCATGCTGATTACGCCTTAACAGGAGAATTCTAGAACACTAGAATTGTAGTTCTGGGCGCCACATTTCAGAAAAGATGTGGACAAATTGGAGAAAGTCCAGAGAAGAGCAACAAAAATGATGAAAGGTCTAGAAAACGTGACCTTTGAGGGAAAATTGAATAAATTGGGGTTGTTTAGTCTGGAGAAGAGAAGACTAAGGGGAAGCATGAGTGTTCAAGTACATAAAAGGTTGTTACAAGGAGAAGGGAGAAAAATTGTTCTCCTTAACTTTTGAGGATAGGACCAGAAGCAATGGGCTTAAATTGCAGCAAGGGAGGGTTGGGTTGGACATTAGGAAAAACTTCCTAACAGTCAGGGTGATTAAGCACTGGAATAAATTGCCCAGGGAGGTTGTGGAATCTCAGTCATTGGAGATTTTTAAGAACAGGTTAGACAAACACCTGTCAGGGATGGTCTAAATGATATTTAGTCCTGCCTTGAGTGCAGGGGACTGGACTAGATAACCGCTCCAGGTCCCTTCCATTCCTATGATTCTTTGTATGAGTGGGTCCCTTCAGTGAGAAGGAAATGGAAGGGCCTGGCATTTGGAGACGGAGCCCTGTCTCTCCTTTGATAAGAGTAGAGCCTAGAATTTCACATCACCACAGAGCTTGAATCGGAGAAATCTTTCCCCGAGCCTCGATGGTTGGTTGGCTCTATATACACTCTCTCTTTCTCTCTCTCTCCCTCCCTCCCTGTGGGTATTAGAAGGGCTAAAAAGTGCACTACCTCACAAACAGCTGATTGTGTTCTTTGGTTCGCTTTTGTCTCCTATCGTGCTATTTCTAGAAGGTTTGCATGTGTTAGGGCTTATTGAGCAGGTTCAGGTTCATGTGCCTGTGGCAGCTCTCTGTATCTGAGGAAAGTGGCCATATGTGACTTTGACCAGGAAGTTAGATAATGTGCAGGGTGTTTTTCTTACACTCCCCATCCCCTGTGGTATCAGGGGATACTGTATTGCGGGGCATGCTACCTTGGGGGCATGGCTGTGCCCTGGTGAGAGCTCGGGGGACACCATGCTGCCCTTCCCATCTCACAATGGCATGTCCAAAGTGTTCTCCAGTTTTTCCATACATCATACCCTTTTATAAGAGCAACCCTCCTTCCTTTCCATTCTTCCCCCTCCATTTTCTTACTGCTTCTTGCAAATATTTCATTCTGCAGACCACCATTTGAGAACCAACATATTAGGGAAGCTGTTATTGGTTATGCTCCATTTCTCAGCATGACATTAGCGGGTAGCCTGCTGCTGGATGTGCTAACATCTGAACACTGGCTGTAACTGTAGTCTGAGTGTCCCTTCCCGCCATCATTTCTTTCTGTAAACTCCTCTCCCTCCGTGTGAGGTTCTATCTGCAGATTATCTGAGTGAGGTGTTTCTGTGCTGACAGGGATGTTACACTGTGGAGAGGAAATCCTCTCAGACCCGTTTCACTTAGTGCTGCCAGTTGTCTGCCATTGCTTATCCCATGCGACTGTTTATGTGTATGTATCAGGAGTCCAAGGACCAGCAGTGGAAGAGAGCCATGGACTATTTGAGTGCTATCTCAGAACTGAACTACATGACCCAGATTGTTATCATGCTCTACGAGGACAACAACAAGGTGAGGGATCTAGAACTAGAATAAAATCTTTCCTCCTGTGATGTGAGACAGTGGCCACCAGGATCCAGCACTCTGTCTTTGCCCAGGTGACAAGGTACTGGCATTGGTGGGCCTCCTGTCATACCAGGCAGTGAGCCCCCAAAACTGATTGCACATTTTCTTTCTGAAATGTGAGATGGGGAGTCTCCTGAGCTGAAGAGCCTAGGGCCAACAGTTCCCATCTGGCGAAGAATCTGTAGACCAGAATCCTTCCTTTAGTTAAGGGGATTTTGAATTGATATTTAAAAATACCTGCTTCTGAGCAGCCGCTTCCAGTCACAGCGTTAATCTATGACTAGCTGAATCTATGATCAGACACCTCTGCTATCTGCTCCTTTGGCTGGGAGCATCCCAGAGGTGCTGGAGGCCAGACGTAACAGCCTTTTATTAGTGGTGGTCTTTGACCACTGGGGAAAAAGAGAGAATACCCCCCTCTTCTCCCAGTGCATTGTTAGAAGAGACCGCATCATCTGTAAGTGGTTGGAGTAGAGCACTTGGGGTCAGACCTGTTGTAATAGGTTGGCTGTGCTCTTCCACTGACCCACAGTGTTATCAGGTGTTGGAACTCTGTAGGGAAAGGTTAACTGAGCCCTTCTGACTCATTGTGGCAGCTACCACTCGTTAACCCACCCTTGATTTAGGGGGAGTGAGTGTGGCCCTCTGGTTAGTGGAATGTAGGGGCTGAGCTCTCCTAGGGGAGAATAGCCCAGCTATGGCATTTGTGGCTAATATTGTGTTAACTTATCGATAAAGATAAATTAATCACTGAGCTAAAAAGTAGTGGTTGCCTAGGTATAAGTGAACATGACCTAATTACATTTGTTATCTGTAAACAGAATATTGTCCTAACCAGTAATATATTTACTTGGCACTTTGAAAGAGCCAATTTCCCAAGCTGAAAACAATTATGCTTAAAATTATGATTAACAGTGATTTAGTAGGAAAAACTTCAAACAACATGAATGATAATTGGAAGTTGTTTAAAAATTCTTTTAGTAGATGCCCAAAAAATCAAAATTCCCCAATCACAGAAAAATTTATCCTGATTTAAAAAGGGAAAAGAGAAGAGCACTATGGAATTGCATGCACAAATGGAAAAATGGGGAGGTTGACAGCAATGACTTAAATGATGGGTTTGAGGCAGGAATCACTGGATGAAATTCTATGGCTTGCATTATACAGAAGGTCAGACAGGTGATCATAATGATCCCTTCTGGCCTTAAAATCTATTAAATTAGCAGTCCTTAGAAAGGGATGGATAATAAGACAGAAAATATCATGTTGCCTCTATATAAATCCATGGTACGCCCACATCTTGAATACTGCATGCAGATGTGGTTGCCCCTTCTCAAAAAAGTTATATTGGATTGGAAAAGGTTGAAGAAGGGCAACAAAAATGATTAGTTTCAGAGTAGCAGCCATGTTAGTTTGTATCCATAAAAAGAAAAGGAGTACTTGTGGCACCTTAGAGACTAACAAATTTATTAGAGCATAAGCTTTTGTGAGCTACAGCATCCGATGAAGTGAGCTGTAGCTCACGAAAGCTTATGCTCTAATAAATTTGTTAGTCTCTAAGGTGCCACAAGTCCTCCTTTTTAAAAAAAAAAAAAAAAAAAATTATGGGTATGAACAGCTTCCATATGAGGAGAGAGTAATAAGACTGGGACTTTTCAGCTTGGAAAAGAGACGACTGGGGGATATGATTGAGGTCTAGAAAATCATGACTGGTGTGGAGAAAGTAAATAAGGATGTGCTATTTACTCCTTCTCATAACACAAGAACTAGGAGTCACCAAATGAAATTAATAGGCAGCAGGTTTAAAACAAGCACAAGGAAGTATTTCTTCATACAACGCACAGTCAACCTGTGGAACTCCTTGCTGGAGAATGTTGTGAAGGCCAAGACTATAACAGGGTTCAAAAAAGAACTAGATAAATTCATGCAGGATAGATCTATCAATGACTATTAGCCAGAATGGACAGGGATGGTGTCATTAGTGTCTGTTTGCCAGAAGCTGGGAATGGGTGACAGGAGATGGATCACTTGAAGATTACCTGTTCTGTTCATTCCCTCGGTGGCACCTGGCACTGGCCATTGTCAGAAGACAGGATACTGGGCTAGATGGATCTTTGGTCTGACAATTTTTCATTGTGAAATGCGGACAGTTGATATGGGATGCCAGAGGAATCAATGCCAAAAGTCTGTAGCCAATAGGATTCAGAGGACAATAACAGAATTTTTTAAATATTCAGGAAAAAATTCTAGCAATGGTGTAAGTCTGCACTAGATAGAGATGATAAAATTGCTAGTAATAATGCAGAAAAGACAGAAGTATTCAATAAATATCTTTGTTCACTATTTGAAAAAAAGAGCCAATGGCTGGAAGCTGAAAGTTGACAAATACAAACTAGAGTATAAGGTGGGAAGTTTTTAACAGTCAGGGTAATTTAACCCTTGAAACAACTTGCCCAGTGATGTGGTGGATTCTCCTTCAGGGGGCGGTCTTCAGATCAAGATGAGGTGTGTCTTTCTCAAAGATCTGCTGTAGCCCAGCCAGGAGGCATCCTGGGTGAGGTTCCCTAGCCTGTGTTGTCCTAGAAGTCATAATCTATAAAGCCAAAGTCCAGGAAGGTGTAAGACTTGCTCTCCCTAGTGTGTGGTCCGTTTTGAAGGGAGGGCAGGTACTGTGTCTCTGGATATGTTTGCATAGCCCAGTCCTGTTTGGGTCCTCCAGGCGCTACTGTGATAACAGTAATACTGAGCTCTGTGCTACTAGGTGAGACATAAAGTCCAGGTTAGCGTGTCTGTGCTTGTCTCATTGCTTCTGCATTTCCGCCTAAGCGGTGTGCTTGGGGTGTGTGCTATTTTGGCATGGAGGAGAGACGGCAGAGGGCCATTACCACAGCCCACACTGAAGTTGGGGCTGATTTTTGTGTTCTCAGGACCCATCTTCAGAGGAGCGTTTTCACGTGGAGCTTCATTTCAGCCCAGGTGTGAAGGGATGTGAGGAAGATGGAAGTGCCCCTACAGGGTTTGGCTTTCGGCCTGCATCAGCAGAAGTGAGTCTGCAGTCACTGTGTCCTGTTTGAAGGGCCTGCCTGTGTCACTGAGGCATAGGCCTGGTGGGAGATGGAGTAGAGCACAGCAACTGCAGTGCCCCTGTGGGAAAAGCAGCGCGCTAATGAAAGAGAGGTGAAGCCACAAGCCCACCTCTTTCCCATCCTTAGAAGAGAGGTTGGGACCCAAATGTGCTCAGGAGAGCCCTTGTGATCCTGGGGGGGCAGGCTCTGGTGTGCTCACAGCAGGGCCAGGTGCAGTCTGATCCAGAATCCTTTGTCACACCCTGACAAGCACATACCTAGCAGCTCCCCTGCATTCTGCAGTGCCTCCGCCAGCCAGCAGTGGCCATGTCTCGGGCCCGCTCTTGCAGTAGCGTATCTGGCAGTTGAGGGTTGTTTGCAGGGTTGAGTTTCCTGGCTGGCTGGGTACTTTGTCTCCGGTTTCAAGGCTGTGTGTGGGGAGATTACAAGTGTCTGTCTGGAATTCTGCTGGGCCTGTTTTTTCCTCTCAGTAAATCCCACCTGGGCCTGCATTGCTAGTTGTGTTAGTGATGCTACTAGTATTTCTTTCATGCAGAATGATGATAAGAAGCCAAACCAGGGCAGCATGGAGGATCTCTCCAAAGTGAAGAGCATTGATGGGACAGACCAAGCACAAGAAAGGTCATCCCAGCCCTCTGAGCCAATCTGCATTCAGCGGAGATCGCCCTTGATCCGCAACCGGAAAACTGGGTCCATGGAGGTAATGGGTCGGGTGTAGTTTCAATTGCTCTGATCTAGTTGTCTTGCCCAGACTTGGCATCTCAGTTTTACCATTGCAGAAAATCTGTATTTTCTGGGACTCCCCTTTTAACAGTGCACCAGGGTCTGAGTTACTGCTAGGAAAGGAGTTAGGGCAGTGGTCACCAACCAGTCGATCGCAATCCAGTGGTTGATCCTAGAGAATCTCCCAGTCGATCTTGATCTCCAGCGGTGCAGTGTGACTGTTGCTAAGGCAGACTCCCTGCCTACCCTGACCCTACGCCGCTCCCAGAAGTGGCCAGTGCAGCCCTGCAGCCACGGGGGCAGGGGTCTCCCTCCATACACTGCTCCTATCTTCAAGGGACTGCCCTCGCATCTCCCATTAGCCAGGAGAGCTGTCAGGGTGGTGCTTGCAGAGAGAGAGAGAGAGAGAGAGAGAGCGCGCGCATGGAGTTATGTGCCTCACACCCCCTCCAGGGGCCACGGTTGCGTTGGCCCCTTCTGGGAGTGATGTGGAGCTGGGGTAGGCAGGGAGGGGTTCGGAGTGCTGGAGGTTGGAATGCAGGAGTGGGTTTGGGGTTCTGGCTCTGGGAGGGGGCTCAGGTTGGGGCTTGGTGTGCAAGAAGGGGTTCAGGGTGAAGGAGCGGGTATGGGGTGCTGGCTCCGGCACTTACCTCTGGCGGCTCCCAGTTGGCGGCGGGCACGGAAAGGCGAAGGCAGGCTCCCTGCCTACTCTGGCCCCACACCACTCCCTCCTAGAACTTGCACCCCCTTTGCATCCCCAGCCTGCACCCAAACTCCCTCCTGGAGCTTGCACCTCCTCCTACACCCCAACATTCTGCCCCAGCCTGGAGCCCCCTCATGCACCCAAACTCCCTTCTAGAGCTTGAACCCCTCACCCCCCGTCCTGTACACCGAACCCCTTGGCCCCAGCCCAGAGCCCACACCCCCTCCCAAACCCCAGCCCCATCCCAGTGAAAGTGAGTGAGGGTGGGGGAGAGTAAGCAACAGAAACAGGGCGGGGGGATGGAGTGAGTGGGGCGGGGGTTTGGGGAAGGGGTGGGGTAGATTCTGGGTTGCCTTTAGATTCAAAAAGTGATCTTGGGCATAAAAAGGTTGAAGGTCACTGAGTTAAGGGAATAATGTGTCAGATGGGAAAGCAGGTTTATTAATAAGTGCAGAGTGGTTAGATGGCTGACATACTGAACTCCTTGAAATACCTTCACTGAGGAGAAATACAGGAAAAAGGTTTGGACAATTGGTGAGGAAAGACAATTGTGTGGAAATGACTATGGGTGAATTGCAGCGAAGGCACGCTGGGGAAATGCTGAATAGGCACATTCGCTGCATTGTAGGGTATTAGCGTAACTACGTGTCAAAGTAAATGTACTGTTGTCACCTTCCAGGCTGCATTGTTTTAATTCATTTCTTCTTGGGCGTCTCATGAAGTTGAACTGGAAGGTGCCATGTGGCTGATCTGTCTCCTGTAGGATCATGGGAAGGGGTGGTGCCTGTTGTTTGTGATTTGTGTTGGGCAGTGGAGGTTTATTGCAAAGTTCTTAATCTGCCATAGGGCTGATGTACTTATAGGCAACTGAACTGAGCTGAGTTGACCTTACTCTCTGTCCTCAGGCTCAGTCTGGATGGGCTGTCTCAGTGTTGGGGACTTAGCTCACAGGTATCCAAATCCCCTTCAAGCTGCTTTCAGCACTGTGTGTCCTCCCTTCTGGGATTAGTCACTTGCCTTGATTCCAGCTGTTTTCTTGGAGGTGGGGGAAGGGATGTTTGTGGCTGAGGGATCTGTGGCTGTCTTGGGCCTTCTTTATTATAGTCAGCCATGAAATCACAGATGCCTTTTTGGTGATTGGCACACAATAAATTAACCATGGTCCGGGGAGGATCCTAGGATGATCCAACGGATCTAATGTACTTGGATTTTCAGAAAGACTTTGACAAGATCCCTCACCAAAGGCTCTTAGGCAGAGTAAGCAGTCAAGGTATAAGAGGGAAGGTCCTCTCATGGATCAGTAACTAGTTAAAAGATAGGAAACAAAAGGTAGGAATAAATGATCTGTTTTTATAATAGAGAGAGGTAAATAGCAGGGTCCCCCAAGGGTCTGTAGTGGAACCAGTGCTGCTCAACACATTCATACATTATCTAGAAAAGGAGAGGAGCAGTGAGGTGGCAATATTTGCAGGTGATAGAAAATTATTCAAGATAGTTAAGTTCAAAGCTGATTGTGAAGTGTTGCAAAGGGATCTCACTAAACTGGATGACTGGGCAAGAAAATGGCAGATGAAAGTCAATGTTGGTAAATGCAAAGTAATGCACATAGTTTTGTATGTATAGTTGGAATTATGTTTTCCAATGGGGTCTAAATTAGTTCTTACCACTCAAGAAAGAGATCTTGGGGTCATTGTAGATAGCTTTTTTGAATGCCACTGCACACTGAATAGGTGTTTTCAGGAAAACTAACAATGTCAAGAACCGTTAGGAAAGAGATGCATAATAAAATAGAAAATATCACAGTGGCGTTATGTAAGTCCATGGTATGCCCACACCTTGAATACTGCATGCAGTTCTGATTTCCCCATCTCCGAAAATATATGTTAGAAATGGAAAAGATACAGAGAAGAGCAACAAAAATGACTAAGAGTATAGAACAGCTTCCATGTGAGGAGAGATTTAAAAAAAATGGGGACCTGTTCAGTTTAGAAAAGACGACTAAGGGGGTAGAATATGTTAGAAGTCATCTATAAAATCATGAATGGTGTGGAGAAAGTGAATTGGGAAGAGTTATTTACCCCTTCTCATAACACATTGTCATCTGGTGAACCCTGGTTCTTAATAGGCAGCAGAGTAAATAAACAAAATGAATTACTTCTTCACACAGTGCACAGTCGATCTGTGGAACTCATTGCCAGGGGATGTTGTGAAGGCCAAAACTATAACTGGGTTAAAGAAAAAATTAGAGAAGGTCATGGAGGATAGGTCCATCAGTGGCTATAAGCCAAGATGGTCAGGGACATAACCCTGTACTCCGAGTGTCCCTAAACCTCCAACTGCCAAAAGCTGGGACTGGATGACAGGGGATGGATCACTTAAAATTGCCCTGTTTTGTTCATTCCCTCTGAAGCATCTGGCACTGTTAGAGACAGAATATGGGGCTGGATGGATCCTTGTTCTGGCTCCGGCATGGCTGTTCTTATGTAGAAACAACTGCACTTGGTGGTGGTGACATAAGTTGTGTGTGCCCTAGAGGGGAAATGCTCAGTGATCAGAGCTGGAGCGTGGGAGTTCTATTCTCAGCTTTGTGTCGAGTTCCTTAGGGGAAGATTTCTAAAGGTGCAAAAGGCAGATCAACACTTAACTCCCTGTGACTACCAGTGAGAATCAAGCACAACTTGGCTCTTTGTGCCTGTGAAATTGTCCCTTCCACGCAGTCTTTAAAATGAGGTGCATCCTCTCTACCTCTTACTTACTTTTGTGAAGTCCTTTGAGAGTGGTGGGTAGAGTAGCCAGGAATCCTTAATGGTGCAGTCAGCATTCTTTTGTTTTTACAGGTGCTGTCCGAGTCCTCTTCCAAAACTGGAGGGTATCGTCTCTTCTCCTCCTACTCCAGGCAATCTTCCGAAATGAAGCAAAGTGGCCTAGGTACGAGCCTGTACTCGACCTGTCCACCTGTACCTCTCTGTCTCTCTGTGTGTGCATCTATCCATCCCGCCACATGTACATCTGGCTCAAATTCCATGCATGTCTGTGTATATATTATGTCCTCTTATGTAATGTTACAGCATACAATAAGTTTCCTGTATAGTTCTCTATCTCCTTCATTCCTCAGCCCCTGACACAGCCAAGGTTCTTGCTGCTGAAAGTGCACACGTTACCTTTATGAATCTGCTGCAGGTTGCAGAGCAGGTTTCTGCTCCCATGGTAGCGTATTTCATGGTGCACTATTTTATCCTCAGCAGAGGGAGGGAAAGTTACTAGCCAAATCTGAGATCTGAAACTGGCATGCTTTTCATATCACAGCTGGGTTAATTTATTCATTTACCAGGCTCTTCCCATAGATGGATTGTTGTCTATAATTCCTTCTTCCTCGTGTTAAGATTTTTGGCCTCATCAAGGAAATGGAGATCACTCACCAGCCACTGTCTGTTCAATGGTGACGGCTCATAGCACCCATCACTCATCTGATTAGCTTTTCATAGCTAGAGTGCCAGTTGAAGCTGAGGAAAAAACTTCTGGGCACTGTTTGCAAGTATTTTTAGCACAGATTCCCACTGAGTATCTGTGGCCTGGGCACTGAAGTCAGATTGTGTTGGAGCTTTGTCGTGCTGCCTGGTAGAGCCAAACATTTGGTGCCAGGTTAAGAAAGCCATTACTGTGCTGTCCTGTCAGGCCAGAATTTGAATTTTGTTGCTCAGAGTCTCCTAATGCTCCCAGAACTCCTGATGCAGAAGCAGAGTCAAATTCTCTATCCAGAGCCCAAATCTCTGCTGCTGACTGACTGCCTGCAAGGTGGAACCTTTATAGATGCAGATAATGATGGTTTAGAAGGATAGCACATTTTTGTGGGAGATTGCAAACTATCCATAAAACAGCTTCATGCAAGGTGTTCACTCTGGACAACACAGAAGGAGACTGTTCCAGCACCTGCTTCTGTCTTTGCAGTCCTGGATAATTTCCTATATCTAAAAGTCTGGCAGTCCAAAGGGAAAGTAAATGAGCATGTGCACTTTGTTGCTTTTATTTATGTTGTATGAAGAAGTCCCAAAGGGTTTTGTCAAAAGAAAATTCTGCTTTTTTTGTTCTTTAACATTATAAATTCAGTTCTTGTCTCCTTGGAAGACTCTATGGCCACTGTAGAACTAGTGCAACTATAGTATTGCAAGAAAGTGAAACCTGAGCAATTGAGAGGGAAAGGGAATTTTCACCACACTGTAAAATTCTGTGTTTGGTTTAGCAGTCATTGAGCTCCAAAGTCTAAGGCTATGTCTACACTGAGATCAGAGGCCCACAGCTAGCCTAGGTCAGCTGACTTGGGCTCACAGGCCTCAGGCTGGGGAGCTATAAAATTGCAGTGTGGACATTCAGGCTTGGGCTGGAGCCTGGACTTTGAGACCCTATGAGAGGGGAGGGTCTTAGAGCCTGGGCTCCAGCCCAAGCCCAAATGTTTACACTGCAGTTTTCACCCCTGCAGCCTGAGCCCTGCGAGCCCAAGTCAGCTGACTGGGCTCTGAGACTTGGTGCTGTGGGTTTGTATCTCCGTGTAAATGTACCCTAGAATGTTTAGGAGAAAGGATGTCTTTGTTAAAGAGGCAGACTTTTGAATCTTTAATTTAGGTGGAAGAGTTCACATTTAAGCTCCAAGAAAGTTATCCAGCAAAAGCAGGGTAGACCAGACTTGATGTTTCTAAAGTAAAAAAAAAAAAACTTCACAAGCTTCAGACCTTTCAGGTTGCCATTATACACCAGAAAGCGGCAAAGTAGGGGCAAACCAATTTTCTTAAACATCTTTGCAGGTCACCTTTGAGGCATGGCCAAGGTCCTCCTAGCAACAACACTAGTTTAAGTCCCTGTTCTCTGAGTTTGACATCCTATAGCCAAGAGATTTCTAAAAGGCCCTGAGTCTTTCCTCCCCATCTGTGCATGAACCCACTCTTAGGATTTGAACTTAATTCTCACCCAGTTAACGGAATCTCCTTTTGAACCGTTAGGTTAAGGTTGTTTTAATGTCTGTCCCTGAAGACTGAATCCTTGATAGTGGTAATATCAGCGAGGAGGGTTAGAGAGGTTCAGGCATTGATGGCTTGTCCTCTGTTTAGTATTTTATCAAGATCTGCTATCCCTGACTCTGTGCTCTGGTGCTTTCCCTAAATCTCACTCCGTGTTGGAACAGGCTGCTGCAGGCTCCACTGAGGTGCAGAAAAGGCCCTTAACTACTCTGAGTCTATGGATCTTTAACTAGATTGTCACTACAAAGCCACTCTTCTCATTAGTCATCTGCAGCGCAAAGTCTCAGCAATACTGAGTAAGCTGGAGGAACAAATGTCACCAAGTGATCAGTTTGGTGAGTGGGGCATGTGTGACCCCAGTGTTCACTGCTCTCCAGAGGTCTCTGCATCTGCACTGAGGGATCTGTGCTGGTGAGTTACTTGGGGAGCCATGGTTGCTGGGGATGCACCTTTCTTCTTAGGTGGATTTGGATTCATAAAAACTCATAAACTTTAAGGTCAGAAGGAACCATCGTGATCATCTAGTCTGGCCTGCTGCACATTGCAGGCCACAGAATCTCACCCACCCACTCTTTTTTAATAGACCCATAACCTCTGGCTGAGTTACTGGACTCCTCAAATTATGATTTAAGGACTTCAAGTCACAGAAAATCAACCATTTACACTAGTTTAAACCTGCAAATGACCCATGCCCCATGCTGCAGAGGAAGGTGAAAACTCCCCAGGGCTTCTACCAATCTGACCTGGGGGAAAATTCCTTCCTGACCCCAAATATGCAATCTTTTAACATGTGGGAAAGACCTAACAGCCAGACACCTGGGAAAGAATTCTCTGTAGTAACTCAGTCCTCCCCATCTAGTGTCCCATCACCAGCCGTTGAGGGTATTTGTTACTCGTACTGATAGATTGGCTACATGCCATTGTATGCATTCCCATCATACCCTCTAAAAACTCATCAAGCCCAGTCTGGAAGCCAATTAGTGGGTTTTTTGGTTTTGGTTTGTGTTTGTTTGTGTGTTTTTTTTTTTTGTTTTTGTTTTTGTTTTTTTTGTCCCCATTGCTCCTCTTGGAAGGTTGTTCCAGAACTTCACTCCTCTGATGGTTAGAAACCTTCTTCTAATTTCAAACCTAAACTAATTTGACAGCCAGTTTATATCCATTTGTTCTTGTGTCAGCATTAGCGCTTAACGTAAATAACTCCTCTCCCTCCCTGATATTTATCCCTCTGATGTATTTAGAGACAATACATCTGTTACCTGTTCATGGGTGTCTTCCTTCCTAATGACAGGTCTCAGAGTAGCAGCTGTGTTAGTCTGTATCCACAAAAAGAAAAGGAGTACTTGTGGTACCTTAGAGACTAACAAACTTATTTGAGCATAAGCTTTCGTGAACTACAGCATCCTATGAAGTGAGCTGTAGCTCACGAAAGCTTATGCTCAAAAAATTTGTTAGTCTCTAAGGTGCCACAAGTACTCCTTTTCTTTTTCCTTCCTAATGCGTTTGTCTGCTTTTATTGAAACTTAGATTCATCCCCCTTCACAATCTGAGATGTGTGTTCTCAATGTGTGGGGAGGAGTAGGAAGGACAGCTGGTCTTAGTCTGGCTCTCCCTCTGGCTTGGGCTTCAGCACCTATTCTTGTGGGTGGGTCTGTTAGTCACTACTACCTGTTGCTACTGCTGGGCTTTGAGCAAGTCCTGCTCCAGTGTCAGGCTGTGCCTACTTCCCCACTAAGTGGCCTTGCCAGTGACTGGCTGGTGGTGTTTCTTAATCTATTGCCATGGAGGGAGAAGGATGAGTGCTAGTACTCTAGCATAAAACCAGAATGGTTACAAACACAAAAGGTAGAAGGCAGGAGAGGACCCTTGATATAGTGCTGTTACCATTCCCCCCAGCCATCATCATCATAAGTTTGAGTCGGGTTTACTCTGCTGGAGCCCTTAAAATGTTCCACTGGAAAGGGGGAGGGCCATAGTCACAGCTTGAGAGATTGAGGGGCTGGTTATGTAGAGTCTTTAGGAGAAATGATCCATATAAAAGCATTGCAGTTCCACAAGCTCGTTCTCCAATTGTATTGAGCTAGCCAGATCAAAGGATAGTCATGTATCTTCTCTTCCTTGCCATTACCTTCTTTTCAGCCAAGTGATTAGACATAGAGCTCTTGCCACAGTTTATTTGCCTCTTTGTGTTCTATTTCTGCTGTTTGGTGTGATAATTGCATTGTAGCACAATCTCTAAGTTCACCCTCTGGGAGCTGTGATCTCCCCTGGCTGCCCTGGGAGGTGTTCTCATCCCTGTGTGCCTCTGTCCTCTTAGCCGCTTGCTGGCTGACCAAGCCTGATGCCTCTTCTGCAGCTTTGCAGCAACAGATGGTTCCCAAATAAGTTGTTCTGGTTGTATGAACTGAATTAACTCCTTTTGGAAACTGATGGAAAAATAGTATCCTCTTATGCTAAGTTTCACAATTTCAGGATAAAATTACAAGGCTCATCTATAGTCGTGTTTCAGGAAATGAATGAGTTCTAGAGTTAGGAATCAATTTCCCTATATGGGATAGTATTGCCCAGTGAGATCTGGAAACAATGTACATTTTTCTTTGAAGCATCTGGTCCTGGCTACAGCTGGAGGCAGGATACTGGACTAAATGGACTATTGGTGTGATCTAGTGTAGCAGGGAGAGGGGGATACCAAGTGGATGGGCCACTCTTCTGATTCAGAATAACAGTTCTGAATTGGCCTTTGATGTGATAGCATATGGAAATTTCTTTTCCTTGGGAAGGATATTTTCTGCAGGCTCTCTCTTTCTCATGACAGGAAATGTGCTGTGTTGAGCTAGCTGCTTCACACTCAGCAAACACTACTCCTTTGAAAAACTAAGAAAAAGGAATTTGTCTCTGGGTGGAATGGAGAGGTGAGTCCATGAACAGACTAAAAATCCCAGAGTGCTGTGCAGTTTACTGAGGCTCAGCCAGGAGAGGGAAGAGAAAATCAAACGACATATGAGAAAACAAAATAATGTTCCATAGATGCACCAGGGGAATCTCTGATTTAAACGGGGAATTTAGAACTGGTGTCAAATGGCAAATTGGGAGGTCTGGAGACTGAGCCCCTGTTTCTCTCTGGAACAGATAATGACAGTGCCAACTTTCATCACTCTGCCTGCTCCCAGTAAGGTTCAGATCTCCAACTGAAGGGTTCATCTCTCGGGGTGAGGAGTTTGCGTTCAGTCTTACGTACAAAGCAGGGCTCTGGGTGGGAAAGATTTTGCATCCCTCTATCAATTCTCTTAGCAAGGGTACCCTGATGAAGAATTCTTATGCTAGGGCCCTGAGGAGTTCACTGAAGACAGAAGCAAATAGACGTTAGCATAGAAAAATAGGCCATCACTGTACATCCTTATCTGGATCAGTATGTCCAGTGCTGGGTTCCTTGGCTGTAGAAGAACTCAGTTTGGAAGGCCCAGAGACAGAACAGTGAGGGTAGTTAGTACTTGATGAGAGACTCAAAGACTAAATTTGCTGCATTTACTCTGGGGGAATAAAAAGAGTTGGGAATATGAATTAAAGGTAATCTGTCTGAAGTGAAGTTATGGGTATAATCGCAAAAATTGATCAGTCCTGAATTTTGATGCTGCCCCATCATTTGAAAACAAGGGTTAGTCAGTTAAAGGCCAATAAATTTAAACTCAATCAAAAGATGTTTCTCAGGGTGAGTACTCAGCATGTCATGAGATGTCCATGAAACAGCTCCTATGATGGGTTTTAAAAGGGCTGAATCATATATGATCCTGAGTAACGGTGGCAGTGCAGAGAATAGAATGTTATCAAGTTAAAAAAGGAGGAAAACTTTAGACCAGTGTAAAGTCAACAACGTGTAGGTACCAGGATATGTACTGCTCAGGGAGTGTGTAGTGTGGTTTTTTTTGTTTGTTTTTTGTTTTTTGTTTTTTTTAAAAGAGGGTGGGTATGTGGGTGGGAGAGCATGCACCTGCCCCACTCCTGGGGAGACTCCCATCTTGGGAGAGGGGCTTACACTCTGCTGCATCGACAGTTTATCCATATTGTAGTCCAAAATTATTAACAAAATTGCTTTCCTCAACTGACATGAACCATGTTCCAAATGCCCAACGATCAAGCCACCACTTAAGCCACATTAATTACCATGTGGAGTGCAGAGCATTCCAGGAAGCACGGTGGAGCTGAGAAGCAAAGACCAGTGTTTGGGTGTCCAGATGGCAACTTCTTTTGGCCTGTTTTTCAGCATGCTGAGCTCATATCACTCTGACAGAAGTCAATGGGAGCCAAGGGTGTACAGCGCTTCTGAAAATCTTAAGGGATTCTCAACTTGGGCACCCAAAATCAGACTCCTTTTGAGAATTTTGACCTAAGTGACTGCACACAATGAGTCTGTGGCAGGGTTGGGAATAGAACGATGACTTCCTAGTTATCTGTCTTTTCTACAGACCATCCTTCCTCTGGGTTTATAGGTTATAGTTTTACATATAATGTAAAAGGTCATAAACTTACTATGCTAATGTAAGTTGAATCTAGATATGCACTACCAACTGCCTGGAAAAAAGGGCCAACAACTAATTGTAGATGGTAAAAATTTAGGACACTTAATTTATGGACAAACATACTTTATAGAGGCATCCAGAACAGGCAGAATGACACCATGTGTGGCAGTCATTTTCAGACTCTCAACAAAACTCTTGGCTTAAAAAAAAAAAACAAACAAACAAACCACACAATGTATTAAGAACAGATTTCTAGCTGAACATATAACCGTGGATGCAGAAAGCAAAGCTGTGGTTTAATTAGGGTTGGGTTAGTTTTATTTGGGTGGGTTTTGTTTTGTACAACTGGAAAGTCTTAACCGAGAAAGAAAACCCTAAGTAGGTCTGCAGAGAGACAGTTGGGGCATAAATGGATGGTTTGCAAGCTCCAGGACTCAGGCACTACTCGTGTCCTGTGTCCCATATATCTTCTCACAGTTTGTGAGGAACATTGTGGGTCACTTGGCCTTTCTCTGAAATATCAAGGCAGAATCCTGTACTGGAGGGACCTGTGTACTGATCAAGGGCAGCAGCTTGTATATCTGAAAACCTGAAAAATGGCTCTCTGGATACAGATTTCTTTCCCCAGTGCTGATGGATAGAGGTCTGGCACCAGCAGCCCAGTGCCTGGTATAGTGACACATCACCAGCTGGGCATCCAGTCTTTTCTCTGCACTCAATAGAGCGATGAGCAAGCTTTCTGTTTCCTGATCAGCAGATTCCTCAGTTCATTTGAAAAATCCTCATTGGGCTGTAGACACTCGCTCCTCCCTAGATTTATTCCCTGCTTCCTCCTCCTCTACGCTGCAGTGATGGCTGCTTCCTACAGAACTAGCGAAATCTCTTCACAGGAGAACTGGAGAGAGGGCAGAGGGGCAGCGCTTGCAGTTGGTGCTTGCATATCCAGGGGATTAGGTATCCTAAATAACTAAAATGGATGGGAAGATATCCTAGCGCTCAGACTGGTCAACATCAGTCTCCTGGGTCAGGAGGCGGAAAGCCAAGTGACAGTAAACCCTTCATGGTTGGTTATCTTGCAGTAAGGCAACTTTCCTCATCTCCAAATACCAAGATCCCCATGTTGTGCCCAGTGCTGATCCCCTTTGGAGGGGATTGCTGCCTCCTCTGGCATCAGGCCCTTCTGGAGATTCATCTCCTGGAGATGGGCAGATTTTTTCTAGTAGTGCCCCTATGGGTGCTCCACTTTAGGTGTCTGTGTGCCCTACACCTCTAAATCGGAGATTTGTGGTAGGAGTGTCCTGTTGAGCCCGTGCATGTGCTCTCCCTCCCTCGTGGTCTGCCTGGAGGCTATTTAGCACTGCACAGGCAAACCCCCGCTCACTTCCTTCTCTACCGCCTTTGGTGTCTGACCCAAGGAGCAGCTGTCCCTTCCTTAGCTGTGTCATTAGCATAAGTAGTGTTTATTTTGTTATCTTTGTTCTCCCTAAAAGCACTCAAGCTAGTGTTTTTGTTTTATTTTATTCCTTTCGTTTAAAAAGAAAAGAGAAAAAGGAAAAAAGAAAAGGAGTACTTGTGGCACCTTAGAGACTAACAAATTTATTTGAGCATAAGCTTTCGTGAGCTACAGCTCACTTCATCGGATGCATTCAGTGGAAAATACAATGGGGAGATTTATATATACACACAGAGAACATGAAACAATGGGGTTTTATCATACACACCGCAAGGAGCATGATCACTTAAGATGAGCTATTACCAGCAGGAAGGGGGGGGGAGAAGGAGGAAAACCTTTTGTGGTGATAATCAAGGTGGGCCATTTCCAGCAGTTAACAAGAACCCATCACTCTCACTGATCTTGGCGACAGGCCAGTCCTTGCTTGGAGACAGGCCCTCAACCTGAAGCAAATACTCACTAGCAACCACACAACAGAACCACTAACCCAGGAACCTATCCTTGCAACAAAGCCCGTTGCCAGCTGTGTCTACATATCTATTCAGGGGACACCATCATAGGGCCTTATCATATCAGCCACACTATCAGAGGCTCGTTCACCTGCGCATCTACCAATGTGATATATGCCATCATGTGCCAGCAATGCCCCTCTGCCATGTACATTGGTCAAACTGGACAGTCTCTATGTAAAAGAATAAATGGATACAATCAGACGTCAAGAATTATAACATTCAAAAACCAGTCGGAGAACACTTCAGTCTCTCCAGTCACTTGATTACAGACCTGAGAGTGGCTATCCTTCAACAAAAAACCTTCAAAAACAGACTCCAACGAGAGACTGCTGAATTGGAATTAATTTGCAAACTGGATACAATTAATTTAGGCTTGAATAAAGACCGGGATTGGATGTGTCATTACACAAAGTAAAACTATTTCCCCATGTTACTTCTCCCTCCTCCCCACCCCCCACTGTTCCTCAGACGTTCTTGTTAACTGCTGGATATGGCCCACCTTGATTAACACCACAAAAGGTTTTCCTCCTTCTCTTCCCCACCCCCCCCTCCTGCTGGTAATATCTCAAGTGATCACGCCCCTTGCAGTGTGTATGATAAAACCCATTGTTTCATGTCCTCTGTCTGTGTATATATAAATCTCCCCGCTGTATTTTCCACTGAATGCATCCGATGAAGTGAGCTGTAGCTCACGAAAGCTTATGCTCAAATAAATTTGTTAGTCTCTAAGGTGCCACAAGTACTCCTTTTCTTTTTGCGAATACAGACTAACACGGCTGCTACTCAGGAAAAGAACTTCACTTTCCTTCCCTGTCTGGGGGCATTTCACTCCCACCCCCTCCAGGCATCTAGTAGACTCATAGTTTTTTGTTTTTTGTTTTTTTTTTTAACAACTGAAAAAGAAAATTATGTTCTTCTGTATATTCCTCCCTGCTAGAGGATGACAACCCCCTGCCCAGGGGCTTGCTTAGCTCTCTCTGCTCCAAGCGGTGCTTCTCCTGCCAGGAGTCAGTTCCTGTAATGACACTGTGCCTGGGAGACCCTCACAGAAGTGCTTTACCTGCCACACCTAAAACTGCAGCCTCACAGGAGCTGGGAGCTGAAGTCAAAATTCCTCCCTATAGAGAAAACACTTCAGTCTATCCCCGGAGCCTTCACTTCAAAAGGGATCGAGTGGTGAAGAGGAGAAGAGAGGGAGAGAGAGAGAGAGAGAAGAAGAAGCAACCAGCAGACTCCTCCGGGCACCTGGCCAGCCAGAGGGGTGTTTCCCAGTGTGGCCATCTTCATCTCCGCACAGATCCCTGAGTAGCTGGCCACATGAACTCAGTTGCTGCTCCCCTTCAGCACCCAAGCTCTGGAAGCTGAAACCTGAGAAAGGGCTTCCAGCTGTGAGCTCTGCCCTGCTCTGCTCTCTGCACTGACAGGGGGCTTCTGTAAGCTCTGTGCTGCTCTGAGCTCTATTCTGGGCACCTACTGCACCCAGAGCGACACAGAGAAGCTCTGCTTTGTCACCGAGACACCAGAGGCTTCCACTGTCATGCTCTGAGGCAATGATACCATTCCCTAAGGAGAGGGGACAGTTACCATACCATCTCTAAAAGAGCGGCATAGAGAAACCCTTTGGTACCAGATGCAACAAAACTCCCATCTAGGAAGTGTTCTGCACCTTCCCAACCGTTGATATCTACTACAGACACTCCTCTGGAGTTCCGATGAGCCCATGGTAGCACAGGTGCTCTGATACTCTGGAGATCTGTGGCCTCAGTACCCAGGGAGAGACAATTACCATATTGTCTCTAAAAAAAAGTGGCACCAACAAACTTTGTACTGGGCAAAACTCTCATTTAGGGAGTTCTCTGCCAAACTGTCGGTACTGACAATGTACCATGGACCCTCCTCTGTGGTACCAAATGAACCCATGGTCCTTCATGACTCTGGTACCCTGGAGACCTGATGATTGGAGAAGAACCACAATCCCCATTACTTGGTACCGGGACCCCAGTATCAAGCACATCCAGGCACCTGGGAATCACTCTTAGCACTGGGCTGTATACTGCCAATACCCCAGTCAGCGGCACCCTTACCCGCTGACGAATCTGACACTGGCCAGGAGGAGATCATTCTCTGGCCCCTCAAGGTGGCCCACCACCACACTACAAGGGTCATCCCCAATTCCATCACGCCAACTGCACGTGCCTGCCTCTCCCTCCCAAGGCCATATTGTAACTCTTTGGGTATATACACACACATGGTGCGACTGTCTCCGGTTTCTCTCAGGGAGTGTCCACCAGATGGTTTGCTACAGCCTGGCACCTGAGCCAGGACAGGAGAAAGCTTTTTCAGAACGGGAAAGAAGGGGGAAGAGGGAAGGGGGGGGTGGAAAAACCTGAAGAGGAAGCTACCTCTTCAGCACACTTCTCCTCATCTCTCCCAGATGAGACTGTGCTGCCCACCCCTCATCACTAGGTGAAGATTTAAGAACTTTCTGGATCTTACCAAGAGGGTGGCAGATGAGCTGCAGATTCCCTTACAGGAGGTGGCAGATACACATCACAAGTTCGTGGAAATTCTGCACACTACCTTCTCATCTAGAACTGTCCTCCCAATTAATGAGCTGATTTTAGCTCCTACCAAAATCATCTGGCAGAGCAAGCCTCCATCGCACCAGCCAGCAACAGAGTGTAAACAAAAACAACCCTACATCTCTACCCAAAGAGGCAGACTTTGTTTTCAACATCCGCAACCCAATCATCATAGTGGATGTGGTTAAAGCATGAAGCAAGCAATATAATGCCAAGTCAACTCCATATGCTCAGGCTTCCCAAGATGGTATATTCATCAACAACATTACTGTGTAGAGTCATAAATTACTGAACTGTCATGGCCAAAACAATTTTGTTAATCTTGGGAAACCCAGGATGTTTCTGAAACATTATTGGAAACACAGAAAGAACAGGTTCCGATCATTCTTAGAGCAGGTCAGTTAATAGCCAGACTGGTCCTAGAGACACCACTGGATGTAGCTGTTACAGCTGCCTGCCCAGTCTCCATGACAGTGGTACTGAGGTGGGTTGTGGGGTTTTTTTTTTTTTTTTTTGTTCGCTACACCTCTCTAGATTGCCCAAGAGATACAGACTTCCAATTTGAAGGGCCAGATTCTTTGCAGAGAAGACAGATTTTTTTTTTTCCTCTCCACATTCTAAAGGATTCTTGGACTGCACTACACTCCTTAGGAATCTACACTGTGGAACAGAAGAGAAGATATACCTCTCAACCACACCACAGATCACAGTCTTCTCAATACACTGTGGCTCATAACAGCACAGAGATGGTGAGTAAGAGGCCCAGGGTTCAAAAGTGACAACAATCTGCACCCCAGTCCATGACCTCTCAAACTGCCTCTTATAAGCACTTTGATGAGCTGGTCGGGGGCCTGAACAATGATACTTTACAGCATCAGCTGCCATTTATACACCTGTCATGCCACTCAGAAGTCACCTTACCTTGATTCACCGCAGTTAGGACCAGCTCTAGAGCAAAGAGATTGATTGATTTCTAGCCCTGAACCTACAGGGTGCTTACTTTCATATCTCAATACAACCATTGTACAGGAGATTTCCTACTGCTTACCTTTTGGGGCAGGATCATTATAGGTACAGACTGCTCCGCACAGGGTAGTCTCCAAGGGTCACTTCATTGTAGTGGCATACTAACTCTCTGGTACAGGGTCTAGACTTTATCAGCACCAACCTGATGCAGTACAAGAGAGCACTCCTCTCACTACCCCCACTTCACCACCCTGGGACACGTCTCCCTAATATGCTGGGGAGCTCCCCTACACAGCAATACAAAAGATCTTATGATGGACTTAATGTGACCTGTATGTTTTGTATAAACTGCCAAGGAGCTGCCAGATCTCCCTCCTCTGCAAGACAGCATTCAAACTTTGGAATTGATGCACCCATCACAATGCGCTCATCTCGGCTGACTGTCTACAAGGGATACAGGACGGGATAACCAACAGTCTCAGTTGGAATTTTCTCATGACAATGTGTGTATACTGCATTCAGAGATGCTTCAAGATACAGCCACCCTTTGGGGAAACATTCACTGGTGGTTGCCATCATCTTCCCAGTGGACAGGGCCCACTTGTATGTCTTTTCTCAGTTTCTTACCCTATCCAAGATTCTGTTGAAAATTCAACTAAACAAAGCGAGAGTTATTGTGATTGCACCTCTTGATTATGACAAGTCTGGCTCCCTTACCTGACGCAGATGGCAATATGCCCTCCTCTTCCTCTGACGTCAGCCCATTTCTCACCCTCTCTCTCTCTCAAAACAGTGGGCTGACCCTTCACCCCAACCCATGGGTCCTCTGCCTCCAGGCTTGGATCTTTCTTTGTTCCAAGGCTTAGAAGCAGAATGCTCTGACAAGCTGAAACACATGTTGCAACACAACCACAAGTTGACCACTCCACGTACCTATCTACAAAATGGAAACTACTCCAAGTTTGTACCATTCCAAATGGACAGACCCAACCTCATCTTTCCTCCCTCTGATTTTGCACTATATTTTAAACTCACTCAGCTCCCTTAAGGTACATCTCATGGTGAAAATGGCTTCTCACTTGCAGTTTGCTCAACCACTAATGCGTAGACTCTTTAAGGGCATTGGGACTCTCTTCCCCCATGTGACACCACCCGCTCCAGCCTGGGACTTTAATCTAGTTCTCAGGGCTTGGACTAGACCTCCCTCCGAGTCCAGGGCAACTTGTTCTCTTTCACACCTGTCCATGATGACAGCATTTCTAATTGCCATCACCTCAGCTAGGCACATAGGAGAAATAGCGGCCCTGATAGCGCATCCATCATTCACAGCCTTTGTCTGTCTTTAAAAAAATAAAATAATAATAATAATTAATAACAACTCCTCTAAGGCCACTTATCCCAAGTTTTCCCCTACTTTTTCTGCTCTTTCCATATGAATCAACAGATCCATCTCCCTGTTTTTCCCCAAAACCACATTGTGACAACTGGGAGACAATTGTGCACATGCTAGATATTAGAAGGACATTAGCATTCTACTTGGACAGGACTAAAGACTTCAGGAAATCCCCTAAACTCTTCTGTTCGTCCACAGAAAGATCCAAAAGCTCTGATATCTCCTCAAAGACTATCCAAATGGGTCTCTAGTTGCATTAATCACTTAGCAAGGGCGCAACTTGCTTCCGTCCATACGCACTCCATGAGATCATTTCCTATCTCAATCACATTCCATAGGAATACCCCTATCTCCCCAATCTATAGAGCAATGACTGGGGCCTCTGTCCATACTTTCGCAGAACATTAGGCGATCACTGAAGATTGGCTGCTGACACCATCTTCAACTCCAGAGTACTCTCTGTAGTAAAAGACTCCGCTCCGAAGTCCCAGCCTCCAGTGGTGGGTACTGCTCCGGAGTCACCTAAAGTGGAGCACCCATAGGGACGCTACTCGAAGAAGAAGAAGAAGAAGAGAAAGTTACTCACCTTGTGCAGTAACAATGGTTCTTCGAGATATGTGTCCCTATGGGTGCTCCACAACCCGCCCTCCTCCCCTCTACTTCAAAGTTCTCAACAGGGCTCTGTGGTAGAGAAGGAAGTGAGGGGGATTCACCCGGGCAGGGCTAAATAGCCTTGAGGCAGACCATGCGGGAGGGAGACACATGAGCAGGCTCAATGGGACACTGCTACCAAAAATCTCCAGTTAGCGGTGCAGGGGCACACAGACCCCTAAAGTGGAGCACCCATAGGGATACACATCTCGAAGAACCATTGTTACTGCACAAGGTGAGTAATTGCCTCTTACTCCCCCCCCCCCCCCGCTAACTCTGCTGATGTCGTCTGTAGCTGCATGCTGTGGAGACATAATACTAATGCCCTCCCACGCCTTTCCAGGGTCGCAGTGTACAGGACTATTTAGCACTACTGTGCTCGGAGGCTCCTCCAGTGCCCCAAACCTTCAGGACTACGCACGCAGCCATGGCAAAAAGTTCGCCGCCAGCCTGACATACAAAGATGGTATGAATGTTCTTTGTGTAGCAGATAATTGACTTGTGGAACTTGCTGTCTAAAGATGTTACTGAGGCAAAGATGTAGTAAGATTTTCCAGAGAATTAGACATGAATGAATTGAATATCCTCTGCACCTGCACTAATCACAGTCACACTGAATTGTTATGTATTGCTCCAAGCAAGCTGACAGTATCCGCTCTTTGGAGGTGGATTACTGAGCTCAATGGGCCATTGGTATGTCCCTGTGCGCTTAGAGGTTCCGCTCGCTTGTCTCAAATAGTCCTACTTGTGCTTTACTTCTAAGCCCATAAGAAGACCAAGTTATCTACGTGTGAAGCTGGGGCTGCCTTGTTAGCTGAATGACATGCATGGTGAGGTCAGGCTGGGGATTTTTGGGAGGGGGAAGTGTATGGAGTTATGGGCATCTGTGGGAGAACCTCTGGAATGCACCCACATCCAGACATTTCTGTACACCTGAGGTGCTGATGTGGGTGGTGGGTAGGATGCTGGTAGGAGATTGCAAACTCTCATCACTATTGCTCACTTACTTCAGAAGCTGCCTGAAAAATCTGCAATTGAATTCCTAATGAAGATGACCTGATAAAATCAAACATTCAGCTCATTGGTTTAAGTGCTGGCCCGTACTCTGTCAGTGAAGGGGAACTGTCCGGTTAACATATTTAAATAAGAATAGTCATTTTTATTTTATACAGTACTTAGGGTGGTGGCACCATGGGGGCTGGAACAATTTTTATAGTGGGGGTGCTGAGAGCCATTGAACCAAACCGTAAACTCTGTATATCATAGAAACCACTTCAAGCCAGGGCATGCGGCAGCTCCCCTAGCACCCTAGTTCCAGCACCTATGGATTTCACTGCATCAAGGACACAATGAGGCAGTTCTGCCTCTAGGGACTTGGTGTAGAAGCTGGGATATTCTGGGAGATGTGAGGGTGCGATAAAGTTGGAGGATTGTTTATTTTTCCATGTTAGCTCAGTTCTTGTGGCCATGGCCCATTGAGTGGGACAGAATGGAATAAAGAGAGGGAGCTGGTCTGGCAAAATACTCTGGGGAAGGCATTTGCAAACCAGAAATCCACTGGAACTTCATGGAGAAGTTGTATTGATCAGTCTGCTGAGAGGTTTTCTATGCTGCTCTTCCGTCTTTATTACAAGAGACTTCTGCATAATACTAGGTCTTTGTTGCCTCTGACCTGAACTGCTGCCTGGTCAAAGTCATAATCATTTGCACAGCCACTGATTGTGGTGTAGAACATAATAGGGAAGCTTGTCTCCATGAGCTGCATAAAGAATGGGAATTCCCTAATGCAGCATAAGGGTGATAGATATCAGGAAAGCAAACTGGGGGAAACTGCAAAACCTTCTCCTTGTTTGCTGTGGTGGTCTAGCTATGTTGTTCCCAAGGTATTGGCGAGAAAGGGTGGGTATGATGATCAGTGCCCCCATAACATACCTGTCGGGATCCCTGGATCTTACACGTGCCCATCACGATGTGGCGTATTGCATCCAGTGTACTAACTGCCCCATAGCAACTCGCTCAGACTCGCAAAGGAAAAGATAAAAGACAAACCCAGTATCACTCCTAGGTGAACACTTCTCACAAAGTGATCACTCTGTATCTGATCTCTGTCCTCGTCCTCAAAGGAAACCTGCACAACAACTTCAAAAGAAGAGCTTGGGAACTTAAATTCATAACTTGCTGCTAGACACTAAAAAAGACACTGAATTTATAGCTTCTTACAAGAATCTGTAGCTTGCTAACCCCCCTTGTTTGTCCTATGACTGCACAGGTATTAACAGGCAATTTAATCTTGAATAATCTCTTAGATTATGTGTTTAGCTACTTATGCTAAACAATCTCTTCCACCTTGTATTTAGCGGTGACACTCTGGATACGTTTCCCAGATCTGAAAAACAGTTTTGTGTAACTCAAAAGCTTGTCTCTCTCACCGATAAAATGTATTACCTCACCCACCTTGTCTCTGTCAACCTTTTCCTATCAGTTCTGAGTTGCCCTCGGTGGCTATGGGTGGGTGTGGGGGGCGGGGGGGAAGAGAAGCTGTGCTGGTTATGCAATAGGTCCCAGAGCCAATCTGCCAGTATAGGGCAGGCTAGCTCAAGGCATCCAGTGTGGAGATACAGGTGAGGAGACTGGAAAGAATAGCCTGTGTCCTGGTATTTTTTTTCTTCTGTAGCTTCTAGGCACTTTCAAAGTTCAGAGGCAGTATTATTCCCATAGGGAGAATTGACTTGGTGCAGGGCATGCAGCAAGCTGGTAGCAGTCAAGAATAGAACCCAGGTCTCCTCAGTCTTGGCCCTGTGCTCATTCACTGCCTGTTGAATGCTGCAGCGTGTATGCTGGGCAGCTGGGGCCTGCCTACAAACTCGATTTGTACCATTGGTTGCTTATAGTCAAGGCCTGGGCAGTTTCCAGCAGGCTGGGTCTAAATCCTGTAGCAAAGTCCCTGCATTCTTTGGCATTCTTGTGGAGTGGATAGATAATGAAACAGATATAAAATGTTAGAAAGTAGAATTTTATTTAATTCAGTATGAAGGCGACTAACCTGATCAAGTCACTCGCCCCAGAGTTATTTATTTTGGTGTTAAATTCAGTTTCTTTCTCATTGGCTCCATGCTTTTCTGCTCTGCCAGGGCCAGCAAGCTGCATTGTGGAAGTTGTGAGGAGGAAGCTGGACGTTTTAGTAGCTGCATAGAAAGCTGTTGAGGCTTTCGGGTCCTGGGGGGAGGCACTTTGGAAAATGAGACAAGCCCTTTGATTGGGTGTTTCTGCAATGAAGTGGTTTAAATACCAGCATTGCTAATTATCTTCTTTTGATTTCAGAGTTACCAATCAATAGAGGTGAGTGAGGCAGTTCAGACAACAGTTTAGAAACATAACAATAAAAATAAAACTAAGGGCTTGTTTACACGGGGTGGGGTACGGTGGGGCTTTATAGTGGATAAAATCAAGTTAATATGGTTTGAAAACACTTTGAATACATGCAACGCCATACCATCACTGTTCACTAATTACACATTTATCGCAAACCCTGAGATCTTGCAAAGTGCTTGATGTTTGCTTCGAATCAGATTAGTTCATCTATTGTTTGTGTGGATGCAGTTGTTGCACACTTCTTTTTACATGATTCCAGTGGCTTTGCAGGTTGACCTTACTGACCTATAACTTTACCTGTGTACCCTCCCTGCTCTGGTGTCAAGTTTCCAGGACTATACCACCTCCCTTTAGAAGCTGACACAGAGCCAGATTTTGCCCATTTGCTCCTGGACTCCAGTATATCATTTTTTGCAGTGTGACCACCATAGCGCTTCTGAAGCCCTACAATATGCTCTCATGTGGCCGCTTGGAGCCGTGCTGAGACCCTGGATCTCATTGCCATCTGGGGAGAAGCTGCAGTTCAGGAAGCTCTTGTCTCTATGATAAAGACCTTTTTGTGTACATTGCAAAGTAGATGTCTGCAAGGGGTCACGACCAGGATGCCAAGCAGTGCCAGATAGAGCAAGCAGCTCAGGAGAAAGTACATTATAGCATGGGACAAAAGGAGGCAATATGACAGGGGATGTGACCTGTCCATTTTTTGATGAACTAGATAGGATTCTACACAATTCTAGTCCATCCTGTACAGACACCGTTCGGGACCTGCTGCCCGCACCCCCCTTCTGCCCCAATGAAGACCAGCCAGACACATCAGAGGATGAGCAGGAGGATGCCAGAGAGGAGTTGTCTCCTGAGAGCCAGCACCTTTTTGGGACTCAGGACCCTCATGCCAGCTAGCTGCAGTCCCAACCTCCTGCAATGGACCGCGATTCCTGCCCTGCATTGGCTGAACCCATGGCCCAGACAGAAACCCATTTGGGACTGAAAAAGCACATTCCTGGGGGGAACTTCAGCATGTAATTCTACAATCTATTATTGTGCCACACTGCTGTCCGGAGCCATTGTAGGCAGATGTGAGCTAGGAGCCCTTCGGAGTAGCCAGGCCTTGCCTCCCTTGACTCATGCTGCCCATTGCCCACTCACCCTCCAAAGTGTTTCGAAAATGGTGGCTGCTCCACCAGGCAGTCAGCCTCTGTGACATGCTAAAACCATGACTATTGATGTTTTCAGGTCCATGGCACATGGAGGCCACTTGCCCATCTGCCTGTCTTCCTTTCCTCTTCCCTTGTCTTCCTTGACTACTGAAACCATCCCCATCCTTCGGCCCTCAATATGGCAACTAAATGGATGAAGTCAGTCTCTACACTGCCTCCCCTCCCTCAACAGATTTGAATAACGAAAGCATTCATTTCTGCAAAAAATCAAGTTTACGGAGACGGTAGTTGCAGAAAAAGGAGTTTGGTGAGGGCTCATAGTTTACATGAGGTATAAATAAGAACATATGAAAGGTCATATTGAGCCAGACTAATGGTCCATCTGGACCATTATCCTGTCTCTAACAGTGGCCAGTGCCAGATGCTTCACAGGGAATGAACAGAAAAGGCAATTTTGAGTGATCCATCCCTTGTTATCCCATCCTATCTTCTGGCAGTTGGAGGTTTAGGGATACCCAGAGCATGGGGTTGCATCCCTGACCATCCTGGTTAATAGCCACTGATGAACCTGTTCTCCATGAACTTATCTAATGCTTTTTTGAACCCAGTTGTACTTTTTGTCCTTCACAGCATCCCCTGGCAATGAGTCCCACAGGTTGACTGTCCATTGTGTGAAGAAATACTTCATTTTTGTTTGTGTAATCTGCTGCCTACTAACTTAATTGGGTGACCCCCACCGATTCTTGTTATGTGAAGGGGTAAATAAATAATACTTCCTTATTCACTTTCTCCTCACCAGTCATGATTTTATAGACCTCTATCCTATCCCCCTTTAGTCATCTCTTCTCTAAGATGAACAGTCCCCGGTATTTTTAATCTCTCTCTATATGGATGGTGTTCCATACCACTATTAATAATTTTGTTGCCCTTCTCTGTACTAATATCTTTTTAGCGATGGGGCTACCAGAAGTGCATGCAGTATTCAAGGTATGGGCGTACTATGGATTTATATAGTGGCACGAATATTTTCTGTTTTATTATTTATCCTTTTTCCTAATGGCTCCTAACATTCTGTTTGCTTTTTTGAGGGTCACTCTACATTGAGCAGATGTTTTCAGGGAACTATCCACAATGACTCCAAGGTCTTTCTTAAGCGGTAACAACTAATTTAGACCCCATCATTTTGTATGTATAGTTGGGATTATGTTTTCAAATGTGCATTACTTTGCATTTATCAATGCATATTGTTGTTGAATTTCATCTGCCACTTTCTTGCCCAGTCATCAGATTTAGTGAGATCCCTTTGCAACTCTTCAGTCTGCATTGGACGTACAAAATTACTTGATAGTTATCACCTGCAAGTTTTGCCACCTCACTGTTTACCCCTTTTTCCAGATCATCTATGAATATGTTGAACAGCATTGGTCCCAGTACAGATCCTTGGGGTACCCTCTCTCCATTGTGAAAACTGACCTTCTGTTCCTACCCTTTATTTCCTATCTTACTGATCCATGAGAGGACCTTCCCTCTCATCCCATGATTGCTTACTTTGTTTAAGGGTCCTTGGTGTGGGACCTTGTCAAAGGCTTTCTGAAAGTCCAAGTACACTAGATCTAATAGATCACCCTTTCCCACATTCTTGTTGACTCCCTCAGAGAATTCCTAATAGATGTCTGAGGCATGATTTCCCTTTACAAAAGCCTGTTGACACTTTCCCAATGTATCATATTTATCTATGTGCCTGATGATTCTGTTCTTTACCGTAGCTTCAACTAATTTTGCCTGGTACTGAAGTTAGGTTTACCAGTCTGTAATTGCCAGGATCGCTTCTGGATCCTTTTTAAAAAATAGCTGTTACAATAGCTATCTTGTACAGAGGCTGATTTAAGTCATGTGTGGTACATCATAGTTCTGCAAATGCCTTTACGAGACATGCAAGCTGCTCCCTGCTGAGGAACAAATGCCCTTCAATATGCATTCTAACTGATGATCATTGTATTGCTCTATTTATTGTTCTCTGTATTTGCTCTGTTTGCTGGGGAGATGTAGTAGAACTTAAGACTGAGAAATTCTTCGTTTAGTTTTGCATGTTGTAGGGAATGAATGCTTGCTCATGCCCCAGGTATAGCTTTCAATCTCCTTCCACTCCTGCAGCATTTCTGGGGGGACCATCCTAGTGAATAACTTCACAGCATATCTCAATGTCTGCTCTCTGCCTCCTAGTCAGGCATTCTCTGCCTCTGCCCCAGTGCAACATCCTAGTGAATCAGGACAGCCTAATGGGGGTTGTTGGGAGGATTACTAGCCAGCTCACCCCTGAAGCCTCCCATAAGCCCCCTTTTAACCTTGTCAACATCACAGAAGTGCCTCCAGCACACAAACAAAACAGCAAAACCAAAGTGGAAACATAATTGTAAACCCACCCCCTTCAACCCCCTAATCTTCCTAACAGCATGTTCAGAAATCCCGATACACCCAGCACCCCCCTCACACATAGACCACTTTACCTCACGGTGTCTCCTTCCAATCCTGGGGGAACCTCCAAAATGGTAAGTCACATAAAGAAAAAAACATCATGGCCTGTCTGGAATATGACCAACAAGCAATTGCTTTTTGGTTTTTTCCTCAGTATAGCCACAGGATCTGCAGTGGCCAGACTGTCAAAGACAGGGCTTTTCTGTACTGCAGAAAGGCTGGCCACCTGAGTGGGTGGAAATCATAGAATCATAGAATATCAGGGTTGGAAGGGACCCCAGAAGGTCATCTAGTCCAACCCCCTGCTCAAAGCAGGACCAAGTCCCAGTTAAATCATCCCAGCTAGGGCTTTGTCAAGCCTGACCTTAAAAACCTCTAAGGAAGGAGATTCTACCACCTCCCTAGGTAACGCATTCCAGTGTTTCACCACCCTCTTAGTGAAAAAGTTTTTCCTAATATCCAATCTAAACCTCCCCCATTGCAACTTGAGACCATTACTCCTCGTTCTGTCATCTGCTACCATTGAGAACAGTCTAGAGCCATCCTCTTTGAAACCCCCTTTCAGGTAGTTGAAAGCAGCTATCAAATCCCCCCTCATTCTTCTCTTCTGCAGACTAAACAATCCCAGCTCCCTCAGCCTCTCCTCATAAGTCATGTGCTCTAGACCCCTAATCATTTTCGTTGCCCTTCGTTGTACTCTTTCCAATTTATCCACATCCTTCCTGTAGTGTGGGGCCCAAAACTGGACACAGTACTCCAGATGAGGCCTCACCAGTGTCGAATAGAGGGGAACGATCACGTCCCTCGATCTGCTCGCTATGCCCCTACTTATACAACCCAAAATGCCATTGGCCTTCTTGGCAACAAGGGCACACTGCTGACTCATATCCAGCTTCTCGTCCACTGTCACCCCTAGGTCCTTTTCCGCAGAACTGCTGCCGAGCCATTCGGTCCCTAGTCTGTAGCGGTGCATTGGATTCTTCCATCCTAAGTGCAGGACCCTGCATTTATCCTTATTGAACCTCATTAGATTTCTTTTGGCCCAATCCTCCAATTTGTCTAGGTCCTTCTGTATCCTATCCCTCCCCTCCAGCGTATCTACCACTCCTCCCAGTTTAGTATCATCCGCAAATTTGCTGAGAGTGCAATCCACACCATCCTCCAGATCATTTATGAAGATATTGAACAAAACGGGCCCCAGGACCGACCCCTGGGGCACTCCACTTGACACCGGCTGCCAACTAGACATGGAGCCATTGATCACTACCCGTTGAGCCCGACAATCTAGCCAGCTTTCTACCCACCTTATAGTGCATTCATCCAGCCCATACTTCCTTAACTTGCTGACAAGAATGCTGTGGGAGACCGTGTCAAAAGCTTTGCTAAAGTCAAGAAACAATACATCCACTGCTTTCCCTTCATCCACAGAACCAGTAATCTCATCATAAAAGGCGATTAGATTAGTCAGGCATGACCTTCCCTTGGTGAATCCATGCTGACTGTTCCTGATCACTTTCCTCTCCTCTAAGTGCTTCAGGATTGATTCTTTGAGGACCTGCTCCATGATTTTTCCAGGGACTGAGGTGAGGCTGACCGGCCTGTAGTTCCCAGGATCCTCCTTCTTCCCTTTTTAAAGATGGGCACTACATTAGCCTTTTTCCAGTCATCCGGGACTTCCCCCGTTCGCCACGAGTTTTCAAAGATAATGGCCAAGGGCTCTGCAATCACAGCCGCCAATTCCTTCAGCACTCTCGGATGCAATTCGTCCGGCCCCATGGACTTGTGCACGTCCAGCTTTTCTAAATAGTCCCTAACCACCTCTATCTCTACAGAGGGCTGGCCATCTCTTCCCCATTTTGTGTTGCCCAGCACAGCAGTCTGGGAGCTGACCTTGTTAGTGAAAACAGAGGCAAAAAAAGCATTGAGTACATTAGCTTTTTCCACATCCTCTGTCACTAGCTAGCCTCCCTCATTCAGTAAGGGGCCCACACTTTCCTTGGCTTTCTTCTTGTTGCCAACATACCTGAAGAAACCCTTCTTGTTACTCTTGACATCTCTTGCTAGCTGCAGCTCCAGGTGCGATTTGGCCCTCCTGATATCTTTCCTACATGCCCGAGCAATATTTTTATACTCTTCCCTGGTCATATGTCCAAGCTTCCACTTCTTGTAAGCTTCTTTTTTATGTTTAAGATCCGCTAGGATTTCACCATTAAGCCAAGCTGGTCGCCTGCCATATTTACTATTCTTTCGACTCATCGGGATGGTTTGTCCCTGTAACCTCAACAGGGATTCCTTGAAATACAGCCAGCTCTCCTGGACTCCCTTCCCTTTCATGTTAGTCCCCCAGGGGATCCTGGCCATCTGTTCCCTGAGGGAGTCAAAGTCTGCTTTCCTGAAGTCCAGGGTCCGTATCCTGCTGCTTACCTTTCTTCCCTGCGTCAGGATCCTGAACTCAACCAACTCATGGTCACTGCCTCCCAGATTCCCATCCACTTTTGCTTCCCCCACTAATTCTACCCGGTTTGTGAGCAGCAGGTCAAGAAAAGCGCTCCCCCTAGTTGGCTCCCCTAGCACTTGCACCAGGAAATTGTCCCCTACGCTTTCCAAAAACTTCCTGGATTGTCTATGCACCGCTGTATTGCTCTCCCAGCAGATATCAGGAAAATTAAAGTCACCCATGAGAATCAGGGCATGCGATCTAGTAGCTTCCGTGAGTTGCCGGAAGAAAGCCTCATCCACCTCATCCCCCTGGTCCGGTGGTCTATAGCAGACTCCCACCATGACATCACTCTTGTTGCACACACTTCTAAACTTAATCCAGAGACACTCAGGTTTTTCCACAGTTTCGTACCGGAGCTCTGAGCAGTCATACTGCTCCCTTACATACAGTGCTACTCCCCCACCTTTTCTGCCCTGCCTGTCCTTCCTGAACAGTTTATAACCATCCATGACTGTACTCCAGTCATGTGAGTTATCCCACCAAGTCTCTGTTATTCCAATCACGTCATAATTCCTTGACATCACCAGGACCTCCAGTTCTCCCTGCTTGTTTCCAAGGCTTTGTGCATTTGTATATAAGCACTTGAGATAACCTGTTGATCGCCCCTCATTCCCAGTATGAGGCAGGAGCCCTCCCCTCACAGACCTTCCTGCCTGTGCTTCCTCCCGGTATCCCGCTTTCCCACTTACCTCAGGGCTTTGGTCTCCTTCCCCCGGTGAACCTAGTTTAAAGCCCTCCTCACTAGGTTAGCCAGCCTGCTGGCAAAGATGTTCTTCCCTCTCTTCGTAAGATGGAGCCCGTCTCTGCCCAGCACTCCTCCTTCATGGAACACCATCCCATGGTCAAAGAATCCAAAGCCTTCTCTCCGACACCACCTGCGTAGCCATTCGTTGACCTCCACGATTCGACGGTCCCTACCCAGGCCTTTTCCTTCCACGGGGAGGATGGACGAGAACACCACTTGCGCCTCCAACTCCTTTATCCTTCTTCCCAGAGCCACATAGTCCGCAGTGATCCGCTCAAGGTCATTCTTGGCAGTATCATTGGTGCCCACGTGGAGAAGCAGGAAGGGGTAGCGATCCGAGGGCTTGATGAGTCTCGGCAGTCTCTCCGTCACATCACGAATCTTAGCCCCTGGCAAGCAGCAGACTTCTCGGTTTTCCCGGTCAGGGCGGCAGATAGATGACTCAGTCCCCCGGAGGAGAGAGTCCCCGACCACCACCACCCGCCTTCTCCTCTTGGGAGTGGTGGTCGTGGAACCTCCAACCTCAGGACATCGCATCTCATGCCTCCCAACCAGCGGAGTCTCCTTCTGCTTTCTCCCCCCAGACATATCATCTGGTCCACTCTCCGCATTGGTACCTGTGGAGAGAACATGAAAGCGGTTAGTTACCTGTGTCTGTGTTACTGGAACCCGGACATTCCGCTTACCTCTTCTGGAGGTCACATGTTGCCAAGCTTCTTCACTGGCCTCTTGGCTCCTCTGTGCAACCTGCTCTACATCTTTAGAGCTTTGTGCCCCTAGAAGGCTATCCTGAGTTTGGTCCAGAAAATCCTCAGTCTCTCGTATACAACGCAGGGTCGTTACCTGTTGCTCCAGACCTTCAATCTTCTCTTCCAATATGGAGACCAGCTTGCACTTTGTACAGACAAAGTCGCTTCTGTCCTGTGGAAGAAAGACAAACATGGCACATCCAGTGCAGGTCACAACAGCTGAATTCCCCCCTTCCATATTACCTACCTACTACGGAGCTTTCTCAGAGACGTTGGCAAGATGTAAGCCTCACTGGGCTCACTCCAGGCGAACTCCCAGGCAAACTCCTGCTGTGAGCTGCTCTGCTGTCCCCGCTGCTCCGCTGGTTCGCTGCCGCTCAGCTGGTTCGCGAGGCTCAGGCTATTTTCAAACAGCCAGGCTTCCCTGACGCAAACACACAGACACCCTAATGCCCGCCCCCTGCAGGCTAGCAGCCAATCAGACACTCACTCAGGCTCTCTCCCTGCCCTCCCAGCAAACACACGCTCGGATACTTCCTCAGCAAGCAAACACACACACTCGGATACTTACCAGTCCCAGGCAAACTCCTGCTGTGAGCTGCTCTGCTGTCCCCGCTGCTCCGCTGGTTCGCTGCCGCTCAGCTGGTTCGCGAGGCTCAGGCTATTTTCAAACAGCCAGGCTTCCCTGACGCAAACACACAGACACCCTAATGCCCGCCCCCTGCAGGCTAGCAGCCAATCAGACACTCACTCAGGCTCTCTCCCTGCCCTCCCAGCAAACACACGCTCGGATACTTCCTCAGCAAGCAAACACACACACTCGGATACTTACCAGTCCCAGGCAAACTCCTGCTGTGAGCTGCTCTGCTGTCCCCGCTGCTCCGCTGGTTCGCTGCCGCTCAGCTGGTTCGCGAGGCTCAAATGGAAAGACCCTGGACGAAATGTTGTAGCACTCATGGCGGAGTTGCAGAGGAAAACTGAACTGACTGGAGGCTGTACATCAAGAATCATAGAATCATAGAATCATAGAATATCAGGGTTGGAAGGGACCCCAGAAGGTCATCTAGTCCAACCCCCTGCTCAAAGCAGGACCAAGTCCCAGTTAAATCATCCCAGCTAGGGCTTTGTCAAGCCTGACCTTAAAAACCTCTAAGGAAGGAGATTCTACCACCTCCCTAGGTAACGCATTCCAGTGTTTCACCACCCTCTTAGTGAAAAAGTTTTTCCTAATATCCAATCTAAACCTCCCCCATTGCAACTTGAGACCATTACTCCTCGTTCTGTCATCTGCTACCATTGAGAACAGTCTAGAGCCATCCTCTTTGAAACCCCCTTTCAGGTAGTTGAAAGCAGCTATCAAATCCCCCCTCATTCTTCTCTTCTGCAGACTAAACAATCCCAGCTCCCTCAGCCTCTCCTCATAAGTCATGTGCTCTAGACCCCTAATCATTTTCGTTGCCCTTCGTTGTACTCTTTCCAATTTATCCACATCCTTCCTGTAGTGTGGGGCCCAAAACTGGACACAGTACTCCAGATGAGGCCTCACCAGTGTCGAATAGAGGGGAACGATCACGTCCCTCGATCTGCTCGCTATGCCCCTACTTATACAACCCAAAATGCCATTGGCCTTCTTGGCAACAAGGGCACACTGCTGACTCATATCCAGCTTCTCGTCCACTGTCACCCCTAGGTCCTTTTCCGCAGAACTGCTGCCGAGCCATTCGGTCCCTAGTCTGTAGCGGTGCATTGGATTCTTCCATCCTAAGTGCAGGACCCTGCATTTATCCTTATTGAACCTCATTAGATTTCTTTTGGCCCAATCCTCCAATTTGTCTAGGTCCTTCTGTATCCTATCCCTCCCCTCCAGCGTATCTACCAATCCTCCCAGTTTAGTATCATCCGCAAATTTGCTGAGAGTGCAATCCACACCATCCTCCAGATCATTTATGAAGATATTGAACAAAACGGGCCCCAGGACCGACCCCTGGGGCACTCCACTTGACACCGGCTGCCAACTAGACATGGAGCCATTGATCACTACCCGTTGAGCCCGACAATCTAGCCAGCTTTCTACCCACCTTATAGTGCATTCATCCAGCCCATACTTCCTTAACTTGCTGACAAGAATGCTGTGGGAGACCGTGTCAAAAGCTTTGCTAAAGTCAAGAAACAATACATCCACTGCTTTCCCTTCATCCACAGAACCAGTAATCTCATCATAAAAGGCGATTAGATTAGTCAGGCATGACCTTCCCTTGGTGAATCCATGCTGACTGTTCCTGATCACTTTCCTCTCCTCTAAGTGCTTCAGGATTGATTCTTTGAGGACCTGCTCCATGATTTTTCCAGGGACTGAGGTTAGGCTGACCGGCCTGTAGTTCCCAGGATCCTCCTTCTTCCCTTTTTTAAAGATGGGCACTACATTAGCCTTTTTCCAGTCATCCGGGACTTCCCCCGTTCGCCACGAGTTTTCAAAGATAATGGCCAAGGGCTCTGCAATCACAGCCGCCAATTCCTTCAGCACTCTCGGATGCAATTCGTCCGGCCCCATGGACTTGTGCACGTCCAGCTTTTCTAAATAGTCCCTAACCACCTCTATCTCTACAGAGGGCTGGCCATCTCTTCCCCATTTTGTGTGCTGTGCTGCAGCTCCAGAGCCTGTTCTGCACAGATCTCAAAAAGGGTAACTCTCCCTAGCCTGAAGTTCTTTTGCCACGGCTAGTCATCCCAGGCTTGCAGAAAGTCCTCTCCCACCGATCCACACTGGTTTCCCAGGACCATAGATTGTGCTGAGAACGGTGTAACTCATCCAGCAACTGGTCCTCTAGTTCACGCTGGTCGGCAGGGTCCTCTTCCTCCTCATTCTGCTCCCCCCACTCCAGTATGTTCTGCTGCTGCCATATAATATTCTTCTGCTTGTCAGGCGATTTGGCAAGTGAAATGCCAATTTCATCTGGCTTTAGTGCAATATTGCAGCCCGGGCAGGCTCTGAATATTCACATTTTCACTATAGCGGAATGGAGCGTTGTTGAGTTAATGCTGACTGAGCAATTTGAAAACAGCACAAGTCTATCAGGAAAGGAAGGATGGGGTGGAGAATGCAGAAATGTAGAATTAAAAAAACAAAAACAAAATAGAACCTACCTGGCTTCCCACGATTCACAGCAAAAACAATCCCAGGATGCATGCTGCTCAGCAGCAAAACAAAGGACCTTTCAAGAAGACTGCACCCTGAGTTTGCAGCAAACTGCTGCAGTGTGTTCACACAATGTGAATTGAAAACGGAACAGGTGTTCCGTGTGCATCCTGTTGGTGCGATTTGCATACTGTGAGTTATCTGATGCACATCAAACAGCTTTGGATTAAACTAGAGACACAACCTAAGATTCTGGAGCACAATTCTGGACCAGTGGGGGCTTTTGCTTCTCGTTTCTGTGGCGGCTGAATTGCAGAGTACATGGTGCCCTGTTTGTAGTGCTTTCCTCCACAGACTCATTGCTGCTCTATGAAGTTGAATTGGCTTTATTTCTTTTCAAAGTCTCCTTGTTGGTGACTGGGAATAAGATATGGAACTTTTCACCTCTACATTACTGGTGTGATGGAGCGCAATCCACTAGTGAGTGAAAGTCATCAGTGGTATCGCCTTCTGTGAAGTAAGTTGGTTGGCCTCAGGCCAGTTCCTC
This sequence comes from Dermochelys coriacea, assembly GCF_009764565.3. NCBI lineage: Eukaryota > Metazoa > Chordata > Testudines > Dermochelyidae > Dermochelys > Dermochelys coriacea. The sequence continues at coordinate 85,981,470 of NC_050077.1, forward strand.
ATAGCCAGCCGTTGAGTGGGGTATGGAGACTGAATGTCACTGTCTCCTCTAGAGCTGATTTATAGGGTCAAGGCTGAAAACACTCTCCAATTTGAGTGCAAATGGATGGGAATCTTGTCCTGCTTCTACCTATGCTGCACCTACCCAGGAATAAACAGAGCAATTCAGTTTCCAGGGCCATCTAGACAGCAAGGGAAATATAGAAACGTCCGTGAGCCCTTGAATAAAATTAATTGTGGGGGCAAGTCAGCAGTATTTCCGTAAACATAGCCAGCAGCATGATCCAGACATGAGGATGAGATGGCATTGATGCCAACTGAATTAGAGCACTTGTGGAAGGGCAAGGTTGTGTGTAGCTCTTATGGCTCTGGTAAAAAGGAAGCATGAAACAGACACTCTGAGAAATGAAAACCTTTTTAATTCGCACGCTGTGGTGGAAGTCTGACCAACTGGACTCTATTCCCCCAAGCTATGAATCCAATCAGCCTTTTTCTCTTCGGATTGTGCTGGCCTGTCCCTTCCCACACGGCCTGAGGAGCTACCTGCAATATTCCCCATGCCTCACTGCAGACTTCTCTGGTAGATTTATGGAAATAACAAAACTGTACCATGAAAGCCAAGCCCTTTTATGCACCATCTGTTTTCAGTCCCTCCCTCCCCAGTTACATAACTTGTGTGAGACAGCTTTGCTGCCTCTGTGGCCAGGAACCTGGCCTGGCTCATGCCCAAAGGGATCCTTATGGGGCCCAGCTGAAGCCCAGCTGTGCTTGAGGTGCCATGCCTGGCCTGTATCTGGGAATGCCTCATGGGACGAGGTCTGGGGGCACCCACTTAGTCTGTTCAGTTGTAAATTTGGCTTTCCTTTTTAATTCATAAAGCTCTCTGCTTACCACAGATTCCGCAGGGGACACGCTGAGGCTACCGTGTCCTTTATTTTGAATCTTCTGTTCCTGTAAGGGGAGAACAGCCTTAGGCACTTCACTTCTCCCCAATAAGTTCTGAGTGGCTTGGCCTATATTGTACTGCTGCGTTCTGTTGTGTAGCTTTGTGCTATACTGACTCTGAGAATGTCCTGGTCACCTGTGCAGAAGAGCCCTATCTCTTCCCCCAGCTATCTCTAGTAGGACCAGTCCATGCACAACTCAGAGAGCAGAGTATCTCTAGGCAAAATGAGGTAGGAGGGCAGGGAGTCCCTCCCGTGTATAAGAACGGGGCTGAAGAAGTGTGAGAGCATTGCAGGGTATCAGGAATCGAGACTGTTAGTGGGCATAAGTGCAAGGGAGGCAGAGAGCAGGTATAAAGAGGGACCTGCAGGACTCTGTCAGGTGCTGCAGATGCAAAGAGTGTCAGGAGAAGTGTCAAGTGGGAGCGGGTGTCTGGGGGTCAGGCAGATGGATAAGTGTGAGTCTATCAGGCAGGGATAGTTGTAAGCATGCAAAGTCTCAGGGCTCCTTAGAAGCAGGTTATTAACTGAGATGATCTGTTTTTATTTCCTCAGAGCTCTTGTCTATGCCAGCCGTAAAACGATTTTCTGTGTCGTTTGCAAAGCATCCGACTAATGGTACGTTTGCTTCCTTGATTCGACGTTTCCTCATGCTTCTAAACTCATCCTCGCGTTCCGTTCTCTCTGCACGTCATTCTGTGTACCCCTCCCTTCAGCCTTCTCATGTTCCTCTGCGCGTCTGTGTATCTGGTGTCCAACTGTTCCACCATTTTCCCTGTTGTCTCATTGTGACTAACCTGCTCACTTTGTGTTACTGTCTGTGAGGGGCCCAGGCCTGGGCAGGCTGTTAGAATCCTGGCAGCCTGTTTATTCCGACTGACCAACCAAATGTGAGCAAACAAGAATTGGATCCTTTAACAGTTTCAAATTCTGTACTGGCGTCAGCGTCTTCCCCCATGCTCACTCTCCATCTCACTGATGGTGTGGGAGGCATAGCCGTGCAAACCCTGCAGCACAATCTGCCTTGATAGTCTGTATCCTGAGAGAAGCAATGAGTGGCTCTCTAGTCCGCTGTGCATGGCAGTGGAGGAAGAGCGAGGGCAGCTCTGGGGTTAGATGGCGTTAATAAGTGAGGCAAAGGCAGCCTCCAGCTGGTGGCCGTGGAAAATGCAATCTACTGAGGTGAGAATAAAAGGATAAAACAGCAGGGATCCCTAGCATTTCCTCTAACCAAGCTGCCCCTCAGCACAGTGGCCTTGGTAGCTCTGATTCTCTCCTGGTCTCCCACCTGCACAGTGTCGCTTGCAATGCTAGTCCCTCTCATGTTCCCCCCCCCACACCATCTCTCTTCATCCCACACCCAACATGATGGCATTGGTAGGGCAGGTCTCACCTTTTCACATGCCCCCTTCCCCCAAGCATGGTGTCATTGGAGAATTCACTTTTAATCACACAAACAAATATGGTCCCAAAGGAAGGTTGTGGAATGTTCACTGACATTCAGAAGGGCAGCGCCTTGCTCCTTTGCTGTGGGAAATCTTCCCCACTGAACCCATGAAACTCAGAGACTGGGCTCCATATTTGTTCCCCTCTTCTTAGCCAGGAGGGAGGGCAGCTGTACAGTCTGCTTTGCTTTCCCCACCCTAACAGCAAGGAATAGGGGAAGAGTGGCCCTGCTCCTTGTGTGCTCCAACTCCCCTGTTCTGTGTAGCTCCTAACCTGATGCTGATTCTGTGCATCTTTAGATGTTATGAAGACAGTTGGTTCTCCTGGTCTGTCAAATGGCTCACAAGTATTTGCTCTCTAAGCCTTGAACATAAATGTTCAGAAAAATTCTGTTTTACAGCTAACATTCCTACCCATTCCTCATGGATAGGGAGTGGCTGGGACTGGAGCAGGTTATTAAGAGTCATGAGTATAAGTACTTCTCTCTTAGTTGGAAGAAAAGGAGTACTTGTGGCACCTTAGAGACTAACAAATTTATTAGAGCATAAGCTTTCGTGAGCTACAGCTCACTTCATCGGATGCATTTGGTGGAAAAACCCTTAGTTGGGTTAGACTGTCTCTTCTCAACCTGAATGCTGGTGCTCAGTAAACACTCTGTGATCTAGAAGATGAATCTAAGAACAGAAAAGAACCATCATAAAGCACAAAGCTAGAGTCTGGCTAGTTTCAGAAGGGTGTGTTTGCACAGCCAAAGGTCTGCACGGGCTAGCCTGCCTGCACTGGTTGGATTTGTGCTGGGTTCAGGTTACAAGAACAGGGAAGACAGGGCAGCGTGGGCTTCAGCATGGATAGTTCAAGCCTGACACAGACCCTGAGTAATGCTCGGCAAACTAGTGCACTCTGAATGCTGTGCTATGCGTCTTAGCTGCTGCTGTTACCCACGCAAGTGGGATTTTTGCTAGCTCAGGTAGTTTAGCCTGTGTACAGCTTCTGGTGTGTAGACATACTGAGTCTCCAAGCAGGTCAGACCATGGGAGAAATTACCAGGTGGACTCGGTCTCATTCTGTGCAAAGGGAGCAGCTGCATGGCTCATTCCAGTATTTTTCTGAAAATAGTTTGGTAAGACATGTGGCATGTGGAAGCCAAGCTCTTCCTTTATGGAGCAGCCTTCCATAGGCCTCCCCCCACTGTAACAGCAGCCTGATGCCCATAGAGAGAGTATAGAGGGAAATAGGGCACCCACAGTTTGTGTTTGGGGAAAAAAAAGTGCTCAGAGCATAGGGCTCTTTAATCCGTCAGACAGAAACAACATGAGATCCAATGGCTGGGAGGTGGAGCCAGACAAATTTATAAAATACTTTCTACAAATACATTAGAAGCAAGAGGAAAACCAAGGACAGAGTAGGCCCGTTACTCAATGAGGGGGGAAAGACAATAGCAGAAAATGTGGAAATGGCAGAGGTGCTTAATGACTTCTTTGTTTCGGTTTTCGCTAAGAACGTTGGTGGCAATGGGATGTCTAAAATAGTGAATGACAGTGAAAATAAAATAGGATCAGAGTCTAAAATTGGAAAAGAACAGGTCAAAAATTACTTAGACAAGTTAGATGTCTTCAAATCACCAGGGCCTGATAAAATGCATCCTAGAATACTCAAGGAGCTGACTGAGGAGATATCTGGGCCATTAGCAATTATCTTCCAAAAGTCATGGAAGACGGGAGAGATTCCAGAAGACTGGAAAAGGGCAAATATAGTACCCGTCCTTAAAAAGAGAACTAAGGACAACCCAGGGAATTACAGACCAGTCAGCTTAACTTCTGTATCTGGAAAGATAATGGAGCAAATAATTAAGCAATCAATGGGCTTAAATTGCAGCAAGGGAGGGTTAGGTTGGACATTAGGAAAAAACTTCCTAACTGCCGAAGTGGTTAAGCACTGGAATAAATTGCCTAGGGAAGTAATGGAACCTCCATCATTGGGGATTTTTAAGAGCAGGTTGGACAAACACCTGTCAGGGATGGTCTAGATAATACTTAGTCCTGCCTTGAGTGCAGGGGACTGGACTAGATGACCTCTTGAGGTCCCTTCCAGTTCTATGATTCTGTTAAATGCAGGCTAGAAATCAGGTGCACATTTTTAACAGTGAGGGTAATTAACCACTGGAATAACTTACCTAGGGACACGATGCATTCCCTGTCTAAATCCAGACTGGATATCTCATTTGAAAAGATCTGCTGTAGCTCGACCGCAAGCGATGGGCTCGATGCAAGAACCACTGTGTGAAATTATCTGCCCTGTGCCAGAGGCTGGACTAGATAATCATAATAGACCGTTCTGGCCTTAAAATCTGTGACCCCAGGAGGAACTGGGCACCAATATCACGAATCCCACAGTGTGTGAAGGGAAGGAATTTAGTTGTCTTTCCACACTGCCTTGAGGATGACAATACAATTCTATGGAGTGGGGCTGATACGTTTCCCAGTGTTTCTTGGCACTCTCATCTTCTTGGAGAAAGATCTTGGAGTCATCGTGGATAGTTCTCTGAAGACGTCCACCCAGTGTGCAGCGGCAGTCAAAAAAGCAAATGGGATGTTAGGAATCATTGAAAAAGGGATAGAGAATAAGATGGAGAATATCTTTATTGCCATTATATAAATCCATGGTTCACCCACATCTTGAATACTGTGTACAGATGTGGTCCCCTCATCTCAAAAAGATATACTGGCAATAGAAAAGGTTCAGAAAAGGGCAACTAAAATGATTAGGGGTATGGAACAGGTCCCATATGAGGAGAGATTAAAGAGGCTAGGACTTTTCAGCTTGGAAAAGAGGAGACTAAGGGGGGATATGATAGAGGTCTATAAAATCATGAGAGAAAGAGGGGTGTGGAGAAAGTGAATAAGGAAAAGTTATTTACTTGTTTATATAATATAAGAACTAGGGGCCACCAAATGAAATTAATGGGTAGCAGGTTTAAAACAAATAAAAGGAAGTTCTTCTTCATTCAGCACAGAGTCAACCTGTGGAACTCCTTGCCTGAGGAGTTTGTGAAGGCTAGGACTATTACAGTGTTTGAGAGAACTGGATAAATTCATGGAGGTTAAGTCCATTAATGGCTATTAGCCAGGATGGGTAAGGAATGGTGTCCCTAGCCTCTGTTTGTCAGAGGGTGGAGATCACTTGATCATTACCTATTAGGTTCACTCCCTCTGGGACACCTGGCATTGGCCACTATTGGTAGACTGGATACTGGGTTGGATGGACCTTTGGTCTGACCCAGTATGGCCATTCTTATGTTCTTATGGGGGCTGTAAATAACTTGTGCCCCTCTGCATTTTCAGAACCTCCAGGTGACCTGTTCTCAGCTAATTTCTCAGCCTCCCTGCTGGCTATTTTCCACCCTTGCTATATTCTCCAAACCATACATTTTTCTTCCCCATACACAGCGCTCAGGATTCTGGCACCAAAGGCTGTATCTGAATTTCTTGGTTCAGTGGGAGAAGGGCCAGGCCTGGGGCTACCTTTCTTGTTTTGTAGCCTGGCCTGGATCTTAATTACACACAGGGTAAAAATGTGTTCTTGGGGTTTGTTCACTTTAGAAAAACTAAAATCTTGGAAAGAAACAACCTAAATGTAAACGAGCTCTTCAATGGGATTATACCCTGGGGGCTGAAGGTTCAGCGTATTGGGTGGTGAGGAGAGTGCTCTTCCTACTCTTTGGGGCTGGGGGTTCAGCACATGGCCTTTTCCCCACCTGTCTCCATTTTCTCATTTCTCAGCTACCTTCTCTCTCTCTCTCTCTCTCTCTCTCTCTCTCTCTCGTCTTCTGTGGTTCCCTTCTCCTGTAGACGTGCTTGAACATCACCGTGTTGCCCAGCTGTTGTGCCGTTTTTCCTCTGACTATGCCATGAGACGGAATATCTCCTTGGATGCCACTCTGGCCCACCACCTACATCAGTGTTCCTACCACCTGCGTCTCTTCAGGAGCTGGCTGATCTCAGGCCAGGATGACTTGGAGTGCCTCTACGGTACTGCACGCTGCAGCTGCCTCAAGCCCACGCTCTTGTAGCTGAGCGGGGGGTGCTGTCTGCTTGAGAATGCAATGTATGCTGTGCTTTCTAAAGTAGGGAAAGCATTTCCCTCTCTGCCTCTCTGAGAGCCTCGGGTTGGTGCTGCAGTGAGGCATGTGGGTGGTTGCATCAGGGCAGTTTTGGAGCCTGAGGAAAGTACTTTCCGTGTAGGGCTAATAACTTCTGTGTAGCTGGTAACTTTGTGCTCTTCGTCCTTGGCAATTGCACAGTGCCTCCTTCCTCTAGTCAGAGTGGGTACTTGTGCTTCCCTTGTGGAGCCATGGCCAATGTGGATTGGGGTGCTTTCATCTGTCTCAGACACTGCTCCAGCAGCTTGATGGACTTCTGATATAACACTCTTTCTCCCCATGCCCAATCCCCAGAGAAGTGTAATCCCTATTTCCCTTCAGTTTAATAAAGGAGGTGAGGTGGATGACTGCTGTGTGGAGAAGGATGGAGAATCAGGAGACATATCATAAGAATGACTGAGCAGCCTGAAACCCATGAGATTAAACTGTTGCTTCTTTGAGTAGTGTGCTTATGGGTGCTCCATGTCAGGATGTGCGTGTGCCTGTGCGCTCTAGATTGGAGACATTTTGTCAGCTGTGTCTGTGAGTTTGTGCCAGTGCCTTAGGCACCCTCATGTTCTAGTACGAGGGCATATAGGGAGGGGTGGACCCGCTGCCATTCCCGGTTCCTTCTCAATCACTTGCAGTTTGAAACCGAGCATCACAGGGTTTGCTAGCTGGCGTCAAGGCTGGCTACGCCTCTTGTGAAAATTTTCTTTTTCTTAGTATTTTTTTCTTTATTTTTGTTTAGCACAATTTGTGCTTTTTAATAGGTTCCCCTCCCTTTCTCTCTTTTGCCCAATTCAGGCCTTTGATCCATGGGCTCAAGTGTGGGTTATGCCCAGGCTGTTGGGCTTCAAACCTGCCAGGCCTGCTATAAATCTTTCCCCCACAACAATGGACATTTAAGCTGCCTCAGGGAGTCTCACGTCCCTTCCAAATGTCAGATCTGCTCAGGGTTTAAGAGTAGATCTAAGAAATTGAGAGAACAGGCTCAAATTCCTGTTAATGGAGACACCCACAGGATCTGAGTCATCCCCCTATATGTCAGATGCTTAGAGAGCTCTGGTGACCGTCTCTTCTGTGATAGTAAGCAAAGACCTGGGGGCCCTTCGGAACCGTCTAAACCATTGAAGAAGAGAACGCCACCTTTCCCAGAATAGGATAAGAGAAAGGGAAAGTCAACCGCAGTTGTCCCCCATTACAGGTACCTCTGAGGCTCCCATCCCCTTTGGAACTGAGACCACAGCGCTCGCTAAGGTCACTATGCTGCATATCAAGAAACCATCTGGTAAATTACCTGAAGTGGTACTTACATTGCCACTGGACTCCCATGCCTCCAAGATGTAAGCACTCCAGAGCTAAGCCAAAATCATTGTCTGTGCTGCCTCTAGCAACCGGACATAAAGGACGTGCCAGTTGTACTTTTAGTACCATCTCGGTACCACTAGATGTAGTAAGAGGCCCTGAAACATAAACCCGTGTATCAGAGGCCTGGTCTGAGACCTAAAGCCTGAACCAAAGTACTTCCAGGCATTGCTAAGCAAAGCTGAGCTGTGAGCCAGAGGCAGGCCCTAATTGCAGAACTTGGGAAGAAAAGGACACCTAGAAAGCACGCGCTAATGATATAAGTGGTAATAAGAGGAAGGTGTGCCAAGATGGCACCTGGATATCCCGGTACGAGGGCACTTCACACAGATAACAAGGAACAGCCAGGTGCATCCCAAAGACAGGGTCAAAAGGACAGCATGATGGACAGAACTGTTTGTTTGAACCAACATGATCAAAAGGGGAGACAGCACTCTAATGAGTCAAGGGACTGTACCTCAATATGTCAGTGGGGATGAATTAATCTGTCCTGCAACGGTATAAAAATAGGTCTGGGAGAGCATATCTTTTTCCAGCCTAGGGGGCAGTGGAGTGTCCTGCCACTGACTGAGCTGTGCCCATTGTCTATAGGAAACTATTACTGTGCTTTTGTTTGACCATAAACCTGGCCGGGTGCCTTCGTACTTTACTAGAGTCCGTGATCTTTGGGGGTTCTCTTGGGGTCTGCTGTGTCCGCTATCTGCGCAGAGCCGGGGCAGCACACAGAGGGAACATGCATGTAGCAAACTTATCATTGAACCAGAGCAGAGCACCTCACGGGTGGCTACCGACACCACCAGATATTCTGACTCCCAATGTTTCCTACCTGGGGTCCCCAGTACCATCCAATCTTTTGATCCATGTGGACCTTTGGATCCTGGAATACCCTGAGTCACCTCTGTTGAGGGATACTGAAAGACACTCCCCACTGGTGTACGGCCTCATCTGCTGGAGTCTGCATTTCCTCCACTACTGTCTTCAACCGTGTCTCATCCTCCAGTGCCATCACAGCCTCCAGTCCTCCCTTGAGGGTACACAGACACACTTCTCTCTGTTACTGACTCAACACTGTCTGGTACCTTCATATCAACAGCTTCTAGTATTGATGCAATTACAGGCCCCTTTTTGGGCCCTGGTACCGACTCAACCACCGGTACCGACACCATTTGCCCCTCCAATTGAAACAGAAAATGACGCATCTAATTTTGAAGTGTCATAAAGCATTCCTCTTTTCAGCTTCCTTCATTCAGAGCACCTCCTGATCATGGAATTCCTATCCAGGCAATACCTCTGAACCCTGGCAAGGACAACAGTGGGATCCTGTCCCTTACAGCCACCGTAGTAGGCTTATTGGAGCACTGGAGCCCCTTATGGTGACCAGTTCTACAGGTCCTATCTCGTAGGAGGGCACATCAAGAGCAGCAACTGGCACCCTTGGGTTCTTCCACACAGCAGGATCTTAGAGGGAAGCAAGAGCAACCTATGGAAGAAGAAACTTTGCCTTCCCATACATCCTCCTGCTCCCCAGACAAGGCTCGTGCCTCCCTCACCATCTTATGCTGACAGTTTCAAGAATTTCAGGATCTTGTGAAGCATATAGTGTAGACCCTATGTATTCCATTGGAGGAGATACAGGAACCTCAAACACTCCTTGATGGACATCCTTCACACATTTCCTTGGAGCAAAATTGCCTTTCCCATTAATACTGCTCCACTGGCCCCTGCACGTTCTGTGTGGCAAATCCCAGCTACTATACTGCCTACATAAAAGCTGACAGACAAAAAGTGCTACTTCCCTCCCGAAGGATCAGAATATTTCTTTTCCATCCTACACTCAACTCCCTGGTTGTGGCAGCAGTCAGCAAATGGAACAGACAACATCTGTTCCATTCTACTTTGTCTGATAAAGAACAAAGAAGGCTGGACCTTCTGGGTATGAAAAAGCTACTCTTCAGCCATGCTGCAGTTCAGAGCAGCCAGTTACCACGCCCTGATACCACAACACAATTTCATGAATTCTTCCCAATTTTCATTCTTTTGTTGACCACTTGCTACAGGATCAGAGGGAACAACTTCAAGCCCTCATAACAGCCTCACTAGAAGCCACAGACACAGCTGCTCATTCCCTGGCTACAGCAATAATCATGTGCAGAGCTTCTTGGCTGCAGTCCCCGGTCTGTATTGGGAGGTACAAAATACCCTCAGACCTTCCCTTTGAGGGACCCATGTCGTTCAGTGATGCCGTGGATGGGTCCGTTCACTCTAAGGACTTTTAGGACATGCTACAATCTCTGGGCATCTATACACCTATGGCAAAGAGAAAGTACAGTAGGTTGCAGGTGGCTCAGTGGTCAAACCCAGTCCACTGCCAGCCCACAAGAACTGCTGAACCCCCAAGGAAGAAGCTCACGTTCTCTGAGAGGACAGTCCTCTGTTGTGACCTCCCAATTGGCAACATCTTCAAAACAACCATTTTGACCTGGTGGTCTTGGGTCATGAACTCTCTCTCCTGCTCCAGATTTTACACTGCATGTATTCCACCTCCTCCCCTATGGGGACCGTCTGACCCATTTCCTTCCTTTCTGGGAGCCCATCTCCTCAGACAGATGGATTCTACAAGTGATTTCTACAGGTTACTCCATCCAGCCACACTCCCTCCCTCTTCAGGGACTCCTCTGATGGGAATCTCTTGAGGCAGGAGATACAATCCTCCTAACACTGGAGGCAGTTGAACCCGTCCCACTGGTCTTTGTCAGGAAAGGATTTTATTTCAGGTACTTCCTGGTCCCAAAGAAAAATGGGGGATGGAGACTGGTTCTGGACCCAAGGACACTAAACACCTTTGTCCATGCTCAGCAGTTCAAAATGGTAATCTTAGTAGTGATGATTCCTCTCTGGAGTCCGGATTTTGGATTGTCTCCCTCAGTCTCAGAGATGCTTATTTCTATATAGCTATACATCCTTCACACAGACATTTCCTATGCTTTAGGGTGGGCAGAGACCACTAGCAGTGTCATGTCCTACCTTTTGGCCTTTCCACTCCTCCAAGGGTCTTATCGAAGTTGTGCTGACCACCACAGCCCTTCTTCATCAGATGGCAATAATCTTTTTTTCTTTGTGGATGATTGGCTCCTGAAAGGTCAGTCATTTCTCGAAGCAGACTGCAACCAGCAAGGCCCTATCTCTGTTCCAGTCACTGGTCCTCCACTTCACTCACACCCACCCCATGAATAGATTTTGTGGGAGCTACTCTGGACTCCTCCACTGTCGGAACATACTTGCCCAGGGACAGATCTGACCCTATGTCCAGCCTTGCCTTGACAGTACAACAGAGCCAGCAAAAGCTTATGTGCAACATCTGGGCCATATGGCAGCCTGTACATTTGTGATCTCCTTGGCAAGACTATGCTCCTGGTGTCTTCAGGCCTGGCTCAGAACCATTTACACCTGCAACAAACACCGCCTATACAAGCCAGTGCCCGTACCCTGGAGGGACTGCTAGTCTCTCTAAATTGGTGGAAGGATCTGCAGAACATGTGCATAAGGGTTCAGTTTTTACAGCCCTCTCCACAAGAATCATCACTACAGATGCCTCTGATAGGAGGGGGTGCACGCTTTCAAAACCTTCATAGCCAGGGCAAGTGGTCCCCTTAAGGCAATCCTCCATATTGATATATTAGAGCTCTGAGTGGTTCATTATGTTCGCCAGCACTTCCTTCTACACATCAGGGGCCTGTCAATCAGCATGCTTCTCTGTAGTCCAGCACTAATGTATTATATTTGTTGGCAAGGAGGAGCAAGATCAAGCAAGATCCTGATCCTTATGCACCGAATCCATAAAATTGTGAATCTGGTGTGTATCGGTGGTTTATCTACCAGGACAACTGAGCGCAGTAGGCATTTCAGCATCGAATGCAAGTGGGAACTGAACAATGAGGTATTCCAAGAAATCTCTCTTACCTGGGGCCATCCACAGACCAAGCTCCTTGCAGCTCTATCCAATGAAAAGTGCAGGCAATTCTGCCTGAGGGAAGGGCACAGCCACAACTCAATGGGAGATGCCCTAATTATTCCTTGGCCTCACACAGTGCTGTGTGCTCATCCTTCTGACTCCCCTATTGCTCAAGGGTCTGAACAAATTGAAACAAGAAAAATTAGTAGTTATTTTCATACCTCTGCCATAGCTGAGAGAGAGAGGTATGGTTCCGAGAGCTGGTTTGAATACCTCCGACTGCATCTCCACCTTCCCCTGACAGTGACTCTTCTCACCCAAGAGTTGGGCTCTATCACCCTCTGAACCTCTCAGCATTTCACCTCCAGGAGTGGCTACCAGATAGCTCTCTGGTATAGAATTATTTTGCTCTCCAGAGGTGCAAACAGTGCTGCTTCACAGCAAAAAACCTACAATGAGAAAAACTTGCCTGCAAAAATAGAAATGCTTCTAGAGTTGGTGCAGTCACCAGTCTCTATTTCCTCTTGACTCCCGTCTAACACACGTTCTCGATTACCTCTTCAATTTAAAAACTACAGGATTATCTCGGCGTTCAATTAGAGTTCACCTAACTGCTGTTGCAGCCTTTCGCTCCCCCATTGAGGGACTTTCAATTTTCACCCCCCAACCATGATGAGGTTTCTCAAAGGCCTCTTCAACCTATTCCCTCCAGTTAAAGAACCAACTCCACCATGGGACCTCAACCTAGTCCTCAGTGCATTGAGGAAATCCCCATTTGAACCTATGGCAAACTGTTCCCTCTTCCATCCTCTTAAAACCTCATTCCTTATAGCCATCACCTTGGCCAGGAGAATAGGGGAGCATGAAGCCTTGATGGCTGACCCGCTGTGCGTGGTGTTCAGTTATGCCAGGGTGACACTATGTCCACACCCTCACTTCCTTCCTAACGTAGCCTCAGAATTCCACATCAACCAACAGATTCACCTACTGGTGATTTTGTATGCTGGGGTGCAAGAAAAGATCTTGCCTTTTTCAAGACAGGACTGGGTCCTATAGGGCTACACTGAGACTTCTTATCTCAATTGCAGAATGCATGAAAGGATGGGGGATTTTCACTCACTGTCCAAATGGGTTGCAGGATGCACCTTAACCTTCAACGAAGATTAAGCAGTTTGCTCCCCTTTGAGAGTTATGGCTCACTCCAGCAGGGCTCAATCTATCTCTGTTGCCCTGCTGAGAAACATACCTATCCCAGCAGAGCAGCCACCTGGTCTTTGATATGCATTTTCTCCCAGCACTATGCTCTTGTCACTGTTCCCATAGCTGATGCGGCTTTCGGTGACCCTGTTGTATGATCTTGACTGAATCTACCTCCTCAGCACCCTTCTCCATGTGGAAGGTGCTGCTCAGGAGTACCCCTAGGGACTCTGCTTGAAGGAGAGGTTACTTACCTTGTACAGTAACTGGAGTGCTTCAAGATGTGGGTCCCTATTTGGTGCTCCATTACCCATCTGCCTCGGAGTCTCTTGGTGAATTTTTGTCATTGAAAAGGAACTGGAGTGGCAGCAAATTTGCTCCTCCTATATGCCCTCATACTAGAGCATGAGGGTGTCTAGGGCATAGGCATGGACCCACGGACACTGCTGACAAAAAAAAAAAAAAATCTCTGATCCAGAGTGCACAGGTGTGCACACATCCTAGCATAGAGCACCCACAGAGAAACAGATATCTCGAACTCCAGTTACTGTACAAGGTAAGTCCATGCATTTCCAAAGGAGAGGTTAAAGTGAGATGCTTGAGGGAGGTGTGCTGCTTTTCAGAGAGGCCGGATTAATGTAGGACTGGAGAGCTGCTTGTGTGTCTGCATTGCATGGCATCTGTTTCATTTATGGGAATTGGTCCCTGCTTATAAGGGAGTGGGCAGGGAATTTCAGCATCAGATCTAAATGGTGTGATAGCTTCCTGTTCCTCTGGGTGTTTCTCATCTTCAGGAGTGTGGAAATCTTGGGGGTAGTGCCTTTGGCTGGTTTAAAATGGGTAGGAGGGGATATCCTTTTGTGTGCCTTCCTCTGTAGCATGGGGCACGGGTCACTTGCTGGAGGATTCTCTGCTCCTTGAAGTCTTTAAACCAAGATTTGAGGATTTCAATAGCTCAGAAATAGGTGAGGTTTTTCGCAGGAGTGGGTGGGTGAGATTCTGTGGCCTGCATTGTGCAGGATGTCAGACTAGATGATCATAATGGTCCCTTCTGACCTTAGTATCTATGAAATTATCCATCTGGTGCTGGCCAGCCAGATATTCTTACACCATAAAACCTGCTGGTGCATGTGGTTTGCTGAACCGTGTGTGTTGTGTTGCATCGATCTGCTTTTCCTTTCTGAATTGAAGGAGAAAGGGGACAGGTGCAAAAAGATTGGCTTTTCACACTGTGAAGAAACAGACCCCAAGTTCTGAAGATGCGGAAGGAGGGGGATTTCTGCAAAACAATCTGGTTTTTCTCAATATGGCCCTCGTCATCCATCAAGAGATGAGGAGATGGCTATTGCTGTACCAATGTGATTAGAATTATCCTTGGTCTCCTAGCAACAAAGACTAAAAAGAGGCAAGATTGCTTCAAGGGAAGAAGGGATTGGACAAACCAGGCTGCTCTGAAGCCAGAGCAGAGAGCTGTCCCTGCTGGAGATCTCATCGATCTCTTTCCTGTGTCTGCTAGAGCTCAAACAAGAGCCCAAGCTTTGTCCCCTGATATCCCAACCATTGTAGCTGGATGTTTTGAGGGGTCATGGAGCGTGTTTATTGTTAAAGCACAAGAGAGGTATGTGTCTAATGCTAAAGAAATTAAAAACTAAAATAGTTCAGTGTTATAGTTTTGAGTTGTAAAGAGAAAGCTAGTGATTTAAAACCCACTTAATTAGAACATTGTAGTTAGAGCCAAGAAGAAAAAAATTGACAGGAGAAGTCAGAAGATTGCAGTCCAAAAACTGATGTATCCAAGTCTTGAATAAAAACTTACTTTTTAACAAAATAAAATATTGGCATAGATGGAACAGATTTTCTTATGGAAGTTGTGACAGGGATAATGCCTTCAGTGACTTAAAGAAAAGGAGTACTTGTGGCACCTTAGAGACTAATTTTGTTAGTCTCTAAGGTGCCACAAGTACTCCTTTTCTTTTTGTGAATACAGACTAACGCGGCTGCTACTCTGAAACCTTTCAGTGACTTAAAAACTTCTGCTCTCAAATGTTATGACAGTCCTCATCTGTGTGAGTTCTCATTAAAGATTCAAATATAAAAAAAAAAAGTTTGAAATTTTTACAGCAGGTTGTGTCTGATTTCAGTGGTCAAAGCAAATGTTAGAACAAGGTTCAAAAGGTGAAAATATACGACTCTTTTAAAGACCGTTCCAAACTGTCCTCTAATTAACTTCAAACTTAAATCATTGTGGAAAGACTACACAGAAGAATATGCAGAAAGCTGTTGTTGTTCTTCAAGGGCTTTTGCATGTTTCCAGGCCTGGCCACAAACCGAGTGAAGCTCACTCAGTCACTCACTCAATCAGCCACTCAGACTGATTGATTTATATTTCAGAAGCCGGTTTAGTTAAATTGGTGCAATGGGATGATGCCTTGGCACCTCACACCTTCTGGAAAATCATCTCTATCAGTATTACCGAAGAACCGTGGCACTGGGAACACAACACTGCTACCCCTCAGGGAAGTTCAATCTTTAGTACTTCTGGATGGATGAAGTTGATACAAGGCCCTCTCTTACGGCTACACATACAGAATTCCTTGCCTTCTTTGAAACCTGGAGATACAGATTTTGGGTGCTATACCTTCTAACTTCTTAATTTTGTTCTCTTGTTTGAGTGTTTCCAGGGCACTTGCATCAAGTTTTCCAGCCTTTCTTTGCAGCTCTGAAAGCTAGAAACTATTTTTAAAAAAGTTTTTTAAAGCTGGAATTCTTCTGCAGTCTCGATCATACAAGATGCGACTTTAAGGAAAACACCATCCATTACGAGACTCTGATGTGTTTTGAGCCTCAGCTGTGCTCGGCTGTACTTCTCAGGCTTTATCATCCATGGCTGAGTTGAAGACTGAGGGCTTACTATTTAAAGGACATGGGCACTTTAGTGTCAAAATGAATAAGGTGTGAGAGAAACTGAAGAACACCTGGGCTACAGTGCTCTCTGCATTTATCTCAGTCTACTACCACCCTGGAGAAGGCTCACCAGCTTTGCTGTCAGATTACCACAGACAGTTACCGCATCATCTTTACATGTGGTCTGGGGAGGTGTGGGGAGGAGGTGAGCCCCTGCTGCCCATCATTGTAGAATCAGTGCCCCCTCCATGTACAGTTAATAAGAACAACAGTGAAGGCCTTTTTGGACTTCATGGAATCTCTAGCTTTCTTCCTTTTCAGGATAAATTCTGCTTAGGGGACATTTTATATGTTTAAGGTTCTTTTTTGGAAGGGATGTAGCATTTGGATAGATGGAGATGTCTGGTTAAAGCTTGTGTGTAAAGAGCAATGGGATGCCATATGCAACCAGATGTTTCAAAAATCTTATTCCAGCAGGGTGTAGAACTGCTCGATCAGGGCTACTGCTCTCTCTGTGGCCTGTTTCAGGCATTTCTGTATTGCTGAGAATTGTAGAGCAATTACTTGGAGTTCACTCCACATATTCACCAAGTACTATTTGCCCACTCTGATTTTGGGCTGGAGAGAGTGGTGCTACAATCTTTATTTAATTGAGAATTCCTCAGCCCACCTTCCACCTGGTCTGGACAGCTCATGAATCTCCCCAGAGTGGGAATGCTTAAAGGCCCTTGGAGGGGTTACTTAACTTTTCTGTCCCTTCCTTTCCTGCTCCTGTGACTCCTTAATACGTCAGTCATTTCATCCACCAGTGAAATGCAGCTAATTCTGGCATGCAGTGTGACAGTCCAGCCTGCCTGTGGCTTAATGGTGCTCAGCAATGTACACAACAATGTGTGAGCAAAATGGAAGAATACAGTATCCATGTGAAACTTCAGGGGGTATAGTCCTAGCTAGGATATAATTACTCGGTTGTAATATGGCTGGGGCTGAGCAGTGAGCATCTCAAATTTGTTTCTCATTTAGTAGCACTGTGCTCTCTGCCACTGCTCTGGGACATAGGTGCAGTACCGACTGAAATGGAAGAGTGCTCTGTACTGAGTCACCTCCCCCACTCTCTGCAGTACATGCACTTTTCTTGGAGTTCTGTATCGAAATAGTTTAATCAGAACTGAGTCTGCTCAACATCTGAGGTCTATTGAGATTGTCCCTAGATCTGTTGTTTACAAACCCATGTTGCTTATTGTTTTACATAATCCTCTATCTTTTTACATGGTTTTCTCTTAATATTTATTGTATATTTAAACAAATAATAAAATTTCAGCAGCAGCTGGAGTTCTCTTTTCCCGTCACTGCACAAAAATTTGGGAGCTGTATCCACACCATCTTTTTTTTGTCTAGTGAGGATTAACTGGGTTTGGGATTCACACCAGCTACTATAATGAAAACTTCATTAAGAGTTTTAGCAGACATATGCAGCATCCGTGCCGCTCCTTGGCTGGGGTTGGCTTTGGGGCATTGTCCACCCATCCTTCAGTGTGATGTCGCTTGGTGCCAAACCAGCCTGAATTAGCAGTGAATGAAAAGTGTACCTCTGGTTGCTTGGTGGTCTCTCTGTGTGCAGTTGGGTTTTTAGTGCACAAGTATCACAAAACTACCACCCAAATCCTGCCTTAAAACTCTCCTCTCCACAATGCCTACAAAAACCTCAACAATGGCTAGACAGCAGTGTGAAGCTGACAAGTACCCTCTCATGGTCACTGTCCTCCCGCATCTGTTGTCTCTCACTTATGACTTAAATCAGGTGTGGGCAAACTTTTTGGCCCGAGGGCCACATCAGGGTGCAAAATTGTATGGAGAACCGGGTAGGTAAGGCTGTGCCCCCGAAACAGCCTGGCCCCCACCCATCCAACCCCCCCTGCTCCTTGTCCCCTAACCACCCCCCGGGACCCTATCCCCTGACTGCACCGACCCCATCCACATCCCCACCCCCTATCCAATTTCCCCGTCTCCTGCCTCCCCAAACCTCTACTATCCAACCGCCCCCTGCTCCCTGACTGCCCCCCGGGACCCCTGCCCCATATCCAACCTCCTGGCCCCAGACGCCTTACCATGCCGCTCAGAGCAGCACGTCTGGAGCTGCGCCGCCCGGCTGGAGCCAGACGCGCTGCCCTACATGAGCATGCAGCCCCACTGCTCAGAGTGCCACCAGCCCGACGGCGTGGCTGCGGAGGAGGGGTAAAAGTGGGGAAGGGGCCGGGGGCTACCCTCCCCGGCCAGGAGTTCGGGGCTGGGCAGGACAGTCCCGCGGGCCAGATAACCCCACAGGCTATAGTTTGCCCACCTCTGACTTAGATTGTAGCTCAGGGGCAGGGCCCTCTTTGTTACGTGTGTATCTGTAAAGAGGTTAGCACTGTGGGGCCCTGATTCTTGATTGGGGCTCTAGACGCTCCTGCCTGAAAATAATAATAAAAATCTTTAGTAATACTTAGGCACCATAGAGGAGCCAAGATAGATAAGCGACATAAGCAAAAATAAAAGGAGTATTTGTGGCACCTTAGAAACTAACAAATTTATTTGAGCATAAGCTTTCATGAGCTACAGCTCACTTCATTGGATGCATGCTGTGGAAAATACAGTGGGGAGACTTATATACACAGAGAACATGAAACAATGGGTGTTACCATACACAATGTAACGAGTGATCAGGTAAGGTGAGCTATTACCAGCAGGAGAGCGGGGGAGAAAAAACCTTTTGTAGTGATAATCAAGGTGGGCCATTTCCAGCAGTTGACAAGAATGTGTGAGGAACAGTGGGGGGAGGGGAATAAACATGGGGAAATAGATTTACTTTGTGTAATGAAACATCCACTCCCAGTCTCTTTATTCAAGCCTAAGTTAATTGTATCCAGTTAGCAAATTAATTCCAATTCAGCAGTCTCTCGTTGGAATCTGTTTTTGAAGGTTTTTTTGTTGAAGAATTGCCACTTTTAGGTCTGTAATCGAGTGACCATTCAGATTGAAGTGTTCTCCGACTGGTTTTTGAATGTTATAATTCTTGATGTCTGATTTGTGTCCATTTATTCTTTTATGTAGAGACTGTCCAGTTTGACCAATGTACATGGCAGAGGGACATTGCTGGCACATGATGGCATGTATTACATTGGTAGATGTGCAGGTGAACGAGCCTCTGATAGTGTGGCTGATGTGATTAGGCCCTATGATGGTGTCCCCTGAATAGATATGTGGACACAGTTGGCAAAGGGCTTTGTTGCAAGGATAGGTTCCTGGGTTAGTGTTTTTGTTGTGTGGTGTATGGTTGCTGGTGAGTATCTGCTTCAGGTTGGGGGGCTGTCTGTAAGCAAGGACTGGCCTGTCTCCCAAGATCTGTGAGAGTGATGGGTCGTCCTTCAGGATAGGTTGTAGATCCTTGATGATGCGTTGGAGAGGTTTTAGTTGGGGGCTGAAGGTGATGGCTAGTGGCGTTCTGTTATTTTCTTTGTTGGGCCTGTCCTGTAGTAGGTGACTTCTGGGTACTCTTCTGGCTCTGTCAATCTGTTTCTTCACTTCAGCAGGTGGGTATTGTAGTTGTAAGAACGCTTGCTAGAGATCTTGTAGATGTTTGTCTCTGTCTGAGGGGTTGGAGAAAATGCAGTTGTATCGTAGAGCTTGGCTGTAGAAAATGGATCGTGCGGTGTGGTCTGGATGAAAGCTGGAGGCATGTAGGTCGGCATAGCGGTCAGTAGGTTTCCGGCATAGGGTGGTGTTTATTTGACCATTGCTTATTAGCAGCATAGTGTCCAGGAAAAAAGAAAAGGAGTACTTGTGGCACCTTAGAGACTAACAAATTTATTAGAGCATAAGCTTTCGTGAGCTACAGCTCACTTCACTGCAGCTGTAGCTCACGAAAGCTTATGCTCTAATAAATTTGTTAGTCTCTAAGGTGCCACAAGTACTCCTTTTCTTTTTGCGAATACAGACTAACACGGCTGCTACTCTGAAACGTGTCCAGGAAGTGGATCTCTTGTGTGGACTGGTCCAGGCTGAGGTTGATGGTGGGATGGAAATTGTTGAAATCATGGTGCGATCTCCCTGGCATTGAATTTCCCTCTTGGTAGTTTCAGCTGTGGGGTCAGAGTGGACATAGACCATAAGGACCCCTTTCCCTGCAGTCTGCAATGAAAGCCATTGGCTGGGGACAGTGTATGTGGAAGCTAGGACCTCATACTATTGTGGTCATGTAAAGGCCACAAATAATCTTCTCTTTGTTAAGCTAACTAGATAATTACAGGAGACAAGGAAGGCTAAGATAAGTTAAAGGGTGACTTGATCACCATCTATAAGTACATGGGGTCAGATATTAAGTAGTGGGCTCTTGAGTCTAGCAGAGACAGGTATAACGAGAGCCAGTGGCTGGAAGTGGAAGCTAGACAAATTCAGGCTGGAGATAAGGTGTGATTTTTATTTATTTATTTATTTTATTTATTTATTTATTTATTTAAATGTGAGAGTAATTAATCACTGGAACAGTTTCCCAAGGGTTGTGGTGGACTCTCCATTCCTGACAATTTTTAAATCAAGACTGCATGGTTTTCTAAAAGCTGTGATCTAGAGATTGTTTGGGGGCAGTTCTCCGACATGTGCTATGCAGGAGGTCAGGCTAGATGGTCACAATGGTCCCTTCTGGCCTTGGGATCTATAAGAACTGCTGCCCCTGCCCCCTCTTTTCATCTGCTGCTGCTATGCATGGAATACCCTCCCTGAGCTGGCCTGGAAGGCGTGCCCTCCCCATTCAATCCCTTTTCACAATCCACTTCTGCCATGATGCCTATGAAAAACTATCAAATGGAGACGTCTGCTTCCTCGACCGTCCCATGAAAAGCCCTTGCTCATTCCACTAGACCTTGCTTGGAAGCAGTGTAATGTGAGGTATCCTCTCCTCTTGTGGCTATTGTGTTACCCCTCTCACGTCTTGTCTAAATTTTGTTTGTAAGCTCCTTGGCATGGGGAAACCTCTCCTCTCTATTTTGGGAGATGTCTGGGAAGCCTTTGGGCACTGTTAGTCGCTGTGGCTGGGTGTGCACCTGCAGCAGGGTTGTAGAGTGCAGCTCTGCTGCTCTGTCTTCTTGAAAGGTTGCAGGGTGAGAGTGCACTAGGCTGTGGCATCTCCATGTGATGTGCTACTGTCAGCCTGCAAGATGATTCTGCATGCGCAAATACTGGTTCTACTTAGCTGGTGCCTTGCAGAGATGGGTTACATGACCTGACCACACCAAAACATGGATGGGCCATTGCAGCACAGAGCTGTTGGAATTGTAACTACACCAAGCAGCCTCCGTTTAAGACTCCCTGAAGTCTCTCAGTAGATACATGGCTTTCCACTGCTTTCAGGGTTTTTAGCCGCTCTATGCATGACATTTTTCATCAGTGAGGACAAATTACTGAGTCCCTCTCAGGATCAGAGGGGGCAGGTGTTGGGGGAGACAGGAACTTTCCAAGGCAGCTTGGAGGAGCCGGGGTGAATGGGCAGCATTGAAGTGGGGGATGGGAACCTGGGACAGCCTAGAAAGCAGGTGAAGGGAACATGGAGGCAGGAGTGCCTGGAACATCTTCCCCCATTCTGCCTTGGTCTCTTCCCGTCAGCCTCCTTCCTGCCGCTAGCAGTTCTGCGCTGGCTCAGAGCCCATAGAGGGGGACGAAGGAGGGTCGAGAAGAGAGACAGCATTGCTGCCCTCTGCCATAGTGCTATAGTGGCTCTGGGGTCAGAAATGTCTCATGAGGACTCCTGCATCCCTGCTGGATGTGAGATCTGAGCAAGGGCAGTCCAGTGAGTGAGTGTCTTGTGAAATGCATGGCCCTGGTAGCATTGGATTTGGTGGCTACTGGAATTGAGTGCGTAGAAGTTTGTGAGAGGTGCCAGGGAGGAACTGGGCTCTAGTGCAGCCTCCTTTTGTTTGTGGGGAAACCCTGCCAGGCCCATGTGGGCAAGAGGGGGCACCGGCAGGTCTTTGTGGGAATGGGCAGCTGCTGCTACTGCTTGCCTTCAGTTTGTAGTTCATGTTTCTTTAGTTAAATGGTGATATGGGGGCGGGGCACATTTTAGGACAGAGAAAAAGTCTCGTCACAAACTTAAGGCACCAGAAATGGGAGCCATTTTCCCATTAAGGTTTTGCTGACTTTCTCCAGAGGGGCTGCTATGAGCTGTTGGGCACATGATGAATTCTTCCACAACAACCAAACAAACGCCAGTAATTTAGTAAAAGGGCCACAAACTGGGCAGCAGAGAGGTGATGTGTGCTCCCCCCTCTGGCTGTGCATGCCTGTGCTCGTGCTCTTAGGCTTGTTTTTGCTTAGTGACGGTTTTCCTGGCCTAGATGAGGTGAATTTGGGTCTGGGGTTCATAGTGGACCCACCTTGTCTGGTTTGGGAGACTGCTTTCCTCTCCCCACTCAATGGTGAATGATCCTGCATGTGACCAAATCACTGTCTGCTGTATTTATTTTCTGCCTGGGTTTCTTGCAGGTTTTGAAGGCTGCTCCATGGTTCCCACCATTTACCCACTGGAGACCCTGCACAACTCCCTCTCTTTGCGACAGGTCAATGAGTTTCTGACGTCTGTGTGCAGGAGTTACAGCAACTCGCACGCTCGAGCATCCACAGGTACTGGTGGGGGAGGGCCTGGCAATCCCTGAGACCTTGCGAAAAGGAGGACGACAACAGGAGCAGTGGAAGATCCACTGGTAGGCAATGGGGCTGGCCAGGACACTGCGAAGTCCTGCTTATCCTCTGTCCTCCTTGTAGAATGGAGGGGCAGATTGAAATGGTTAAGGCTAGTAACAAATGCCAGTTACAGTAACTGCTCCAGAGCCTGCTGGTCCAGTGAGGTGTGTCATGGGTGGCCTTGCATGGTTAAGTGAGATATAAGAGGCAATCAAACAAAAGTAGCTTCTAACTGCATGTGGGGGTGGGCACTACAGGTTGCTTGTAGATCTGCAGAGGGCCTAGATTCTGTTGTGACTGGAGCAGCAGCCTGGTATTTTCCACTCTGGGGTGTTAATCCATGTGGTTGATGGAATTTGTGTGGCCTCATATGGATGTTCTGTCTCTTCAAGCTCTGTTTGATTCCATGATTGGAAGCCAGACACCTGGTGACCCCTTCATGCCTCAGAGAATCCTCTCATCCTCATCTCTGCCATTGCGCCAGCGCTCTGACAAACCGCCATGGTGTGAGTGTTTCCTTTCTCTTATGGAGGGATTGATTTGTGGTAACTGGGCTAAATGGTGGTTGCGGTGGGATGCCAAGATAATGGGCTTGCAGGATTTGCAGGCGGGAGAAGAATTGCTTAGGGGAGTTCCAGGGATAGACCTGGGAGAAATGGGATATAATTGAGTACAAAGAAAACATGTAGCCTGTCTACTGTATTGGGAAAATCTTCCTGAAGGAGAAAGATATCCATCTACCAAACAGTCCTGCAAGAGAAGGGGTGGAAGCTCCATCATTGACACATTAACAACTCTAGTGGACAGAGTCTCCCCAAGGATACTGTCGAGGCCACTCCTGCACTGTCCCGAGTGTAGGGATGGACTGGATGGCACCTAAGAGATGTTTCCGTCTCTAATGTGTCTGATTCTCCCTCACAACTAGCAGTGCCTTTTGATCCAGGAGGCCACGGTGTTCTCTTCTTTACTATTTTAGTTGTAGACTTTTCTTTGTCACTCATCACAGCCACAGCTGAGCTTCACAACCTCTTTGGGGCAGATGGGTGGTATTAACCCCCTTGGGGCCCCAGAGAGGGGACGGGATTCACATCGGGTTACAGAGCAAGCCAGTGACAGAACTAGGAACAGGAATGCAAAACTCTTGAGTCTCCATCCAGTGCTTTCACTGCACCTCCTTCACCCACCCCTTCTAAGGGTGGCTGAGGCCAGGACGCTCCCTCCATTTTGTTGTACAGAGAAGTGAGGGGCAGCACTTCTCACAGTGACACTGATTGCTTTTGAAAATAAGGTTCATCTCACCTCTAGGTCCTTTGTTTGAGTCTTTTCCCTGGTACGCGGTGGTCAAAAGTACGTCCGGCATTTCTGTCCTTGCTGGGGGTGGGAGTCTCCTCTCCCTCATGCTCCTTGGAGCTCATAGCAGGAAGGCAGGGCTAGGACCTTCTTCCCAAAAGTTACACCTCCAAGGTTCATGCCTTTGTTCTGCTCCTGGTCATATCTAACGCGGAATTCTCCTCATCACACCAGATTTTGAGCAAATAGACCTCTCTCCTGTGGGCTAGGTACTGGCTTTATTTTATTGGCTTTGTTGTCATGAAACTGGGGCTTTCTTCCTTCTGTACTCTCTAGCAACTCAGTATGGAGTCAAAGACTGAGGCAAGCAGGGCTAAGGCTTAGTGCCCCTGCTCTACCTACAGCTCTTGATTGTCATAAATCCCAGACCACTGGACAAAGCCGGAAGGCTCTGTGTGCCAAAAAGGTGAGGCTGAGGGAGGCCATGGAGGTGAGCAGGTGGGGTTCTCATCCTGGCAGATTGCACAGCTGCCATGCTCCCCTGTTCTTGTGGCATTCTCTGGACTTCCAGATCTAAAAAAAAACCCTTCCAGGGAGACAGACTCCTCCCTCCTCTGACACATCTACTGACCTATCCCGGGCAGGGGCAGGCAGGTGTGAACCCTTGCAATCTGGATCCTGGAGTCTGGTCCTGCCAACCTAGCATAAGAAGTGGGTTTTCGAGGTTTCAGGTGCCATCAGGTTTTTATTTTCTCTGAGCTTAGCAGCCTAGCTACTTCAGGAGATGCTGATGAAAAATCAGCATTCTTCAAGTGGCATTGCATATTCCCACTTACGGGTACTGCATCACCTGTTGGCACCTAATGGTAGAACCTTCTCTAAGCAATGCTCATTAGAGCACACATGCCCCCTTAAACTCTTCCTCTCAGAATGGCTATGTAAGGGAACAGCTGCTGTGCCAGATGGAGTTGAACCACTCCAGTCCCTTGTTAGTTTACAGTTTAGTTTTTAGTATAAAGTAGTTTAAGTGCAGTATAGTTATGACTAGGGCTGACAAGCAATTAAAAAAATTAATTGCGTGATTATTTGCACTGTTAAACAATAATAGAATATCATTTATTTAAATATTTTTGGATGTTTTCTACATTTTCAAATATATTGATTTCAATTACAACACAGAATACAAAGTGTACAGTGCTCACTATATTTTTTTATTTCAAATATTTGCACTGTAAAAAAACAAAATAAATAGTATTTTTCAAAATTCACCTAATACAGGTACTATAGTGCAATCTCTTTATCATGAAAGTTGAATTTAGAAATGTAGACTTGTGTACAAAAAATAACTGCATTCAAAAATAAAACAATATAAAACTTTAGAGCCAACAAGTCCACTTAGTCCTACTTCTTGTTCAGCCAATTGCTCAGACAAACAAAATTGTTTACATTTACCGGAGATAATGCTGCCTGTTTCTTGTTCACGTCACCTGAAGGTGAGAACAGGCATTCTTATGGCACTGTTGTAGTCGGCATTGCAAGATATTTATGTGCCAGATGTGCTAAAGATTC
Source organism: Dermochelys coriacea (assembly GCF_009764565.3). Taxonomy (NCBI): domain Eukaryota; kingdom Metazoa; phylum Chordata; order Testudines; family Dermochelyidae; genus Dermochelys; species Dermochelys coriacea. The sequence continues at coordinate 86,006,994 of NC_050077.1, forward strand.
ATATGTCCTTTCATGCTTAAACCACCATTTCAGAGGACATGCGTCCATGCTGATGATGGGTTCTGCTCGATAACGATCCAAAGCAGAGCAGACTGATGCATGTTCATTTTCATCATCTGAGTCAGATGCCACCAGCAGAAGGTTGATTTTTCTTTTTTGGTGGTTCAGATTCTGTAGTTTCCGCATCTGAGTGTTGCTCTTTTAAGACATCTGAAAGCATGCTCCACACCTCATCCCTCTCGGATTTTGGAAGGCACTTCAGATTCTTAAACCTTCAGTTGAATGCTGTATTATCCTTAGAAATCTCACATTAGTATCTTCTTTGCGTTTTGTCAAATCTGCTGTGAAAGTGTTCTTAAAATGAACATGTGTTGGGTCATCATCCGAGACTGCTATAGCATGAAATATGTGGGTAAAACAGACATATAGTTCTCCCCCAAGGAGTTCAGTCACAAATTTATTTAATCCATTTTTTTTAATGAGCATCAGCATGGAAGCATGTCCTCTGGAATGGTGGCCAAAGCATGAAGTGGCATATGAATGTTTAGCATATCTGGCACGTAAATACCTTGCTACACAGGCTACAAAAGTGCTTTGCGAATGCCTGTTCTCGCTTTCAGGTGACATTGTAAATAAGAAGCAGTCAACAATATCTCCCATAAATGTAAACAAACTTGTTTGTCTCAGCGATTGATTGAACAAGAAGTAGGATTGCATGGACTTGTAGACTCTAAAGTTTTACATTGTTTTGTTTTTGAGTGCAGTTATGTAACAAAAAAAAAATCTACATTTGTAAGTTACGCTTTCACAATAAAGAGATTGCACTATGGTACTTGTATGAGGTGAATGGAAAAATACTATTTTTTTTATCATTTTTACAGTGCAAATATTTGTAATAAAAAATAATAATGTAAAGTGAGCACTGAGCACTTTGTATTCTGTCAGGTTTCAGAGTAGCAGCCGTGTTAGTCTGTATTCGCAAAAAGAAAAGGAGTACTTGTGGCACCTTAGAGACTAACAAATTTATTAGAGCATAAGCTTTCGTGAGCTACAGCTCACTTCATCGGATGCATTCGATGCATGCATCCGATGAAGTGAGCTGTAGCTCACGAAAGCTTATGCTCTAATAAATTTGTTAGTCTCTAAGGTGCCACAAGTACTCCTTTTCTTTTTGTATTCTGTGTTTGTAATATAAATCAATATATTTGAAAATAGAGAAAAACATCCAAAAATATTTAAACAATAGAATACCAATTGAAAATTTATTAACAGTGCGATTAATCGCGATAATTTTTTTTAATCGCGAAGTAAACTGCGATTAATCAACAGCCCTAGTTATGACACTTCCTGTGCACTCTCCAACTCTCAAGCCCTCTGAGCATCTCCCCAAGTGTCCTGCCCCATCCGATGGACACTGACAGCATTCACAGACCCACTGCTTCCAAAGAAAGAGTACACCCCAGCTTATCAGTTGCACCTCAGATCACCACTCCATTGATCACATAGCACTTATACTTGATTTCACTGTAAACATAGCTAAATAAAGGACAGAGATTCAAGTGGCGGCAAGTAGAAGTATTGGAAACATGCTTTACATATAAAATAAAATTGTAACATGCATCCTAGAGCCTAGACTTAGTTAACAAGATTCTCTCCTGTCTAATCAGGTATTGATCACCTAAAATCCTTCAGTGCTTTGCAGTCCAGCATGGCTGTGACCTCTTTCATGAGATATTGCACTCTGAAATAGACCAGAACATTCTGTAGAATCATAGAATCATAGAATATCAGGGTTGGAAGGGACCCCAGAAGGTCATCTAGTCCAACCCCCTGCTCAAAGCAGGACCAAGTCCCAGTTAAATCATCCCAGCCAGGGCTTTGTCAAGCCTGACCTTAAAAACCTCTAAGAGGAGATTCTACCACCTCCCTAGGTAACGCATTCCAGTGTTTCACCACCCTCTTAGTGAAAAAGTTTTTCCTAATATCCAATCTAAACCTCCCCCATTGCAACTTGAGACCATTACTCCTCGTTCTGTCATCTGCTACCATTGAGAACAGTCTAGAGCCATCCTCTTTGAAACCCCCTTTCAGGTAGTTGAAAGCAGCTATCAAATCCCCCCTCATTCTTCTCTTCTGCAGACTAAACAATCCCAGCTCCCTCAGCCTCTCCTCATAAGTCATGTGCTCTAGACCCCTAATCATTTTTGTTGCCCTTCGTTGTACTCTTTCCAATTTATCCACATCCTTCCTGTAGTGTGGGGCCCAAAACTGGACACAGTACTCCAGATGAGGCCTCACCAGTGTCGAATAGAGGGGAACGATCACGTCCCTTGATCTGCTCGCTATGCCCCTACTTATACATCCCAAAATGCCATTGGCCTTCTTGGCAACAAGGGCACACTGCTGACTCATATCCAGCTTCTCGTCCACTGTCACCCCTAGGTCCTTTTCCGCAGAACTGCTGCCGAGCCATTCGGTCCCTAGTCTGTAGCGGTGCATTGGATTCTTCCATCCTAAGTGCAGGACCCTGCACTTATCCTTATTGAACCTCATTAGATTTCTTTTGGCCCAATCCTCCAATTTGTCTAGGTCCTTCTGTATCCTATCCCTCCCCTCCAGCGTATCTACCACTCCTCCCAGTTTAGTATCATCCGCAAATTTGCTGAGAGTGCAATCCACACCATCCTCCAGATCATTTATGAAGATATTGAACAAAACGGGCCCCAGGACCGACCCCTGGGGCACTCCACTTGACACCGGCTGCCAACTAGACATGGAGCCATTGATCACTACCCGTTGAGCCCGACAATCTAGCCAGCTTTCTACCCACCTTATAGTGCATTCATCCAGCCCATACTTCCTTAACTTGCTGACAAGAATGCTGTGGGAGACCGTGTCAAAAGCTTTGCTAAAGTCAAGAAACAATACATCCACTGCTTTCCCTTCATCCACAGAACCAGTAATCTCATCATAAAAGGCGATTAGATTAGTCAGGCATGACCTTCCCTTGGTGAATCCATGCTGACTGTTCCTGATCACTTTCCTCTCCTCTAAGTGCTTCAGGATTGATTCTTTGAGGACCTGCTCCATGATTTTTCCAGGGACTGAGGTGAGGCTGACCGGCCTGTAGTTCCCAGGATCCTCCTTCTTCCCTTTTTTAAAGATGGGCACTACATTAGCCTTTTTCCAGTCATCCGGGACTTCCCCCGTTCGCCACGAGTTTTCAAAGATAATGGCCAAGGGCTCTGCAATCACAGCCGCCAATTCCTTCAGCACTCTCGGATGCAATTCGTCCGGCCCCATGGACTTGTGCACGTCCAGCTTTTCTAAATAGTCCCTAACCACCTCTATCTCTACAGAGGGCTGGCCATCTCTTCCCCATTTTGTGTTGCCCAGCACAGCAGTCTGGGAGCTGACCTTGTTAGTGAAAACAGAGGCAAAAAAAGCATTGAGTACATGTACATGTAGCCAGGCATCTCCCATAGTTCTGGAGTCTGGGGCTGTTCTCCTCTCACTGCACCCTCATAGAGGTGGCTCAGTGTTTTGAGTCTGCGCTCCCTGGCTGTGCCCCCGCTGCTCTCACTACTTGCCGGATTCTCTGCTGCCTCCTCCACAGACACCGATGGCTTCTGTTGCTTTTGCGCTTCCTTTGCAATTGGAGCTGATTCTGCCCAGCTTTTGAGTGCAACATTCCCTCACCTTCCTGGCTCAGTTAATCCCATAGGGGTTTAACCCTCCCTGAGCCTCTTCTGCAGCATCTCCCTGCAGGCTCCTCTGTCCCTTGCAGCTATGGCAGAGCAGTCCAGAAAGCACAAGGTTTAATTCAAGCAATGCTCTATTTGTGAGGCAGCCTTCCCAGGCTTAGTAGATGGTGACTGGTGCCCAGTTTTCCGTCTCTCAGTCTGTTAGGTCCTGGAGCTAGGAGTCAGACAGGCAGGTGGAGCTTCCACCCACCAAGGCAGCCGCAACATCATTTGGGGGGGAAATAGACCAGGAACCCCAGTGCAGAGCAGGAAAGGCTCTAAAAGCAAGTAGGACCCTGATTACTTGACTCATGGTAAGTCCAAGGGGACCCCTGCAGAACAAAGAGCGGAGGTTTGTGGGGCCACAACTCTCCTCCCCCTTCAGTGAGTCTTCAGCGCCTTGAGGAAGGAAGCAGGGCTTCTAATCAGACTCCCTCCCTCCCAAGTCAAGCAGAAGGATTCTGACATGTCCCCTCTCCCCACAAATGGAGTGGATTCAGAGCCAGACCTCTGCAGAGGGCTCCAGGCCCTAAGGAAGACAAGCCATAAAAGGCCACACCAAAGCCACAGCAGAGCTTCTGTGCTCCCAAAGTGCGCTTAAAAAAAGTTAAATCAGAAAAGGAGAAAAAAGGAAGAAAAAACACAAAAATCCATGAGATACAAGGTCTGAACTCCTCTTCCTCCCCCTCCTCCACTGAGAAAGGTGAGCTGTCTGACTTTGAATCTGAACAGGGAGTGGGGGAAATGCAGCAAATTTCCCCCTGAAAAATTTCAAGCTATGTGCAGCCAGGTTGTTTCCATTATTCCAGTCCAGCCTGAGTGGGCTCCTGAGAATGAGCCTCAGAGTAAATTTCTTCCCACAAAATCCTCCCTTAAGGCTCCGACACCCGTGCACCCCTCTGAGGAGGAAGTGACTAGGGATGATGGAACAAGCCTGGTAAGAGCAAACACATTAACAAGAGCGTCTCAGGCTCTTTAACACTGAAAAACCAAAGGGCTTTGTTACTGACAGAGGGCAGATGCTGCTGCAGAGTCTCTTGCCAGGGATATGGCTGTTCCATCCAGGGGTGCTTAAGGTAGAACTTCCCCTCTGAGGGAAGGATGGCAATCACTCCCAAAAAGGACTTTGCAAAAAGAAAAGGAGTACTTGTGGCACCTTAGAGACTAACAAATTTATTGGAGCATAAGCTTTTGTGAGCTACAGCTCACTTCATCGGATGCATTTGGTGCATTTTTTTCCACCAAATGCATCCGATGAAGTGAGCTGTAGCTCACAAAAGCTTATGCTCTAATAAATTTGTTAGTCTCTAAGGTGCCACAAGTACTCCTTTTCTTTTTGCGAATACAGACTAACACGGCTGCTACTCTGAAAAAAGGACTTTGAGGCTCTTCTGACCTCAGACTGCCTGCATATGCTCTATGTTGTAGCAAAGTCCTACTTTTCTTGCTGCATGTGCATATTTCATTCTTGGTGGTGCATCAGTTTGGGTCAATCCACAAATGCAGTCCTAGGGATGTATCAGATAAGGCATTTACAGTAGAGATAGAAAAGTATTAATGCCATTGTACAAGGTGCTGGTAACACATTATTTGGAATACAGATGTGGTTACCCATGTTCAAGAAAGATGAATTCAAATTCAGGTGTAGAGAAGAGCAGTTAGGATGATCAGGGGGAATGGAGGGCCTGTCTTCTGAAAGGCGACTGGAAGAGCTTGGCTTGGTTAGTCTAGCAAAATGAAGGCTGAGAGGGGGTATGGTTACTCTACAGGTACATCATGGAGTATATAGCAGGGAGGATGAAGAAGTATTTAAACTCAAAAGACAATGTTGGCACAAGAATAAATTCAGGCTGGAAATTAGAAGGCTTCTAACCATGCGAGGCGTGAGGCTCTGGAACAGCCTCCCAATAGGAGCTGTGGGGCAAACAATTTAATTAGTTTTAAGAGAGCTGAACAAGTTTAAAAATGTGATTGTGTGACTGGGTTCTTTTGATGGTGAGTGGCAGGGCTCAGCAGCCATGGGGCTCTCTGCTCGTTTATTTCTAATGTTTCTAAAAGCTCATGTTTTGGCTGACTACCTGCTTGCGTGAGGAAGAAATCCCCCATCCCATCCTGCCCCAGTGTATTCCTCTGGTAACCCTGGCCTTCATAATTACCTTGCCAGCAGTTATGGATTGGTTTGCATTCTCAATTTAAAGGATGCTTACTTCTATGTCTCTAGCCGATATAGTCATCAAAAATGTCTGCATTTAATGGTGGCAGGGTACCATTTCCAGTACAAGGTTCTCCCATTAAGCCTGTCCACAGTGTGAAGGGTCTTTTGAAAATGCCTTTCTGTGGTAGCGACACATCTGAAAAGACAGGGTATTTTTGTTTACCCGTATTTGGAGGATTGGTAGCTAAAAGGTGCTACACGTGAGGGTCTGTCATTTCACATCACAGTTACAGTCTCCCTCTTTTTGGATCTGGGTCTGCTGCTTAATGTCAAAAAATTGAATTTCTATCAAGCTCAGAATTCCTTTTATAGGTTCTATGCTGGACTCAGTAGCAGGGAAAACTTTACTTCCAGAGGACAGGTTTCTAAAAATGGAGCAAGTGGCTTTGCGAATTCAAGCCTGCCAATCTTGGAAAGTGATCATCTTCCTGGATCTTATGGGCTTGACGGCAGCAACCACTTACATAACTCGGTTTTCTCATCTCTGAATGAAACCAGTGCTGCACTGGATGGCTCAGGTCTACATACCCAACCAGGACAGTCAGAAAATATTTGTCACCATGCCTCAGGATGTTCTAAATTCACTGATGTGATGGACAAACGGATCAAATACTCTGAGGCGTCCTGTTCAATCTTCCTTCACCCCCAGTCACGGTACCGTCAGATGCAGCCAACACTGGATGGACAGCTCATTTACTCTGGCTTACAATCTGGTCTTTTTGAGAAAATGTGTTTGGAATTAAGAGCCAGCCCATTTGACCCTCAGATCGTTCCTTCTTCATATAAAAGGGGGGAAGGCTGTTCAGGGAGCACTGGATAACGCTCCTGCTGTGCGTTACACAAGTAAGGAAGGGGGGCCTCATTCTTTCCAGGTATGTGCCAAGGTGGTCAGATTATGCGATTCACAAGATCTATCTAATGGCCCTGCATTTAGCAGACAAGAGCAATGTGCTAGCAGCCTCTGCAGGGACAGTTCTCAGATTCACGAGTGGTCTCTGAAAGATCCAAGTATGCAAGACATCTTCCCCTGTTGATGTTATCCCGATGTAGACCTGTTTGACAGCCAGTCAGTCCATTTCAGATGCCTTCCTTCTACGTTGGGGAAGGAGCCTTCTATGTATCCCTCCCTCCCCCAACACACCTTGATTCAGAAAGTGGTGACAAAAATTTGTCAGGACAGGGCAAAAATTATATTGATTGCCTAAGCCTGTCTGAGACAGCAGCGGTACATGAATCTGCATCAGCTGTCAGCAGGACTTTACATGCATTTTCCTCTGTGTCCGGATCTCTTGTTACAGCAACAAGGCAGGATCCTTCATCCAGATCCTCAGTCTCTTCATCTCATGGCCTGGGCTGTCAGATTTTGGCTGCTCTTAGTAGTCATGTTCTCGTTGGTTAGAATTAAGCAGGACATTCTATGAAAATTGCCTACTAAAAAGTGTTACTATTTAAAATGAGCTAGATATGTTGCTTGGATGCAGGGAAAATATGATTTTCCAGTTGCAGCTTCCATACCCAGGGCTCCCAGCCAGGCCCAGAGGCACAGTGCTCCCCATTGCTGTAGCCCTAGCCCCCCAGGAGCTGGCAGGATTGAGTGAACTAGCCCAGGGAGGAGGGGCTGGAAGGTTCCTCCCAGAGGCAACACGTGGTGTGGTCACTTGGACCCCCCCTCACATTGTGCCCCCCCAGGAGGCACAAGTCATCTCTGGTTACAAGTAAGGCCGTGTCAACATTTACAAGCTTAGAGCGGCACAGCTGTGCCACTGTGAAAGTGCTTGTTTAGCTGTGTTTTGCCGACGGGAGACTGTCTCCTGCCAACATAGCACCATGCACACAAGCGCTTATGCCAACAAAATTCATGTCGCTCGGGGATTTTTTTCACACTCCTGAACCACAAAAGTTTAAGTGCTAGTATAGATGTGGCCAAAGTAACCCTCATATATTCTGGACAAGGAGTAGCAAGTTATGAGCAGCTAGGATAAAAATTCACCCCGTTGGCATGCTCAAGGCAGAGCCCCAGAAATTCCATAGTTCTGCAGCCTTGGAATTTGCCATGGAATCCACCCCTTGCCAGAGAACCCTGTTCCAGAATCTCCGCTTTCCACATAGGAACTGTGTGAACCAGGCAGACATGAAACAATAGTGCAGGTAAAGTCATCCCCAGGGACTCTGCACTTTGGCACCTTAACAACATTGACATTTACAATGAGATAAACTAAACTAGTTAATAACTGATCACTTTAAACAAACATCCAGCTAAAGTGCTTATCCATAGTTCCAAACTGCCTCCCCAGCAACACAAGCTCCAGCTTCCCCTGGCAACCTCGTGGTGCACTTGTGTTGACAACACAGAAATATGTGGTATATTCAAAATTTGAAAATGGGCGGGAAAGCATAATATTAAATGGAACATCAAGGTGATAACCCAGGAGTGACTATACTGAATGGATTAATTATTTTTATAGTTAATTAAAAATCTATACCTTTTAATTTAAATTTAAGTTCTGCAGCTTTCCACTCTGGAATGCCACTGAATCCAGAGACTTTTTGCAGCACAATTTAGTTCTCCTGGCCACAGAGTTCATGAGGCCCTGACTCAAGGATACAACTCTCACAGATCTTGGGAGACAGGCCAGTCCTTGCTTACAGACAGCCCCCCAGTCTGAAGCAAATACTCGCCAGCAACCACACACCACACAACAGAACCACTAACCCAGGAACCTATCCTTGCAACAAAGCCCGTTGCCAACTCTGTCCACATATCTATTCAGGGGATACCATCATAGGGCCTAATCACATCAGCCACACTATCAGAGGCTCGTTCACCTGCGCATCTACCAATGTGATATATGCCATCATGTGCCAGCAATGCCCCTCTGCCATGTACATTGGCCAAATGTAGACACTGGACAGTCTCTACGTAAAAGAATGAATGGACACAAATCAGACGTCAAGAATTATAACATTCAAAAACCAGTTGGAGAACACTTCAATCTCTCTGGTCACTCGATCACAGACCTAAGAGTGGCTATCCTTCAACAAAAAAGCTTCAAAAACAGACTCCAAGGAGAGACTGCTGAATTGGAATTAATTTGCAAACTGGATACAATTAACTTAATGACAGGTTTCAGAGTAGCAGCCGTGTTAGTCTGTATTCGCAAAAAGAAAAGGAGTACCCGTGGCACCTTAGAGACTAACAAATTTATTAGAGCATAAGCTTTCGTGAGCTACAGCTCACTTCATCGGATGCATCCGATGAAGTGAGCTGTAGCTCACGAAAGCTTATGCTCTAATAAATTTGTTAGTCTCTAAGGTGCCACCCGATGAAGTGAGCTGTAGCTCACGAAAGCTTATGCTCTAATAAATTTGTTAGTCTCTAAGGTGCCACGGGTACTCCTTTTCTTTTTACAATTAACTTAGGCTTGAATAGAGACTGGGAATGGATGAGTCATTACACAAAGTAAAACTATTTCCCCATGGTATTTCTCCCCCACCCTCCACTGTTACTCTGATATTCTTGTTAACTGCTGGAATTAGCCTACCTTGCTTGTCACCATGAAAGGTTTTCCTCCTTTCCCCCCCCCGCTGCTGGTGATGGTTTATCTTAAGTGATCACTCTCCTTACAGTGTGTATGATAAACCCATTGTTTCATGTTCTCTGTGTGTGTGTATATAAATCTCTCCTCTGTTTTTTCCACCAAATGCATCCGATGAAGTGAGCTGTAGCTCACGAAAACTTATGCTCAAATAAATTCGTTAGTCTCTAAGATGCCACAAGTACTCCTTTTCTTTTTGCGAATACAGACTAACACGGCTGCTGCTCTGAAGCTTAGGGCTTGTCTGTGCAAACATTTAGTTTGTGGCAAGCTGGGGTGTGAATCACCTGCACTAGCCTGTCACAGACAATGTCCATGTGGGCTCTGGGTTTGTTAATGCTCTTTGATCCTGTCAGCTTTGAAATGGGACTAGAGCAAAGGGCATTAACGAACTGTTAGGCTGTAAGCAGGCTCCCCATGCATAGTTAGCCCGCAGCTAGTGTGTGGTAGATTCAGACCCTAGCTTTCCGCAAACTAATTGTTCACGTAGACAGGCCCTTAGATTATGTATTGAAGGTGATGCAGATCCCTGGAACCCTTCAATCCTCAGTAAGTTACAGTTCCCACAGGGCAATCTGTCTGCAGGTCTGAGTCCCAGTTAGCAGCCCTTAACTCAGTTAGATGCTATGGTCTTGCTGGGTTCTGATATGCAAGTCATAGTTTTATGTACACCTAAGCTTGTATCCATGCTAGAACCTACGTCTGACATGTTACAAGATCTAACTGGTCCACTTATTTAAATATTTATTCTGCATCCCTGTTCTTTGTAGCAGGAGTGCAGTAGTGGTTCTCAGTGATAGCTTCATCCAGGAGTACGTTTGCATGGGGGACACTATCCATAATGGATCCGTAATGCACATTTCACAAGGACATGATGGCCCTTAGAGTTCTGGAATCCCGATCAAGCTTTTATTTAGGGTTGACCGGGCTCATGAATTAGCACTTCCTTCTGTCTGGTCCCATGGCATCCCAAGGAGACACGATGGCCAAATCTCGCTGCATCATGGGCAATCAAGATACCTACCAACAGGAGAAAATAATTCAGAAAATCTATATCATGCTTTATTGCCTTTCACCCACCGCAAAATAAAAGAAGGTGACTATTCCATAGCCTAAGGCCAGGCTTCAAATTATGCACTACAAGACCAATGGCATCACTCTCTTTAGGGAGTGTACCTATGGGAAAAAAGTGCAGAGCAGCTACATGGGCCTTGGGCTATCTGTTTGTTTATGGCCCACTTACAATTTTTTGGACATGGTGGACATAATATTTGATAGTGGAGTCCTATAGTCTGCAGAAGGGTATAAATGAATAAAAGCATGTAATGGCTTGATTTTTCTTCCCTTTCCATTCCTGGGCTTGATGCTAGTTACGTCCACTATGTACAGAATTGCCAGATGTACTTTTGAGAAAGAGAGAGGTGGCTTTTATCTGTCAGCAGTGGTATACCTGGTGTCTCCCACCCCTCATCTGAGTTTAGAGCCACTGCTCTGAGACAGAAATATAAGCAGTTGAAAGCCTGTTGGGACTGTTACCCAAGGGGTTCATATGTTGGTGATCAGCTGCTTTTGGAAAAGATCCTGCATGATTACAGTAAGTTGTTTTTTTTAGAGCAGGTGGTGGACTGGTCCTACCCACCTTCCTGGCTGTTCTGGCTGCCTCCTCCACTGAGAGAGAACTGCCACATATACACAGTTACCAGACATAACTACTGAGAGAATCCGTGTATGCATTGCTCACTTCTGCTATGCTTGTAGGGACCTGTAGGTTTTCGCTCAGTTCCCTACAACCATAGCAGTTCCTAGCAAGTATATGTCAACATCCCAAAATCATCACCATCACAACTGCACCAATTGGCATGCTTATGGGAAGTCGCAACAGGGAGGCCAGGGCATGGATGGCCCCAAGGACCAACTCTGGTCTCTCCTGAACCATGAGGAGGGGATGGTGTGGAATACCTTGCCTGGCCTGTGGTTAAATAGACTCCAGTGCTGTCAGTCTGGCATCATTGGCAGAACATTTTGTTTTTCAAAGAAATAGAAGTGACAGTGAGATTTCCAGTCCCCTCAAACCTGGTTCAGTTCTGGGGGTTGGATGCACGCTGTTACGTCTGGTATAAAACCAGGAGAATGTTGTTCAGTGTGTGCCTACCTGCTGTTTACCAGTTAAGCCCAGACACTCCTCCAAGAGTGACTTCCACTTGGGTCCCACCCTGGTGCACAGTTCACTCAGTGCTGCCTTCCCATTGGAGGGAGCAGTCAGGTGCTGATGTCTGGGAATGTGCTACATGCCATTTAATAGGCTTTTCGGCACAGACTTTGGCTGAGGTTTTCAGCTAAGTACTGACTCTCTAACTGTTTGTCTGATGTTTTCTGGAATTGCTTTGCAGACAGCAGTGGCCCTTCCAGCACTGTCTCCAGTGCAGGCCCCTCCTCCCCGACCTCAATGGAGAACTACGCTCGCTTCGGCTTCACTGAGAAATCTTCCGTCAGTCCCCAAATAAGTGAAGAGCGACTGAACTGCCAGCCCCCTGAACAGAGTGAGATGGAGCCTTTGGGAGAGGCACTTGAGTTGGAGCTGGGTGGGTCTGCGCCCTTGATAGAGAACCCCCTGGGAGAGATGCCAGAACAAGGCCTGATGAGGGTGCCAGGGCTCTTGGAGGTCCCAGAGCCAAGCAAGGAGGAACCATCTGAGGAGGTGCCAGAACAGGGCAAGACCGGGGTACTGGAGCTGGGCAAGACCAGGCTGTCTAGAGAGACATCTGAAAAAGATGAGTTGGTGGAGCTGGAGCAGGGTGAGGGGAAGCCAGCTGGGGGAATGTGGGAGCTGGGTGAGAAAGGGAAGCTGGAGCCAGGTGAGAGAGGGCTGTCTGGGAAGATGTCAGATTCAGGTGAAGAGAGGCCAGCTGGGGAGATGTTAGAACCAGATGTGATCAGGCCACTAGTGCCAGGGGAGACATCTGAGCTGGATGAGGAGGAGCCAGTGATGCAGATCTTGGAGCAAAGTGAGGGGCAGCTGGTGGAAATACTGGAGAAGGAAGAAGAGCTGTCCACAGATAATGCTGTATCAGATCAGCATCCATCCAGTCAACCGTATCGGGACCAACAGCTGTCCAGTGAGAATAGTGTTGAGGATGAGCAGCCAGCTAGTCAGCAGGAGCTACAGAATTAGCATCTCCCTCTCTGGCAAGCATGCTGGGAAGAAAAGTGAATCCCTGAGACAGTCAATGTCTGGAAGCAGTATGGTTCCCCAATCGTGGAGTGGACTCGGCTGTGCCCAAGTCTTGCATAATGTTTCTAGCCCTCCAGTCGACCCGCTGGGCAGATGTTACATCACTCTCTGCACAGCAGCTGGCACTCCACAGCTCTGACTATAGGAGACTGGTCTATGGATCGTTCAAGGGACAGGGGAAAAGTCTGTTCTGTTCAGAGATACCAGTCAGCTTGTCACCACCTGAAAAGGGACACGCACCCCTGCCTTCCTTAAATAGAAAACCAAGTCAGCCCTGGGTGAGCAGGGGCAACTCCCACTGAAGTCATAGGGAGTGCTTTGGCTTGCTTTTTCAGTGGCACTGGAGCCAGGAGTGAAGGGGAGGTGGGTCCACAGCTGTCAGGGTAAGGAGGCCAAAGGAGGTGCCTGCTGCCTGCAGCTGGTGTCAGCCCACTGACTGTATGGAGAGGGGCACAGGGTCTGGCAGACAAGGGCATTGTGGCAGCCACAAGCCTCATCAGAACATACAAGAGCTGCATGTTTGTGCTGACCAGCTGCACTGTGTTGTTGGTCTCCTGCTCTCTGGCTGTTGGAATATACCAGGGGAGGAGATTTGAGGGCAGCTTGAGGATCTTGGTTAAGCTGCAGTGTCCTTGGAAGCAGGAGAATGATCCCGAGGCTTGGCAAGGGTGCACAATCAGTTTGATAAGAGTGCCTTTGCAAGCTGGTGGCTTCTGGAACAGAGAAATCCTAGCCTGCAGGTTCACGACAAGCCTGTTCAGAAATGGCTTTTATGTGATTGAATGAAAAATAGGTAACACTGAACATTGCCTGCTGCCAAACCAGCTCCTTCCTTCTGTGGGCCCTGCTGCCCCTACCCAGCCTGACTGCTTCACTTGCCAGGTCTGGTAACTGTCTGCTTCTCTCACCTCGCCTGTCAGTCACCCCCAGGTGGGGATGGTTGTGGGGGGCACAGAGGCAAGTCTGATTGTAGGGAGAAACACTGGTGGGGGGCATGGGACAGGGAGGGTAATGGGGATGCGATGGGAAGCTTTACTTGGAGCACTGCAGGATCATGTTGGGGACCACTGCTTGTGGGGGGACCCCTTTCAGTGGCTGCCCCTTGTGTGTTCCCTTTGGGCTGGGATTCTGCAGGGAGGGGCTTGGTGCCCACTCTAGGAGGGGTTCGCGGTGGGTACACAGACGGGTCTTTCTGGTCCTTGAGGGTTGAATGAGGTTTGAGCTCTGAACCCTGCGGTGACAGAAACAAAGTGCAACTGCTTTTTGAGCAAATCAGGTTTTATTTGTAAGACACTGATAAGGAGAAATCGCTATTGTGATTAAAGTACAAACTATTTAATATATATTTATGTAAATGAGCATCAAGCACAAGCCCAGAGGCATGGTAACTACAGGGGTCCTGCCTCCTGAGCCATTGCAGTTAGAGGATTCCCCATCTGCAGTGGCAGGGGCTGTGATGTCACCTCTTCAGAAAAGTGACAATCTGCCAGAGCAAGTGTATTCCTTTGTCCCGCCTTTAGGGCAGGACTGTATTTATGGTACAGGTTTGTATGTGTGTCTGTAGTCTCTGGGGAAGCTGTACCCAAAGATCTCTGTGCTATATCAGGATGTGTGTGTTCACAGTAAACATGCTACACTATATGTCTGGCTTCCATCTCTCTTACCACTGCAGCAGCTTGGGCAAAGCGCTGAAACCCCCAATGTGTCCAGCAGTCTGGTTTGTCTTTGAGGAGTTATTGCTGTATACGCTGCTGAGCTGAACTTGTGGATTCAGGTCAGACCACTGCACCTAAAGCTTCCTGAGCCCCCACAGGGGAGAGACTCCCTTCGTTGCACTTGGGATGATGGAGTGTTGGAAGTGCATGTGTCCGTGATATCTGTGTTAAAACTAGTGCCATTCATCTATTGGAGGGGATGAGCCCTGCGGGGGAGGGATAGCTCAGTGGTTTAAGCATTGGCCTGCTAATCCGAGGGTTGTGAGTTCAATCCTTGAGGGGGCCACTTAGGGTTCTGGGGCAAAAATTGGGGATTGGTCCTGCTTTGAGCAGGGGGTTGGACTAGATGACCTCCGGAGGTCCCTTCCAACTCTGTGATTCTGTGAGGCTAAGGCCTGACTCTGTCCCCCACCAAAGCATGACAGTGCCATGGCTTGGCTTGGCATGGTGTAAGGAAACCTGCAAAATGGGTGTGTATTTGGGGTGGAAGTTGGGTCTTGGATGTACAACAAAGGCCTAATACCTCTGAGACACGGAGAGGAAATCTGGTGTGGTTTTCACTCTGGGAGCGGTGGGGGTGTCAGCCTCAGCTTCCTGGATTTGGCAAGACCTAGAGAGGTGGAGCCTGCAAGAGCTTTTCCAGCCCTTGGTTACGTGGTCATTGAGGGCCAGGTAAGCCTTGTATACAGAGAGCTTGTGTCTCAGCCAATTGCAAGGTCAATACAGTTGGTAAAGAGGAAGTGCTGAAGCCTGGTGATCCAGTCTAAAAATGGGGTGAACTGGGAGGGTCCACCTTGAGAGTGGCACAGCCCTATGCTTTGGAAAGGGTCCCTCCAAGAGAGAGCTCCTAGGTGCAGTTCACTCCTGGCTGTAACGGCATGCATTAGGATACTCTCATTTTGTTTTTTCCCAGGACCCCTGCCTCATTCAGTGCACCATTTGTGAGGTGTTTGTGTTAACTGGGGCTTAGCGAAAACTTTTAGTCTCCATAAAACCCCTTTTCCCTGGTTCACAGGGTGGGACTGCTGCTGCCATAACCCTGCTTGGCCTTGACATATACCCCTGCATGTAGTGAGCTCTCCTGCTGCCACCCCTGAGGGTGCTGGAGTGGCAGGAGGGCACTTGCACTCTGACTGCCACAGGGTTGGATGACGTGGGAGTATGACAATCAGTGCCCTTCCTGCATTCCAGCTCCACTGTTGGCAGCAGGGGGAGATGAGGAGCAGAGCAGGAAAATCCTTGCAAAGGTTGCTAGTGCAGACGAGGCCAAGCAGGAGTACGGCAACACAAGCCCTAGAACCGGCAGGAAAATGTGTGCATAAAAGCTGACTTTTTTCTAATAATTCACAAGCAGAAACCCCCTCATCCACCCTGTTGCAGCCTCTTTCTCTGCTTCATGGCCAGTGCCTGTCCTGGGCCATTCAGCTGCAGGAGAAGGCACTTAGTTTGGTGGAGGGAGATACTGCTGGGACATTCCCCCTCAACTGGGTAATATCTAGCTACCAACTTGCTAGTATTTAAATCATAGAATCATAGGACTGGAAGGGACCTGGACAGGCCATCTAGTCCAGTCCCCTGCAGTCATGGCAGGACTAAGGATTATCTAGACCATCCCTGACAGGTGTTTTCTAACCTGCTCTTAAAAACCTCCAGTGATGGACATTCCATAACCTCCCTGAGCAATTTATTTCAGTGCTTAACCACCCTGACCAGTTAGGAAGTTTTTCCTAATGTCCAATCTAAACTGCCCTTGCTGCAATTTAAGCCCATTGCTTCTTGTCCTATCCTCAGAGGTTAAAGAGAACATTTTTCTTTCTCCTCCTTGTAACAACATTTTATGTACTTGAAAACTGTGTCGTCCCTCTCAGCCGTCTCTTCTCCAGACTAAACAAACCCCATTGTTTCAGTCTTCCTCAGAGGTCATGTTTTCTAGATCTTTAATCATTTTTGTTGCTGTTCTCTGGACTTTCTCCAATTTGTCCACATCTTTCCTGAAATACGGTGCCCAGATCTGGACAAAGTACTCCAGTTGAGGCTTTATCAGCATGGAGAAGAGCAAAAGAATTACTTCTCCTGTCTTGCTTACAATACTCCTGCTAATATATCCAAGAATGATCTTTGCTTTTTTTGCAACAGTGTTGCACTGTAGACTCCTATTTAGCTTGTGATCCACTATGACCTCCAGATCCCTTTCCACAGTACTCCTTCCTAGGTAGTCTTTTCCCATTTTGTATGTGTGCAACTGATTTTTTTTTCCTTCTTAAGTGGAGTACTTTGTATTTGTCCATACTGAATTTCATCCTATTTACTTCAGACCATTTCTCCAGTTTGTCCAGATCATTTTGAACTTTAATCCTATCCTCCAAATCACTTACAATTTCTCCCAGCTTGGTATTGTCCGCAAACTTTATAAGTGTACTCTCTATGCCATTATCTAAATCATTGAAGATATTGAACAGAACTGGCCCCAGAACTGATCCCTGCAGGACCCTTCCAGCTTGACTGTGAACTACTGATACCTACTCTCTGGAATCGTTTTCCAACCAGTTATGCACCCACCTCATGGCTCCATCTAGGTTGTATTTCCCTCCTCTAACATAGTGAGGAGGGCTTTAAACAAGGTTAACTAGGGGTAGGAGACCAAAGCCCTGAAGTAAGTGGGGACGTAGGATAGGAAGGAAGCACGAGCAGGAGAGCGCAAAAGGGGAGGGCTCCTGCCTCGTACTGAGAAAGGGGGACGATCAGCGAGTTATCTCAAGTGCCTATACACAAATGCAAGAAGCCTGGGAAACAAGCAGGGAGAACTGGAAGTCCTGGCACAGTCAAGGAATTATGATGTGATTGGAATTACAGAGACTCGGTGGGATAACTCACATGACTGGAGTACTGTCATGGATGGATATAAACTGTTCAGGAAGGACAGACAGGGCAGAAAAGCTGGGGGAGTTGCATTGTATGTAAGAGAACAATATGACTGCTCAGAGCTCCAGTATGAAATTGCAGAAAAACCTGAGCGTCTCTGGATTAAGTTTAAAAGTGTGAGCAAGAAGGGTGATGTTGCGGTGGGAGTCTGCTATAGACCACCGGACCAGGGGGATGAGGTGGACGAGGCTTTCCTCCGGCAACTAATGGAAATTACTAGATCGCAGGCCCTGATTCTCCTGGGAGACTTCCATCACCCCGATATCTGCTGGGAGAGCAATACAGTGGTGCACAGACAATCCAGGAAGTTTTTGGAAAGTGTAGGGGACAATTTCCTGGTGCAAGTGCTGGAGGAACCAACTAGGGGCAGAGCTCTTCTTGACCTGCTGCTCACAAACCGGGAAGAATTAGTAGGGGAAGCAAAAGTGGATGGGAACCTGGAGGCAGTGACCATGAGATGGTAGAGTTCAGGATCCTGACACAAGGAAGAAAGGAGAGCAGCAGAATACAGACCCTGGACTTCAGAAAAGCAGGCTTTGACTCCCTCAGGGAACTGATGGGCAGGATCCCCTAGGAGAATAACATGAGGGGGAAAAGGAGTCCAGGAGAGTTGGCTGTATTTTAAAGAATCCTTTTTGAGGTTACAGGGACAAAACATCCTGATGTGTAGAAAGACTAGTAAATATGGCAAGCGACCAACTTGGCTTAACAGTGAAATCCTTGCTGATCTTAAACACAAAAAAGATGCTTACAAGAAGTAGAAGATTGAACAAATGACCAGGGAGGAGTATAAAAATATTGCTCAGGCATGCAGGAATAAAATCAGGAAGGCCAAATCACACTTGGAGTTGCAGCTAGCAAGAGATCTTAAGAGTAACAAGAAGGCTTTCTTCAGGTATGTTTGCAACAAGAAGAAAGTCAAGGAAAGCATGGGCCCCTTACTGAATGAGGGAGGCAACCAAGTGACAGAGGATGTAGAAAAAGCTAGTGTACTGAATGCTTTTTTTGCCTCTGTCTTCACGAACAAGGTCAGTTCCCAGACTACTGTACTGGGCAGCACAGCATGGAGAGGAGGTGACCAGCCCTCTATGGAGAAAGAAGTGGTTTGGGACTATTTAGAAAAGCTGGACGAGCACAAGTCCATGGGGCCGGATGCGCTGCATCCGAGAGTGCTAAAGGAGTTGACGGATGTGATTGCAGAGCCATTGGCCCTTATCTTTGAAAACTCATGGCGATCGGGGGAGGTCCCGGATGACTGGAAAAAGGCTAATGTAGGGCCCATCTTTAAAAAAAGGGAAGGAGGAGGATCCGGGGAACTACAGGCCAGTCAGCCTCACCTCAGTCTCTGGAAAAATCATGGAGCAGGTCCTCAAGGAATCAATTCTGAAGCACTTAGAGAAGAAGAAAGTGATCAGGAACAGTCAGCATGGATTCACCAAGTCATGCCTGAGTAATCTAATTGCCTTCTATGATGAGATAACTGGCTCTGTGGATGAGGGGAAAGCAGTGGACGTTTTGTTCCTTGACTTTAGCAAAGCTTCTGACACGGTCTCTCTCAGTATTCTTGCCAGCAAGTTAAAGAAGTATGGGCTGGATGAATGGACTATAAAATGGATAGAAAGCTGGCTAGATTGTCGGGCTCAATGGGTAGTGATCAATGGCTCCATGTCTAGTTGGCAGCCGGTATCAAGTAGAGTGCCCCAAGGGTCAGTCCTCGGGCTGGTTTTGTTCAATATCTTCATTAATGATCTGGAGGATGGCGTGGATTGCACCCTCAGCAAGTTTGCAGATGACACTAAACTGGGAGGAGAGGTAGATATGCTACAGGGTAGGGATAGGATACAGAGGGATCTAGACAAATTAGAGGATTGGGCCAAAAGAAATCTGATGAGGTTCAACAAGGACAAGTACAGAGTCCTGCACTTAGGATGGAAGAATCCTGCGCACCGCTATAGACTAGGGACTGAATGGCTAGGCAGCAGTTCTGCAGAAAAGGACCTAAGGGTTACAGTGGACGAGAAGCTGGATATGAGTCAACAGTGTTCCCTTCTTGCCAAGAAGGCCAGTGGCATTTTGGGATGTATAAGTAGGGGCATTGCCAGCAGATCGAGGGACGTGATCGTTGCCCTCTATTCGACATTGGTGAGGCCTCATCTGGAGTACTGTGTCCAGTTTTGGGCCCCACACAACACAAGGATGTGAAAAAATTGGAAAACGTCCAGCGGAGGGCAACAAAAATGATTAGGGGACTGGAACACATGATTTATGAGGAGCAGCTGAGGGAACTGGGATTGTTTATTCTGCAGAAAAGAATGAGGTGGGATTTGATAGCTGCTTTCAACTACCTGAAAGGGGGTTCCAAAGAGGATGGATCCAGTCTGTTCTCACTGGTAGAAGATGACAGAACAAGGAGTAATGGTCTCAAGTTGCAGTGGGGGAGGTTTATGTTGGATATTAGGAAAAACTTTTTCACTAGGAGGGTGGTGAAGCACTGGAATGTGTTACCTAGGGAGGTGGTGGAATCTCCTTCCTTTTGAAGTTTTTAAGGTCAGGCTTGACAAGTTCCTGGCTGGGATGATTTAGTTGGTGTTGGTCCTGCTTTGAGCAGGGGGTTCGACTAGACGACCTCCTGAGGTCCCTTCAAACCCTGATACTCTATGATAGTTTGTTTATGAGGAGATCATGCAATCCAGTATCAAAGCCTTACTAAAGTAAAGACATACCACATCTACCGCTTCCTCCCCCCATCCACAAGGCTTATTACCCTGTCAAAGAAAGCTATTAGATTGCTTTGACATGATTTAGTTCTTGATAAATCCATGCTGACTATTAATTATCACATTATCTTCTAGGTGTTTGCAAATTGATTGCTTAATTATTTGTTCAATTATCTTTCTGGGTACTGAAGTTAACCTGGATGGTATGTAATTCCCCAGGTTGTCCTTATTCCCTTTTTATAGATTGGCACTATATTTGCCCTTTTCCAGTCCTCTGGAATCTATCCCATCTTCCATGACTTTTCAAAGCTAATCGCTAATGGCTCAAATATCTCCTCAGTCAGCTCTTGAGTATTCTAGGATGTATTTCATCCGGCCCTGCTGAGTCAAAGACCTCTGTCTTATCTAAGTAATTTTTAACTTGTTCTTCCATATTTTAGCCTCTGATCCTACCTAATTTTCGCTGGCATTCGTTATGTTAGATGTCCAATCGCTGCTAACCTGTTTGGTGAAAACTTTGAAACATTTAGAGTAGCAGCCGTGTTAGTCTGTATTCGCAAAAAGAAAAGGAGTACTTGTGGCACTTAGAGACTAACAAATAAATTTGTTAGTCTCTAAGGTGCCACAAGTATTCCTTTTCTTTTTTGAAACATTTAGTACTTCTGCCATTTCAACATTTTCTGTTACTGTTTTTCCCTTCTCATTGGGTAACGGGCCTACCCTGTCCTTGGTCTTCCTCTTGCTTCTAATGTATTTGTAGTATGTTTTCTTGTTACCCATGATGTCTCTAGCTAGTTTCATCTCATTTTGTGCCTTGGCCTTTCTAATTTTGTCCCTACATACTTGTTTAATTTGTTAATATTCATCCTTTGTAATTTGACCTAGTTTCCAATTTTTGTAGGACTCTCTCTTTTGAGTTTTAGATCATTGAAGATCTCCTGGGTAAGCCAGTGTGGTCTCTTGCCAGACTTCCTATCTTTCCTACCCAGTGGGATAGTTTGCTTTTGTGCCCTTAATGTCTCTTTTTGAAAAACTACCAGCTCTCTTGAACTGCTTTTTCCCTCATCTCCTGAATATTTAGATAGGAATTGCAGCTGGCTTGAATGCTGTGCTCTGGCTCATGGGCACACAGCCCCTCCCCTTGATAGGGCTTTTCTAGCCCACTGTGCTCACTCAGGGGCTCTGCGTGGGACTGGCCCACAGCAGCACTCAGCTGCTGGGCTCTGGAAGGAGCATCCCTCTTCCTGGCACTGAAGTCCTGCCTGCTTTATACTGCTTCCTTCCTCTAGGTGGAGCCAACTCTTCACTGTCCCTTGCTGTGAACTAGGATTTTAAAGATCTAGAAGATGGCATGCTCCAGAACATTCCCAGCTCCTATTAACTGCAGGGGTTGCTGGATGACTCTGGCCCAGAACGGTCCAGCCAGAAGTGCTGCTAGCTCAGCAGTTCTCCTCTTAGCCATTTGTTGTCTATCAGCCCTTAGAAGGCACTCTGGGAGGGAGTGTGCCCAGGGTAGGGAAGACCAGCTCAATTGCTTTGTGAGGCATGTGTTGGAATTTGGAATACACTCACCTGCACTCCTTCACCGTGCTGCCCAGACTCACAAGATCCCCAGGCCTCAAACACTGGGAGAGATTGGGGGTCCTGCCTCCAACACCTCTCCCTGTTTTTTCAGCCAAGGGGAAGGAGGCTGCCTTTGCCCCACCTGCTGCACTTTCGAGCTTCTCTTCAAGGTCAATGAGCATCATCTGCTGGCATCGCCATTGTCACTGTGGCAACCAGACCTCTCTAGGCAGCAGGAGATGTTTCTCTATAATTGTTTTCCTTTCTCCTGTTGCTGGGGCAGGGTGAGATCTATGCATCTCATCATACTGGTAGGAATAGGAGCCTCAGCCAGGACTGAGCAACTGTGCCTCCAGGGCATAAGAAATCAGCTCAGCCTGCTCCAGTTCTTCATCTCTAGCCACTCATGCTGCTCCAGGAAAATCTCAGCAGCAGCACTGTGACCAGCTGTGTGGGGAGCTGTACACACCACAGCACAGAGGTACTAGCTGTGCCCATGTGAGGGTGACAGAGGCCAGCTGGATTTCCAATCTGACTGGATTCTACTTGTCCAGTTCTTGCTCTGTACCGGTGTAGTGGAGGTGACCAAAGTGCAGTCCACTGCCCAGAAGACCTAATTTTATAATAGCCTACCAGTAGGCAGTTCAGCGGGGGGAGGGAGGGGGAGGGTTCGCATGCCGTGAGAGGAAGTCTCCACTGACAGCCCCCAGGCTGCTACAACTGGCTTTACTTTGTCCTAGTCAGTTGCAGTCCTCAGGCTCCTCAACTTCACCAGCTTGTGGGTGGCTCCCAGCCTCATGTAACAGCTGTGGTGCTGGGTTGCTCAGCATAAGGTAGCTCCCCAGAGAGCAGGTTGAATGGAGCAGATGTGTTGGGAAAGTGCTCAAGGTGCTAACACACTGAATCACCCAAGTGAGTGTCCTTAACATCCCAGGAAAGTGGGCTGCTTCCTTGTGAGTCATACACATGCAGCCTGCGGGGTCAAAGTCAGTCTCCCATGAAGCGCTGCCTGATGAGCAGGCAAGCTGCCTGGCACAGAGGCTGTGACTGGTATCAGGTGCATTGATAGCAAGGCTTCAAAGGCTGGCTCTTGTGCTACTGCATTGCAAAGTGAGCTGGAGGCTGCTCAAAGCATCAGTTGCTGATCTCCCAGTAACCTCCCTTCTATCCCAGGAAGTACTGACTGGTGTAGGGCATCCCCAGTTCCAACCCTTCCTCCTCAGGGAGATTAAAAGGCAGAAACCTTGTGAAGGAGACCAGCGGCTGGGTTGGGGCAATGGAGCAGCTGGTAAGGGATGGGGACAGAGGCAAAGAAAGAGAGTCGCCAAAGATGGGGGATAGGGTGTAATTTTTATTGATGCAAGGGTATAAAATACAGTGCCTGGATAGAAGTAGTAGGCACATTTTAACCAATTTATTGAAGTTTCAGCTTATAGCCAGTGGATCTCATTTTGCCTTTGCTAGATTGAGGAGCCCTCTGCTATCTGAATTCTCGGCTTTCTTAGCTAAACTAAAGAGACTGAGCTCTCTTAGTCTCTCATTGTAACTCACTTTTTCCAGACTTTGGAGAAGTCTTGTCGTTTTGCTGAACCTTTGACAATTTATCAAAATCCTTTAAAACCTGGACAAGCTGTGTCCTGAGAAACCACTTCGAAAATCAGTGGCAAGAGGGTTTCCTGCCCTGGTGCAGAATGGGATGGAGTTGAGGCTGGAGACCATTAAAAGCTGATTTGTTTCATCTGTGACGCCAGGTGTCTGGAATGCCAGATGCAAGAGGTAGAGCCAAGTGCTCTCTACAGCTTGGAGAAAGAGCACGTGGGAGGGGGAGCCACAGTGGGAAAAGAATTGGGCTTGGTACATCTCATCTGCTTTCTGATGGATAAAGCCACTAGGAAAGGGGTTTTCCACCTTTCAAAGAAAAGGTGTATTTTTTTTTATTTCCTTCCTGCAGCCACCTCTCCCAGGAAAACCAAAGCTCTCGGGGAATCATGGACATTCAAAGCCAAGTGCTAGAACAGATATCTCATTATTGTGCAACTGTTTTTGTGAGCCTGACAAACTCGTTTGTAAATGCATTTTTTTCCTTCCCTTTGCAGTAGTAGCTGTATCCCCTGGGCTAAGAGGGGCCTTCTAGGGGCAATGGGAGGAGCTGCCCCATTCCCTTCTAGCCTATTTGCTGCCCCTCTCAGAAGAAAGGGGCAGGAAAGAAATGCACAGAGCAAGGGAGCAAAAGGAGGCCCTGGTGGATAATAGCCCTTTAAACAGCTATTGAGAAGCTCTAGAGGGAGCTAACGTGCGTTCATTAAATCTGCCAAAGCCACATCTCTGGTTCCTCAAGCTCAAACTGGTGTTACCCTGGCTCTCTCCAAAGGCTTTGAGGCTGCAGCTGTGATCTGGGCCGGGTGGTGACTGGTAGGCACTGCTGCTTTGGGATCCACAAGTAGAGAGTCTTGATCATGATGCACATGTGCCCTACATGTGGGAGTTTGGAATGTTTTTACCAGCAGTGTCTGTTAGGGGGCCAGGCCTGTGTTCTGCACACCCTTGCCCTCCCCCTTCCAACAGGGTAAAGGGCAGAGTGACCCCAGCCACCACTCAGTTCCTTCTTACCACCTTCAGCAGCAAGTCAGAACAATTTCAGTGTCCCTGTAGTCACTAGAGATTGTTTGTTACTGGTCGCAGTTACTGCAGGTATTACATGTTAGTGTTTCTGGTCTTGGCCTGTTGGTTTAACAAACAAAAAAAGCCACAAAATCTACATGAGATAGCTGATCCCAGGTGTTCAGTTTCATGGCTGAATCCATGTCCCCAGGTTTAAAGACCTTTCTCTCCCATGGAAGGATAATTTCCCTGTGGGATGAACACCTGAAGGGCCTTTACTATTTGGGGAGAGTCGTATCTCCTCTAAGTGTGCAATTTGCAAATCTTTTAGCAAACGCACACACAAGGCCAGAGAGTCAGTGCTAAATCTTTACCTCATGGAGCAGTCTGAGGGGAGCATCTGATTCACAGGTATGCCAGACAGAAGTTCCTGCCTTTTTTCCAGCAAAATATACTTCCAGTGCTCCGTCTGCTAGAACTGCCTAGAGTGCCTCCCCCACAGCACTTTGAGAGCTTCTTTGGTGTTGACTCACCTGGGACCATTCTCAACAGAACACAGATCTCCAGTACTGACAATATCTAAGGGGGCATTTTCTACCCCTGCAGGACTGAGTCACCCTGGAGTTCCTCTTCAATGTGTCTGCTTCTGCTATGATTTCAAAATCATCTCTGGTACCCCAGTCCTGGGTACCAGTGATGAAGATCTCACTTCATCCACCTGAGAGTCCAAGGAAATCCATGGTTCCTACTCAAGTCTCAGTGGCTCCAGGCACTGCTTCTCCACGAGTAGGTTTTTCCTCATTTGCAGCCATTTCTAGCAGGAATCCTTCTAGACCAGCACCCTTCCTACCTGGCCGACTTAGGGATAGGGAAGGGCATAGATTAAATTCTTCCCGTCTACAGAGATCAAGTTCCTGAAACTCCACATGCTTCATGGATGCATACTCCTTTGGCTTTCAAACTTGGCCATACTGGGCAGGAGATCATCCCAGAGGAGCAGCAACCGCTGAGTGAAGGAAGGACATAGAGCGTCAGGAGGGCCCATCAGCACCTCCATGCTTTCGATCAACCCCTCCCCCCCCAGCTGACACAGTGATTCTGTTTGTTCCTGCTACTGTTGATGACTTCAAGTTATTTCAATAATTGTTTAAAAGATGATAGAAATCCTTGAAATTCCTCTTGAGATGGTTCAAGAGAAGGCTTATACATTTTTTGAGATTCTGTTACTGGCTCCTCAGAACTGTAAAACTTTGCCAGTGAAGAAGGGGATTTTAAACCTTACTAAGAATTTATAGGCTCCCCCAGCCACCCTCTCTGCTTCATTGAAATGCGTGGATTGGAAATATCCGGTTCCATCTGAGAGTTTGGAGTATTTTGATATTCACCTTGTTAGTAATCACTGCAGCCAATGAACAATCTAAGCAGTTTACAAAGGCTGCCCCAAAGGTCAAAGAACCAACCTCTGAAAAAAAGCAGGACTATCAGTTGCCAACACATCCCTGCAGGCAGCTTTAGATGCAGGGGACACAAGGGTACGATATATAGCAACTGGTGGCAAGGAGGAGGGCCTCATCTGTATCTGGTTTTACCTAAAGAGGTACAGACACCCTTTGAAGATTTACTCTTTGATGGACAAGACCTAGTTAATTCAAAAACTGATCAGGCTTTGTACTCATTAAAATGCTCCAGATCCCTGCTTAGATCACAATGTATCCAGAAAATGAGGAACATATAATTGCGGTCACCTGTGAAAGTTTGGTTTAAGTTACTTACCAGCATCACACAGGAACTCTGGCAGAGGCTGAGATTGAATTCAGTTCTCCAGCTTGGCAGGGCTGGAATAGAGAGGTGGATCTGTGAGTAATCCGCATAGAGCAGGTTAAATGTCTGCTTGTGGATGAGCTTGGTCTGAGACAAAGCATAGAGGGGGAAGAGTAGAGGAGCAAGGACAGAGCTCAGTGGGACCCCCACAAAGCATTGATGAGGGCATGAGTAGGACCCGCTGAAGGAGTGAGTAGAGAACCAGGAGAGGCCAAGATTTCCGGAAGAAGTGTGCTTTGCTCCAGGGACTAATCTCCCTCAGGCACTGGGAGAGCTAGGAGAGCATGAACTCCGCTTGGGATATAAAGCTGTATCTTGTGGCCGTTTGAGTCACCCTCTCCAGAGCAGTTCTGTGCATATGTTGAATAGAATGGGGGAGATGATGGAGCCCCATACTCCCGTACTCGACTGTACACAACCTTCAGCCACATCACAGAGGCCACATACCACAATATTCCAGGTGTCCCCTGTCCATTAGGAGTGCCGCCTTATCTGCAAGGCTGAGCCATAGCTCGTTGGACAGGAGAGCTGCTGAGGTCAGTGTATTATGATTCATTGCCAATAATTATGCAGCGTACACATGCCTTTAGCATGCTGTTAATAGGCTGCACTCTGCTAGGAGGGTGCGTGAGGTGACAGTTTAACTAAACCAGGGTGAAAAAATGAAACTTTTAACCCATTTTTAACTTTAGGTGCCTCTAGAACGTCGGCGCCCCTTGGCATGTGCCAAACTGGAAATCTGTCCCTGTCTGAGCAAGCTGTTTGCCCTTTCCATGTGGGTGATTGTGTTTCCTAGAGCAGAGATACTGCCTCCTAGTGAACATGGCAGCTGGCAGCACTGGGGATAGACTGGCAGAGGGGCTGTGACCCACTGTATCAGTGTCACTGTGCTACAGCACCACAAGGCGGCAGTGGGTTCATTAGCATGACAAGCACACAGCTCCTGGCTAAGAGCAGTCATTGTTTACCAGGGACTCAGGGTGCTGCTGCCCACAGCCAGCTGCCCCGTGACAGAGCACGCTCTATGGGGGAGACAGAACAGTGCCAGCTTTCAGCAGAGCCTTTGTTTAAGTCAAAAGGAAAAACAACCTAGCAGAGCAGCCAGCATGTCCTAGGAGACGCCGGCGGACTCTGGTGAATTCATTACATCAGTCAGGCCTCACTGAGGCCCTAGTGGAAATTGAGGGAATGTTGAGGGTGGGGAGGGGATGGACCCCAGCTGCTGTCAGGTCTGCTGCTGGCAAGCCTGCCTTGGACAGTGACCATCTGGGCATACAGTTCATACAGCAGAGGCCTAACTTCAAGGAGAACACCAACATCTGTCTGGGCTGTGCTCCAAATTGGGGCAGTGGGAGCTGAGACCCACCCCTGCCTGTAATCAGCACTTCTGACAATTAGGCAGACTTTTCTGTGACCTTTTCTCCCAGATGGACACTTTCAGAAGCTGCTGCCCCAAGCAAAAGATCCAGCTGACTGGTGAGGGTAGGCAGGGCCTCTTCCTATCAATCAGCTTTTGGACCCATAGGACCCACCGTGGCTATCTGCACTGAGGCAGAATTAGAACCAGACTGTAACTGAGTTTGTAACTGATGCAGAGGACCTGCGTCTGTTGGTTTGCCCATGCTTATTGTTCACAGATGTAAAAGCAAGTGGATCCAAGGAGATCTGTAACTCTTAGAGAACCTGAGTGCTCTACTCGTATGCAATGATCCTCTCTCATGGTGGATGAAATAGCTTCTGCAGCTAGGTTCAGACCAGAAGAGCATCGGCTGCATCTGATGAAGTGAGCTGTAGCTCACTAAAGCTTATGCTCAAATAAATTTGTTAGTCTCTAAGGTGCCACAAGTCCTCCTTTTCTTTTTGTGGATACAGACTAACACGGCTGCTACTCTGAAACCTCTCTGTACCCTGTGACTAATCCTTCTACGATGGATCAGAGAACTCCTCTGTAGGGAACAAACCGAGGGCCACCCTCTGGCACCACATTTTTGATCATACAGATGTCAGGGTAAGAAATCCTGCACCTTGACTTTTTCCCCCATTTGCAAAGATCTGGAGAAATGCTTTAAAGAATGCCAGCTTGCCAACTCTTCTAGCCCTGAATCTGCCAGAGGGGAGGAATGGGTTTGGCAGGAACAGGGGAAACTGATGGGCAGTGGGGGTGAGGTTTTTATTGCTGGGATTTTAGGGTGGTGGAAGAGCGGGGCTTTTGTAAAGCCCCCAATGGCAACTGATGGGGGTCTGTTGCTGCAACACAGCTGTTAAGAAGGGGAGTAACAATTTTTTGGTATGACAGACGTGCAGAACCAAAGGCCAGTCTGACAAAGGCAAACAAGATTCCTGGGAAAGGACAGGGCTAGCTGCAATTCAGTATGAGTCTATAGGTCCTACCCTCACCTAGCAAAGCCACAATCGTATTTTGAACTAACAAACTCCATGTGAGAGGTGAAAATGTCATTGTTCAAGGAACAGAGTGGCCACATCAGAGCCAGCAGGTAGCCAAAGCCCAGAGCCTTAAAGATTAATTAGGCCTCTATCTTCCCTTGCTTTCAGTGGGTGTGAGACACACACAGACCTTTTGAGGGTCTGGGCCTAAGTCACTGTAATTCCTGGTTGAGACACAATACATTTGGCCTGGAGCCAGTCACGTTAATGGATGAGTGCTAAGAGAGCCCATCAGCTACAGATGGGACCTCAAAGTGTTTCAGGTACATAAATTTTGAAATTAAAAATGGAATTAACCAGAAAGGTGTTATGGAGAAGGGTAGCTAGTGACTGCGAATGGGGGACTGGTTATGTTAATGCCTTTATTAAGCCTGTGCACATGCACAGTGGCAGCTGGCTGTTTCCAGAAGCCGGAGCAGACTCAGACCAGGGTTTCATGCAGTTAACTTAAATGCTGTGGCTTCTCTCTGGCCAGACATGACTCCCAAGTTCTAACTGACAGTTACCTTGGGCTCCTTTGGGGGGTGCTCCACCTTGGCCCTCTGCAAGCTGCTGTTTCTTGATTACCCCATAGTTCTTCTTTGAGCACTGGTCCCTCTGTGTATTCCACATGTGGGCACGCATGAAGTTGGAAATCTTTCCCTGACTAGGCCACCCTGTGATGTAAATCACCCTAGGGAACAAGAAGAAACCTGAGGAGGAGGTCAAGACTCAGGAGAAAGAGGACTATTTCTCCAAAATCCACAAAAGATCTCTCAACCCTTTCTAGCCATCTATGCATAAGGATCTATTGTCCTCCTCACATGACTTCTGCTGCAGTACCTTCTCCTGATGACTTAAGTCCTGTCAGTAGTTGCTGGGAAGGACAGCGGACATTCTGGACATGGAATTACCTGAAGTGCAGGAGAAGCAGATACAGTATTTGACATTCTTCATTCTGACCCTAGCAGGTTGGCAATGCCAAGAATGGAAGACTCCCAAGGCAGATTGCAGCGTCTCTATCTCCAGTAACCAAATGAAAAAGCTGAAATACCAATTTCCTCAAAAATGATTTGAGTACTTCCCCTCTTTTTAGCAACCATGACCCCTTGTTTTTAGTAGAATTACTGCTTCTAAGGATAGAGTACCTCTAAGTATGGCCTACAGTCTTTGTTCCTAAATGTATAGGAATGCTAGCTGTATTAAAACACATATTGTTTGCTCGTACCTAGCTTACCAAGTGATCCAGATCACTCTGATCTGTCGTCTTCATTATTTACCCCAATTTTTGTGTCATCTGCAAACTTTATCAGGGATGATTGCATGTTTTCTTACAGGTTGCTGATCAAAATGTGAAATAGCATAGGGCCCAGAACCAGTCCCTGTGGGACACCACTAAAAACACACCGGCTCCGTGATAACTCTCTATTTACAAATACAGTGTGAGACCTATCATTTAGCTAGCCTTTAATCCATTTAATGTGTGCTGTGTTAATTTTTTGTAGGGAGCCAACAGTCAGGGAGGTCATGGGTGTATAATGTGTGTGGGAGGGGAGGGGAGGGGGGCAGAACCCCACACAAGTTATGCCCTGTCTCCTGGTGCCTATATGCTTGAGATGTATAGAACTGCCCAGTTGCATAAACAGTTGGACAAACTTAAATGGAACAGTTTACAAAAGCCCAAGACGTTATTTTTTGCAACTAATGTGGCTTTATTATTGTGTCAAGCTTCTCCCTTTACAGCAGTTAGTTACACAGTGTTGCACATGAACATGGGGGAAAGGAACTAAAATCAAGGAACTAAGGTCAAATAGTAACATGATGCAGAAGAAAAGAACCTGGGCGCTCTGTTTTTACAACATTCAGCACAGAAAGAAGCTAGGAGCACAAATTGCCAGCTCAATACAGTTAAGACGTTCACTTTTTTATTATAATTTTAAAATATTTTGTACCTATTACATACGGAAATATTACACATGGTCGTCCACATGCAGAAACAAACAAAAGCAGAGTTTAAATGTTTCTCTACTGTAGTGTCATGGTACCTCTAGGTTGGCCTATGTCCCATAGGCTAACTCAGCCTCAGGTCTGCAGCCATTTGCTGGGGAAGGCAGGGCTTGGCCCTGTTATAAAGGGGGTGGGTTTTTTAAAATGTATTTTCCCATAAATTTTGAGGAAGAAGGCAAAAAAAGCTGAAGACAGCACACACTGCTACAAAACTCTTCAAAAAGGTGTGAAAGAGACTCCGGGCAGGGAGGAGAGTGGACGCTGGGGTAAACTGCAGAAGGGACACAGCTGCAGCAACTAGGAGCGTGTCCTGGGGTGGGCAGATACGCTCCCAGCTGCTCTTCCTTCCTGGTGAATGCAGGTGCCCCTAAAGCCCTACTGTCTCTCTTATTAGTCAGAATTGCTTCAAGTTGAAGAATGAGACATTCATATGAGGGTCTAGCTAAAGTTTAGTGCATTAACTTTTTCTGCCTAGACACTCTGCTGAGGAAACGAACTCAGTAGCTGAGCATGCACCATTTGTTCCCTCTTCGAACCCAGAGCTGAGTGTGCAAGGCTTCCAGGCACCAGGAGTTGGCTGACAGCCAAGCACAGGTAAACTGGGTTAACTGACTTCTTGAATGACCTAAAGTGAAAAGCCCAAAGACAGAAAAGAGGCCAATGGAAAAACAGATTGGATCTGTATCACTGCCTGCCTGTGATTGGCTGTCATAGCTGACATTCATACATACTGACTCAATCAGTTTACAGAGAATAACATTTATTCTCCTGGTAGACACACTTTGGACCAACGAGTTTAAAAAAAAACCAAGAAAATACAATGCAGGAATTTAATAAATTTCCAAGCAAGAATCTCACCCTCAAAACAAGGGCTGTAGCTAAAGGGCCAGCTGTGCTGACCGGCCTCAGCTCCTTTAGATACAGCAACCCTGCTTTGTAGCCTGTGCGGAAACCCCTGCGGCTGCCAGTGATACTTCGGTCATTTCTCGATGGTCTGTCTGTTCTTTAAATTGCAGCATCTGAGTATTCACAATGAGATCCCTCAAAACCACATGGTGCCATGTTAACATGTATAAATTAAAATATTAACTCCATACAAAATGCAGCTTAACACGAAAAATAAATATATAAATTAGAGGGCAAAATAAATCATTTCCATAGAAATCCCATTTAGTCCTCTAGCAGCAGGATTTTCAGGCAGCATTTTCTCCACACCAGCTGCCCAGGAGCGGCTATTAGTTTGCTAGTGGCACAGATTAGCATGTCCCAGCCAAGCATAGCACAAGGACCTGGGCTCCTACCAGAGCGAGGCCCAGTGCCAAGTACTAGCACTGACACAACACATAGTTTGAGCTGTGGGCCAAGATTTTCATCATAGCCTTTTTATGTTATAGCCCCTCCAACTGCTTCGTGTCTCTGTCTTGCTAAAAAAAATCCTCCCTGGTGCCATGAGCAGCCTGACATGGCTCTGCAAAGACCAATCAGTGTTAAACATGTTGGCAGAGCAGCTGAGCACTAGTGCTTGAGCAGCCACTTTCACTGCCTCACGTTTATGGCCCTTCATGAGCTGAGCCTGGAGCCTGAAAGGGCTTTTCCATCACTAGCTTATACAATGCTCTGATGTATTACTCAGCAGCAATGGAGCACCCATGCCATAAAGGCAAGAATCTGTTAAGATAGCTATGAGAGCGCATCCCTGCTACCCCTGGTGCCTCAGTTCCCTATTCCTCCTCCTCCTCCTCCTCCCACTCAAGAAAGCCTTTGGTTCATAGGCCACAACAGTTCTTAGGCAAATCCTGGTCCAGCAGCGGCCGCCGTTGTCTTGAGCCCTTCTGTTTAGGTGAGTTGGGGATTGTGCGTTTGGATACCCTTCTGACTGGGACTGTTCACGTGGCAGTCCCTCGATGACTCCTGCAGTCACACTGCTGATGCTCAGAAGTACAACGTTAATCACTTTACAAGTGCAAAGCTGCAGTTAGCAGATTAGGAATGTGCTCTTTGTAGCTAAGAATGACAAGCCAATGCTCCACCAAGCCAATTTATCCTTCATCACAGCTCAACCATGGCGAAAAAGATGAACGGGTAACCTAGTGATGGGTGTCCAACAACTCAGAGCAGAAGCCTCTGGAATTAGATAAACACAGCCATGCGTAGTTGGAGTCCAGTTCTCTTTTCCTAGCATGCCTCATGTTCTGAGAGCTGGAGGAATGGCCTTCTCTTTTTGTCCAGTTATTTCAGAATATTGACACCAGAATCCCTTTGCTCCTCTCTCACTCCCCTTTTCCTCTATTTCACAGTCTCTCCCACACCATGACCATCACGACTATCTTCATGCAGCAGCAGAGTTACAGGCCAAAGGAAACATTTCATGGTGCTACAAGCCAAGTGGCAGTGCAACCAGGGCAAGGGAAGGAGAGCAAGTGCTCACAGCATCAAGGCAGCCAAATTATTCTACAGCGACTATAGAGGCAGCAAAATAAACCAGGGAAAGAGAAGCTGGCCCTGGCCTGGTACTGCTCCTTGCATGACCTCTCAGTTCTGCACAGAATCTTAGAGACCTCCAGGCTCCTCTTTCAAAGCATCCAGTGTTGAGCTGGATGAGTCCTGAATCTCCTGCAAATGGGAACCACATATAGACCAAACCAGAAGAGAAGAACTGGACTATGATGAGATGGTAGCTCTGAGTGCTGCGTGGTGGTGGACAGCATCAAGGGATGAGAGCCAGGTGCTGGGAGACTCAGAACTCAATTTTGCAGGCGGGGAAGGATTCATCCTGCATCACTACAGTGCTGCTGCTCGCTAGCACCATGATGTTCAGCTCCTGCTGTTTCTCATGGGTTTGTTGGTACCATTCACGTGTCACCTCAGTGTCATGTGTTGGAATCAGCGTCACCTGGAAAAGACAAAAGAGAAAACTGACAGCACTGCTACTCTCTGGTTTAGTGCACCAACAAATTGTGCCCACATAATTCTATAACCGTTACTCTGGCCTCATGGCCTTGCCTGCTCATTTTTCCATCCACCTGTTACATATTGTCTTTTAAACTAGAACGACCTCTGTGCAGCATCCAGCACCAGGGGGTCCCGGCCTGTTGCGGCACGGGCACTACCACCATATAAATAATACTAAGACGAAGAAGAACAGAAAGGTAAATGAGGGAGGGGGAGAGGCTGTGCTGGAGAATGAGTTGGTCAACAGCAGCAAAAGTAGCAGCAACTCTGTGTTCACAAGGGCTCCAGTAATGGCCGTGGAATGACCAGAAAATGCCACACAGCCTGTGTGTCACCTTACCCAGGTGCGGAACATGTCAGCTCCAGAGCCCTGGTGTTTGAGGATGCGGTATCTAGCAGAGCAATTTGGACAAATGCACACTCTGCTCTAGTCCTGCCTGCAGGAACAGGCACCACCCAGGCTCTCACTGAAACCTTGTAGGCAGAGGTGGGTAATATAAGGAATATTTGTTGATGGTTTAAGGAGCTAATAGGAAGTTATTATCAGAACAGGTTTGGAATTGTGATTGCAACACTGTCCCCACTGCCAGGGTGGGAAGTGGGGTGAGTGACCCTGTCCCTGATACCACGTTAGGGCGCTACTCTGCTGTCTTAGGGTTTACTTTCCAGCTGGTTTCTGCCAGAGGACAATTTCTGTTTCCTCCTGCAGAGGCAGGAGGAATGAGTGATCTTTAAGTGAATGAATCTCAGCATAGGGAAAGAGACTGTATCCCCCCCCTTTTCTCCTCATTCCTACATTGTTCTCCTGTCCCTAGGCTACTGACAAACGGGACCCCAAATGGCAGGGAAGGAAGAGAGGTTGCTAAGATTTGACAGTGACTGGCGCCTAACACTGTACAGTGAGAAAGCCCCAGTCCCATTTGTTTCCCTCTAGTGCTCCATCATGCGAGATTTTTTTCCTCTGTGGATCAGTATTGTAATAGGCACATTCTCACTAGAGTTCCATCATACAGTGAACATCACACATTCCTGGGCATTTAAGTCACTTGCCTGTAAGTTCTCACCCCACTGGGACTTTCCTTCCAGAAGTGCATCCAGTACCACACGGCTGGGCTCCCCATTGGCTGGATCATTGCCACTCACAACATAGTATGAAGCTCGGACCCGCTTGAAGAACTCCAGGTCTGTGTTCTTCCCACTGCAGTGGTTGGGGATGTAGGCCAGGTCCACATAGACAGGTGGTCCAGGGGGCACAGAGAGACTGCTTTTGGGGCTACTGGAAACTTTGGAAAAGAGAAATCAGATGCTAACAAAACCCTGAAGCATCTGGAATGCAGGAAGATTTCCTGAAGCTGCAGAGACTAAGTTAAAGGGAATGAGTTGGCTCCTTCTCTCTGCTACTGAAAGGAAATAATAGTGGATGGTCTGTCCCAGCAGTAGCACAGAAACTAGGTGGGAAAGGGGAAAGGTCTGCAATTCTTTAGTACCGGACTGAGCAGCTTTAGAATCAGGTCCAGAATGGCCTTTGCTGCAGAACGGAACCAAATTCCCCTTTATTAGCTTTGGCAGAGTCATTAGTCCAGTCACTATCTGGCTAAATAGCCCCAGTTTCGGTTTCTTAACCTATCTTGGCTATAGCAATATGTCCTGATTTCCTTTATCTGACAGCCCTCGGGAATCTACAGTAACATCTCTAGGAACTCCTGCCTGGCTCTTAATGATTCCTAGCAGTTCTTTCTGATGGCTGGCTCATGTTCTTCATCAATATTTCTGCTCCTTCAGCATGTTCCTTCATCGTTTCTGCATCCTTCAGTCATTGGGTTAGAGATGTTCCCAAGTGCAGAGGCATAGAGTCATACACACATTTAGACAAGGCCTTAACATGGAGATATGTGAATACATGCCCATACTAGTGTAGACACATAGCCAAATGCACACTGCCAACCAAACAAACACACATTGTAGACATACACAGGCAGTATCATCTATATAGACACTAGAAAATATGTGAGTGCACACAAGTATGTGAATACAGCATGTGCATGCATTTACACACACATCACACCCCAAACATTCTTTTTCTCCATATGTCTCTTAGGCCTTTAACTCTAAAGTTCCCACGGTGTTTGGGCTGATACATGAACTGTTCTGTCAATAAAAAAAAAAAGTCTGAAAGGGAAGAAAGAAATGAAGAGGCACAATAAAAAAAAAAAAAAAGCTCTGCCCCCATTTGCCGTCCCCGCACATAATCCGTACGCCTCATTTTCTTTCCATAGCCAATTCATGGCAGCAGCCAGGCTAAACACCAGCATTAACAAGAGACAAATAGCTCAGGGAATGTACAGTGAGTACAGAATCTGTCCCTTCTAGCCTGCGCATGTGAAGCTGACTGACATCACTCTTAGTGAGGCATTTGATGGCCTGGTGGCTCATTACACTTTCTAGTGGGCAAGTGACAATACCTCCAAAGCCACCTAATGACATAATCTTCTCCCCTCCCCTTTGTTTGCCTGACCTCCCTCCCCTCCTACAAGTCTTTCCTCCTCCCCATCACGTTTCTCTCTTGCTCTCCTTGTCTAACCTCTTCATTTGCCCCAGTGATTCCAGCCCACTTTACCTCCTGATCCCCTCCCCCCCCCCCCACACACACACACACCTCCCTCCCGTACTCTCCTCCTTAACTCTCCTCTGGCTCTTTCCCCTCACAATACAAATATGCTTTAGTCTCTCCCAACTTGAAAAACAAAAATCTCAATCCTGACCCAAACGGTCTCGCCAGTTGCCACCCTATCTCCCTCCCCCTGCCTTCAGCTCATTGAACCGCTGACTGCCAGATGCTGGGACTGGACGACAGGGAGGGATCACTCAATAAATTGCCCTGTTCTGTTTATTCTCACTGAAGCATCTGGCATTGGCCACTGTTGGAAGACAAGCTACGGGGCTAGATGGACCATTGGGCTGACCCAATATGGCTGTTTTTGTGTTCTTACGAATGTACTGGTTACAGTGCCTCCCCTCCAATTCCAGCTCAGATGTGCTCCAATCCAGTTTCCACTCCCTGCACACCACTAAAACACTTTTGGCAAAGTCTCTAATGCTCTCTGCCCACTCACAGCTCAGAACCAGTGCTCTAGCCTCACCCACCTTCACCTGTCAGCTGCCGTCAACACCATAATCAGGCTCTTCTTGACAGCTTGTCCTCCCTTGGCTTCTGTGACTCTGTCCTATCCTTGCTCTTTTGCCGTGTCCTTCAGAGGATCCTCCTCAGCCCCCTTTCCCATTTTCCGTTGGTGTTCCACAGGGCTCTGTGCTTGGCGACCTTCCTTTCTCCCTCTAAGCCTTATCTCTGGATAAGCTCATCTGCACATACAACTTCAACTCCTATTCCTATGTGGATGACTCCCAGAGCTACCTCTACTCCTGAACTGTCTCTAATTGGCCAATCTAAAAATCTCAGCCTGTCACCTGACATCTCTTGGGGATGTCTAGCTATCAGTTCAAGCGCAACATGGCTAAAACAGAGCTCCCAATCTTCCAACCCAAACCCTTCCTGCTACCTCCTATCTCGATCACTGAGGCCACCACCACTATCCTGCCTGTCATGCAGGTTCATAACCTGGGCATCATCTTTGGATGTCATTGCTCTAGGACCTCACATTCAGGCTAGGTCTCAATTTTGCGGATTCTTTCTAACAGTGCTGAGATACAGCCTTATCTGTTCACACAGCTAACAACTGTCATCCAGGCTCTTATCTTCTGTCGTGATTACTGCGCCCTCCCTCTAGCTGGCGATGATTAAATAACTCTCGTTCCACTCAAAGCCATGCCACTGCAGAAACCTCGTCCTTAGTCTGTCACTTTGCCCATGTCACCCCTCTCTTTGGATTCCTTCCATTGGCTCCCCTTCTCTAGTGCATCAAACATAAGTTACTTATCTTCACGTTCAAGGCCCTTGATGGCCTAGCCCCGCCCTACCTAGCAGCGCTTATTCACTAGCAAGATATAACTCCTGCCTCCAATAGGCCCAGGATGCCAGCTGCCATCACCAATTTGTTAAATTTTCAAACATCTTTATGCTTCCTCCCTTGTTGCCCCTCATGCTTGGGAGGCACTAGCCATAAACCTGCCCCATGAGCCACCTTCAAATGCCCCCTCAAAACTCTCCCGTGCCAGAATTTCTACAAAAATCTTGACAATGGTTTGTCCGCTGATGTACTGAGACCACTGCTCATCATGATGACCAATAACGTTTGTTTCCTTGTGCCCCCCCACATCTGTTTGTATCCAGCTGATGTTGCTTGTTTTATACTTAAATTGTAAACACTTTGGAGCAGGGACCATCTACATGTTCTGTGTTTGTACAGCGCCTAGCATGCTGGGATCCTGATGCATGAAAGGGGCTTCTGGGCACTACCCTCATACAACTAATAACAGTTGGCCTCCATGATGGCACTCTTAGAGTACTCAAGGGCTGCATGGACCATGGGGATTCAATTTCCCTCTCAACTGCTTAAACTGGTTCCTCCAGTAGGACTGAGACATAGTGGCAGGGAGTAGTTTGTGGGGGAATCTCGCCTCTACACTGCATCTCTTCTGGGGATGCAGAGAGGATTTCAGTCTCCAAGACTGTCAATCAATCTGGCATCTTCCACTGTGGGAGGAGATGCCAGGATGACCAAGGTTCTATACTACTCACCCCCCCAGTAATTTCGGGAATTAATTGTGGAGGATACTCCTATCTAGTCTCTGCTCATAGTTACAGAGGGAAGGCAACATCTCTGCACCCAAATGCACTCCTAGTGTCATGATCAGTTCAACCCTGGAGAATGCAGTAACAGCCACCATAGCTAGGTGTCTTATCCCACTGTTAATACTGTAGTAAGGTAGGTTCTGCTTATCCCTCTGAGACCAGAGAATTCCAACTACTAATCACCCTGTGGGGAACATACTCCCTGTGTGTATAATAGAATCTAAACACAAAGGATTTAAATTACCAGCTGTTTGGCTTCACTGCTACTGACATTCCCTGCATTTTTTTTTTTAAATCATTGCCTATCACAATCCCTCAGCACTTGCAAACTCACTCTGACTTGCTAAGAAGTGCTCATTAACTGCCACTCAGTGCTCTGAATGGTGAAGCAAATGCTTACATTTTAGTGCTTTGCTTATTGTTTAAGCAAAAGAGAATTCTCATTTGGGGAGGGATTTCTTACCAGGGTTTGTTTTGATGCCATTAACAAGGGTCTTGCCCGGGTTGCTGTGATTGCTCCGGGATAACTCATCCTTCTCTTCCATGTGAGAGGGCTGCACTAATTGGGTACGTGGTTTTGACTGCTTCTCTCCTCCGTCTCGCTCTTTTTTTGCAGTGGAAGATTTTGGAGACCTGTCTAATGGCTGTTTCACAGGTGTGGGAGACCGCTTCCCTTTGACATCTAGTTTCCGGGCAGGTGATGATGATTTGGGTTTACTCAAAGGCTTCCTCACTCCTTTGCTCTTTTCTTTCAGATCCTTTTTGGATATTTTATCAGTTCTGCTCACATTTTGCTCATTTACCAGCATTTCAGGGTCCACCATGCATACATCTGGATGAGGGGGATGAGGATGGGGATCTATCATTGGAACAGGTTGTGGATCATGGCTAGACCTTGTGCTGCCATGATGCGAAGTGCCCACAGCTTTGTCTACTGGGAGGAAATCTGCATCTTCATCTGAGTCCATGGCAGCATCGGCTGTGATGGATGGACATTCCTCTGTCTCTGGAGGGACATCAGAGTCAGACTGGGAGGTTCCAGAGTCACTCACTGATGTGGGAGGGGTTTCCTCTACCATCGTGGCTTGTACATGGCTACCAGTAGTGTGGTGTGGCCTCCCCTTCACTGAAGGATGTCCTTCATCCTGTGAGAGGTCACTGTCATCAGAGAGGTCATGAGGACTTGGGTTGATGAATGATGGAGACAGCTCACCCTTCCTCTGTTTATATTCACAGGAAGAGAACTTCTGCTTGTTGTCAGAGCTGGCTCCTAAACACGGCTCTACCTCATGGGAAGCATCTCCGTGTTCCTCAGTTCTTCCTCCCCTTTGTGCCTCTGGAAAAAAGGGCTGGTAGGTATGCTCAGGGGACATCAGTGAAGAAGGCCGGCTCTGCTTAGCCGTATCCTCTTCCCCCAAGGATGGTGACACAGTCCAGTCAGAATCAGGAAATGCTTTCTCATCTTTCACCTCTGCTGCACTCTGCACACTTTGGAAAGCTTGCGGACTTGTGCTCACTTCTGTTGGGCCATTGGTTGTGGCTGCTGTTTCTTGCTGATGAGGAGGAAATGATGTCAGTACATCAGGAAGTGAGGTCACTGCCATAAGCATTTCAGTGACAGATGAGTGTTCTTCTGGGCTGGCTGCACAACTTTGCTTTTGTTTTTCTGTGGACAGTGATGATGTCCGTGTACTTCGGCACACAATTCTGCATGGCAGCGTGTTATCCACATCACATGTGGATGCAGAACCACGGTCCTCAGCAGACACAAACCCTTCCGTTTCAGCTGGATATGTTTTGACAGAATCAGCCGGAATCAATGGAGACACATCCCACAGGCTCCTGGTGTCTGGCTCTCCTCCTGCATATGTAGAAAGCATGTGGGAGTAGAAGCTTTCTGCTGTAACATGTATCACAGGGGTGGTGGCTTCAGGAGATGCATCCTCTGAGAGTCTGGGAGAGTCATCTTTTGCCTGCTGTTGGGATGCAACTTCTCTTTCCACAGCCCCAGAGAACAACTTGTCTTCTTTATATGGGCTCAGTGGTGAAAAGCTAAGGGAAGATGAATCTATACTGGTATCTTTTTTAGAAACCTCCAGGTACTCATCTTTCTTCCCCTCGTCTGAGGGCAAAGCATCAGGAAATTTTAAAATAAGAGATTTGTCCCCTAAGTGGTATGTCTCATGTCCAAACACAATGGATGGGTCATGTTTTTCTAGAGAGGAAAACTCAAACCCAGATGAAGAGAAATCCATTTCTTTACTTTGCAGTGCCAGACCCTTTTGATGTTCCTCTTTCACATATTTAGCAGTAGACTTTAAGCAAATATGTTTGTCTTTGTCATAGCCCTCAGAAGCAGTCTCTGCATGGTGATAATCTGTTAGTAGAAAGTGTGCTTCCTTTGGGGACTTTTCAGGATCTGTTCCCTGTTGCAAAGAAATTTGGCTTGAATAGGACATTTCTGATGCCCAAACATCTCTGCATGTATCTGTCAGGGTACTGTAGCCAGCAGTACCTGCCTCCCTAACTGTTGCTGATTCAGTTTTCTCAACTCCAAGTTCCTCTTTCTGCATTGGATCACAAGGGGAGGAGGCAACTGATGTTGACAAATGAGACTCTTGGTGCTTGTCCTGGTGAAGCAGCTCTGATACCTGGGCCATCTCCATTACTGAAATGTCTGCATACACTTCCTGCTCACTGACTTTTTCTGGTGCTTGGGGAGGGCTGGGCAATTTGGACTCCTTTTCAGATTTCTCCTTGGCACCTTTTTCTAACTCTGAGTCACTGGTGCTCTCTTCTCCTCGTCCTGCTTTCTCGTAGTATAAGTCTTTGGGCTGAGGCTTCATTGGTGACAGAGATCTCTGCTCCTGGCTGACTGAAATTATGTTTTCATCTGGATGAGCATCTTCAATGTAGGGAGCTCTTTTTTCTTGATAAAATGCATCTATGGTGTGTTTAGGAGGAGTGCACTCACTGCTTCCAGGAGAGGAAGGAGGCAGGGTCAAATATGGTTCTTTTGGTGTGGCAGTTGATGAGCTCAGCCCATTCTGTCCTTCCTGCATTTCCTTGAATCTCAAGTCACTGGGCATCCCATGCTTATCTGATTCTGTCAGAGATGAATATCTTTCATGGCTGTCTGTGTATGCAAAGGAAGAATTCACTTTATCTTTGGGGGAAGTTGGGGATGACAGCTCCTTTTCAGCAGAGGTGTAGAGGCAAGACTCTTCTTCTTTTGCAGAGATGTGATAAAGTAGCTGTTTCTGAGAGACAGATACTTTCTCTGTCTTGGAGGCCACAAATATAGGCTCCAGCTTTTCCTTATCGGGGTGACCTAAGTTGTCCACATCCTTCAGGATACGGCTCGGAAGCCCAACTCCAGACATAACTACCTGCTCATAGATGTCAGCATACTGGAAAGTCCTCTCATCAGGGTAGGGTGTTGGTTCCCTTTCTTCCTGCTTTAGCTGTTTAGCATGGTCATCTCCTCTGAATTCAGAAACCTCTTTCTCAGAAGGACTGGAAGAGCTCCGAGTGCAAGACTCTGTATGATATTCCACTTGGCTGAAAGAACCCATGTCCTCAGAATGGCCTATAATGTTACTGCTTCTTTTGGGATGATATGGTCTTGAAAAAGAGTGCATGCTGTCCTCTGATGCTGCATCACTGTCTTTTGGGGAAGCTGCTACATATTCATATTCTGCTGGGCTTGTAGAGTACAGAAGAGCAACTGCTGTTGCACTCTGCTCTTTGCTTCCTCTAGGGTCATCATGAGCCTCAGTGGTTTTGCTTTCAGCATTCTGCTCTATATCTAGTAGGTATTTAGAGTCTGATGTTTCTTGGTTCAAAGCATAGTCATCTGGTATCTCCACTCTGGCCCCCTGCAGAACTTCAGCTTGCAAAGCTGGTTTGCTTTGGTTTGTCATGAAATGTTTTTCTAGTTCTTGTGTACTTGTGTCCGCCTCCTTTTCTAGAGCACTAGATGATGCAGGCAGAGGAGATACTGTCAGTGCTCGGTCTAATGATTTAGCATATAGATCCAAGACTGCTTTCTCCTCGTGATCCAAGTAGGAGTAATCTTGTTTAGATGGGAACAATGATTCTTCCCTTCCTTTTGCTGCACTTGATGGTTTGACCTGTTTTTCTTCTATACAGACATGCTGAGAAGATGGGGTTGCTCTAACTACTTCTGATTTTTCGGAAGAGGTGATCCCAGGAGGGGCTATTCCCATTTTATTTGGTTCCAGTGACAATCCTTTGTCCTCCCGCAGTGCAAATTCTTGTTCTTCTGCTGAATCCACTTTGAAATGTCCAGCTTCTGTTTCTTGAGGCACAGGCTTGTCTTCACCATGACAGAGGTAATCTTCTTTCTTAGGAAGTTGGCCTGCCTGCCTGGGGGCATCTTCTTCCTGGAAATATCCATATTCAGAGTCTGAAGTTTTCTTCTCTACTGTTTCCAAGGCATAATCTTCATATGCCATAGAATATATAATCTTTTCCTCTTCTGTTATGGTAAGAGAAGATTTTTTTTCATATTCCTGAACCTCATCCAAAAAAGTGCTCTCTCTTTCCTTATCATACTTCTGTTGGCTTTCCTTACTTGTTCTCTCTTCCACCTCCTCTGGAAACGACACTTTCTTCTCATAATTTAGATTTTTCATATAAATATCTTCCATTTCCGGAGATTTTTCTTCTTTAGTTTGTGTCTCGTCCATGAAATCACAAGATTTGACATCTTCAGAGCAAACGCTTGAGGACTCTTTATCCTGAACTCGTCTGGATTCTGTTAAGCGTAAGAACTCGGCATCTGGAAAAGTTTCCTGAGAGCACATTTCTAAAGCCTCTTCTCTGACCAGGCTCATTTTGGTTAAAGAAAACAATCTGGTATCTTCTGGAGATATTTCTGCAGAAGAAATTTCTGTGGGTAGTGTATCTTTAATTGGGCTGTGTTCTGGGCAAAGAGGGGATTTGGGTTTTTCTTTAATGATATCTTTGGCAGAAGTTTCCAGTGATTTTTCACTTGTAGCTGGGCTCTGCTGCATGAAATGCATGGGTATGACAGCTTTTGGGGAGAATTCATTAGTGGATGTGGCTAGAAATGTTTCTTTAGCAGGGCTCTTTTCTGTAAAAGTAAGAGACTTAGTGTCTTCTGGAGAAGTTCCTTTAATGAAAAAGTCTGGAGATGTTTCCTTACCAGGACTCTCTTCAGTGAGAGAAATAGATTTGGTGTCTTCTGGAGAAATGTCTTTAATGGAAATGTGGGTAGATTTTTCTTTTTCTAAGCTATGTCCTGTGAAATATAGTGGTTTCCCTTCTTCTGGAGAAGCTTCTCTAATGGAAATATCTGAAGATTTTTCTTTACAAAGACTTTCTTCTCCAAAAGAAAATGATGTGGAATCATCTGGAGATATTTCTTTAATAGAAATTTGTGAAGATTTATCACTTTCAAGTTGGCTTTGTTCTGGAACCTCAGCATTTTTGGGAGATATTTCTTTGGTAGAAACTGGCTCTTTAGCTGTGTATTTTGCAAATTCTAGTGAAACGTCTTGACTCATTTCAGTTTCTTTAAACTCCGCCTCCTTTTCTGGTTTTGAAATGTCTGTGCTAGGAATGTACAGATTGGAATCATCCTTTTCACTAATTTCAATGGTTTCCTGTTTGTGATAAGAAATGTGTGACAGCTGTTCCTTTCCAATGGGCAGTTCCTGCTTTTCCTTACTGGGAAACATGGACTCCATAGGCAGTAGCACTTTGCTAGCTAAGTCAGGCTTCTCCTGTATAACAGAATGCAATTTGTTTTCAGGGATATCGTTAGCTGCAGGTGCCTCAGCTTTTTTAAGTGGTTCAAATTCACTCTCAGCTCCTTTTTCTACACCAGAAGTTTGTCCTTCACCTTTCTTTACAGAATTATCTCTGGCTTTTTCAAATAACTCCGATTCCACAGTTTCCAATTTCTCCTCCATAGGGGACTGATGGAAAGGTGTGTGTCCAGCACTGGTGGGGCCAGACTGTGTTGGAGATGCCATCTTGACTGTGCTATCATCAGGACTTATGCATCGTTCCTCAGCTTCTCCAGAACTGGAGTCTACCTGGGAAAGTTGTGTTTCCCCTGTGGATAATAGCAACATGGACGCTTCTGTGTGGGATTCAATTAAAACATCAGCCAGGTGCCCTTGTTGAGTAAACAGCTGGGCACCATAATGCCCTCTGAGTTTCTCAGGCATCTCAATATTTGGAGTCTCATCTTCTTCGTCCTCTTCTGCCTCTTCTTTCAGGCCCTTCTTATGAGCTTGGAATTTTCTCTCTCCTTCTGCTAATGCCTGGAAGTCTTCAGAAGGCGGAGATTTAAAGCATTTGTCCTCCTCTAAAGAGGATGTTGGAGAGATTGTGCC
The DNA here is from genome assembly GCF_009764565.3 of Dermochelys coriacea. Classification (NCBI taxonomy): domain Eukaryota; kingdom Metazoa; phylum Chordata; order Testudines; family Dermochelyidae; genus Dermochelys; species Dermochelys coriacea. The sequence goes on from NC_050077.1 coordinate 86,051,641, forward strand.
AGCAGAGGGAACATAGTCTAGGCCTTGGGTGGCTTCTGTCCGAGAGGAAGGTATGCTGTTTACTGTGTCCAGAAGTAACGAGCTTTTGCCAGTCTCTTCTGTTTGTGGAGCTGTTATGGATGCAACAGACTGATCTTCTGCTACTGAAGTGGCAAAAGAGGAAAGCTTGTCACATTCTGTAACAGACGTGGCAGAGGACACATGCTCCTCTTCAGCCAGTGGGGCTGCCACAATACTTGTAGGATACACAAGGATTTCAGATTCTTGGCTGATGTAGCCCTTGGCAGCAATATCAGTAGTGGAGGTGGCTTGGATACCATGTACTGCTTCAAAAGAGCCTGGGTGATCAGGCACAGAAATATCATATGCACTAACATCATACTTCAAGTGTGGGATCCTCTCTTCCTGTTCGTCATGTATTTCCTCATCAGAAATGGTCTGTTCAGTTTCTGAGTAGCCAGGGATGGTTTCATCCTGGATGTATGAAATGTGTTCTGCTGAGGCTCCTGGAGGGACAGGTGCACTTCTCAGGTAGGACTCCTCCTTAGTTACCTCCTTTTCAGGTAAATTGCTTTTCTCACCCATTTCCTCACTGAACTCTCTTTCCTTTTCTTTAGCAGTGAATTTTATGCCTTTCTCCTCATCGTGGTGTAGATGATAGAATTCTTTAGTCTTCATCTCCTTTTCCTCTGTGTATTGTTCTTCTGTTTCTTCCAGTTCTGCCTTTTCTATCACATCTTCTCTCTTTTCCTTTTCACTTTCCTCACCTGTATCCATCCCCTCAATGTACTTTTCATAAGTCTTCATTTCTCCTTCCCTTTGCTTTCTGTCCAAAGATATTTTCTGCTCTTCTTCCTTCTCTTTGAGTGCTGGGGTCTGAGCTTCTCTTGCTGCTGTTTCTGTGTGTGTTGGTACTTGCCCTCTCTCACCTTTATGAACCTCTGATAGTAGCTTGGCTTCCTCCTTTCTTTCAACTTTTTCTGCAAACTCTCCCATCTCAAGAGGTTCCTCCAGGGCCGCTCCTTCATCCTCAATTTTTTCAGCCTCTCCTGCTCTCACCTCTAGCTGATGGACTGGCTTTTCCTCACATGGCAACTCTCCTTCCCTATCAATAGTGATGATTCCCTCATCTGGGGAATCTAGAGGAGTCACCTTTATCAAGATGTTGTCTTCCAAAATTAGAGCTTCATCAAGGTGACTCTGAGCAGTCATATCAGGGACCCTCTTTCCTTCAGTTTCAGGTCCTCTCATGACTGCATCACTCACTTCAATATCAGTTATTTCCTGAGCCACCTGCAGCTCCACCTTCTCTTCATGATTCAGATCCTCAAAGTCCTTCGTCAGGTCCTCTGGTGAAGACAGGACTAATCTCCGCTCAGCCATGTCAGCCATTCCTGGCTCTTGCTGTACAGGTCTCTTCTGCAGTGGTGACATCTTCTGTTCCAAAGGTGCTTCCTTTTCAGCTTTGACTCGAGTTTTTTCAGTTTTGATTCTACCTGGAACTTTTGCCTTATATAATGTTTTCCTGACTTCTGGGGTAAATGGTTTTAAGTCTGGTTTAGAAATTTTTTTCAGCTCTGGTTTGGCTTCTTTCTTTGAATCTTTTTTTTCTTCTTTCTTTCCATCATCTTTTTTAAAGTCCTTTCTCTCTTTCTTAATCTCTTTCTTTTCTTTGTCCTTCTTCTCATCCAGTTTAGACACTTTCTCTTTGAGGTGCTTCTTGCCAATCTTGTCTTTGGTTAGTTTCCTTCTCTCAGCTTTAAGGGCATCACTTGATTCTGTCTTTATCTTTTCAGGTTTAGCATATTTCTCAGGAATTTTCTCAGTGTGTTCTTTCACTTTTTTCTCAGTTCTGGCCTCCTTTACTACCTCTGGTTTTATCTCCTTAGCCCCATCCTCATTTGCCTCTTCTTTTCTGGCCTGCTTTGTTGCAGCTGGCCTGGGGGAAGATTTCAGACTCTCTTTGCTGTCAGTTCTCTGTTTAATCTTGGTCTGCTTCAGAGAAGGTGTAGGCAGGCCAGAAGATATATCCTTCTGAGTAGCTACTGGGTACCTCAGAAAATCCAGATGCTTGAGCTTCTCAAGACCTTCCAATATTTTATTTTGTGGAGCATTTCCAGGAAACAAAACTCTTATTATTTTTTCTGTTGGGCTTGCTGGCAGCCAAACCACCAGGGCTGTGATGGAGGTCAGATAAGGGACAGAAATCTCACCTTCTTTCCCATTTGCTAGAATGATGCCAGTCTTTGCTTTGCTATTACCAGCCCATTTCTGCATTAGAAACTGCATCTCCTTACTTTCCTTGACAGGATTCAGGATGTACATGTCCAACTTACCAACCCCCATCTTGTGGAACAGAGTAATGGGGTCGATGGTGTTACTCACCACCCTGTAGAGGGGCTCTGATTTAATGCCGAGTTTATTCAGGTACTGCAATGTCAGGCAAGCCTCTTCAATGCTTCTCTTTACTTTCATGGATGATTCAGGCATCTTAAGCTTTTCAGGAACATTAAAAAAAACAACCCCAAGTTCTGGAGAGATGAGATTCTTCATCCAATCACTGTAGTTGGTGGAGCCCTGAGATTGCTCCTCATCCTGCTCAGAAATCTTCCTCTGCAGAAGCCCATTAATGCCAGGTAGGTTGTCTGCCCCAATGTGGGTCAGGAGAATGGAGTCAATTCTGTCCAGATGCCTGACCAGCTTCCAAAAGCAGGATTTCCTCTCAGAGCCACCATCCACTAGGATGTTAAATCCATTGACAGCAAACAGAGCAGAGTCCCCTCTCCCTCCGGGGAATATGTAGCAGCAGGGCTTAGACAGTTTCAGAAAGCCTCCAGAAGTGGGAGGTTCCAGAAGATCAAATGGAGTTGGTACATCTACAGTCTCAGAGACATACTCTGCAAACTCAGAGACCCCATCCATCTCAGGTAGGACTGGGTCAGGGTTCAGTTTCAGATTAATAAGCTGCTGGAACTGGGGATGTCCAAGGTTGCTCCAGTCTCCCTCTCCCAAACAGGACACAGTGAGGGAAGCCTTGTTATCTGGATCAGTATTGCTGAGAAGCTGGGCAACCTATTGAAACAGACAAGAACAATCACAGTCAGACACAGAAGTGAGACATTGCAACATATAATTTTTTTAAAGCAACGATTAATGTGGAACCATTAAGGACTTCGCTGACGTATTGCAAAAGAGGACATGTCAGAGGGCAATGCCGAGCTGCATCACTCTTTCAGACAGGCACAATGCTTCTAGCAGGCCCCTGAGAATGCAGCTGTTGGGCCAACTTTGGCCAATATGAGGTATTGGCCAGAGCCTTGGCCTTGCTCTCTCTTTCAAAGCCTAATGCTACTGAGTGGGGGCCTAGTCAGGATGAGGTCTTTTGCTTCCTTAATGCCAGGACTGCAAGAGCAGAGACACAAAGGGAGGGGTCTCCTTGTCCTCTTCCCCCCCTGCCAACAAGGGCACAATCTGCCCCTAATCATGGTGTGTAAAAGCAACTGTTTCCTATTGGTTTGGGAATCCTCTCCGTCAGCCCCACTCTTTTTCCAAAGCACACTCTCGTGGTTTCCTACCAACTCTCACTGGCTGGCCATTATCCCATCATCTTCTTTGAGTAATTTCCCAGTTTCCTAGTTATTGAAACTTTAGTTCCTTGTTGCTGGGATTTTCTTTTCTACTCAGATTCATTGTCTCTCCTGACCCAGATTTTAAAAGGCTGGGACATCATTGCTAATTTGGAAGTGTTGCAATCTATCATCTGATTAAAAATATAGAGGCAAGAGTTAATATCTGTTTCAGGAGTCCTTAGAACTATGCAGATATGCAAATACATTGACTAAAGCCATATTAAAAATTAAACAGCTTACATTTTATGAATTTTAGAGTTAGTGATAATATTTTGCATAGGATGCTTTTGCCTAAAGAGACCCTACTCAGCTGATGTCTTGACAATCTGACCCCATGAAGGAGTGGAAGCAAATAGTAAAGTTGAGAAAACCCAGAGAATATATTGAGAAAAATAAGCTCTGAAATCCAGATTTCCAGGCCTATACATGCAGTTATGGTGATTGTGTCCAGACGGTTAATCTACCCTCCTAGCCAGTTAGCTGAATGTCTCATTACCACAACTACCACAAATGCTCATTTAAATCATGTGCATACAATTTTGAAAATGTGGGCCCTAGTGCTTAGTGAATACTGCAACCAGATCAGAAACATCTGGAGCAGGGCTTGAAACTGTCAAAGCGACAAAATAGTGTATCTGAGCGGTAATGAGAATAAATAATAATACAGCTTTTTAGAGAGAAACCAGAATACAGCTAAATAAATACTAGAGTGCATTTCTAATTATCCAAAGATCTCAAAGCTTTAGACACACACTAATTAACTCTCACAAACTGTAGTGTGTGTGTGTGTGTATGTGTGACAGATAGATAGATAGATAGATATAACATTCACTGGATAAATAGTAAAACTAAGGAAGAGGATCACATTTTCCAAGGTGGCACATGATTGTGGTGGCTTCAATATTTGGGTGCCCAAGCTGAGATACTTTAAGATTTTTAGAAAAGCCAGATCACCTGACTTCTGGAAATAGGGCAACTCTGATGTGTCGCAAACTGGGCACTCGAAAGTTAAAGCACCCCCAAATCACTATTCACTTTGGAAAATTTTGACCGGTGTCTTGCCCAAGGCCCTACAGTAATTTAGTTCAAGAATTAGGAGAACCGAGAGCCAGGCTTCTGACCAGTATGCTGGGGTATCTGTGAGCTGGAAATGGAGCCCAGGCCCCCCTGGTCTCTGCCAGCTGGAGGTGAATCCCTGGTTTACTATTCATACTCGCCTCGGGATCTGCAATTATCTCAGCAAATTTCTGATAAGTGAAGGTCCCAGTTTGCAGGATCAGGTCTCCTTCTTGGTCTGAGCTCTGACCACACAGGAGCAGTAGTTTGTAGGCAGATGAATCACATACCAGCGATCGGACCTATTATCGTAAGACAGAAAGTTGTCAGCACTCAGGTTTGGAGTTCTGTGGTTCTCTGGGTTTCTCACCAGTTCCACAGTCTCAACCAGTGACAGGATCCAGAACATGAGCGTCTAGTCCAGGGATGGGCAAACTTTTTGGATCCCTGACCCATCCAACCTGCCCCGCTCCTTGTCCCCTGACTGCCCCCCCTCCCGGGACCCCCCGGCCCTAACCCCAGCTAGCATCCCTGGCTGGAAGCTCAGGGGCCGGACAGGACAGTCCCACAGGCCAGATGTGGCCTGTGGACCGTAGTTTGCCCACCTCTGGTCTAGTCCCTGGTCTAGAGCAGTAAGAGGGCTAAGTCATGCTAAGAGTTCAGGCCCAAGCAGCTGGTCAAAGCAGGGCTTTTCTACATAAAAGATAGTTGCTTGTAGAGACAGAAGCACTCAAAGATGCCTCTGCTGCCTGCCTGACCCAGCTCCAAGCCAGGCTGGGCTTTTCAAAAAAGCACAAGGGAGTTAAGTACACAAGTTCTAGAAGCTCTTTTGCAAACCCCACCTCCAAAGCAGCTGCATACCCTTGCTCCCAATCCTCAGCCTCTCTTTGGGACAAGAACCAGCAGAGGCCAGGGATAAGGAGAAGTTTCCAGCAGCAGAGTATTAACAAAGCTTGCTCTATTCAGGAATCCCATCCAGCTCCACCGTCTCTCACGGGCTGAAGCCCTCCCTCCTTCCTGCTAAAAGAGCTTCACAAACGCTCTAGTGATTAGGCAGTTCCCAGGAATTAGCATTCTTCCTCAGGGTTAATGTGTGGCATGGCACTGGCATGTGTTCCTTTATCTAGAAATAAGCTGGAACGTATGGCAATGGTGCAGCATGGATCTTCCTGCTGGGTAAACACACTGAGCACACAGTCTGGAAGTAATTCTGCTGGCTGCACACCTGGTCTAGGAAAACTGCTCATGAAGGGTGGGAAATGCTCTATTAATGAGCTAATGCTTTGGCTGTGCTTGGGTCAGCATAGGCAGAACAGCTGATGTGGAGAAAATGCCGGGGTCGTCCCATTGCAAGAGGTCGTTCTTGGTCCTTACCTCAGAAACAATGCTCTCCACATTGGGATTGACCAGGATCACTGTCTCCAGAGTCTCACTCCGGTGATGAAGGGTCCTTTGGCCTAGGGAGAGGCAAGGAGAATGGAAGGGAGGAAAAAGCCTGCTGGGATTTTGCCAACAGCTCCGTCCCCAGTGCTTCACTTTGCTGCAGATTTTCCCCTTCCCCTTGGTTCCAAGGCCTCATGTCATGTTCAAGGGTGTAGTTAAACTCTTGGCATCTAACAGGCCAGGGTCGTGCCCTTTCCACACAAAAACAAACCAGGCTTGTTCTGACCCAATACAGGTGCCACCCTAGAACCCAACACTGTGTAGCCCATGTGGGCTCTCCCCTATGCTCATAAATGCCAGCAGACAGTGGGGCCTCACCTGCCTACTCATGGTTTTTAATCTAGTTTCAGTGCAGTTGCCAGGGAGATGTAGCTTGAGAAAGTAGCCACGTTGTGGTTGCTATGGGGCTTTGAGAGCAAACTAATGGGAGCTGACTCAACTGTTCTTGCCCTTCACTGGGGACAATGCAGTCCTTGAGAGGAATTTTTTGTCATTCTCGGGAAGTTTTCTGACTCACAGTCTGACTTAGAATCATAGAATGTAAGACTAGAAGGGAGCTTGATAGAGCAGCTAGTCCTGACCCACCACACCGAGTATTATCTAGCTCATCTCTGACAGGTGCTTGTCTAACCTGCTCTTAAAAACTGCAAACCTCCCTAGGCAATTTGTTCCAGAGTGGGGCAGAGCACATGCTGAAGTTAGCAGGTGGGATTAATTTCCTTCATCCGCTGTAGCTCAGTATGATTTACCAAGGTTAAATTAGGTGTTATCTGGAGTTCTTTGAGATGTGTAGGCTCTAGCTCTATTTCACTGCTGGTGCACATGTGCTCCACGCACCTAAGACTGGAAGACTCTTGCTAGCAGTTCCATTGGTCTGTACTTGCACCTCACTCCTCTTTGTGTTCCAAACCCAGGATATGAGGGTCAGCATGGACCATACACTCCTCCAGTATCTTTATACTGCTAATAACCCTTGGAGAGCCAGAAAAGGGGAAGGAGAGTGGGCACCCTTTCTGACATTCTGCGAAGAACACAAACAATCTAGACTATTTCTGAAAGGCTCCTTTGCAGGTAGAATGCCAATCCTTGCACATCTAGAGAGTACAGCCTGCTATCCTTCACAAAGCTACATGCCTCTGCTGAGAAGACAAGTAAGCAAATAGTCTATTTAGATGGAATTCCAAGATCCCTGTGAGAATGAATTTTAGGAATCCCTATGGAAGATCATGTAAAGCAGATTAGTCATAAGAGCCTCCAAACTCACCGACTCTTCTGGCTGAAGTGGTGGCCACCAGAAAGGGAAACTTCCGACTCTAGGGGCAGTGCTGTTGGTACTCAGGATCTTATGATGCCCTGGCTGGTAAAAGGTACCAGTGAGTGACTCTCCTTTTCCCCCATGCGCTGGACGATGGTGTGGAGAAAATCGGGGATTCCAGGCCTGAGAAGCTAGCAGTTCCCTCACAAGCAATGTATCTATCCCCAGACGCAAGAGGAGGGCATGAACTCCTTTTTTTTTTTTTTCAGCACCAATGATGATGGTCTTTGATACCAACAACTCCTTACCATGGTGTGATGGTGCCATCAGTGTGGGAACTGTCCACTTTCATTTCTCACTGTACTTGGGACAGTCCAGCTCCTGCAGATAACACTGGTTTTGGGATGCTGTTGCTCTTCAGAGCCAGGAGATTAGTACCACATTCCTTGTGAGCTCCTGACACAGTGTCTCACCTGACTTGGAAGGTGTTGGAGAATAGGTATTCTTCTTGGATGAGGACATGGAGGGGGATTTCTCTCACTTCTTGGGAAAGTGTTTCCTATCCACCTCTTGCCCTTTTTTGGAGGACTTTTTTTTAGTTCTACTCCTATCAGCCCTGGAGCCAGAGATCACTGTGCTCGGAGGGGGCGCTACCCAGTTTCTCTGCAGAATGTACTGGGGGAGGGTGGGTCTGATAGCCCAGGGTCAGACTGAGGCCTTATAGCATGAGCCATTAAGAATTTCTGAAGCCTGTACTCACAGGCTTGACAGGTTTGGCTTGGGAAAGAACAGCAAATCCTGCACTTTGAGGGGCTGTGAGCTTCCCAGAGGCAACAGAGGCATTTGACATGGTCATCATTGACTGGGAAGACCCCATGACATTTAGCTTTTGAATCCCGAGAGCTTGGCCCCCAACTGCTAAAAACTATTAGCTAAGAGTTATCTATAGATATTTATAGTTTGATGCAGAGGATGCTAGCAAACACTACAGACACTGAAGAGATGCTGTCTCAGACCATGGATGGCAGAAAGGAACCAGAGAGGCAGTCGGTACATGCTGCCTCTTATACTCTCAGTTTGGAACATGAGGAGGAGTGGGGCACAGGTATGGAGCAGTGGACATTGCCGGCAAAAATCTTCTGGACTCAGGCCCATGGAGCGCATGCGCACCAAGTAGAATACACATAGGGACCATTACACAGAGAACACAGGGATTCTCAGATTGCATCAAACCACTGGACCATCTAGCCACATGTCCTGTTGCTGACTTTAGCCAAGATCAGCTGCTTCAGAGGAAGAAACCCTACAGCAGGCAGTTCTGGGATAGTCTACCCCATGGACAGTTTACTCTTACTGCTCTTAGTTAGGTCAGCTTGTGGCCCAGGAGCAGTTACATCCCTTCCAAAGCTTTTTTTTTTTAATCATTACAGTTATAACTCTGATTATCCTGTTATTCATATAACTGACCGATCCTTCTTGGACTCTTGTTAAGTTCCTGGCCTCAATGGCAGATTGACTCAAAAGACAGGATAAGTATTGAGGGAACCAAGATTTCCATCTCATGGATTCATGGGTCATGATTTTGAATAAACACATTCACTGGCCCTTTAATATACTGTCTTGGAAAGGATGATGAGACAGACCCTCTGCACAGGCACATAGAAGCAAAGATGGCAGACAGGAGAACTTCCACTCCATCTAGGAGAAAGAAAATTCTAAAATGACTGGTAAAGGCACAAGAGACTGGAATCATCTCTAGAAGCTTTTGAATGCTTACATCATTTCTATTTCACAGACGTGATTCCACAAGTACTGAAGAGCCTTTCCCAGAGAAATACAAGGATGCCCTTTTAACAGCCCTGTAACCATGCTCTCAGATGAAGAGCTTTCTGATCTGAGTTCAGAGGCAAGAGATCCAGGCTCAGGAGAAGCACCAAGTGCAACTGGGGCTAACAGAATTGAGAATTGCAACTGGAGCAAGCAGAATCACTCTGCTGAGTTCCAGCCAAAAGTTCAAGAGAACTAGCAGTAAGAAAGAGAGACGTGGGGAATGACAGACAGTATTCAAAAAAGAACTAGATGCGTTCTTGGAGGATAGGACCATCAATGGCTATTAGCCAGGATAGACAGGGATGGTGTCCCTAGCCTCTGTTTGACAGAAGCTGGGAATGAGTGACAGGAATGGACTTGTTCTGTTCACATGCCCTCTGGGGCAGCTGACATTGGCCACTGTTGGAAGACAGGAGACTGCACTAGATGGACCTTTGGTCTGACCTAGTATGGCCGTTCTGATGTTCTTATTCATATCCACAGTGCAGTACACTCTCTTAACATCAAAGTGGGAACCTAGAGTACAACATGAAGGCCCAGAGCCCAGGAGGTGATAGATCAAAACACCAAGGAGAGCAGTATCCAAAGGGATTTCCCTCTTGATCTTGAGATCCACATCCTTGGTGGGTCCAAGGCCAAGGCAGCTCAGGGAAATGTAGGTTACCCTAAAGACTTTGAATATGAGCATGTTGGACTCATACCTGAAGAGCCCACTACAGACAGCTCCCTCTGTAGAGCCTATTCAGAAGAAGCCAGTTCCACAGGCCTCTTCTACACAGGCAAAGAATTCAAATGCACAGGTGGGGGGTGGGGTTCTTTACGCTTATTGTCAAAAATTATTTAAATCAGAAATAGAGAATCGAGTAACTGAGGTTACAGAAAGAGTCATTTATACTAATGGAATGAATCCCACAGCACTTTGTCCCACAGGAGTGCTCTGGCAAAGGGGAGAGATACGCCTGAAAGATCGCACTGTGATCACACTTGGCCCTTGCTCTGCCTGGCTCCCACTGTCAAGAGTTTACAGTACACAGAAAAACAGTCTCAGTTTGGTGAGAGCCACAACCTCAGTCACCTGGAAGATATTATTAATGAACCGATTATTGGTTCACCATTCTGGCTTTGCGCTCTTTAGGCCTTGTCAAATGATACTCACGAAAACTATATATTAGCTGCAAACCTCTTCCCTGCATATTATGAAACATTAAGGTTAAAATTCCAATTGCACGAGTCTTAATTTTAACTTTTCACATTCCATGTATGTTCTGTATTACCATAATCACCACAAGGTCTGTGCAGTCAAACATAGGAATTGCCACACTGGGTTAAACCTTTGGTCTACTGAGTCCAATATCCTATCTTGGGCATCAGCCAGCACCATCAGGTGCCTCAAAGCAAGGTGCAAGAATCCCACAATAGCAGATGTGGGATAATCTATTTGTGAAGGTCTCATTCTAACCCCTAATAGTGGAGATTGGCTTTGGCTCTGAAACAGGAGGTTTGTCTCCTTCTCAATACTCTTATTCTTCGCATTAATTATGACAACTCTGGACAGTCTTATCAGTAGAAATAATAATATCACCTAGCTCTTATATACACTTTCCATCAATATATCTCAAAGCGTTTTACAAAGCAAATTGGTATCACTGTCCCCATTTCACAGATTGGAAAAGTGAGTCTCAGAGAGGTGAAGTGATTTGCTGTCACCCAGCAGGCCAGTGGGAGAGTTAGGAATAGAATGCAGGTCTCCGAAATCCCAGTCCAGCACTCTATTCCATAGGCTACACTGCCTAATCCAGGGATTGGCAACCTTTGGCACACAGCCCGCCAGGGAACATCTGGTGCAGGCCAAGGGATGTGCTGGCCGCCCTTCCCATTGGCCTGGGACGGCAAACTGCGACCAGTGGGAGCTGTGATCGGCCAAACCTGTGGACGTGGCAGGTAAACAAACTGGCCCAGCCCGCTAGGGGCTTTCCCTGGCAGGCCGCGTGCCAAAGGTTGCGGATCCCTGGCCTAATCCATCCCCTCCTCGACTCTTGCTAAATTTTTGGCCTCAACAATATCATGTGGCAGTGAGGTCCAATGTCTAATTACATATTGTATGACATAGCATTTCCTTTTAGTGATTTTAAATTCCCCACTTTTCAGTGGCAATGAGTGTCCCCTTGTTCTTGTGTTATGAGATCAGGAGATGAGAAGCTCCTGATCTCCTTTCTCTAAACCATTCTTTATTTTAGACTTTTATCATGTCCTGTTTATTGGTGTCCTTGACAAGGTAAACAAATCCCAATCTTTTTAACCTCACTTCATAAGAGTTTCTCCAGCCCCCTAATCATTCTTGTAGCCCTTTTCTGAACTTCCTCAAATTCTGTTACATCCTTTTTGAGATGGTGTGACCAGAACTGAACTCAGCATCCAGGTGAGGCCAGTCCATAAAGGTACATAAGGGCATTGTAAGAGTCTCTGCATTATTCTCCATCTTGTTTCTTATGCATCCTAACATCTTGTTTGCTCTTCTGATTGCAGCTGCACATTTAGCAGGTCTTCATAGAGCTGTCTACAGTGATGCCCAGGTCCTTCTCCTGAATTGATATAGTTAATATAAAACTCTGTAAGGTGCATGAGAAGTTTATTTTCCCCCATCCTCTCAATGCGAAATACTTCACATTTGTTAATTTTTTAATGTCCTCAGTCACCATACTGCTCATTACCTCAACTTCGTTAAGTCCCTTTGAAGTTCCTCACACCCTTCTCTGGACCTAAATCATTGTGTCATCTGTAAATTTTGTTGGCTCACTGTTCATGCCCTTTGCCAGAGCATTAATAGATTAAACAACACTGTACCTAATGTGGAATCTTGAAGTCCCTACTGGTCATCTTTTGCCATGATGAAATTTGACCATTTATTTCTATGCTCCTTCCTATCTCTTAGAAGGTTTTTGATTCATGACAATACTTTGCCTCCCACCCCATATAAAGGGCTATATATAATATGGCCAGACGAAGGTTTATGTATACAGGTACACAATTCTTCTGATTTAGTCTTGTTGGAGGAGCAGCACCAGAAAAGGGCAGTTCCTTTCCACGAACTACGTGCTGAGTCACTCAGCTTTGAGTGATTGTACCAGAAGGCACTTCTCGTTGTAGCTTCACTTCTAAAGGATCTCAAGGAGTTTTACAGTTTCTCTATAAAGGGATCCTTTCCCCTATACTGCAGCAGCCTCTTGGGTGGAATTCAGCAGCCACTAACACTACAAAACAGTGTATAGGTGCTAAAGTGAAGATTAACTTCTCCAGCTGACACTACAGGGGAAAACTTGCTGCAGTTACTGCCATACCATGACCTCAATATCCTGACTCGCTGTAGCTCACGAAAGCTTATGCTCAAATAAATTTTAGTCTCTAAAGTGCCACAAGTCCTTTTCTTTTTCCTAGAGTTTTTCCTCAAAAAGCTCTTCCTGCAGTGAGGCCCTGAACCTCTGCAGCTGCTTGGCCTTCTCCCACACTTCAGCATGGCTCTGAGCCACACATTACAGGACTCAAGGCCTTTCTGAATCTGTATAAACAAAAGGCCACATTTGAAGACAGCCCTGGCTTTGCATGAGTGATCACTGGGTGCATATATTTGCATAATTTAGCATAGTCTTCTGCAAACTGAAAGGCTTCCATCTACTTCATTTTTAAATGACATCATCACTCCGAGATGGTAACTGGCTCTTTTATAAGGAGGCTGAAAAATCTCCAACTGTAGCTTCCTCAGTGCCAGAGAGAAAAAGATTTCAGTCCCAAAATGGGTCTGTTCAAAGAGCGAGAGAACAACATATTCATTCCCACTCTGGCACTGTAATGCAAATTACAAGGAAGCAGCCTTTGGGGAGCGTCATTATAGAGGCCAGAAAAAAAGTTTTGCACAGAATATTGAGAAAGGCTCCTACTTTTATCCCATATGTTACACACACCTTCCCCTCTCTTAATGCAAGATGGACTCACTAATTGAAGCGTTAAAGAAAGCCCGAGAATTGGCTGTCAGCCACAGATGGGGTAGCGCTGCCAGAGGGGATGTTGCAAAACTAGTATCAGGACAAGCTGTTCCCTAGCCCATTATGGGGGGCACTGTGCTGATGGAAAGGGTGGCTCCACACTGGTGGCAGAGGGTCCCACCCATGCTGGAGAGGTTGCTCCCTAACCTGGTATTACAGGGGATCTGAATTTCTAGAGCTAAGAAGGAGGATGGCCTAGTGGCTAGGGTACTAGCCTGGTACTTGGGAGATCCAGGTTCAATTTCCACGGACTGCCTATGTGATTTGGGAAATACTGCCAGGCACTAGGGTGCTCAAAGTCACAAGTAAGGGGCATCAGCAGGTCTGTAAACCCAGGAATCCAGACAGGCGGGCCTGCTGTGCGGGTTGTAATGGGCCTGAATGGCAGTGCCGCCCAGAGGATTCAGGGGGCCTGGGGCAAAGCAATTTCAGGGGCCCCTTCCATTAAAAAAAAGTTAGTTTTGCCGCCCAAAGCGGCAAAGAAGAAAAAAGAAAAGTCGTGCCGCTGAAGAAAGAAAAGGACAGGAGGACCCACTGTCAAATTGCTGCAGAAGCCTGAAGCGGAGCGATTGAGCTGCCGCTGACGAGGAAGAGAGGGACTGAAAGACTTGCCACCGAAATTGCCCCTACCCTGTCTCCAAATTGCCCCACTCACCCCCCCCCCGCAGGCGGTCCTGCTGAGAGGGGAAGTGCTGTGCCTCAGGCCTGCTGAGGGTTGTAGTGGGTCTGAGGGGAGGAAGTGCTGAGCATGGGGCCAGCTGTGGAGTTGAGGTGCTGAGCATGGGGCCGGCTGTGGGGTTGTAGTGGGTCTGAGGGGAGGAAGTGCTGAGCATGGAGCCAGCTGTGGGGCTGAGGTGCTGAGCATGGGGACTGCTGTGGGGCTGAGGTGCTGAGCATGGAGCCAGCTGTGGGGCTGAGGTGCTGAGCATGGAGCCGGCTGTAGGGTTGTAGTGGGTCTGAGGGGAGGAAGTGCTGAGCATGGGGCCAGCTGTGGGGCTGAGGTGCTGAGCATGGGGCCGGCTGTAGGGTTGTAGTGGGTCTGAGGGGAGGAAGTGCTGAGCATGGGGCCGGCTGTGGGGTTGAGGTGCTGAGCATGGGGACTGCTGTAGGGTTGTAGTGGGTCTGAGGGGAGGAAGTACTGAGCATGGGGCCGGCTGTGGGGTTGAGGTGCTGAGCATGGGGCCGGCTGTAGGGTTGTAGTAGAGTCCAGAAAGACGAGATCCTTGGCAGGCAAATCCCATAACTGTGCTATCTGTTTTTTGGCAGCAGGAGCTAGCTGGTGAGTGGCATGTCTGTGGGAGGCAGCCTGGCCTTGTGCAAGCAGCATAATTCTGCCACTGCTCAGACATCAGAGAGAAAACAAACAGGAACATCTGACTGTTATTTGACCTTTCGAAGAAACATGGGAGTCTGCACAGTGCTGGCTTGAGCCCCAGCAGTGGCTGCTATCCCATTCCCCATCTCCACTCCCAGGAATCTGTCTGTGTGGGGAAGGCTCATGCCCATATCCCGAGTTCCATTCCCCACTCCCAAACTGGAAATCAGGCCACAGTTTCTCAGACTCTAGTTCCCTTAACTCTAGGAGATGGTGTCCCACACACCCCAAGGGTATCAGCAACATAGTGAACTCAGATTCCAAGACACTGTAACGCCCATATTGGCTGCACCACCAGCACTGGAGATAAGTGTTATATCTCACAGACACTGTGATGACGGGCATGGTATAGATATAAGCGGTCATCAGGAAGAATCCCAAGGGGGGGGGGTTGTGCACGCACACACATGGATCATTCACACACACACTGAGCTGCAGCTACTTCTACGGTAGGGCACAGCAGCTGTTTAACAACCCCACAGCAACACAACAAATTTTGGAACAGAAAGTGAAGAGGAACATGTGTGGTGGTTGTTCTTTTGCACAGTATTCAGAAACTATTGCTGTCTTCAATACATACTTCTCACCGTGTGGCTTTTAGAGAGGTATGCAGCAGCCTCTCCCATCTTTTCTCTTGAAAAAGCCCAAGTGCTCAGAGCCCACACAGGTTGAGGGATGAGAGAGAGGTGGAAGAGCACTATCAGGATATTTATTGCTCAACTCCTGTTGGTGCAAGGCAGGATTATTCACTACAGTTAGTTCTCCAGGCTTCAGTCCCAGTTTTTCAAGTGATGGGACTCTGTTCTCTTCCCTGGGGACACAGACATGGGCACATCCTACCCCAAATTACTCACAGTCTAAATAGACAAAACAGACCAAGGGTGAGAGAGAAAAAGGGTTCTCTCATTTTTACAGATAGCGAATTGTAAAATTTAATGGTCCACAATCTGGATACCTTTCACTGTCAGGCTGTATTTCTGAAAACCCTAAATTTTCCTTTGATTAATTTCAACCCATTCCCAGAATTTACGTGTCTTGGATCCCCAAACAATTCTTCCTGCTTTGGTTTTCCATCCTCTCTAAACTTGATCATGTTTTTCACACTATTCTCAGTGTCTGGCCAGATGATACATATCAGAAACTCTTTTAATCTTCGCTTTCAGTTTTGTTGCTCTTCTGGGATTGAGGTGGCTAGACCCACAGAGAAAGCAGCACATCACCTTTGTCCCAGGACATTATGCCCCAGCACATGAGGCCCAAATGTACTTGGCGTTTTTTTTGGCAGCTGCAAGCGTATTCATATCTATGTACTTTTCTCTATCACTCCTACATCTCTTTCAGCTATTACTACTTTCCTAATATTCCTGTTGAATGGGCATGGTTGGATTAGCAGCACTTTCCCAAATGAAATCTCCTCTAGTCATTTCCCTCCAAAAATTCCTTTCGCTGTAGGTCCTTTGGATTATCCTTTTGTCCATTGTGGCTGTTCTGAACATCTCATAATTTACTCTAATCAGTAAATTTAATCAACACAGTGTTTACATCCCATTCCAGATCACTAGTAAAGATATTAATTAAAAGTAGGGCTAACCTGGTACCTGCAGTTACCCACTAAATACCTATCCCCCTCACAGATGAACAGAATACAACAAGGCACATCAAACTGCTTCATAATGTTGGACCACAGTTTAATAAAGAGATTGTTGTAGCAACCTCCCCCTCCATTCACTAGCACATGTGATAATTGCAGCAACTGCTTACATGAAAAAGCAGTACAGTAGAACCTCAGAGTTACGAACTGACCGTCAACCACACACCTCATTCAAGGTAAGGAAACTGTTTCTGTGTGTGTTTCATTTAAATTAAGTTAGTTAAAAGCAGCATTTTTTGTCTGCTGAGTAAAGTTTCAAAGCTGTTTTAAATCAATGTTCAGTTGTAAACTTTTGAAAATACAGCCATAATGTTTTGTTCAGAGTTATGAGCATTTCAGAGTTACGAACAACCTCTCTTATCGAGGTGTTCATAAGTCTGAGGTTCTACTGTATTAACAAAGTATGGTACAGTATTTTTAGCTTTTTTAGTGCACTTCAGCATTTGGAAACAGCTGTACCCAGCCAGTACTCTATGGACCACCAATACATGATCTGCAGAGCTTAGTTTAAAACGGCTACAGTACATCTTTATTTTGTACAGCATCTATTTTTGGATCCACAGATACTTTACAGAGAGAAATAATAACCAGCGAGGGCGAGGGAGTCACAGGTATTGGCAAGGAGAAAACATCTTCAGTCGGTATGTGAAATCAATCAAGAGTCAATGGGCAGGGCTCTCTACAGAGGCTCTCATACTAACAGTGACGGGATAGGCCAGAGGTCAATAAGAACATAAGAACGGCCAGACTGGGTCAGACCAAAGGTCTATCTAGCCCAGTATACTGTCTTCCGACAGTGGCCTATGCCAGGTGCCTATCCCTGCCATCCTGGCTAATAGCCATTGATGGACCTATCCTCCATGAACTTATCTAGTTCTTTTTTGAACCCTGTCATAGTCTTGGCCTTCACAACATCCTCTAGCAAGGAGTTCCACATGTTGACTGTTGTGTGAAAAAAATACTTCCTTTTGTTTTAAATCTGTTGCCTATTAATTTCATGTGGTGACCCCTAATTTGTTTGTTATGAGGAGTAAATAATACTTCCTTATTTACTTTCTCCACACCAGTTATGATTTTATACACCTCAGTCATATCCCCCTGTAGTCTCTTTTCCAAGATGAAAAGTCCCAAACTTATTAATCTCTCCTCATACGGAAGCTGTTCCATACTCCTAATCATTTTGGTTGCCCTTTTCTAAACCTTTTCCAATTCCAACATATCTTTTCTGAGATGGGACGACCCACTTCTGCATGCAGTATTCAAGACCCACACCCACATCTGCATGCAGTATTCAAGATGTGGGTGTACCATGGATTTATATAGAGGCAATATGATATTTTATGTCTTATCTATCCCTTTCCTTATGATTCCCAACCTTCTGTTGCATTTTTGCTGCACATTCAGTGGATGTTTTCAGAGAACTATCCACAATGACTCCAAGATCTTTCTTGAGTGGTAATAGCTAATTTAGACCTCATCATTTTACACATATAGTTGGGATTATGTTTTCCAATGTGCATTACTTTGCATTTATCAACACTGAATTTCATCTGCCATTTTGTTGCTCAGTCACCCAGTTTTGTGAGATCCTTTTGTAGCTTTTTGCAGTCTGCTTGGGACATACTGCTAAATGACAATGCTAGATGAGCAGAGAAAGGCAGTAAAGACGGTCTCTGAAATGTGTGGGAACAAGACCATGGCGGATTCTAAAATGAAGGTGATTTTGAACTGGATCCAGAAATGAATGAAGAGTCACTGGTGTTTGAACATAGGGATATTATTATGCGCATGGTACTTTTCAGAGCTTTAATGATGATGATGATTGGTAAGTATTTGTATTGTGGTGGTGCCAGAGGTCCCAGTCAGGATCAGAGCCCCTTGATGTTAGGCAGTGTATAAGCATGTGGACAGAAACAGTCCCTAACTTAAAGAGCTTAGAATCTAAAAAACAATACAAACGGGATAATAGGATACAGCTTGCAAGCAGAGAGATGACATATTCTGACTCTAGTGGAGGAAAGCATTGAGTATGTGCTAAAGTCCCACTAAAGTCAATGCTTTCCTAAACTCAGGTTAGGATGTAGTGCTTTGCCAATGAGAAAATGGACAATAGCACTGTACACAGTAAGTCTAGAGAGGTGACATTTATGAATGTCACAGAGAAAAGAGAAGCAAGAAGAGATGACATTGTTACCTTGTAGCTCTGTGTTCTTGGGGAACCAGGGCGCAGTACCCACTACACCCCGGACTCACGAAAGACCTTCTTTTCCCCCCCTACCCTCCGCCAGCCTCTGACTGAACCAAATCTGCATCAGAAGAAAGATTTACAAAAAGCAATGAAAAGAAGGGTGACCAAATAGCAACTGTGAAAAAACGGGACAGGGGGTGGGGGGTAATAAGCACCTATATAAGAAAAAGTCCCCAAAAACAGGACTGTCCCTACAAAAATGGGACATCTGGTCACCCTAATGAAAAGGCAGTGGGAGATGCACCTAGACCCCTGGGATATGGATGACAGGATTAAGGAAACTCCCCTAGCCTCATTTGCATCGAAGATGGGGCAAGGAGGCATCTCCAGTAGCATTCAGAATGGAGAACAGAGATTCCAAGGCAAGAACCGCATGAAATTCTGGGACCAGAAAAGCAGGGAAACACTGCATGATGGGGAATCTCTGCTCCAGATGTTAATGAACCCAGCCTACACACACCAGCTCAGCAGTTATCAGACCAATTCTAGTAATACATCCTTTATTCGCAAAAAGAAAAGGAGTACTTGTGGCACCTTAGAGACTAACAAATTTATTAGAGCATAAGCTTTCGTGAGCTACAGCTCACTTCATCGGATGCATTTGGTGGAAAAAACAGGAGAGATTTATATACACACACACAGAGAACATGAAACAATGGGTTTATCATACACACTGTAAGGAGAGTGATCACTTAAGATAAGCCATCACCAACAGCAGGGGGGGGAAGGAGGAAAACCTTTCATGGTGACAAGCAGGTAGGCTAATTCCAGCAGTTAACAAGAATATCAGAGGAACAGTGGGGGGTGGGGTGGGAGGGAGAAATACCATGGGGAAATAGTTTTACTTTGTGTAATGACTCATCCATTCCCAGTCTCTATTCAAGCCTAAATTAATTGTATCCAGCATTCCACACAAAGATGGACTACAAGCCGTCAGGAACAGTATCCCCGATACTGTCACGGCTAACCTGGTGGCAGAACTTTGTGACTTTGTCCTGACCCATAACTATTTCACATTTGGTGACAATGTATACCTTCAAATCAGCGGCACTGCGATGGTTACCCGCATGGCCCCACAGTATGCCAACATTTTTATGGCTGACTTAGAACAACGCTTCCTCAGCTCTCGTCCCCTAATGCCCCTACTCTACTTGCGCTACATCGATGACATCTTCATCATCTGGACCCATGGAAAAGAAGCTCTTGAGGAATTCCACCATGATTTCAACAATTTCCATCCCACCATCAACCTCAGCCTGGACCAGTCCACACAAGAGATCCACTTCCTGGACACTACGGTGCTAATAAGCAATGGTCACATAAACACCACCCTATATCGGAAACCTACTGACCGCTATTCCAACCTACATGCCTCTAGCTTTCATCCAGATCATACCACTCGATCCATTGTCTACAGCCAAGCGCTACGATATAACCGCATTTGCTCCAACCCCTCAGACAGAGACAAACACCTACAAGATCTCTATCATGCATTCCTACAACTACAATACCCACCTGCTGAATTGAAGAAACAGATTGACAGAGCCAGAAGAGTACCCAGAAGTCACCTACTACAGGACAGGCCCAACAAAGAAAACAACAGAACGCCACTAGCCATCACCTTCAGCCCCCAACTAAAACCTCTCCAACGCATCATCAAGGATCTACAACCTATCCTGAAGGACGAGCCATCGCTCTCTCAGATCTTGGGAGACAGACCAGTCCTTGCTTACAGACAGCCCCCCAATCTGAAGCAAATACTCACCAGCAACCACACACCACACAACAGAACCACTAACCCAGGAACCTATCCTTGCAACAAAGCCCGTTGCCAACTCTGTCCACATATCTATTCAGGGGATACCATCATAGGGCCTAATCACATCAGCCACACTATCAGAGGCTCGTTCACCTGCGCATCTACCAATGTGATATATGCCATCATGTGCCAGCAATGCCCCTCTGCCATGTACATTGGCCAAACTGGACAGTCTCTACGTAAAAGAATGAATGGACACAAATCAGACGTCAAGAATTATAACATTCAAAAACCAGTTGGAGAACACTTCAATCTCTCTGGTCACTCGATCACAGACCTAAGAGTGGCTATACTTCAACAAAAAAGCTTCAAAAACAGACTCCAACGAGAGACTGCTGAATTGGAATTAATTTGCAAACTGGATACAATTAACTTAGGCTTGAATAGAGACTGGGAATGGATGAGTCATTACACAAAGTAAAACTTTCCCCATGGTATTTCTCCCTCCCACCCCACCCCCCACTGTTCCTCTGATATTCTTGTTAACTGCTGGAATTAGCCTACCTGCTTGTCACCATGAAAGGTTTTCCTCCTTCCCCCCCCGCTGTTGGTGATGGCTTATCTTAAGTGATCACTCTCCTTACAGTGTGTATGATAAACCCATTGTTTCATGTTCTCTGTGTGTGTGTATATAAATCTCTCCTCTGTTTTTTCCACCAAATGCATCCGATGAAGTGAGCTGTAGCTCACGAAAGCTTATGCTCTAATAAATTTGTTAGTCTCTAAGGTGCCACAAGTACTCCTTTTCTTTTTGCGAATACAGACTAACACGGCTGCTACTCTGAAACATCCTTTATTGATATCCAGAATAGTGAAGCTCCCTAATTACATTGTGAGCTCCCTCCAAGGAACACCGCCCATAGCCAGGAATGATCAGCTCCCATGGTCTAGCCTGAACAAAACAACTTTGGTATATTCCCTTGTTTACACATAAACAAATCTTGTGTTCTCCCTTGAACCATTGTTGTTTCTCTACAAAAACTCCTACCCACGCTCAAGTAAGTGCTCTGATGCCTGGATCCAAAATCTGAATCAGTTCCATTGGGACTTCATCTTCTTCTGACTGATCATGATGGGGGCTCTGCCTGACTCCAGCACTCCGGACCCTCAACTACCACCACCACCTGGGACCCTCGATCGATTCAAGCTTCATGGAGTGGTGAGAACCCAGCTGGCTCTCTCGCTCTCTCAGCTCATGCTGTTTGACTAGTCTGTCTCACTATTTTGTTATAGACCATTTTAAAAAGCAATTCAGTGACTCAGCCATTTGAGAACAACTGTTTTAATCTCCCTGTTATTAATGAGCCAGCCTTTTCGCCTCAATCCCCACCTTTCTGGTGCTTGTTAAAACCCTCTCACACCCTTCCTCCCTGTGGCAACATTAGCTGTGTCTGTTGCAACCTTCATCTTTTCCATGACACTCTGCCTTGTCTGGTTGCCTCCTACTCCTCCAGTCCCATGATAGACATTTACTAACCTTGAGGGGACCGTGCTGGCCATTGCTAGCTCCTTATAATGTTCATTTTCAGTGGAATTGTATCTGTGATTTGCTGCCAATATCTTAACAAGGGGACCCCACAAAAATATCCCTCTTAATCCTGAAATAAACTCCATGTGCCAGGTTACAGTAGGCAAATGAAATAATTCATTGTTTTTGCATTTAAGCAATGACACTTTCTTATCAGCAGAACCAAGAAATGCTGCAACACAACTGTGCAACATTGCTTGATAAAGATGTACTTGGCTGGGAATATTACATTTTGCTCCTGAAGGTTTTGGTGGTACAACTCAGGATCCATCTTGTTTCATCTGAAGTGTAAGGTGAGGTGAGAAGCTTGTAGAATGACCAAGAAGTGTCCCTCCCCTAGGGATTCTTTTAAAAATACAGGTACCTGTCAACTGATTAAATCTGATGCGTTACTGTGCTATTCAACACTATGTTTATGATTCTCACATATAAGATCTCTCTTGCAGGAAGGATTTAGTTGTACCAATGGAGGGGATAATTATCAGAAGCGGGGAAATCACCCCAAGCTTCCCTCCAGTTTGCAAATTTCAGGTGGCATATTTTTGGCAAAGGCTCCCAAGGAACCCTCTTGTTCCTTACTGCATTTTGGAGTTTGTTCAAATGCCCCAAGACTCATTCCCACTCATGGATGTTAATACTTCCTCATACTGCTCCCTCCTCACTAGCTTTTCTTATCTCCAAGCCTCTCATCCTGCTGCATTCTGGGAACCCCCAATGCCTCACTATGCAGAATGTCATCCACATCTAAAATGAAGGCAATAAAGTAACCATGGCAGAAGGAAAGAGAAGCATGAGGGCCCACTTCCCTCAGTTACCAGCCTCTGACTTGAAACCAGCTATCCTCTACCTCTGTCATTTCTTCTGACTTTGCAGGCTTGGATTTTGGGTGCCACCTTGCAACTTCTCTACATGGTCTGGATTCCTGGGGTTTGATTTACAGCCTGATGTGCAAGGCACTCTTTCACCTATGTCTACAAGGTTATATAAATGCACATAGCACTTGGGTCACCCATGTCCATTCTATTAGCAAATGCCTTGTTATTCTGTGTTCAGTACTGAAAATATATCAGCTGGAGAGAACCAGAGGTGCTCCCCCAAGCCCACATCACACTGGGTTCACCCTACCCCATGCATCACAATGGGGACAATGCATCTCAGTCAATGCCTTTCATCAGGCATATACATAGAGCCCTGCAAACCTTCAGATACCCACTTTACATCTGTGGATATCCATGGACCTCATTTGCAGCTTGTGGATGGATGTGGATCCAAATTTTATAGCTAGAGCCCTGTAAATCTGCGGATATCCGCTTTACATCTGCGGACATCCGCAGACCATGTTTGCAGATCATGGATCGGATACGAATAAAAATTTTGTAACAGTGCAGGGCTCTACATATACATCCCCTTGCCTCATACTGAACTCATGCCAGCCCTCCCTTCACAACAGGTAGACTCACTTTCCTCATGTTATCTGACCATGCTGGCTCCCCCCACCGCATTAGTCAACACTCAAACCTAGCCCTGATCTTAAATCCACTCACTCACCTGCACTGAAAAAACAACGATGAAACCTTGTGGAACTTTAGAGACTAAGAAATTGTTGACACTACATGTTGCAGATACTGCTGGAACAATGGGTGCCCCATAATCTGTCCTCCCCTATTATGTCCCAGACAGATTAGGTAAGTGGAAACCAGGTGGCAATAGGCTGTTTCTTCCTCCAAGTTTGATGTCATCCCCAGATTTGAATATGGGGGAATTTACACCAAAGAAACACATGACAAGGAACAACCCTGAGCAGGCAAGATAGAGTAGCATGGTATTGGGCACAACATAAATGTCTGACTGCCAGCGACACTGAGCCCAGCTACCATAGTGCTCAGACACCATTGCGGTGGGCCCAGTATCAGAACCTGAAGAGAGCCACACAAGGGAAAAAGAGGGCTTAGGAATCTCTTGGGTTTGTTTTTTAGTTAGGTGGTAAAAAAGCATCTAGAACAGGGGTTCTCAAACTTCATTGCACCGTGACCCCCTTCTGACAAAAATTACTACACAAACCCAGGAGGGGGAAACCAAAACTTGAGCCCACCTGATCCCCGCCACCTCAAGGGATGGGGGAGGCAAAGCCAAAGCCCAAGCCCCACCACCCCAGGGCAGGGAAGCCAAAGTCCAAGGGCTTCAGCCCCAGATGGGGGGCCTGTAACCTGAGCCCTGCCACCCAGGGCTGAAGCCCTCGGGCTTGGGCTTTGGCCCCGGGTGGTAGGGCTTGGGTTTCGACACCAAGTGATGGGGCTTGGGCTTCACCTTAAGCCTCATGGTGCAGCAAGTCTAACACAGCCTAGTGACCCCATTAAAATGGGGTCCTGACCCACTTTTTGAGAACCCCTGCTCTAGAATCATTCAGCAAGACCTGGACTGGACTGAAAGTGGCAGGGAAGCATCACTGCTTAGACACTGACAGATGCTTCAGCCCCTAAGGCAGGCCCCCTGGGGAGAGTCACCGCTTTAGATAAGAGGTACAGTACCATACTGCAGCCATACACTGAGACCTGAACTCCCAAACCTCATGGCATTGCTCCACCGCCACCCGCCTCTTCTCTGAATGACAGGTTTCAGAGTAACACAGGTGTTAGTCTGTATTCACAAAAAGAAAAAGAGGACTTGTGGCACCTTAGCGACTAACAAATTTATTTGAGCATAAGCTTTCGTGAGCTACAGCTCACTCCATGATAAGCTGTAGCTCACGAAAGCTTATGCTCAAATAAATTTGTTAGTCTCTAAGGTGCCACAAGTACTCCTTTTCTTTCTCTGAATGAAGATTCTGCCATTTAGGTGAATTTCCCTGGATACCTTACTTCATATTTCCTGACCCTAAAGTCACAATCCATTTGTGTGTGCCCATTTCCCCAAATCTTCCTGCACGGGGTGAAAAGTTTCCATCTGAACTGTGAACTGCTTGTAAATATCCAGACCTCACAACTAGTTCTACTTTCAACGGCTTTTAAATGTGTTATAAATTGCATTAGGTCCCAGCCCTGGGCATGGGGTCCCCACTTATTACTCCTCTGCATGAGGACTCACTGCCGTTAGATTGTACTCTGCACTGCCTGCCTGTTTCACTCTGGTAGAAGTCAAATGTTTAGGCGCTTGCGATGGTACAAATAAATGATAATTATTATGAAGATCTGACACCAAAAGATATTGAAGACAAAATTGATGAACTAAAGGCTGGCAGAGTTCCCAAACCTGGCCCAAGAAATGGATGCTTTTCTTGTGAGCCAGCTGGTGGTCTTACTTCTCTGACTGAACCACCCAAAGGACCTGGATTTGGAGTTCAAGCAGACCTCTAAGCATTTCTGTAATAAGTTATAAAAACATAAGTTGTCTGAAAATAAAACACCTTTAACCTAAAAAAAAAAAACCTCTCCAGCCATCTCATTGTCTTACTGCTGATGCCTATAGCTGTAATCTCATTTGATAGCCACCTGTGTGTATCTTGCAAAAGGCTCCAGGTGAATGTAAGCCACTGATCCAGCTATCACTTATATTCTGTTTCAGAGTAGCAGCTGTGTTAGTCTGTATTCGCAAAAAGAAAAGGAGTACTTGTGGCATCTTAGAGACTAACAAATTTATATTCTGTGTTCTTCCTCCAAAGAATGCAATCAGCTTTGTTTGAATTGATCTCTTTCTCATAAGCTCTGGGCAGAACTCTCACTTCCATCCAAGTTTATCCATAAGAAGCCATTTCAGGAGGCCACCAGAAACATAGCTAACCAGGTTGTAATTCTTGGTTTCTCTCCCACTTCTCCTTTTAGAGATTGGTGCCACAAGTGTCTTCTGAAAGGCTCAGACAACAGTCAAGCAACATACAATATAAAGATGCTAAGGGCTATTCTGTTCTAGTTCTTAATCATCTAAGATTCTGTTTTGGATCCCATCTGATACAGGCAGGGGTGAGGCACTTGGATCAGGATGCATGAAATAAAGTTCAGAAAGAGCAAGTGAAAAAGGAATTTAGGCAAAATCTTTTTAGGAATTATTAAGGTCATTAGAAGAAGCAAATGACCTGGACTTGCGAAAAGGCAAGGCACTATCTAATTGGTATGATCTATTTGTACGTCTGGTACATTATGAAAAATAGGCCTAACCCTCCACAGACTGGATCTCTGCCTTGAAAAGAATAACAAGGCAGCAGTGCCCTGGAGGCACTAGTGCCTAGATACAGGAACCGGCTGCTCAGGGAAATGTGCTAGAAACTGCAAACTCATTGTGCATCACTAATAGCAGCTTCGGGAGAAACCTTACTGTCCTGAGATCAGAATTCAGCTTGTGAAGTGTGTTTTGCTGCATGGGGTGGGGCGTCTCTTTATTTAACACTGTTAATGTCCACCCTAATGATGAACTGGACCCCTCTCCTTCCCAGAAGAAAAGAGGCCATAAGACAGTCTGGTTTGTGCTAGATGAATATCTTCAATAAAAACAATTTGTTAAACTGAGACTTTGAGGCATTTAACTAACAAGAGCCCACATCCCAGGTAACTGGATTTAGCAGATAGACTCAGGCTTCCCAAAAGCCCTTTAGACTTGCTAGTCTTCTCCTCCTGTGCTGGGCTTTATTCTGTGCTCCGGTTAGTGCTGACAGAAGACAGCAGAAATGTGTCATTCTTTAGTAACAATAATCATCCAAGGTCCTCCTCCAGCATCTTCCCTCCAAGGCACTCAAAGGCCAGAGACAGGCCTCTGATGTTAGTGAGTCACCAAACTCAGTTAGGAGCACATGGCCAAGTGAAAGTCAGAGGGACTTGTGCTCCCCTAAGTCACTTAGATGCTTTGGAAAATACCCATTTGAGAGATGGGCCCAGCAAGATTTAAAGGTCAGTTTCAGAGGTACTAAGCACCTGCAGCTCCCACTGACTGCAGAGGAGTTGGGGTACTCAGGCCCAGGATATACACAAAGATTGCTGAAGAGCTGGGCACAGAGAACAAACATTCTGACTTTAGTCTTGAGCCACAAGACACTTGGGGGGAATGAGGCATTCTTGGCAGGAGCACAGCCACTGTACATTAATGAGTTAAAGAAGGAGCGTGTTCGAGTGGAGGTAGACTCCACTCAGAAGGAAAGCATATGTGTTTGGAGGAGGAATCCCAAGGATTGAATCAGCAGCTCAAAGGGGATGCAGAGAGAAACTGGACACAAACTGGGAATTGGAATAAAAATATCTTGGTGCCTCCCCCAGGGTTTCCTCCCAACAGCCACACAGCCTGTGCTGGAATTCAGGGCATGACAGGAAACAATTCAACTGCAAATTTTGTCTAATTAATTTTGAAGCTATCTTTGGAAGAGAAAAGAACCCTCCTTTCCAATCCCAACAAACCCTCCCCAGAAACACTTACAGTGATTCAACTCGCTCTTTTCTCTCCCTCATCTGCTGAGTCCACAAAAACTGCCCAGTGACCAAGGGATTGCCAACTGCTGGCCCAAAGACCATATTCCCCATAGACTATCCCCTGGCTCACAGGCCATCAAACAACAGGTCCAATCCCCATGAGCATCCTGAGGCAGCCTCTCACCTGGCTACCCAGTCCTTATGAAATACCCACTGGTGGAGGCCCCACAGACACTTCCCCACACTAATAATCCTATGTACCATTCAAAGGCAGGCACACAGTAACACAAACTATCCACCAGCCAAGGGATGCAGGCAGATTCCCCTGATGTTTTCATAATCTGTTTCCAGACAGACACATCATAGGGTCTTTTTTCTTTACTCAGCAGTTTCCCCTTCCTTTTGTGAGGCACAACGATCCTGGGCGGCTCACTGAGAGGAAGACTCTGTGTGCAAAGAACATAAGACTAACTCCCATAGGAGACTATGTGCCTGAAAAATCCCCCAGATGAATTCTGCATATGCCTCCCCTGCACCTCCCACGATCCAGAGCCCTTAGGCCCATATCCACCATGCCCACTCCAACCCCACTAGATCAGTCACAGCTGCATTCCTGGTGCACATCCTCTCCCTTGCTTTTACCTGCCTGTACTGGCCATTCACAACCCATAGCCCCTGTGCTTGAATTGTTATACATCCCACATCCCCCACACCTGCTAAGGATACATCTTCCTGGTCAATGCTGTATTCATGGCACTGACATGGGGAGGAGCAGCAAATGGGGCTGTGCTCTGCATGCTTCACCTCAGGAAATTCTTCTCATGGATGTTTTGGCCTGGGAAGGAACAACTCCAGACCCATACATCTTTCTGTGCCCACACAGACTAAATGGGGCATAGAAGTGCCTATTCATCTCCTCTGCCTACTTGTATTAACATCTATGTGAGAGGAGGAACATTTAGCTGAACTGCAACCATGGGGCAGTGGGGGAGGGAGGGGCAGCACCAGTCTCCTTGCAGCAAGAGGGACCCCCCCAACCCATCAGCCTCTGCAGACAGAAGATGGGACCCTGGTCTGCCTGAGATGATGCCTGGCCTGGGGGGCTCTTCCCAGTGGGATCAATGCTGTTGGGAGTGGGATAAAGCCCTGTCCCTGAGATCAGAGTGTGAGAACCAGAGAGCTTGTCTTTTCTGCAGTCAGGAGCCAGCAGGCACCAGCTGCAGAATTTGCCGCAGTATAGTGTGTGTGTGTGTGTGTGTGTGTGTATGAGAGCGAGAGAGAGTGAGTGTGCAGCAGCCATGCTCCTCCCCTCCAACCTCCTCCCTGTGTGATAAATTTGTCTAACTCCCTCCCTTCTTCCCCGCTCCACTCCCACTCCAAGTCCCAGCCTGATCAAACCCAGCCCCTCGCCCTGGTTCCCCTCCCCCACTTAATTAAGAAGTCTTTTGTTGGCTTCACCAGACTTTCAATTGCTCCATCACTGTTCAGCAGGGTTTGCGTCTCCCTCTTTACACTAACCCCACAACAGCAGCCTCTGGCCTGTGCTCATGGGGCCAAGCCTGCACGTGGCCCTTGCCCTCTGATTCTGTCTAGACTAGGAGAAAAGCTTGTATTTAAAAATATTTTAACTGACACATTCTTAACAGTAGCATTCACAGGGTTTAACACCTTCATAATATATTAGCTAGTGGTGGTCAATCAGCTCTGGACACGCCCTGTGAAACTAGAGCCCTCCACTTTGCTGATGGGACAATGGGTCATCTCCGCCCTGTAACCTTGGGAATCCAGGACAGGAGCTGCATGCAAGGGAGGGGCTCACCCAGTGCAGTGTCTGTGCTAAAGGGAAGGCACAACAGGGGCAGGGACTGCCAAGGACAAAGTCTGGGAGGACACAAGTGCTTCACTCTCTTCTCATGTCCAAGGAACTGAAAATCTGAACATTATCATTAGCATGGATACAGGGCTGGCACGACACACACCCAGGACAGCAACATCAACTCCACACACCCAACCACTTCATTCCTCTGTTTGGTGCCCTGGAAAAGCTGCATCACTCATACATTTCACAGGCAGCTTCCCCTTTTCCTCCCCCACAAACTGGAAGAGTTTGGATGCTTTCTGGCTTCCTGTAGTGGAAGAATGAAGTGTTGAATAGCTCCAAGCCAGACTTTAGTTAATGCAAGGATACTGCTGTGTGTGTGTGAGAGAGAGCGAGCGAGCAAAGGGGGCTCCCAGTACCCTTTCCAATCTATTAACAGCCCTGTATTCCACCTTGACACCCTCATCCTCTTCCTGATTAGCATTAGCCTCATTCCAGCATCAGCACCATACAGACACTTCAGTCACCAATTCTTGCCCACCGGAGTGCCTGTGAGACGCCATGCCGCCCCAGGTAGAGGGACCAGCACACTACCCTCAGGCAAGGCAGTGCTGACACAAGCTCTGATGCTGCAGCACACTCCAGGTTCCTGGCACTCAGTATTTTTCCCTGGGTCCTACCCTGTGTTAGCCATCCTGAGATATGTCTGAGCCAGAGAGACAAGTGCAGAGAACAGCTGAGCAGTCAGAGAATCCAGAGACTTTCTGTCCCTGGGGCACTTGGGACAAGAGCAGCTGGCAAGGGGCGAGGTCCTCATATAAAAACTAGCTCTGCCTGCAGGCACCTTACCCTCTTGTCACTGTTCTTTTCTGTCCAGTCCCCATGCAGCATCCCCTGCCCTATTTCAGCAGATCAAATAGAGAAACTGCATCTATCAGGAATCACTGCAAAGCTCCCCCAGGAAGTGTGATGGCAGATCTAGCAACCACGCCTCAGCCACAGCAGGGTGACATCCAGTCAATTGCATTCCCTTGAGATCAGACACAGCAGAGCTGGGACAGCAGACAGGGTGGATCTCCAGGTGCCACATATTATCCAGATTTCCTGTGAGCACCTCCAGATGGAAGGAACCCCCTACCCCAAAGTGATAGTTGTTTTGGGGTACCCTTAAACAATCCAGCTGGGAGCTAAGCAGTGTCACCTCAAGAATGAGGCCAATCCTGGCTATCTCGATCCTGCACGCCACCCCCTCCCCATCCCATTAACTCTCAGTCGCCCTGGAACACCCATTCACACCAGGCTGAGTGCACAGGATGGGAAAGAGTAGTCTGCACGTACCATAGGGTCTTGGGATGAGCAGCCCATGGAAGTAGCAGCCGCTGCTCAGGATGCCCGGAGAGTCACAGATACAAGCCAGCTGCAGAAGGCAGCTGCTATGTCAATGCAAATCGGGGGCGGAGCTGGCCAGCCTCTCTCTGACACCCATTCAACAATGCGCCAGGCAGACTTAACCCTCTCTGGGCCAGAGTCTTTGCCTGGAGAACACCCGGAACCAGAACCTAGTCCTAGGCACCCCCCACCCCTGCTGCTCCCTGATCATTAACCCTCAGGGAGGGGCCAGAGCCCAGCCACTGCCACGAGCTCCCTGTTAAAACCATGGGTGCCAGTGCCCAGCACCAGGCACCTCTGTGTCTTCTAATTGAGCCCTCTGGGTACCAAGCCTGGCCCTGGGCACTTCCACACCATCCTGTTAACCCCTTAGGTACCAGAGCCCGCCCCAGGTACCTCCACACCATCCTGTTAACCTCCTGGGTACCAGAGCCTGGCCACATCCACCTCCACACCATCCTGTTAACCCCCTGGGTACCAATCCTGACCCCATCCACCTCCACACCATCCCGTTAACCCCCTGGGTACCAATCCTGGCCCCAGGCACCTCCAGACCATCCTGTTAACCCTTGGGTACCAAAGCCTGGCCCCATCCACCTCCACACCATCCTATTAGCCCCTTGGGTACCAAAGCCTGGCCCCATCCACCTCCACACCATCCCGTTAACCCCCTGGGTACCAATCCTGGCCCCAGGCACCTCCACACAATCCTGTTAACCCCTTAAGTACCAGAGCCTGCCCCAGGTACCTCCACACCATCCTGTAAACCCCCCTGGGTACCAATCCCGAACCCAGGCACCTCCACACCATCCTGTTAGTCCCTTGGGTACCAGAGCCTGGGCCCATCCACCTCCACACCATCCTGTTAGCCCCTTGGGTACCAGAGCCTGGCCCCATCCACCTCCACACCATCCTGTTAACCCCCTGGGTACCAGAGCCTGGCCCCATCCACCTCCACACCATCCTGTTAACCCCCTGGGTACCAGAGCCTGCCCCAGGTACCTCCACACCATCCTGTTAACCCCCTGGGTACCAGAACCTGGCCCCATTCACCTCCACACCATCCTGTTAACCCCTTGGGTACCAGAACCTGGCCCCATCCACTCCACACCATCCTGTTAACCTCCTGGGTACCAAAGCCTGGTCCCATCCACCTCCACACCATCCTGTTAACTCCTTGGGTACCAGAGCCTGGTCCCAGGCACCTCCACACCAACCTGTTAGCCCCTTGGGTACCAATCCCGGCCCCAGGCACCTCCACACCATCCTGTTAATCCCCTGGGTACCAATCCTGGCCCCAGGCACCTCCACACAATCCTGTTAATCCCCTGGGTACCAATCCTGGCCCCAGGCACCTCCACACAATCCTGTTAACCCCTTAAGTACCAGAGCCTGCCCCAGGTACCTCCACACCATCCTGTAAATCCCCCTGGGTACCAATCCTGACCACAGGCACCTCCACACCATCCTGTTTACCCCCTGGGTGCCAGAGCCTGGCCCCATCCACCTCCACACCATCCTGTTAACTCCTTGGGTACCGGAGCCTGGCCCCATCCACCTCCACACCATCCTGTTAACCCCTTGGGTGCCAGAGCCTGGCCCCATCCCCCTCCACACCATCCTGTTAACCCCCTGGGTACCAATCTGGCCCCAGGCACCTCCATACCATCCTGTTAACCCCCTGGGTACCAATCCTGGCCCCAGGCACCTCCATACCATCCTGTTAACCCTCTGGGTTAACCTCTTAGGTGACAAAACCTGGCCCCAGGTACCTCTATACCACCCTGTTAACCTCTTAGGTGACAAAGCCTGGAATCAGTCTCAATAGCCATTAACCCCTTGGGTGCCAGAGCCCAGCTCTAGGAATGGCCACATATTCCTCGTTCATTAATGCCCTGGGTGCACCAACTCTCGGTGTCCCAAGAGGGGAGCTCTGATACCTCATTAGCAACATCAGAGCTTTCCCATGCCTTGAAATCCATGCAACTGGGTAAGGCTCCTTGCCCAGACACTTTCGCAGCTTATTTTTATAAACATGTTTCTGACCCCCTTGCAGGCAAGTTGCTACTTTGTTCAATGGAGGAAAGTACGCTTCCCACGTTTGGAGGAGAGCCTGTATTTGAGTTAGCTTTCAGTTAGTATTTCAGAAAGCTTATGCTCTAATAAATTTGTTAGTCTCTAAGGTGCCACAAGTACTCCTTTTCTTTTTGCGAATACGGACTAACACGGCTGCTACTCTGAAACCTGTATTTCAGTTATTTCCAAGTTGTGCTGGGGCCTCATGTCATGCCGAAACTATACAGAAATCTCCTTAATTAGCATTTGAAATATTGGCCAACATTTTGACCCACAGGCGCAATATTATCCACCCCAGCCAGATGGGGCTTATTAAAGTCCGACATGGTTCAGATAACTAAAAACAGTTAGTAGCTATAATAATCACACAGTATGAGGACGCTGACTCCTAAGCACTTCTGCCTTGGATGCAGAAGAGGCCTTTGATCACATGAACGGGGAGTAAATGCTATAGACCTTCCAGAGCCTGATTTCAGACCTGTTTTTAGATGATGGGTTAAACTTCTATATAAGGACCCCACATCTCTAATCTTAACCAATGGCATAATTTCACAATCATTTAATCTTCTCTGAGGTACCATATAGGGTTGTCCACTATCCCTTCTTCTGTTTGATCTGGCCCTAGAGCCCATGAAGAACACTACAGGCTCTCACCTAAACATTTGGGTATTAAGATTGGCCCACTGGAGTACCATTAGATGTTATATGCTGATACCCTTCTGTTTATAATGAACCTTGAAATCACAATCCCTGCCCTTCTTGCATTAATCCAATACTTTGGCTCACTTTCAGGCTGTAGCATTAACTGGAAAAGTTAGAACTACTTTAGATTGCCTGGCTGCCTTTTAGCAGGGCTTTCTCCCAGTGGAATTTTCATAGGCAGCAAGAGGCAGTTAAATACTTGGGGATATAAATAGCAAGAAACCTTAAAAAAACTGAAAAAATGAATTTAGATTCTAACTTTCTGCAACTGGCACAAAACACCAATCAATGGAGGTGCATTCACTGAGCCTGGGTGAGGGGGATTAGTCCAGTTCAGATTAATGTTTTACCTAGATGTTTATACATTTTGAGTGGGCTTCCTGTCATCATCTCACCATTCTATTTTAAAAGCTTTAATAGGATTATCGACACTTTTTTATGGGGCCTAGCATAACACCCCAGACTATCTTGGAGGATGTTTCAGCTCCTTCCCATTGGAGGTGTCTTCAGACTTCCAGACCTTCATAACTATTATGTTGTCTGTCTCATGTCCAGATCTCTCACAGTTTGCAACACGTAAACAATAACATCCCTTATGGATGGGGATTAAAAGAAAATGAATTAAATCAATCCTCCTGTTGGGATCCTTATCCTACCCTACAGAGAAAAAGAAAATGCCCTCTGTAGTGGCCACTAGGAGAGTATGGACCATTTTGACCAACAGATTCCATTTTCCCTCTTCGCACCATACAAAAGCCACTACGTGGGGTAATAGTGACTTACGGATTGGCAACCCACCAAACATATGGAGGGAATGAACAGAAAGAGTAGGAGTCCTTTCTCAATTGGTTGGCGATGGGGGAATGGTTCATTTGAGGTGTTACAGCAGTATAAGCTACTAGCTACAGCAATATGGCAATATATACTGCTAAAACCTTTCCTGACCTACCACTTTGGCCCAACAGCCGGAGACTAACTGACACACCTAAAGTACAGAACGGTAGAGAAGCTCTGCAAACTTCCCAGACCCTATATCTACATACATGCTTTTCTGATGGAAAAGGTCTCTGATTCCTGAAGCGTCCACTAAATCCTCAGATCAGAGTCAGAGTTTAAGGCCAGAAGGGATCACCAGATCATCCTGTCTGACCTCCTGTGTATCACAGACCATCAGTACCACCCAGCATCCACACACTAAACTCAACACCTGAAATCAGACCAAAGCATTATAACCCCCAGGAGAGTAGGCTGTTATGAGCCACAGGCAGAGAATCGGAGAGACTGAGGTGCATCAACGTTAAGAGTCCCCACAAAGGCAGGGAGATGATTGAGATATACCAGATGATCTTGGCAAGTGACCTGCACCCATACACTTCAGAGGAAGGTGAAAACCTCCCAAGGTCACTACCAATCAGACCTGAGGAAAAACTCCTGCCTAGTCCTACATATGGTGATCAATTAGACCCTGAGTATATGAGAAAGAGCCAGCCAGCCAAGCACCTGAGAGAGAGACAATGCTTGGTGCCATCTCAGAGCCCTGACCCTCCCTGTCCAATGTCCCATCTTCACCATGGCTATCCCTGATGCTTCAGAGGAATGAGATTTAAAAAAAAAGAGAGAGAGAGAAAGTGCTAGATTGTCTTTTAAAAAGCTCCACAATGATTAATTATATTGCACAATGCAAAATTTTCTTCTATAGATGTATGTTATAATTTAATTCAACAACAACAGAAAGTATTTAGAATGTACTGGACACCACAAAGGCTACATACAATTAAAGCTCTTAATATAAGACCATAAGCTCTTCCTTCAGATAGAAGCTGACACTGTGGCAAAAATAAGGGCACACTCCTGCACATGTTGTAGAAATATCCTCCAGTTAAACAGCTGTGGAAAGCAGTTGACACTAGAATTAAAATGATTTTGGGCTTCAGCAATCAAACATTGGTAGAGAACTACATTAGGATATTTACCCACGAAACGGGGCCTCTCATCAGCACAGCGTTAATAGTTCCTGAGAGAAGCCATGATCATGAAGTGAATGATTTTACAGAGTTGGGAAAGTAAATCAATGCACAATGGTGTTCTGATCTCCCTGGCCTTGCAACCATCGAAAGGGTCATTGTCCTCTACAGGGATTAACTATGTGAGTTTAAAGATATCTGGGCTGCATTTTAACAAACCTTAGATTAAGGAGTTCCCAAAGGCCCAGTGTCAGGTCCAGATCTTCTGCTGCTTCCCCTTCTCCCTCCTTGACTCTTCACCCACTTCTTTTTCCTCCTGCTTTCACTCTTCTCCTCCCTGCCATGTCTGTGTTGTGCCCACATTAATTGTAAAGTTTTGATTTATCTGATTTTATAGTTTAATATTATGATTGTTAAAATGGTTTTTGCACATGTATGCTAACGCTATGCTGTATGTCACAGTTGATCATTGTCATGAGGCAAGTACATCCCGTCCCCGTTTGAGGCAGGGGAAGGAGCCTTATAGCACGAAGGCTGAGTCCACCTGACCATCCTTGGCCTCACGGTGGTATGGCCTAGTCACCGCTGCACAGCCCAATCGGTAGAGTCAATATGGCTGCCCTCATTAGTGTGGCCTGGTGGCCCAAGTCAATGTCGCTGCCCTCTCTTGCAGGGCTGAGTAATTGGATGACCAGAAGGTGATGGGCCACCACCCGGCGTGGTGGCGGCCAGGGTAGGAGAACTGAGCACTCCCTACTCCACTGGGTCACAGCCCAAGGCCTTGTCAGTGGCGAGTGTACTTGTCACTAGATCAGCAGGGATCCAACCGACACATGCTGACTTAGTTCCCAAGCCAATGGTTAGTCCCCTGGGAAACTTCCTATTGTGTCTTCCAGGGGCTTGGTCCAGAGATCATCCATGAAGCTCCTGGTGGTTCTGAGGTCTCCTGGGTCTCCTGGGTCTCCTGCAGGAAGCTGACTATCTGCCTGGGTCTCGGAGGACTTGGCCTCCGTGATCTTGGGCTTCAGCAGCTCACAGGGAGGAACCTGCAACATCCATTCTCTCTTCGGTGTTCGGCCCTGACTGAGCTGGGCTGTTCCCTTTTACACTGATGATCCAGTTGGAGCATGCCCAGCAGGGGATAGGGGGTGTCGCTTCCTCTGCCCAGAGTGCAGGGTTAATCCCTCTTTGTCCAGTGTGGGGCAACTACACCCCTCATAGTCATTTTAAGTTAACAATTTTCATTTTTCGTTTTCTTTTTGTATTGTGATGTTTGCATTGAAAAGTAAAAGATAATAAAACCTTAATAAAAAACCAACCAAACCCTGGGTGCCAGAGCCTGACCCCAGCACCACCACCTGTTCCTCATTTGTTAACCCCAAGGGTGCCGGAGCCCAACCCCAGCAACTCCACATGTTCCTCATTTGTTAACCCCCTGGGTGCCAGAGCCCGACCCCAGCACCACCACCTGTTCCTCATTCAATAACCCCCAGAGTGCCGGAGCCCAATCCCAACACCTCCACTGGCTCCTCATTCGTTAACCCCCATGGTGCCGGAGCCCAGGGACATCAGTGGGCTCATTCATTAGCCTTCTTGGTGTCAGAGCCCAGCCTTGAGTGCTTCTACATGCTACACATTAACTCTGTTGGTGCCAAAGCCCAGCCTGAGAAACCTTCCATATGCTCCCTCTTACTCCATGGGTGACAGAGTATGGCTTCATGACCCTCCTTGTACTCTCAACATCCTTCCCCACCAAGTGCCTCTGCACCCATTAACCTTAGTACTGTACCATTACCAGTACTGCCAACCTCAGGAGAGCAAAAAAAATCATGAGTCACACCCCCAAAATCACGAGATTGGCCTGGAAAATCATGAGATTTCATACCAAGGATATGTTGTGGGTTTTTTGAACTCCCCCTTACCAATTGTGTGTGCGTGTGTGTGTCAGTGTTCCCTCTAATTTTTTACGTCCATGTGCGGAATGGATTTTATGTGCACCAATATGGAGGTGATGTGCGACACATCACCTTCATATTGGTACACATAACAAAATTCATGTGGCGGGGGTGGGGCCAAGGGTCTTCTCAGTGTGGGAGGAGGCTCAGGGCTGGGGCAGAGGGTGGAGCATGGGGGGGATGAAGGCTCCGGCTGGGGTTGTAGGCTCTGGGAGGGAACTGGAGATGAGGGCTAAGGAATGCAGGAGAGGGCTCAAGACTGGGGCAAAGGGTTGGGTGCAGGGGATGAGGGCTCTGGGGTATGGTTGGGGATGAGCAGATTGGGGTGCGGGAGGGGGCTCAGGACGGGTGAAGAGGGTTGGGGTGCTGGGGGGTGTGGGCTCTGGGGTGGGGACAGGGATGAGGGGTTTGGGGTGCAGGCTGCCCCGAGACTGCTGTGAGGAGAGAGGACTTCCCCCAGCCCTCTCTCGTCGCAGTAGCTCAGGGTCAGGGGAGAGGTGCCTCTCCCTGGCCGCAGTAGCTCCGGCAGGGCTATGCTGGACTGAGGGAGGGGCTCCTCTCCCTGGCAGTCCGGCGGATCTGGGCCGGGGGAGGGGCTCCTCTCCCCCAGCCGCAGCAAGTCTGGGGCAGGTCCACGCTGGGGCCGGTGGGTGGGGGCGCCTCTCCCAGCCACGGCAGGTCCACGCTGGGGCCGGAGGGGGGGGGCGCCTCTCCTGGCCACGACAGGTCCATGCGGGGGCCGATGGGGGGGCACCTCTCCCGGATGTGGCAGGTCCATGCTGGGGCTGGCAGTTTTGGTCCCTGTTGCAGGAGCTCTCACCCCCACATCTGCCAGCCCCCTGCCCAGCAATTATTCTGTCCCCAACCAGCCCCTACTCACATCTGTTCAACCCTCACCCCCCATTAATTCTGCCCCCCATCAGTTCAGCCCTCCCTCAGTGAGCACCCCTTCTCTTACTGGGTTCTTCACCCCCCCTCTCCGAGTCTGGAGTGGGCAGCTCTTCCCCCTTCATCTCTTGCCAGGCCAAGTGCTGCAAGGAGAGAGGAGAGGCACTGTCCTATCCACATTACTCACAGGAGAGGAGGGAAGGGTGGGTGGAGCCCACCTGAGCAGCTAGGCTCTTTGCTCCCACCTCCACTCCCGCCCCCCTCGGGAGAATGGCTTTAGGTTACTATGGGAAGGGTTTCAGAGTAGCAGCCGTGTTAGTCTGTATTCGCAAAAAGAAAAGGAGTACTTGTGGCACCTTAGAGACTAACAAATTTATTAGAGCATAAGCTTTTGTGAGCTACAGCTCACTTCATCGGATGCATTTGGTGGAAAAAAATGCACCAAATGCATCCGATGAAGTGAGCTGTAGCTCACGAAAGCTTATGCTCTAATAAATTTGTTAGTCTCTAAGGTGCCACAAGTACTCCTTTTCTTTTTGCGAATACAGACTAACACGGCTGCTACTCTGAAACCTGTGTTTATGGGAAGGGGGAACTCTGCCTGCCATACCTCTGATTGGTTATTCTGCACCAGGAGGCAGGCAAGTGGGGCAGGAACCCAATCAGAGGGCTCAAATTCACCAGAGGACTGGAGCTTCTTGTGTCACTGGTCACCGCCAGAATGGCTTCAGCCCCGGCCAAAATCCCACCATTGCAAAAACATCACCATAGCTGGCAGCATTGTATTACTCTGACCAAAGCACTCCTTCATTGCTCTGCCCCTGTACATTTCACCACAGCTGCCAAGTTTTGTTAAGCTCTATGTGAGATTTTATGCATGTTATATAATGAACCCGTATTTGGCAAAGCTAAATGAGGCCCTACACTCCATTTAATGGCATTTCTCTGACTGTCTGCCTGTTGGTCTGGATGTAACGTAGTAACTTTTGAACACAGCCGCCAATTGCTTCCACAATTTCAGGGAACATTCTAAGCATCAGTGGGCACAATCCTATTGATTTTGGGTGAAAATTAGAAAACTGGAAAAGCCATCTGGAGAACCTTCAAAGACAGGCAGACAGACAATCAGCGAAATGCCATCAAATGGAGTGTAGGGCACACTCCTCTTTAAGTTCCTGCTTTCACCTTCCAAGGCTTCCCACCCTCCATTCTGAGTACCTGGTTCCCCCCTTTCACTGCTCTCCCTCCTCCACTCCCTCCCTCCCTGCTCTGGGGTGCTGCTGGTTACCCCATCCACATTCTCCCCCGTCCTGTCTTGGGTCTGCACTTTCTCCCCTTGGTCCCTGCTTCCCTTCTAAAAACCCTCTCTCTGATGCTCTCTTAGTTGTGTGTGGGGGGAGAACCAGGGACCCAGAGGGGGGAGTGTGTGCGTGGAGAAGCAGGAACCTGGATGGGGGATGAGAGTGAAGTATCATAGAATCATAGAATCATAGAATATCAGGGTTGGAAGGGACCCCAGAAGGTCATCTAGTCCAACCCCCTGCTCAAAGCAGGACCAAGTCCCAGTTAAATCATCCTAGCCAGGGCTTTGTCAAGCCTGACCTTAAAAACCTCTAAGGAAGGAGATTCTACCACCTCCCTAGGTAACGCATTCCAGTGTTTCACCACCCTCTTAGTGAAAAAGTTTTTCCTAATATCCAATCTAAACCTCCCCCATTGCAACTTGAGACCATTACTCCTCGTTCTGTCATCTGCTACCATTGAGAACAGTCTAGAGCCATCCTCTTTGAAACCCCCTTTCAGGTAGTTGAAAGCAGCTATCAAATCCCCCCTCATTCTTCTCTTCTGCAGACTAAACAATCCCAGCTCCCTCAGCCTCTCCTCGTAAGTCATGTGCTCTAGACCCCTAATCATTTTTGTTGCCCTTCGCTGTACTCTTTCCAATTTATCCACATCCTTCTTGTAGTGTGGGGCCCAAAACTGGACACAGTACTCCAGATGAGGCCTCACCAGTGTCGAATAGAGGGGAACGATCACGTCCCTCGATCTGCTCGCTATGCCCCTACTTATACATCCCAAAATGCCATTGGCCTTCTTGGCAACAAGGGCACACTGCTGACTCATATCCAGCTTCTCGTCCACTGTCACCCCTAGGTCCTTTTCCGCAGAACTGCTGCCGAGCCATTCGGTCCCTAGTCTGTAGCGGTGCATTGGATTCTTCCATCCTAAGTGCAGGACCCTGCACTTATCCTTATTGAACCTCATTAGATTTCTTTTGGCCCAATCCTCCAATTTGTCTAGGTCCTTCTGTATCCTATCCCTCCCCTCCAGCGTATCTACCACTCCTCCCAGTTTAGTATCATCCGCAAATTTGCTGAGAGTGCAATCCACACCATCCTCCAGATCATTTATGAAGATACTGAACAAAACGGGCCCCAGGACCGACCCCTGGGGCACTCCACTTGACACCGGCTGCCAACTAGACATGGAGCCATTGATCACTACCCGTTGAGCCCGACAATCTAGCCAGCTTTCTACCCACCTTATAGTGCATTCATCCAGCCCATACTTCCTTAACTTGCTGACAAGAATGCTGTGGGAGACCGTGTCAAAAGCTTTGCTAAAGTCAAGAAACAATACATCCACTGCTTTCCCTTCATCCACAGAACCAGTAATCTCATCATAAAAGGCGATTAGATTAGTCAGGCATGACCTTCCCTTGGTGAATCCATGCTGACTGTTCCTGATCACTTTCCTCTCCTCTAAGTGCTTCAGGATTGATTCTTTGAGGACCTGCTCCATGATTTTTCCAGGGACTGAGGTGAGGCTGACCGGCCTGTAGTTCCCAGGATCCTCCTTCTTCCCTTTTTTAAAGATGGGCACTACATTAGCCTTTTTCCAGTCATCCGGGACTTCCCCCGTTCGCCACGAGTTTTCAAAGATAATGGCCAAGGGCTCTGCAATCACAGCCGCCAATTCCCTCAGCACTCTCGGATGCAATTCGTCCGGCCCCATGGACTTGTGCACGTCCAGCTTTTCTAAATAGTCCCTAACCACCTCTATCTCTACAGAGGGCTGGCCATCTCTTCCCCATTTTGTGATGCCCAGCACAGCAGTCTGGGAGTTGACCTTGTTAGTGAAAACAGAGGCAAAAAAAGCATTGAGTACATTAGCTTTTTCCACATCCTCTGTCACTAGCTTGCCTCCCTCATTCAGTAAGGGGCCCACACTTTCCTTGGCTTTCTTCTTGTTGCCAACATACCTGAAGAAACCCTTCTTGTTACTCTTGACATCTCTTGCTAGCTGCAGCTCCAGGTGCGATTTGGCCCTCCTGATATCTTTCCTACATGCCCGAGCAATATTTTTATACTCTTCCCTGGTCATATGTCCAACCTTCCACTTCTTGTAAGCTTCTTTTTTATGTTTAAGATCCGCTAAGATTTCACCATTAAGCCAAGCTGGTCGCCTGCCATATTTACTATTCTTTCGACTCATCGGGATGGTTTGTCCCTGTAACCTCAACAGGGATTCCTTGAAATACAGCCAGCTCTCCTGGACTCCCTTCCCTTTCATGTTAGTCCCCCAGGGGATCCTGGCCATCTGTTCCCTGAGGGAGTCAAAGTCTGCTTTCCTGAAGTCCAGGGTCCGTATCCTGCTGCTTACCTTTCTTCCCTGCGTCAGGATCCTGAACTCAACCAACTCATGGTCACTGCCTCCCAGATTCCCATCCACTTTTGCTTCCCCCACTAATTCTACCCGGTTTGTGAGCAGCAGGTCAAGAAAAGCGCTCCCCCTAGTTGGCTCCCCTAGCACTTGCACCAGGAAATTGTCCCCTACGCTTTCCAAAAACTTCCTGGATTGTCTATGCACCGCTGTATTGCTCTCCCAGCAGATATCAGGAAAATTAAAGTCACCCATGAGAATCAGGGCATGCGATCTAGTAGCTTCCGTGAGTTGCCGGAAGAAAGCCTCATCCACCTCACCCCCCTGGTCCGGTGGTCTATAGCAGACTCCCACCATGACATCACTCTTGTTGCACACACTTCTAAACTTAATCCAGAGACACTCAGGTTTTTCCACAGTTTCGTACCGGAGCTCTGAGCAGTCATACTGCTCCCTTACATACAGTGCTACTCCCCCACCTTTTCTGCCCTGCCTGTCCTTCCTGAACAGTTTATAACCATCCATGACTGTACTCCAGTCATGTGAGTTATCCCACCAAGTCTCTGTTATTCCAATCACGTCATAATTCCTTGACATCACCAGGACCTCCAGTTCTCCCTGCTAGGAAGAAAGTAGGAAGTAGAAAGTAGGAAGTAGAAAGTAGGAAGAAAGCAGGATCCCAGAGGAATGTGGGAGAGAAAAAGGGGATGGTGGTGGGGGTGTGGAAGACACAGGGAACTACAGGTCATCTTATATAAGCAATGAAGTGTGCGACCCTTTAGATTCTACAAAAAAGAGAGATACAGAGCCTCTGGCATAGGGGGAGGAGAAACTGAGAAGCTACACAGAGCCTCCAACATGCAGGAGGTGGGGGGGGGGGGCTGTAGGGATTCCCTAAAATGGAGAGAGGGTGGCACACAGGGAGCTTGGGGGAGAATGGAGAGATGGAGGTGCCCCTGGTGTAAGCAATGAGCGTAGCCTATAGAGCAACAAAGCATGTGATTCTCTAGTCATATTGACAAATTATTTGTATATGACCCTAAACTTCAGCTTACCGTCAACACACCCTGCCCCAAGCAACAGCAGGGGCAGGATACAGAGCTGCACAGATCATGGCAGGTGTGGCATGTGGGATGGAGTCCTGGGGAGACACCAGGCTACAGGTGTAGGTAAGTTCCAGAGAACGTCGGAAGTTGCGGTCGGGTGGGTGCTGGATGGTGTGAGGGGGTCTCGAGGTGGATGAGAGAGTCCTAGAAGGTATCCAAGGATGACAGAGACTGGAACTGCTGAAGCGTGTGTGCAGTGCTGGATTAGGTGGGTGCTGTCCAGGGGTAGCTAGGTGCAGAGGAAGCTGAGAGCGGGGTGGCTGGTAGTTAGCTGTGGACGGAAGGCTGTCTGGGGTAAGCTGAGGCTGGAAGGCTGGCTGGGAGGAAGGGAGGGTGCTAGGGAGATTGGCACCAGTACTAGATCCCTCACCTTTTCCCTTGTAGCTGTTGCCACTGCTACCGCCTGGTCCTTCCTGCTGTGATCAGGGGAGGAGGGAAGTGAGGCCACATGGCTCCCTGGGAGAGCAGCTGCCACAACAACCTCTGGCGGTCCATAAC
Source organism: Dermochelys coriacea (assembly GCF_009764565.3). Taxonomy (NCBI): domain Eukaryota; kingdom Metazoa; phylum Chordata; order Testudines; family Dermochelyidae; genus Dermochelys; species Dermochelys coriacea. The sequence goes on from NC_050077.1 coordinate 86,094,965, forward strand.
AGCAACTGCAGCTGTCCCTGCAGCCCAGCTGGATGTGTAACAATGCATCTGGGCTGTGGAAACACAGGCAGGGCTGCCAGATGCATACCAGGCAAGGTGCATTACACCGGGAAGCCCTAACAACGAGGAGTCCTTGTGGCACCTTAGAGACTAACAAATGTATTTGGACATAAGCTTTCGTGGGCTAAAACCCTTCATAAGATGCAGGGAGTGGAAAATACAGAGGCAGGTATAAATACCAGCACATGAAAAGATGGGAGTTGCCTTATCAAGTGGTGGGTCAGTGTTATGCCCAAATAAATCTGTTAGTCTCTAAGGTGCCACAAGGACTCCTGATTGTTTTTGCTGATGCAGATTAACACAGCTACCCCTCTGAAAGCAGAGAAGCCCTGTTTCACTGTACGTAGATACTGCACAGATCCCTTCTTTTCTTCCAGTAGGTTTTAGCAACCTAACTGCCTCAGGGCTCTCTGTGCTGAAGGAATGGGTGATATGACTATTCGTGGCACCCCACTTTACTCCCTGTTTCCACAGGCCTCTGCTTTTAATGCCTATTTCAATATTTTAAGGCCAGAAGGGACCACTCTGATCATCTGGTCTGTCCTTCTGCATAACACAGGCCCCAGAACCTCACCCAATAATATGTGAGCAAAGCCCATAACTTCTCTTTGAGCTGTAGCATCTCTTAGAAGGAATGGGAGAGGCACAGGTAAAGGGCTGAGAAAATCATCCAGGGCACAGAGAAGCTCCTGCAAAGTAAAACTGCAGCTGTCTCACTTACTCCAAGATTCTGTCAGGTAAGCCAAAGAGGTGACCCACAGGAACCACTCCATGTGGGGACAGCTGGTGGGGGAGGGACAAGATGATTCACAGGAGGTTCTGCCACTATGGGCATGTCCGCACTGGACTTTTTTTTTTTTTAACCTCAAGTTGATTGCCAATAGGGCTTGACATAGGATAAAGTGAAAACATGTGGAGTGTCCAAATTAGCCTTTACTAATGTGCTAACCACTGTAAAGTAGCTGGCCATCAATTAATTTGAGGAAAGAAGTTTTCAGTAGACAAACCCCATGTGAGAATTAATGGAATGGACATAGTGACCCACAGATTTCACCTTCAATGATATGACTGTTGCTATCATTCTGTCCTGCATTTTGTGGAACAGTCCCACTTACTGCATGACTTGCAAAATATCTTGGGGGATGGTACATCAGCACATTGTGACACTGCTTTTTACCCAAGTAAATGCCTAATTATTTTTAATACTACTAAGTTCTTGCAGTAATTTTTCACAGGAGCCTTATGATTTGAGGTTCCCATCAATTTCTGAGAACCCAATCTGAGATATTTTGAGCCTGACTGACATAGATACTGAGGTTTCAGAGTAGCAGCCGTGTTAGTCTGTATTCGCAAAAAGAAAAGGAGTACTTGTGGCACCTTAGAGACTAACAAATTTATTAGAGCATAAGCTTTCGTGAGCTACAGCTCACTTCATCGGATGCATTTGGTGGAAAAAACAGAGGAGAGATTTATATACACACACACAGAGAACATGAAACAATGGGTTTATCATACACACTGTAAGGAGAAAAGGAGTACTTGTGGCACCTTAGAGACTAACAAATTTATTAGAGCATAAGCTTTCGTGAGATACAGCTCACTTCATCGGATGCTGTAGCTCACGAAAGCTTATGCTCTAATAAATTTGTTAGTCTCTAAGGTGCCACAAGTACTCCTTTTCTTTTTGCGAATACAGACTAACACGGCTGCTACTCTGAAAACTGTAAGGAGAGTGATCACTTAAGATAAGCCATCACCAACAGCAGGGGGGGGAAGGAGGAAAACCTTTCATGGTGACAAGCAGGTAGGCTAATTCCAGCAGTTAACAAGAATATCAGAGGAACAGTGGGGGGTGGGGTGGGAGGGAGAAATACCATGGGGAAAGTTTTACTTTGTGTAATGACTCATCCATTCCCAGTCTCTATTCAAGCCTAAGTTAATTGTATCCAGTTTGCAAATTAATTCCAATTCAGCAGTCTCTCGTTGGAGTCTGTTTTTGAAGCTTTTTTGTTGAAGTATAGCCACTCTTAGGTCTGTGATCGAGTGACCAGAGAGATTGAAGTGTTCTCCAACTGGTTTTTGAATGTTATAATTCTTGACGTCTGATTTGTGTCCATTCATTCTTTTACGTAGAGACTGTCCAGTTTGGCCAATGTACATGGCAGAGGGGCATTGCTGGCACATGATGGCATATATCACATTGGTAGATGCGCAGGTGAACGAGCCTCTGATAGTGTGGCTGATGTGATTAGGCCCTATGATGGTATCCCCTGAATAGATATGTGGACAGAGTTGGCAACGGGCTTTGTTGCAAGGATAGGTTCCTGGGTTAGTGGTTCTGTTGTGTGGTGTGTGGTTGCTGGTGAGTATTTGCTTCAGATTGGGGGGCTGTCTGTAAGCAAGGACTGATAGATACTGAGCACACTCAGCTCCAGCTGACTTCAGAGTTGCAACCCAATGTGTCTCAAGTCAGGCTCCCATAAACTGATGAACTCCTTATCTTCTGTACAGTTTTATCGTTCTTGCCCTCACTGCTATCCAGTGGTAGAGAGTATATATCTTTTTATCCGTTTTAAATGTGTTGCTTTTCAATTTCATTGGGTGTCCCCTTGTTCCTGTATTTAGACAACAGAGAAGTAGCTGATTTACCCCATTCAGATGTTTTCATTAAAAAGTGTCCACAATGATAGCCCGGTATTTTTACTGTATAATTACTTAATTTGGAACCTAGTAACATAAGAGTACTTCAGATTATTCCTTCCAATGAATGTTACTTTGCATTTGTCAACAATGAAATTCATCTGCCATTTTGCTTCCATTTGCTCAGCTTGGTTAGGCCCCTCTGACATTCCTCGCAGTCTTGGCTACCCTAACTAATTTTCAAAAAGAAAAGGAGTACTTGTGGCACCTTAGCGACTAACAAATTTATTTGAGCATAAGCTTTCGTGAGCTACAGCTCAAATAAATTTGTTAGTCTCTAAGGTGCCACAAGTACTCCTTTTCTTTTTGCGAATACAGACTAATACGGCTGCTACTCTGAAACCTGACTAATTTTTTGTCATTTGCTCTGCAAATTTTGCCATCTTAGTCTTCACCTCTTTTTCCAACTAATTAATAATACTAAACACCACTATTCCTAGTTGGGAACTATCATGAAGAACTAACCGTTAGCCTTTTGACATGTTGAAAATATACTATTTATTCATAATTCTTTGTTCTCCGTTTTAGCCAATTTCTGATCCATGATAGCACCTCACCTCTCACCCCATGACAACGTAGGGCTTGTCTACACTAGAAAGTTTCATTACTTTAACTACACTGATATATACAAAGCAGCAACCCTTCCAATCTACCCCTCCCCCCACACCAGTATGGACACAGTTATACTGATATAAAAGTGTATATACTGGGATATATTGTTCCAGTTTGAGAACCAAAACAAGCTTTACTGGTAATGCTTTTATACTGGTATAACCGTCTCTACATTGGGCCTTTTATGGGTATATCTATGTGATCAAAAAAAAAATCACACTGCTGACAGATGTTTTACCAGTATAATTTTAAGTTTAAACTAGCCCTTAGTTTCCTTAACAGCCTCTTCTATTTGCTTTTGTTAAAGGCTTTTTGAAGATCCAAATAAACCATGTCAATCAGTTCTCCTTTATCCACAATTTTGTTAACATGCTAAAGGAATTCTAAGAGTCACAATTTTCCTTTAAACAGAAGCTATGCTTATTTGTCTCTATCATTTCATGTTCTATCCCTCTTGCATGTCACTCATTTTGGTCCCAAAAAGTTACCTATGTTCCACACAAATGTAGTGTACCCTAATTAGTTTTCAACAATAAAAGTTATGTCAGAAATAAACTATGAACCTGAGGCTATATAGAAAGAGTTATTTACTTAAAGTGTGATGGGATTCATTCATTTAAAGTTCCTGTCATGAACAATTTGTCTCTCACTTTGGTTCTTTGTCACACACTGAGCCTCAAATTCCTTGCCAATTGAAAGGTGTGTCATGTTAATCTACTGTAATTTGAGAGGTTTCAGAGTAGCAGTTGCTGTGCTAATCTGTATCCGCAAAAAGAACAGGAGTGCCTATGGCACCTTAGAGACTAACAAATTTATAAGAACATAAACTTTCGTGGGCTACAGCCCACTTCATCGGATGCATAGAATGGAACATATAGTAAGAAGATATATATACAGAAAAGCTTCAAAAACAGACTCCAATGAGAAACTGCTGAGCCTGAATTAATATGCAAACTAGATACCACTAACTTGGGTTTGTATACGCAAAAAGAAAAGGAGTACTTGTGGCACCTTAGAGACTAACAAATTTATTAGAGCATAAGCTTTCGTGAGCTACAGCTCACTTCATTGGATGCATTTGGTGGAAAATGCATCCGATGAAGTGAGCTGTAGCTCACGAAAGCTTATGCTCTAATAAATTTGTTAGTTTCTAAGTTGTCACAAGTACTCCTTTTCATTTTGCGAATACAGACTAACACGTCTGCTACTCTGAAACCTTGGGTTTGTATAGAGACTGGGAGTGGCTGGGTCATTACACATATTGAATCTATTTCCCCATGTTAAGTATCCTCACACCTTCTTGTCAACTGTCTAAATGGGCCATCTTGATTATCACTACAAACGTTTTTTTCTCATCTTAATTAATTAGCCTCTTACAGTTTGCATGGCAACTTCCACCTTCTCTGTATGTAGGTATATATCTTCTTACTACCCACAGATCCTTAGATTGGAATTGGTTGACCAGATGAGAGTGGAGACAAGGATGCTACTTAAACTGGGCATACAGCAGTAAAGTATGATAATCAAAGTGGATGCGGGACTTATATTGTACCTAGAAAAGGAGTACTTGTGGCACCTTAGAGACTAACAAATTTATTAGAGCATAAGCTTTCGTGAGCTACAGCTCACTTCATCGGATGCATTTGGTGGAAAAAACAGGAGAGATTTATATACACACACACAGAGAACATGAAACAATGGGTTTATCATACACACTGTAAGGAGAGTGATCACTTAAGATAAGCCATCACCAACAGCGGGGGGGGAAGGAGGAAAACCTTTCATAGTGACAAGCAGGTAGGCTAATTCCAGCAGTTAACAAGAATATCAGAGGAACAGTGGGGGGTGGGGTGGGAGGGAGAAATACCATGGGGAAATAGTTTTACTTTGTGTAATGACTCATCCATTCCCAGTCTCTATTCAAGCCTAAGTTAATTGTATCCAGTTTGCAAATTAATTCCAATTCAGCAGTCTCTCGTTGGAGTCTGTTTTTGAAGCTTTTTTGTTGAAGTATAGCCACTCTTAGGTCTGTGATCGAGTGACCAGAGAGATTGAAGTGTTCTCCAACTGGTTTTTGAATGTTATAATTCTTGACGTCTGATTTGTGTCCATTCATTCTTTTACGTAGAGACTGTCCAGTTTGGCCAATGTACATGGCAGAGGGGCATTGCTGGCACATGATGGCATATATCACATTGGTAGATGCGCAGGTGAACGAGCCTCTGATAGTGTGGCTGATGTGATTAGGCCCTATGATGGTATCCCCTGAATAGATATGTGGACAGAGTTGGCAACGGGCTTTGTTGCAAGGATAGGTTCCTGGGTTAGTGGTTCTGTTGTGTGGTGTGTGGTTGCTGGTGAGTATTTGCTTCAGATTGGGGGGCTGTCTGTAAGCAAGGACTGGTCTGTCTCCCAAGATCTGAGAGAGCGATGGCTCGTCCTTCAGGATAGGTTGTAGATCCTTGATGATGCGTTGGAGGGGTTTTAGTTGGGGGCTGAAGGTGATGGCTAGTGGCGTTCTGTTGTTTTCTTTGTTGGGCCTGTCCTGTAGTAGGTGACTTCTGGGTACTCTTCTGGCTCTGTCAATCTGTTTCTTCACTTCAGCAGGTGGGTACTGTAGTTGTAGGAATGCATGATAGAGATCTTGTAGGTGTTTGTCTCTGTCTGAGGGGTTGGAGCAAATGCGGTTATATCGTAGCGCTTGGCTGTAGACAATGGATCGAGTGGTATGATCTGGATGAAAGCTAGAGGCATGTAGGTAGGAATAGCGGTCAGTAGGTTTCCGATATAGGGTGGTGTTTATGTGACCATCGCTTATTAGCACCGTAGTGTCCAGGAAGTGGATCTCTTGTGTGGACTGGTCCAGGCTGAGGTTGATGGTGGGATGGAAATTGTTGAAATCATGGTGGAATTCCTCAAGAGCTTCTTTTCCATGGGTCCAGATGATGAAGATGTCATCAATGTAGCGCAAGTAGAGTAGGGGCATTAGGGAACGAGAGCTGAGGAAGCGTTGTTCTAAGTCAGCCATAAAAATGTTGGCATACTGTGGGGCCATGCGGGTACCCATCGCAGTGCCGCTGATTTGAAGGTATACATTGTCACCAAATGTGAAATAGTTATGGGTCAGGACAAAGTCACAAAGTTCTGCCACCAGGTTAGCCGTGACAGTATCGGGGATACTGTTCCTGACGGCTTGTAGTCCATCTTTGTGTGGAATGTTGGTGTAGAGGGCTTCTACATCCATAGTGGCTAGGATGGTGTTTTAGGAAGATCACCAATGGACTGTAGTTTCCTCAGGAAATCGGTGGTGTCTCGAAGATAGCTGGGAGTGCTGGTAACGAAGGGCCTGAGGAGGGAGTCTACATAGCCAGACAATCCTGCTGTCAGGGTGCCAATGCCTGAGATGATGGGGCGTCCAGGATTTCCAGGTTTATGGATCTTGGGTAGCAGATAGAATACCCCAGGTCCTGGCTCCAGGGGTGTGTCTGTGCGACATCTTCATCATCTGGACCCATGGAAAAGAAGCTCTTGAGGAATTCCACCATGATTTCAACAATTTCCATCCCACCATCAACCTCAGCCTGGACCAGTCCACACAAGAGATCCACTTCCTGGACACTACGGTGCTAATAAGCGATGGTCACATAAACACCACCCTATATCGGAAACCTACTGACCGCTATTCCTACCTACATGCCTCTAGCTTTCATCCAGATCATACCACTCGATCCATTGTCTACAGCCAAGCGCTACGATATAACCGCATTTGCTCCAACCCCTCAGACAGAGACAAACACCTACAAGATCTCTATCATGCATTCCTACAACTACAGTACCCACCTGCTGAAGTGAAGAAACAGATTGACAGAGCCAGAAGAGTACCCAGAAGTCACCTACTACAGGACAGGCCCAACAAAGAAAACAACAGAACGCCACTAGCCATCACCTTCAGCCCCCAACTAAAACCCCTCCAACGCATCATCAAGGATCTACAACCTATCCTGAAGGACGAGCCATCGCTCTCTCAGATCTTGGGAGACAGACCAGTCCTTGCTTACAGACAGCCCCCCAATCTGAAGCAAATACTCACCAGCAACCACACACCACACAACAGAACCACTAACCCAGGAACCTATCCTTGCAACAAAGCCCGTTGCCAACTCTGTCCACATATCTATTCAGGGGATACCATCATAGGGCCTAATCACATCAGCCACACTATCAGAGGCTCGTTCACCTGCGCATCTACCAATGTGATATATGCCATCATGTGCCAGCAATGCCCCTCTGCCATGTACATTGGCCAAACTGGACAGTCTCTACGTAAAAGAATGAATGGACACAAATCAGACGTCAAGAATTATAACATTCAAAACCAGTTGGAGAACACTTCAATCTCTCTGGTCACTCGATCACAGACCTAAGAGTGGCTATACTTCAACAAAAAAGCTTCAAAAACAGACTCCAACGAGAGACTGCTGAATTGGAATTAATTTGCAAACTGGATACAATTAACTTAGGCTTGAATAGAGACTGGGAATGGATGAGTCATTACACAAAGTAAAACTATTTCCCCATGGTATTTCTCCCTCCCACCCCACCCCCCACTGTTCCTCTGATATTCTTGTTAACTGCTGGAATTAGCCTACCTGCTTGTCACTATGAAAGGTTTTCCTCCTTCCCCCCCCTGCTGTTGGTGATGGCTTATCTTAAGTGATCACTCTCCTTACAGTGTGTATGATAAACCCATTGTTTCATGTTCTCTGTGTGTGTGTATATAAATCTCTCCTCTGTTTTTTCCACCAAATGCATCCGATGAAGTGAGCTGTAGCTCACGAAAGCTTATGCTCTAATAAATTTGTTAGTCTCTAAGGTGCCACAAGTACTCCTTTTCTTTTTGCGAATACAGACTAACACGGCTGCTACTCTGAAACTTATATTGTACCTGTTATTCAACTGGGCTTGAAGAGCCTCCCCCATCAGCCAGGGGTCTGACGCAGCTCTTCTGCCTTTGCAGGGTCAGGTGATGCCTGTGACACACCTTTCCCTTTTAAAGTTTTAAAAAGAAAAATTTGCTGAATGACAATGTAACGAAAGACAAAAATAGCTGTCAAAGCCAGGCAGAAGAAAACAAAAACAAACCAGGGAAGCACTGAGGACACTGAGTATGTTCCACTCTCTTTGTACCCTCTAAATCAGAAGGACCTGAAGGGTGGTGGTTGGGGTCCATTCCCTTTTTGTTTCCCTGACACCCTTATGAAGTGAGGGAAGGCGGACGGAGGAGTGAGTGGCCCCCAGCAGACACCGCTCTCAGAGATTCCAGACGTTCACAGACCAAGTGGTTTGACCCCACGGTTGGATACGCAGAAGCCTACTCCATTTTAAAACAATCCCTTTACCTAGCTTTCTTGGTACTGAAGAAAGGCACACTGTGTTGTAATTCCATGGATCACCCCAACAGCCTGTTTTAAAGACAAAAAGAAAAGGAGTACTTGTGGCATCCGATGAAGTGAGCTGTAGCTCACGAAAGCTTATGCTCTAATAAATTTGTTAGTCTCTAAGGTGCCACAAGTACTCCTTTTCTTTTTGCGAATACAGACTAACACGGCTGCTACTCTGAAACCTGTTTTAAAGACAGGCACACTTAAGATCCATTAGTCTTCTAGAGTACAGTTGCCTATTGTAATCAAGAAATAGATTGGAGGAAGAGGGGCAGTGATGGCACTCTTCCATGCTCTGCCACAAAATAAGCTCCCCCCAAGTGTGTCATCAAAATGAGAAGTTTCTCGCAGTAGAGCTTATACATGTCCAAAATGATTGTGCAGCTCTCTGGGCTCCTTCAGCTTGGCTCCCCCCTCATGGGGCTTGAACCTCCCCATGAGCTCACCACACCTTTTTGGCTTGGCTCCTTATTACTTGGGCGGAGGGGGAAATCAGGAGTCAGGCCCCCCAAAATAATGAGTGACTTAAAATTCACAAGATTTCAAAAAGACTGGATTCCTTTTATTTGCCTTCTGGTTATGGTTAACCCAGGTCACATTTTCAAGCTTTTCTCTGAGACCATGAGGGCTAAAAACTTACTTTCTATTTTAAATGAAAGCTGAGATTGTCATGAAATAAAATGATTCCAGGAGGTGGGACATTACGGAAACATCAAATATTGTCAGGTTTCAGAGTGGCAGCCGTGTTAGTCTGTATTTGCAAAAAGAAAAGGAGTACTTGTGGCACCCTAGAGACTAATAAATTTATTTGAGCATAAGCTTTCGTGAGCTACAGCTCACTCCTTTTCTTTTTATCAAATATTGTGAAAGTCTCAATAAAATCATGAGGGATGGCAATATTGTGAATGGGGCAGTTCACACCTCTCCAAGCTATTGTTCCAAGTTCTCTTCAGATGTATGTAGAAATCTTTGTATCAGTTAGATTCACATTTTTGAGATTTTCTTCACAACCATAACAGCTGGAGGCTTCTTTTTCCTAAATGAAAGCAGAGATTCTAGAGAACAAGATAGCAGCCTCAAAGAAGTGCTGGTGCATCATACTGGTGTGGACTGAACCAATACAGCCCTTGATTTTAATATGAGTTTGTTTATTATTGTTAGTATCTTATTTCTTGGCACTTTTGGATGAATCCCTCCAGACCTTGTGATCTGTTGTGCTGCAATCTATCCATCTAATCCAAAACCCTGCCTTTTGACACCTCTTTCTCTGACAGCATGTAATACCTTTTAAAAGAAGAAATAGCAAGGACAGATATCTCCCAAGAATCCTCTGTGATGAAAACAAAAAATCACTGAATTTCTCTGTAACATCTTCATTCTCTTTAAATGCCCCCTTTACTTACTGGAGGATCAGACCTACTGACTATCTCATACACTCCCTCCGTCTCATATACTGAAATAATTTTGTACTTGTTTTTATGTATTAGGCTCTTACAAACCCTTTTAGCTCACCTAATTTCCATTTTACATTTTACCTTCTGTAATTTTTTCTCCATTTTATTGGCTTTATTCGGGTTTTCTGAAGGATACCTGTTTGACTTGAATAACTTCCTGAACCTTTCTATTTAACCATTTTATTCCCCTCCACCATCATCCCCCTTCTGTTCCCTTTCTTCTTTAGGGATATCCATATCTTCTGATTTCAGAGTAGCAGCCGTGTTAGTCTGTATTCGCAAAAAGAAAAGGAGTACTTGTGGCACCTTAGAGACTAACAAATTTATTAGAGCATAAGCTTTCGTGAGCTACAGCTCACTTCATCGAATGCATTACGATGCATCCGATGAAGTGAGCTGTAGCTCACGAAAGCTTATGCTCTAATAAATTTGTTAGTCTCTAAGGTGCCACAAGTACTCCTTTTCTTTTTCCATATCTTCTGAGACCTTGTATGATTGCTTAGGCATTCTCTATGCAGTCTAAGGATTTTAATTCCTTCACTTTTGATGAGGTTCCACATTTTTTAAAACTTCTATCTAAAGTGTTGTGGCACTGTGCAAATTTTTGGGACATTTCTACCTCAAGGAACTGTTGAACTTAATTATATCATGCCATCTATTTCTCTGTGGCTCAGCTATAGTTAGGTGTTGACAACTGTGACACAGAGGTCCATGGGTGTTTCACTAGACTGTCAGCAACTCTTGTCAGGCCTGACATACTACACTTAACACACTGTTGTCATGATATATACACAAATGGTGGCATGTAACATATCATTGGAAAACTAATAACTCACTGATCATTAACATTCTTGTGTGATGTATGCACGAGGTGTGTACAGAGAGATAAGGTGGGTGAGGTAATATCTTTTATTGGACCAACTTCTGTTGGTTAGAGAGACAAGCTTTCAAGCTTACACAAAGTTCTTTTTCAGGTCGTGTGTACAGTTACAGATACGCGCTAGAATTATGCTCTGAAAATGTGTTTGGTAAGCAATGCATAGGTCCAGTTTGCCTTAAATACACATTCCTTAATCTGAATGTCTGACCAGGCTGGTTGTCAGGCAGAGATAAAGAAGGTATATTTACATAAAAAGCAAACAAAGCCATCAACCTAGTGAGTGGGGGAGACAGCCTCTTGCAGTGGTCTGAACCTCAAAATGATAAGCAACTGAATCACCTGATTGTATATAATATTACATGCATTATAAAAATGTATCAATAACATATTTTATGAAAGCCTGTGACATACTAATAATTAATATAATTGTGAAATGTATGCATTAACATTATATGAGAAGTTATGTATACTTATTGATATTATGCTTTCCTCTACAAAGAAAGAAACAGATTTTCTCCCAGACAAGAGAGAAAGGAGCATTGTTGAATCAAAACGATGGAAGCTTAATTTACCTATAAATCAGCAGGGGAGGAACAGCCCAAGGTCATCTTGCCCCCTGAAACAAGGTCCACGAACTCTGACAAATATAAGGGGAAAGAGAGCCATTTTGGCATCTTTTACCTAGGAAGACAAGGGAAACCAGCACCTTGTACTTCTGTGGAAGGTCCTGACTGACGGAAAGTCAGCCATAGCTGGAAAGACAGGTAAGAAAGCTACCTTGAGCCAAGGTGGTAGTTTGTTAAGCCTTAGCCATTAGAAAGTATATTCTAACTTTTATTTGCTTGAAACTATTTTTGTCTTTATCGCCTGTACCTGAACTCACTTAACACCTCACCCTTGTTGATTAAACTCATTTTACTTTTAATCTAAACCAACCCAGTGCTGTGTTTCAGTTGAAGTGCTTGTTAACTCCAGTTTAATTAATTAATTAATTGTGCTTCTCTCTGTTTAAAAGAGCAACACGCCTTATTACTTCTCTGAGTTTCCAGAAGAGGGCAGGACACTTCACAGCGAATGAAGTTAGGGAAATTTGGGACTGTGTATTGGAGTTAGCTTGCAAGCAGCAACCAAGGCTGATGGAGACGAGGATGGGGCTGTTGCATTATAGGCTGGCTGCTGGAGTCAGAGAGCTGAACAAGCACTGCACAACATACAGATGCTTGGGGAACTGCATGTTTGTCTGCTGGCTGTTGGTGTCCAGGCTGTAAGCCACAGCAGCAGAGCATTTAAGACATCCAGGGTTGTACAGTGAGGGATGTCAAAATCTCTCTCATTGGTCTAGGTTGAACCCCAAAATGTCATATGAATTCCTGTTACTTAGAATAATAGAATATCAGGGTTGGAAGGGACCTCAGGAGGTCAACTAGTCCAACTCCCTGCTCAAAGCAGGACCAATCCCCAACTAAATCATCCCAGCCAGGGCTTTGTCAAGCCTGACCTTTAAAAACTTCTAAGGAAGGAGATTCCACCACCTCCCTAGGCAACACATTCCAGTGCTTCACCACCCTCCTAGTAAAAAAGTTTTTCCTAATATCCAACATAAACCTCCCCCACTGCAACTTGAGACCATTACCCCTCGTTCTGTCATCTGCTACCACTGAGAACAGTCTAGATCCATCCTCTTTGGAATCCCCTTTCAGGTAGTTGAAAGCAGCTATCAAATCCCCCCTCATTCTTCTCTTCTGCAGACTAAACAATCCCAGTTCCTTCAGCCTCTCCTCATAAGTCACGTGTTCCAATCCCCTAATCATTTCTGTTGCCCTCCGCAGGATGCTTTCCAATTTTTTCACATCCTTGTGTTGTGTGGGGCCCAAAACTGGATAAAGTACTCCAGATGAGACCTCACCAATGTCGAATAGAGAGGAACGATCATGGCCCTCGATCTGCTGGCAAAGCTCCTATTTATACATCCCAAAATGCCATTGGCCTTCTTGGCAACAAGGGCACACTGTTGACTCATATCCAGCTTTTCGTCCACTGTAACCCCTAGGTCCTTTTCTGCAGAACTGCTACCTAGCCATTTGGTCCCTAGTCTGTAGCGGTGCAAGGAATTCTTCCACCTTAAGTGCAGGACTCTGCACTTGTCCTTGTTGAACCTCATCAGATTTCTTTTGGCCCAATCCTCTAATTTGTCTAGATCCCTCTGTATCCTATCCCTACCCTCCAGTGTATCTACCTCTCCTCTCAGTTCAGGATTAAACTGAGACTAGCCTCTCTTCATGGTTGCTCTGACATTAATTGTCCCAAGAAGCAACTGTTTAAACTGTTGAGAAATTGCTTGTAAATTTGGTCTCGTTGTGACATTTGACCCATTTATATGTGGCTAGCTGAAGTCATCCATTAGTATAATTATTTCAGATTTAATTGTCTCTTTGGCCTGCCTATCATCTATCCTTTACAACCTATTCTATCCCTACCCTCCAGTGTATCTACCTCTCCTCTCAGTTCAGGATTAAACTGAGACTAGCCTCTCTTCATGGTTGCTCTGACATTAATTGTCCCAAGAAGCAACTGTTTAAACTGTTGAGAAATTGCTTGTAAATTTGGTCTCGTTGTGACATTTGACCCATTTATATGTGGCTAGCTGAAGTCATCCATTAGTATAATTATTTCAGATTTAATTGTCTCTTTGGCCTGCCTATCATCTATCCTTTACAACCTATTCTGTCTTCTCCAAATAGTGCCCAGCCAGCTATTACAGTGTCCCATTGATTTGCCATTCCATCACATCAAGCTCCTCCTTATAGCTAGGCATTCTAATTTACCTATTTTGGCTTTTAAGTTTCTCACATCAATATGCAGATTCATAACATTTTAACTTTTGGCTATGTACCTACTTTTAAACTCTGTAAACTGATACCCTCTTACTTTCTCCAGATTTACCAATGTGATCTCAAACTGGCCCTACTACAGCTGTAATTTCTGTTCTTATTTTTTCCCAGATAAGGAGTTACTAGAAGTATCTTTGTCTGACCCATGTGATCATCAGCACCTGTCATTAACTTCCCTCCAGCTTCTATCTTAAATAATCCCCCAAACCCAATTTTCTGTGCCAATATGCTGGTTCCACTTTTGTCCCAGAACAGAAGGTTTTAAAAAGGGTGATCCTAATTTAACTAAGCAACTCATAAAAGCTTTAGGGAAAATGAAGGCAGATGACTTCTAAGAAGTCTCAATGGAAGGGGATAAAGAGGATTATGAAGCAAAGCTGGAAAAGGGTAGCAAATATTAGCAATGAGTGAAGGACAGGAAGGAACAAGAAAGGGGAGATTAAAGGAAAGCACCACATGGTGAGAACAGCAATAGGAACTTCACACCAGACAGCAGCACAAAACTCCATGGCATTAGGGAGGAAAGTGATGCAGCAGAGAGATGGATGATGCAACACAGAGTGGGGAGGGATTAGTGATCACAGTCCTGAGGCTTTTTAATATCACTAGACCTTAAGAACCATTTCTCCAAAATCCTGTTTGGAAGAGACACTCAAATACCACTGAAGAGGGAGAGTGTGATCCCCGCAAAGATGTCCTTCCTGGTTCCAGAGTAGCAGCCGTGTTAGTCTGTATCTGCAAAAAGAAAAGGAATACTTGTGGCATCTTAGGTGCCACAAGTACTCCTTTTCTTCCTGGTTCTGCTGCTTTGTCTGCTTCTGTCAGCATTAGTACTCATGCACACAGGGACATCCTTCAGGAAGAGGAATATTAGACCTTTTATGTATCTCAGAAAGACAGAGAGAAAAGGAAAGGCAGAAAGAAGGCCCAAGACAGACTAGAAATAGAAATAATAAAGAAATGGAACCGAGTCAGACAAAGTGAGTGACCCCGTGAAAACTGAAAGAGATGAGGTGTTATAATTCTGCCCCAACACAGAACAGCTCTCTTTTTCTTAGAAATGGTTTAACCCTCTCAGACCTCATCCCTTGCTTTGAAACCAGCTGGTCAAGCTCTTGTAACAGTCATCAGCTGCCTTGGGAAGGATCAGATTCCTGGGACATGGTGCTTTCAGCTCTTTATATCCCCAGGGCTTGAACAACAGAGTCAAAAGGGCTGCTGACATCCTTATGAAGAGGAGCTTCATTTCAGTGTCCCTGATTTGCAAGATGCCTTGTTATTTATACAGATAACAAATGCCATGCTGCTCTTCAGGAAGACCACTAGGACAGTGCTGACAAAACCACAACAGGGGACTATCAGACAGACAGACTAATAATGGGGAGCTAGCTGGGCAGAGTAAAGCTTGAAGGGACCATTAACAATACTCTGAAGATACTGCTCTTTCTGCGGCTGAGTGATCTAGTAAAAACATTTATATAAGGAGCAGGGTTTCACTTATGTACAAAATGGTCTGATTTTGACCAATATCTGGCTGTCTTCCTCCCATTCTCTCCTCAGTATAACAGTGCTTGAAATGGCCATGTCTGCAATGCCTGAGTTTCACTCACTGTGGACATTTTCTCTTGTATTCTCAGAATTGAATAGTTTATTGATATCCTCTCAAACTGCAGAGCCCACATCACTGAACTTATCACACATAGTTTTCACATGGATCCTAGCAGCACCCTGTACTTAGTGCATGCTGCTCTCAGAACAGATAGAAGTTTCAATGTGATTAAAAAGACTTGTGAAAAAGAGAGGAGCTACAGAGACCATTTGCAATAACTTCTAAAGAAGTTATCAGCAGTCTCAGCCACATAAAGTGGCTGCAGGGAGGCAACCATAACTCCCAGAGTGCTGTTCTTTCCAGGTACATTTCCATTATGGAAGGATAAAGTACAGGTCCCACAAATAGGCACTCAGATAAATTGTAAATCACCTTAGTCAGTTACAGATCAGTTCTCCCTAGCGGTGCATACTGGGCTAGAACTGGCAAAGACATGAGTTCAACATACATACTGTGGCAAATTGCCAGTACGATTATGATAGGTCCTGCGTTTCCTCTTCTGGGGGGTGGGGAGAGGGAGAAGGGGTGGTTCAGGGCAGTTTCCTGCTCCTGAATTAGGGTATCTACTGTCCCACTAGTAACCCAGAGAAGGGTAGTGGAGAGGGAGGGACCCAGGCCCGCCCTCTACTCCAGGTCCCAGCCCAGGGGCCCTAGGGATAGTGGTAAACCACTTGAACTAGTGCTTCCTTCCCCTGAGCTACTTCCCTCTCCTGCTCTTCAGCTTGTGGGGCTTCCTGCCCTCTCTCTCTGCACAAGCCAGGTGTCTCTTTACTAGGGTCTTGGTCTTCTAGCCAGCCATGGTACTTCTCCAAACTCTCCTCTACTTCAACTCCTTCCCCTAGCTGATTGAAGCAGGTGACTAGCTTCAGGTGCTCTAATTGTCTTCAGGTGCTTTTAATTAATCTATAGAAACCTTTTTTCCCTCTACAGGGAATAAGTCCCCTCATTCTGGGACTTACATATCTCTCCTATATCACTCTCCTGCTGCCTTCTGGCCATGTTGTATCACAATACATACATACATACATACATTTTCTGGGTGCCAATGTTCATTGTCAGGGAGACTGTACCCTTCCCTTCTTGTGCCCTAAAGTAACATTAGCTCATTGCTGCAGCTCACACTTTCCTTGCAAAGATGGAGCTCAGATGAAATCAGGAACTAAGGACAAATGGACATAAAATCGATAACTTGTGCTGAATTATTTATCTCCATGAACTATGAATAAAACTGCAAGTAAACCTGAGTCCTATCTTTAGAACAGTGTTCTCAGGAGACTTCCCTGGATGGGAGTCGAACTGTCTGCTGCAGGTTTACCTGCAGATTCTCATTAATACCAACATGAATTTCAGATGCTGAAATCCGATCTGCACATTTAGGCCATTCCCTCACCCACAGCCCAGTGAAAGATCATTCTATAACTAGCAGCAACCAACTCTTACATCCCACTGCCCCATCTACAGGGAAGCAACCAAAAGTCAGAGATGGGGTCAGATTATGACAGGGGTGGGCAAACTATGGCCCGAGGGCTGCATCCGGCCCTCCAGACGTTTTAATCTGGCCCCCGAGTTCTCCCCGGGGAGCAGAGTTGGGGGCTTGCGCTGCTCTGTGCAGCTCCTGGAAGCAGTGGCATGTCCCGGTCCCCCCCCGGCTCCTACACATAGGGGCAACCAGGAGACTCTGTACACTGCCACCGCCCCAAGCACGGCCCCACAGCTCCCATTGGCCGGGAACCACGACCAATGGGAGCTGCAGGAGCAGCACCTGCAGACAGGACAGCACACAGAGCTGCCTGGCCATGCCTCCGTGTAGGAGCCGGAGCAGAGACATGCCACTGCTTCTGGGAGCTGCTTGAGATAAGCGCCGCCTGGAGCCTGCACCCCTAACCCCCTCCCGTACCCCAACCCCTGTCCCAGCTCTGATCCCCCTCCTGCCTTCCAAACCCCTTGGTCCCAGCCTGGGGCACCCTCCTGCACCCCCAACCCCTCATCCCCAGACCCACCCCAAAGCCCGTACCCCCAGCCAGAGCCCTCACCCCTTTCCACACCCCAACCCCCAATTTTGTGAGCAGCCGTGGCCCGCCATACAATTTCCATACGTAGATGTGGCCCTCGGGCCAAAAAGTTTGCCCATCCCTGGATTAGAACAATTTCAGTGGGGCAGAGAGTAGGGTAGTTGGGAAGAGGCCATCTGAAGGGGGGAAAAACTGGGTTTATGCCCTTTTCCCCTTCTTTATTACAGATACAGTAGGCCTAAAAGGTATAAGACTTTTTTCCCCTTTTAATTTTTAACATAAGAAATTCAGGGCTCATCTATTGTGTTTTTTTCCTGGAAGAGTCTATTGATGACTGAAGTGCTAGTAGGTTTATGACATCAGGGAAACCACTGGGGAGAAAAGCAGTGTGTTTTAGATTCAGAACACTCTGCCTCTTTATTAAAGAGTTGAGAAAGTTCTCAGTCAAAATTTCAGTATCATCCAAAAGATCCTACATCAAGAACAGGCAGGGCCGGTGCAAACACTAGGCAAACTAGGCGGTCGCCTAGGGCACCAAGTGGTTGGGGGCGGCCAAAAGCACGCTCTGGGGAGGCGGTGGAGCGGAGGTGAGCTGGGGCGGGGAGGGCTGCCTGCAGCAAGAAACGGGGGGGGGGGGGGCGGCACACAGGAGAACCGCTCTCCGCCCCAGCTCATCTCTGCTCCGCCTCCTCCCCTGAGCACACAGCCCCGCTCTGCTTCTCTCCCTCCCAGGCTTGCGCGCCAAACAGCTGATTGGTGCCGCAAGCCTGGGAGGCGGGAGAAGCGGTGGCGTGCTCGGGGAGGAGGCGGAGCAGAGGTGAGCTGGGGCGGGGATTTTAGCATTTGACTACATTTGTTTATAGTTTAAAAAAATACAAAGTGGGGAAAAAAGGTTTTGCCTGCTGCATTCTCTTTGACATTCCAGGAAGGATTCAAAGGCTGCTCTGTTTGGCTGCTTATTTAGTGCAAATCCACTTTGCCTTTGGATCCACAAATTTGTACTTCAAGATTCTTGATCCCATAAACAGCCAGCAAAATGCAACCACACTCGTTTTAAAAATCAGAGTAATGGCTTTGCTGGGCAAAATTCTGACTGTAGAAATGCTACTGATGAATTTACAGATTGCAGTGATCACAACGCAGGGAAGAACCTAATGGACTGAAGAGAAGCATGAATTTAAGATTCTCTAGGAAACTGCCAAACTTGGAAAGCTACACTTGTCAGTGGAGTGGAAGCAAGAAAGCAACAAACTGATTAAGGACTAATTTATGCTGCACATAGTGGGCTACAGGAGGAAGTTTACCAACAAAACTATACTGGCATAACTCCCTATGTGGATTATTCCAAACTATGTATCCCCAAGGGGAGCTATACTGATCTACTTATACTGGTACAGTTCTGCTGCTAAATTTACCCCTGCTGACAAGCCCTATGTACTGCCTAAGGAAAAGAGGGGGCTAGGACATGCTAATTACCAATAGTATGTATTTCTAGAATATTCCAGACAGGTATTTATACCACATTCCCCACAGTAGTATAAATACCTTCCAGGAATGCGCAAAACAACGTGACTAGCACTTGTCACATACAGTTAATTCTCTCTCTCACCCTCTCCCCAGGAGGAAAGCTGTGTATACAATTAAAATTTTTGTTCAAGTATTTTCTTTTCTTTTTTTTTTTAGTAAGTAATATGTCCATGCTGCTCTGTGTTTATATGATAGAAGACAGCTCAAAGAAATGCATTTTGGACTTGGAATAAAGGTCTGAGTTTTGTAGTGATAATTCGTTCCTGAAGGAGCTCATTCCACAGTCTTGGACTGGCCTCTGAGAAAACTGTCTCTTCCATGGATTAGTTTATGCTTGCAGTGATGGCTCTATTAGGCCAGAACAGCAGAGTGTTGACCTCTGTCTTCATCCTGGAGCTTCAGGCTCTTTTACGTATATTGAGTGCCTTTATGATAACAAGCAAGACTTTGACCCATAACTAACTATTCTTTGGAAAGCTAGTGCAGAGAGAGGACACGGCTTATGTGCTTGTGGTAGCCAGTGTTGCTGAGGAGATGTGCTGCAGAGTTCTGTACTAGAAGAGTTTCACAAGGAGATGGCTTCATGCCCAGGTCTATCACATTCTTGTAGTCCAAATGAGAAGGGATGCATGTGTATATAAATCAGGCCAGGTCATTGTCCATCAGGATGGGACAGAGTGCCCTACCCAACCAGAGACAGTACAGAGTGCTGCTGACAGATGTTTGTTATGTAAGAGCTCAGCATTCTCCTGAATTACGGACTGAATTTACCAATTGTGGGTATGTGCCGTCAACCAGAGGAGACTGCAATACAGCAGCAAACTCCGCACAAGGCTTTTCTCCGTAACCAGCATCACCCCCATCGGACTCCATTTCAGCTTCAACCAGCTGTTCTTCATCCATGGGCTGATCTTATCCAAGCAATGTAATAACCTGGACAAACCATATGGAATTAAGATAAACTTTATTGAATAAGGATTAATTCTTTTGGGGCACGTTATATTGAAAATGCAATTGTTTATGTGTTATTGTAGGACTGTATGTAACTTTTCTAGGAACTTCAAAGGACTTTTGGGGACAGTGCACGTAAAGTGGATTTCCTAGGAAATACCTTGCGGGTGAAGGGAATACAAATGACCTATTTCTGCCCCTGAAAACTCCAGATCAAAGACCCCTCAACTGTATAAAGGGTGGACTAAACATGATATGAGTGTGCTTTTCTGAGCTGAAGTTGTGATGAATTGTGACCACAAAGGAAACCCATTAGCTGGGGTGCTGAATGACTGCTCCTGTCAGAGCCCATGTTAGGGTTGCGGGATTCTCTGGTAAGCTTATTAGCATGTGTATAGGTTCTTTTATTGTTTTAAGGCAGTGGTTTTCAAACTATTGTACTGGTGACCCCTTTCACATAGCAAGCCTCTGAGTGCAACCCCCCTTATAAATTAAAAACACTTGTTTATATATTTAACACCAATATAAATGCTGGAGGAAAAGCGGGGTTTGGGGTGGATGCTGACAGCTCACGCCCCCCACGTAATAACCTCGCACCCGACCCCCAGTTTGAGAACCCCTATTTTAAGGTATTTTTTTCAGTAACACTTTTACCTTAAGAATAAAATAGGCTTGCATAGGAAGTGCTGTGTGGCACCTTACAGCTGTAGCTATTACACGATTAACTGTCTCTAAAGAAAAAGCAAGATGGTATCCTTGGGCAACCTGCCTGTCCTGGGAATAATATTGTGATGCCAGGGAACTGTGCAGCCTGGAAATACCCCAGTCAAAAGGGAGACACACAGATCTTCCATCCAGGAAAGGCAACAGCTGGGGAGTTGGAAGCCTGAGAATGGCTGCCCTTGATGATCCACACTGCGGAAATACAGGTTTCAGAGTAGCAGCTGTGTTAGCTTGATTTCAAGGAAGAATGCACCCACTGTGCATGCAGATATTAGTATTTCTAGGTGCATACCTAATTTCACATTAACATTGGTCTGAGGACACCAGGAATATTAAGGATTTTTTTTTTTGGCAGGTACATCGGTTTTAGCTGATGTAATTGATATCTGAAGGAGGGCATAAACTGTTTGGACTATAATTTCCACTTTAAGACTAGTGGTATCTTCTAACTGAAAACTTAAATTGGGAAAATCACACATTTTGCGGAAATACAGGTGCAGTTGAACTGACACCTTCAACCAGAGGAGACTGCACCACAGCTGCAAATGCCTTACAGGGTTTCCTCTGCCACTAGCATCACTGACTTGTGGCTAGGTTTCAGCTTCAACTGGCTGTTCTTCAGCCATGAACTGATCTCATCCAGCACTGGGCCATCTAGGTGATAGTGAACCACTGGCATTAGTGAAGGGTAAATAGAGCCATGTGCCATCTGCAAATTGTTGGCTTATTGCACAGCCTCTAACCCGTTTATCTGGTGGCTGCATGTGGATGCTGAATAAGACAGGAGAGAGAATTGGTCCTTGTGGGACTCCACAATTAAGTAGTCTAGTGACAAAGGTGCAGTTTCCCATCACTACCTTTTGGCTACATCCCTCCATGAATTAAAACTGTTTTAGTATGTTCCCCTGGACTCTGCCACCTCTCTCAGGCAGGACAGCAGTACCTCATAGTCAACAATGTTGAACACTGCAGAGTGGTCCCAGAGAATGATAATTGATGTCTGTCCTTCAGCCACCAAGGAGGGAGACAAATTATTTAGGGAGGCACAAGGGAGTAGAAACTAGGCATAAGGGGATGAAATTCAGCAAAGAGCTAACTAGATGTTTTAGACTTTGGTGTTTAGTCTCCCCTAGGGAAGTGGTAAAAGCTTTGTCATTTCAAAAACTCAGCACTGGACTGGACACAGCACTAGTGAATACCCTAAGGACAGTTCGGCCCAGCTAGAGTAGTAGGGATGGACTAGTAGCTGACCTAAATAATAGAGCTTTTCTGTCTCTAAGGTCTATAAAACTGTCTGTGTCAGATTCCAGAAGTGTACTGGGAGCTTTAATGAACGAACAGGCTCCCCTGAGCTGCTGCAGCCATCTTCTTCTGTCTTGCGCTGGTTAACAAGGTTCTGGCTCACCAGAGGCATGTAGGCCCACTCACCAGGACCTCTGTGCTCCTCCAAACACCTATAGCCACCTTCCCTGTCATAAACCCTACCCCAGATTGCTCATGATGGGCCAAGGAGAGAAGTGGTGCAAAAGAGAAAGTTACAGCAATACAACCGCATAGTCAACTTAGCCATGAGCACAGCATGGTGCTTCTATTAAGAATTTTACTTTTCTTAAAAAAAAGAAAGAAAAAACAATTAATTTTTGCTTCATCTCTGGCAGAACTGAGGAGGGGTGGAGTGGTCTAGCAGATCAAATCTGGGAGAGCATTCACACGTAGGGGCAGTGGGACAAAAAGACAATGTTATGGCCGAAGACGATAGACAAGGCATCAAAGCTTGTATCTTAGTTAAAGATGACCTTAAAGGATAAAGGGGTTACTTAATAGAAGTAGTGCTTGTTTTCTACATGTCTTCCCTTCGCAGAGCTCTACTGTAGGAGTTATCTAAGGCACTTATACAGTCCCCATTACCACAGTATTCAACCAGCTCAATCTCAAATGTATTTATGAAGGACGTGGGAGCTGCCTGTAATATTTTATTAATATTGTATGTCCAGTATAGTGTTGTAAGGTGTAGGGAGTTAATTCCAACAGGAGCTAACTGCATGGAAGCCAGAAAGCTGACAATCTCAGATGACCCAAACAAATGCAGGCACAGGCACGGACTTTTTTTGCCCAGTGAGTGCTCCACCTCTTCCCACCTCCGCTCCGCCCCCTCCTTTGAGGCCCTCCCCACCCGCTGCTCGCTCCTCTCCAACCTCCTGCCCCCTGGAGAACCTCCAGACAGCCATTTGTTGATTGGCGGCCAGCCCCAGGGCCCCATAGAACAGCTGATCTGCAGCCAGCCCGTGAGACCCTACCAAACAGCTGACTGGCAGCCAGCCCTGGGTCCCCATCGAACAGCTGATCAGCAGCCAGCCCCAGGGCCATGGATCCACTGTGACTGGTGGTGTTTTTTCTCTGGCTTCTTGAGCCCTGGAGCACTAACTGAGGTGGTGCCTATGAATTCAGGTGTCATTTGCTTTTGAAGTTTACTTCACCTTATGCTGTGTTTTCTCATGGGAAGAGAAAATCCAGGTGGGAAACAAATAGAGAACATGAGGGTGGACAAGAAACAGGCCCTGAAGCAAAGGGGAGAGAGAGGCAGAAACTGCTGGGAAAGAGACTGAACCAGTCGGGCTTACTGAGTAATCACAGTGGGTAGAGGTGGGGTCTATAACCCAGGAACCCAATTTGGGAGTCAGAGAATCACAGGATTCCACCTCAGGACAGGTGAAATCAAGAGGCTTGTCACTTGGAGAGATTAGAGAAGGGTCAAGATCCAGCTAACACTGAATGGAGGCAGTATTTATCCTCACAAACGCCCATGATGAAGGGCAGTGCTATTATCCTCATTGTGCAGAAAGGGAACTGAGGCACAGAGACTAAGTGACATGTCCAAGGTCCCACAGGAAGTCTGTGACAAGCAGGAAATTGAAGCCAAGACTCCAGAGCCCTACACCAGTGCCTTAACCACTGGGTTATCCTTCCTCTCTAAAAAGAGTTGCATTACTTAGCACAGAGGATTATGAGGAGGAAACGTCAAGAAAAACAGTGTGGTTATGAATCTCTGCTAGATTGTCTCCCTCCCTGTGAAGGTACCATGGTAATCAATTCACGTCTGATTCTTCATTTTGACAGTCTAAACAGATCAAGCTCTTTGAGTCTCTCACAGTAAGACATTTTCTCAAGTCCTTCACTCATTTGTGGCTTTTCTCTGTACCCTCTTCAGTTTTTCCAACATCCTTTTTAAAACATGGACCAAAAACAGGTTTTGCTGAAAATCCTCACTGATGTTGATTGGGGACTTTCTCAGATGGAAGAGATGGGGGGCACAAAAGCCTCTCCCTGAATTGTTTTTTAGGCATTTGAATAAAATAGATATTAGCAAAACTTATTTTTAAAAATAAGTTTTGAACAGTCTGAATAAACAATTTTCCCACTGGTAATGAGGTTTAATTATAAGTATCACTAATGTAATAATGCTAACAGTTCTCCATTATTCCAGTGTCTTCCAAGAATAACAGGATAGACCATAATTGAATTTTTAATGTAAAAAAGAAACAAAGAAATCTTTTTCTGAAAAAACAAACAAATAGTCCTTTCAGGCCTTCTCCATGCACCATAAAGAAGAAGAAAAGGGCAGTAACTCATTTTTCCAATCACCTTTAATAAGCCTTCTGATGATATATGAGCCAAAATAAAATCCATCTCCCTCTCCGAGGACTGAAAACACTGCTATAAACCTGATACATGCAGAGAGAAAGTGGGTACAGTAAGAACAACAGAAATCAGAAATGTAGGACTAGAATGGACCTCAAGAAGTCATCATGTTCAGCCGCCTGCGCTGAGGCAAAACAAAGTACACCTAGACCAGCCCTGGCAGCTGCTTGTCTAACATTTTCTTAAAAACTTCCAGTGATGGGAACTTCACAGCCTCCCTTGGAAGCCTGTTCCACTCTTTATCTATCCTTACAGTTAGAAAATTTTTCCTAATATCTAAAGCTCCCTGGCTGCAGATTAAGCCCATTACTTCTTGTGCTACCTCCAGTGGACATGGAGAACAACTGATCATAGTCCTCTTTATAAAAGCCCTCACAGATTCGAAGACTCTTCAGGTCCCCCCACAGTCTTCTTTTCTCAAGGCTAAACATGCGAAGTTTTTTAACCTTTCCTCATAGGTCAGGTTTTCTAAACCTTTTATCATTTTTGTTGTTCTCCTTTGGATTCTCTCTAGTCTGTACGCATCTTTTCTAAAGTGTGGCACCAAGAACTGGACACAGTACTCCAGCTGAGGCCTCACCAGTGCCAAGTAGAGTGTGACAATTATCTCCTGTCTTCTATATGATACATCTTTTAATACACGGCAGAATAGTATTAGCCTTTTTCGCAACTGTATCACATTGTTGATAACACTCTTCAAAGGAGACAGCTGTGGTTCTCATTTATGTGCCTATGAACACAATAGCCAGCCAAGAGGTTGGTCCAACCACCTGCTCTGCTGTTCACTTCCTCTCAGAGAGGTCCTCATTAGCCCAGGAAGACATTGTGAATCACTCAATAGTTACAATGTCCATATATATGAATTCGCAAATGGAAGCCTGTTTGCCGTGGTAGTGCCAGGTCCTGACCATATGCAATGAGAGGAAGGCAGCACTGGACACAGTGTCCTGTCCCCAGATGAGATTGTCTCATACTGTTGGTGTTTTGCCAGCTTGTTACATTAGGTCCCATGATTTTGTGGCATTTGCATGCTGCTTTCAATCACACAAATTTCCACCTGACCTCTTTGAGAGCAATTCCCTCTTCCACGCACCAGAGGCAGTTGTTCCTCGTTGAGCCACTGTTGCTTCCTTCTCTTCACCCCCATAAGTCTCCAACTCAGTCACTGTTCTATGAACAAACAGCCCTGCAGGGAAGATAATGGGCACCTGTCCTGGTCCTGCCAAGCAGTTTCACCTCCCTTTGTATTCAGTGGTACAGTAAAAGGGTGAAGCAAGTGGGTAGTGAATGCCTGAAACCCCACTACCCTGCCAGCAGGTACTGCCTGTTAGTAGACCCCACTTAACTCTCTCCTGACTCACTGAGGCGGGAGCCTACTACCCCACCTGGGAATAAAGAAGGTAGAAATGGTTCTCTAGGGAGAGAGGCTCTAATGCAGTGGTCCCCAAACTTTTCAGGGTCATGCCCCCCACTCTCATCCTTGGCTGTGCCCCTCCCCCAGTGCCAGGAGCAGGGCCGCCCGGCTGACAGCAGGGGGGATGCACACAGGGTAAGAGGGGGCAAGGGTGGGGGCTGGACTGGAGCAGAGCTGGGATTGGAACAGGGCCCCGCTGTGCCACTCCAAACAGGGATGTGTGCCCCACAGTTTCAGGACCTCTGCCTCTAATGTAGGGCTGGGCAGTCCAGAAGAAAATGCTCTAGGAACAGCCCAGGCTAGGGAGAAGGTCTGAGCTGAACTTTCTCATATTGTAGGTTTCAGAGTAGCAGCCGTGTTAGTCTGTATTCGCAAAAAGAAAAGGAGTACTTCTTATATTGTAGATTCCTTATGACTAGGGGACTACCAAATTCACAGCCATGAAAAATGTGTCACAGACCGTGAAATCTGGTCTCCCACCATGAAATTAGTCTTTTGCGTGCTTTTACCTTATACTATACTGATTTCACAGGGGAGACCATCATTTCTCAAATTGGGGATCCTGACCCAAAAGGAAGATACAGAGGATCACACGGTTATTTTTTGGGGGTTATGGTATTGCCACCCTTACTTCTGCACTGCTGCCTTCAGATCTGGGTGGCCAGAGAGTGGTAGCTGCTGACTGAGGGCCCAGCTCTGCAGGTAGCAGCGCAGAAGTAAGGGTGGCAATACCATACCATGCCACACTTCTGCACTGCTCCTGGTGGCGGCTCTTCCTTCAGAGCTGGGCTCCCAGCCAGCAGCTGCCCAGCTCTGAAGGCAACGCCGCCACCAGCAACGCAGAAGGAAGTACTGCAACACCCTCTATAATAACCTTGCGACCTCCCCATAACTCCTTTTTGGGGCAGTACCCCTACAATTATAACACCATGAAATTTCAGATTAAAATATCTGAACTCATGAAATTTACGATTTAAAATTCCTACGACTGTGAAATTGACCAAAAGGGACCGTGAGTTTGGAAGGGCCCTACTTATGAATAAAGCCAAACTCCATGGACAGGGAGTCCACTCTGCATGGGGTGGGGACTATGTTTGCAGAACAGGTTAAAGAAGGCAACTGCATTCAGGAGGGAACAAGGCAGAGAATACCAAATCCTGGGAACTGTAGGCTCCCTCTGCATGGCTTAGCTGCCCTAGCTATACAACCTCCTCCCAATGCCTGTGGCTTCTCTATAGAGCTGCATGTTGCTTCTCTGCCAACTTCAGAAAGTTCTTAATGAAGGCACTGCAGCCTCTGCACAGGATCCAGTGGCTGTTGCAGGGACTGCAGAATGGAGTATCTAGTCCTCAGAGAACCACTTCCCTTCCACTGGCAGAAGATCATAACCACAGGGGGCTGCATGAGGAGGCAAGTGGAGTTCCCCTTTATTTCAGCAGTCAAGAAGCGGGGTCACAACCCACATCTCCATGTGCTCATGACAGTGGTAGTTTCAGCCTGATGTGCATGTACACTAGTAGATAGTAGGGCTTGGGCTCTCTCCTAGAGTTTAAAATATTAGAAGATAAACCAAAATGCTCACCCGCCTTTTAAGCCAAGCCAATCTCACAATTTCTTTTGACTTGTCTCAGGATGTATTTGCTCTGTAGGTTTCCAGTAATGCAAGCTGCAACCTCTCAGCTCTGAGATACATGGATCAGGGCATAATCTTGCAGCACAACAGTATTATGACATATTTGCAGACACAGGACTCCCAAAAGGATGACCCCTGGGATCTCTGCTCCTTTCTAGCACTCACTAAAGAAACCCCAAATAATAAAGATCCCAGAAACCCTGCAGGCATCAGCCAAGCACTGAATATCATCTGCTATTGTCAAGGCCTGGACGATGCTACCCTAATCTAGCTGCATTTAGGGTCAGGGCACTCCAACTACTTTTATGCACATTCAGGCCCAAAGGAGGAGGTCTCCCCTGCTTGATTAGTCCTAGCTGACTGCAAGATGCTCAAAGCTCATGCACGGATTCCAGGTTGATGGAAAAGACAACTGTCTTTTCACTGCAGTGATAAAAGATCCCCTCCATGAGATCACTTCCAGAAAAATCACTGACTGGATTGGTGCATTAGAATGCTGTAGAGATGTAACCTGGTGCAAAGGACAGATAGGAAGAGTACATGCTGCCAGATCTCCCGAAGTCATTGTGGACAGAAATATTTATCTTTCTGGTGGGTAGGTTTGTTTTCTGGATTCTCTTCTGAATCCCTTCATTTCCCCCCATGGCACAGTGTCCAGCTGTCCAGTGCAGAAGAGCCAGAGGGGATATTAAACAGCCACTGTTAGAAGAGACGAATACAGGTACAATACCCATGCTCCTGCAGAAGCAGAGTCTCCCTGGAACACCCTGCCATGAAACAAGGAGAAATTTGCTGGTTTATTTTTATATTTGGAATCTCTTGGGTCAAAGTTTCCAAGTAAGCAGCAAAACACTCCATTATCCCCAAATAAATTGAAGACAAGCTAGTGCTTCAACAGGCACATGCTTCCTAGTTTGAAGCTTCCAATAATGGTCATTAACCTCTTGGCTTCCAGGGTCAGGATCTCCCAGCACAGAGACATTTTTCATTTCTCAGTCATGATGCACAGAGGGAAATTCACTGCTCCTCAGTTCCCTCTTATCTTGGCCTCCCCAGCTAAAGAACCACTGGATCAGAAGAGGAAGGAATGTCTGCAGTCCACAGTTTTACATTCCCATTGAAGGCAAAGTCTGTACCTTCTGGCAGTGCCAGGGTTAATGAGGCACGGCAAAATCCTGGAACGCAGCCAATCACAGACTCAGGAACATCTGTTTTCTTAGGGAATTATGGCACTAAATTTACAATGGCACATGACAGCAATTAATCTGTGGTGAAACAGGATTAGCAGCCTCCAGCCACACTCTTCTATGTCTGTGCTCTCAGTCTGCACAAAATGGAAGAATTTATCTCCTCAAATAACAGTTGTGATTCTGGACAACCAGAGCCAGGCAGAGTTGCTACAGGGGAATCCTGCTCAAGTGCCTTCAGTCCAGCTAGAGGAGTGAGAGTTATTAACACAGTGGTGCCGACCCTTTTCAGACTTAGGGCCAAACATACATCACAAAGGTCAAGGGACCATAATCAATACTGAGGGCCTGTTCTGCTTCATACCAGCGTGGTGGAGTCCCTCAAGAGCACAGAGACAACAAAGCCACTCCCTACTCCTCTCTTCCTGCTGAGCCTGGGGCAGTGGTGCCCCCAGGCTACTCTAACCTGGATTGGGGTACAGAATCAGGGGACCATAATTGGTTACCAGTTAACTTTTTTCACTTTCTTAGGCTCCCCTAGACAGCTGTGTGGACACAGGCATCCAGCCTTTCTTAGGTACTGCCACAGGCTCAGGCAGAGCCAGCTGAGCTCTTATAATACTCTCCCTGTGGCTCTCACAGCCTGGCAAAGAAGCATACAATGGAGCAGCTGGAGTTACTCTATTTCTCCAAGATACAACAGGCAGTCAGCAGGGGAGCTGCAGTGGGTTGGGATGGAGTGCTCCCAATTCACCCCAGAGCTGGCCCTGTGACTGGTTAGGGAGGCGGTGCTCTCTACTTCCTCCTTAGAGCAGAATGACCAATTCAAGTACTTCAGTTTAAAAATTGCAGGGTGTGGCTAAGAAAGCATATCTTCAATTCTAAATCAAATACAGTAGAACCTCAGAGATATAAACACCAGAGTTACGAACTGACCAGTCAACCACATACCTCATTTGGAACTGTAAATATGCAATCAGGCAGCATCAGAGACAAAAAAAGAAAAGCAAATACAGTACAGTACTGTGTTAAATGTAAACTACTAAAAAAAATAAAGGAAAAATTTAAAAAAAGATTAGACAAGTTAAGGAAACCGTTTCTGTGCTTGTTTCATTTAAATTAAGATGGTTAAAAGCAGCACTTCTGCACAGTAAAGTTTCAAAACTGTATTTAGTCAATGTTGAGTTGTAAACTTTTGAAAGAACAATAACGTTTGTTCAGAGATACAAACATTTCAAAGGTGTTCGTAACACTGAGATTCTACTGTACACATTTTCTGGAGGGCCCTACATTGAACTCCACTACACTAGGTGGAACTAGAACACATAGAAAGAGAAATAAGCAGAAAACTACAGGCAGCCATTGGCTGATCTTATTTTTTGTATTGTCTTCCTACTTTTTTTTTTTAATAAACAAAAAGTTTTTGTACCACAACCTCCAGCCCCATACCGTTTGAGAAAGCCAGCTCTACAAGAACCACTACAGCCATGGAGATCAAACAAGAGGCAGTAGGGCAGAGAACTCCAAGGTAGAATATCATAGATTCCAAGGCCCAGAGGGACCATTGTGATAATCCAGTCTGACCTCCTGTATAGCACAGGCCATAGAACTTTCCCACAATAATTCCTAGAGCACAGCTTTTAGAAAAGCATCCAATCTTGATCTAGAAATAATCAGTGATGGAGAATCCACCATGATTACTTAACCTCACTGTCAAAAATGTACACCTTATTTCCAGTTTAAATTTGTCTACCTTCAACTTCTAGCTATTGGATCATGTTATATCTTTTTTTGCTAGATTGAAGAGCCCATTATCAAATATTTGTTCCCAGTTTAGATATTTATAGACTGTAAGCAAGTCAAATGCCTTATAGAAGTCTAAGTGTATTACATCAGAAGAGAAGGTTACTGAAGTGAGCTGTAGCTCACGAAAGCTTATGCTCTAATAAATTTGTTAGTCTCTAAGGTGCCACAAGTACTCCTTTTCATCTTGTGCAGTAACTGAGGTTCTTTGAGATGTGTGTTCCTGTGGGTGCTCCACTCCAGGTGATGGTGCATCCCTGCACCTTTGCTTGGAGAGTTTTGCAGCAGTGCCTATACGGGTTGCGCACGCGCAGTGCCTCCCTCATGCGCCATTGGCACTTCATCTAGCACGTGCGCAAGACCCGGATTCCTCAGTTCCTTCTCTGCCACAGAGTCTGCTTTAAAATCTGAAGTAGATGGGAGGAGGGTGGGTAGTGGAGCATCCACAGGGATACGCATCTCAAAGAACCTCATTTATTGCACAAGGTGAGTAACCTTCTCTTCTTCGAGAGATGTCCCTGTGTGTGCTCCACTCCAGGTGACTGTAGAGCAGTCACTTCCTAGGATGGTAGGGGCTTTGGAGTTGGTAGGATAAGTGATAATATGGCTCAACCCAGGCGAGTATCCATCTTAGGGCCTTGTATGATTGCATATGTTTGGCAAAGGTGTGTTCGGAAGCCCAGGTGGCAGCTTTGCCTAGGTCTATAAGGGGAATGTTGTTTAGGAATGCTTCAGATGCTGATATGAATCTAGTAGAGTGGGTCTTGATCCCTGCTGGAGGCTGTGTTTCTTTTAATTGACAGCACAGGTGAATACATCCAGATATCCATTAGAGAGTCTCTGCGTAGATATGGAGGTACCCTTAGAGCGTTCTGCGATGGATATAAAGAGTTTCGGTGAAACTCTAACTGGCTTGCTACTGTCCAAGTAGAAAGCTAGTGCTCTTCTAACATCGAGGGTGTGCATCATAGCTTCGAACGTGTTCTCGTGTCGCTTAGGAAAGAAAGGTGAAAGCTGTATAGGTTGATTAATGAATTTATCTTTAAAAAAGATAGCATATGGCCGATCTGCCATGAAAGCCCAAAATTTCTCCCACACATCTAGCAGATGTGATAGCTATTAGGAGTGCCATTTTCCTGGATAGGTGTAGTAAGGAGCAGTTTGCTAAGTTTGAACTATTTCTGAGTGAGAACCATTAAGACCAAGTTTAAGTCCCGGGATTGTGTGGGTGGTCTCACGTCCGGACAGATGGTTTGAATGCCCCTGAGGAATTGCTTGGTGATTGGGTGAGCAAAAATTGTAGTGTTGCCGATTTTTTGGTGAAAGGCGGTGATAGGAGATGTACCTTTATTGAGCTGATGGAGAGATCAGATTGGTATTAGACTACCTCCTGGAATTAAAACAATGGAAGAAGTGCAGATGTTGCATCAGTTTGTCTGGCGGTGCACCATGCTGTAAATATTTTCCACTTATGTAGGCAAGTGCTACGTGTAATTTGTTTTCTACTGTGGAGCAACAGCCTCTGGTCCTGTTCAGAACAACTTAGTTTGTCATTAGAGAATCATAGAGGAGCCATGCCTTCAGATGTAGCATCTTTATGTTGCAATTGACCCTCTCATTGTGTTAATAGGTCCATCTGGAGCGGGAGAGTGATGTACTGATACCACGCTTGTCTTCGCCATGTGGGGGCTATTAGGATGACTCTGTCTTTGTCAGTTCTTATTTTCTGTATTACTCTGGGTAGTAATGGTATTAGTGGGAATGCATAGAGAAAGTCTGTGTTCCACCTAGTCAGGAACACATCCCCTATTGATCGCTTCCCCAGACCTGCTTTGGAGCAGAATTTTGGACACTTGGTGTTGTAGGCAGTCACAAATAGATCTATTTGTCGGTGGCCCCATTTTCAGAATATACATTCCAGTATTGCGTTGTTTAATTCCCATTTGTGGTCATGGGGAAAATGTCCGCTGAGTTTGTTTGCTGTGGTGTTCTGGCATCCAGGTAGGTAGGAAGCCAAGACATGGATATTGTGTTGGATGTACCAATTCCAGAGTCTCATAGCCTCCGTACAGAGCGAGTGTAATCAGGCTCCCCCTTGCTTGTTTATATAAAACATGCAAGCAATGTTGTCAGTCATTACTCTTATGTTTTAGTTTCTTATAAACTGTAGAAAGTGGAGGCAGGCATTGCAGATGGCAGGGAGTTCTAGAAAGTTTATGTGTTGCCTTGTCTCGGCTGTGGACCATAATCCCTGAATTGTGCGATGTTGCATGTGTGCTCCCCACCCAACGAGGGAGGCATCTATTGTGATGATCTGTGATGGAGGATCTTGTGTAAACACAAAAAGAAAAGGAGTACTTGTGGCACCTTAGAGACTAACAAATTTATTTGAGCACAAGCTTTCGTGAGCTACAGCTCACTTCATCGGATGCATTCAGTGGAAAATACAGTGGGGAGATTTATATACATAGAGAACATGAAATAATGGGTGTTACCATACACACTGTAACAAGAGAGTGATCACTTAAGGTGAGCTATTACCAGCAGAAGAGTGGGGAGGAAAAAATCTTTTGTAGTGATAATCAAGGAGGGCCATTTCCAGCAGTTGACAAGAACATCTGAGGAACAGTGGGGGGTGGAGGGGTGGAATAAACATGGGGAAATAGTTTTACTTTGTGTAATGACCCATCCACTCCCAGTCTCTATTCAAGCCTAAGTTAATTGTATCCAGTTCATAAATTAATTCCAATTCAGCAGTCTCTCGTTGGAGTCTGTTTTTGATGTTTTTTTGTTGAAGAATTGCAACTTTTAGGTCTGTAATTGAGTGACCAAAGAGATTGAAGTGTTCTCCAACTGGTTTTTGAATGTTATAATTCTTGATGTCTGATTTGTGTCCATTTATTCTTTTACATAGAGACTGTCCAGTTTGACCAATGTACATGGCAGAGGAGCATTGCTGGTACATGATGGCATATAATCACATTGATAGATGTGAAGGTGAACGAGCCTCTGATAGTGTGGCTGATGTGATTAGGCCCTATGATGGTGTCCCCTGAATAGATATGTGGACACAGTTGGCAACAGGCTTTGTTGCAAGGATAGGTTCCTGGGTTAGTGGTTCTATTTTTCACTGAATGCATCCGATGAAGTGAGCTGTAGCTCACGAAAGCTTATGCTCAAATAAATTTGTTAGTCTCTAAGATGCCACAAGTACTTCTTTTCTTTTTGCAAATACAGACTAACACGGCTGCTTCTCCGAAACTTGTGTAAACAGGTTCTCTGAGCACAGGTTGTGTGGTTGAGTCCACCAGGTTAGTGAGTCCTTGACCTTGGGGGGCATCATTAATCGTATGTTTAACCTGTGTTTATTTGGTCTGTAGATGGTTGCTAATTTGATGGTGTCAAATTTGCAAATTAGGCCTGAACAAAGACAGGGAGTGGCACGGTCACTACAAAAAATAATTTTCCCTCTGTTGATACTCAGACCTTCTTGTCAACTGCTGGTAATGGGCCACATCCACTTTGATTGAATTGGCCTCGTTAGCACTGACCCCCCACATGGTAAGGCAACTCCCATCTTTTCATGTGCTGTATATTTATACCTGCTTACTGTATTTTCCATTCCATGCATCTGATGAAGTGGGTTATATCCCATGAAAGCTTATGCCCAAATAAATTTGTTAGTCTCTAAGGTGCCACAAGGACTCCTTTTATTTTTGCGGATAAAGACTAACACGGCTGCTACTCTGAAACCAAAGATTTAATGATAATCCATTTGTCTTGAGAAACTTTCATAAAACATATCAAATTAGTCATTCCTTCAAGCTCATCTTACAATTTTTCATTTAAAACACATGAAAATAGTTTGTCTAAATAACTGATTCTTAATCACATAATTGAAAAGAATTCATAAAATAATTTAATTATTTTTAAAACTGATCATAGAATCATAGAATATCAGGGTTGGAAGGGACCCCAGAAGGTCATCTAGTCCAACCCCCTGCTCAAAGCAGGACCAAGTCCCAGTTAAATCATCCCAGCTAGGGCTTTGTCAAGCCTGACCTTAAAAACCTCTAAGGAAGGAGATTCTACCACCTCCCTAGGTAACGCATTCCAGTGTTTCACCACCCTCTTAGTGAAAAAGTTTTTCCTAATATCCAATCTAAACCTCCCCCATTGCAACTTGAGACCATTACTCCTCGTTCTGTCATCTGCTACCATTGAGAACAGTCTAGAGCCATCCTCTTTGAAACCCCCTTTCAGGTAGTTGAAAGCAGCTATCAAATCCCCCCTCATTCTTCTCTTCTGCAGACTAAACAATCCCAGCTCCCTCAGCCTCTCCTCATAAGTCATGTGCTCTAGACCCCTAATCATTTTCGTTGCCCTTCGTTGTACTCTTTCCAATTTATCCACATCCTTCCTGTAGTGTGGGGCCCAAAACTGGACACAGTACTCCAGATGAGGCCTCACCAGTGTCGAATAGAGGGGAACGATCACGTCCCTCGATCTGCTCGCTATGCCCCTACTTATACATCCCAAAATGCCATTGGCCTTCTTGGCAACAAGGGCACACTGCTGACTCATATCCAGCTTCTCGTCCACTGTCACCCCTAAGTCCTTTTCCGCAGAACTGCTGCCGAGCCATTCGGTCCCTAGTCTGTAGCGGTGCATTGGATTCTTCCATCCTAAGTGCAGGACCCTGCATTTATCCTTATTGAACCTCATTAGATTTCTTTTGGCCCAATCCTCCAATTTGTCTAGGTCCTTCTGTATCCTATCCCTCCCCTCCAGCGTATCTACCACTCCTCCCAGTTTAGTATCATCCGCAAATTTGCTGAGAGTGCAATCCACACCATCCTCCAGATCATTTATGAAGATATTGAACAAAACGAATGATCTGATGATTGGCCATGAAAGGTATAATAGGGGTGAGGGGGCGGGGAGATAATTAGTAAGAGTTAATTTAGTTAGCCCTGTTAAGCAATTTCAAACCCCCTTTCTGTGGCAGGAACAATAGATACAAATATTCTTTTGGCAGTTTGGAAAGTGGCTGAAGCTGATAAAAGCACACTTTTCTGCTCACTCTAAGGAAAAAAAGTGCTTTTCTCTGAGCAGATTTGACTGTTAAATCTGAACCCCAATCAGAAAACTTGTTTTTCCTTTTCCAGAACAGGATCGTGACTCAGCACATACTTTTCTATCCATCAGTTCCTAGCAGAAACAGACGAAGCACATTTCGTTAAAGCCCTGCTAAAAAGGTGGAGTGATAGCCGATGTGAAGGCCTGGTCCATTACATCACTCCAGACTTGTTTTGCAATTAATACCACACCTCACTGGGTTAGCCAATCACAACGCAGGATTTTTAATCCTATTTTATAATGGGCTTTCACCAAATTTCTGTATACTGTCCACAAACCACTGCACCTCCTCCCCTGTGGCCTCCGTAAGGCAAACAGTACATACACCCTTCAATTCATCAAAATACATCCACTTACTTTTTCACTACCATCTCTTCCTCTTTCAAATGCTTCACTAGCTCTTAGTTTCATCACATCAAACACACACTTCTTGTCCTGATCTTCAGAGCCCTTCACAACTCTGCCCTCTACAACCTGTTCTCTCCCTGCAACCAAAGCCTCCTTTTATTACCTTTGGTCTGTTTCTCCAACAGCCTCTTCTGTGCTTGTTTTTGCACTGTACTTTATGCATGGACTGTCCCCCCATAATCCATAAGGCCACTTCCCTATCTCCTCCAATTTCTCCCCAAGAACCAGGTCTCCTATGATGCTGACAAACAATCAGCTAGCTAGTGACTGTTCATATGTTTGTCAGTCAGGGAGAGCCAATTTTATTTCCTGTAAAAGATATGGTACCCTCAGGACCATCAATAGCTCTATGTCAGAGGTGGGCAAACTACGGCCCACAGGCCACAACCGGCTTGTGGGCCCATCCTTCCTGGCCCTTGAGCTCCTGCCCAGGGAGGCTAGCCCTCGGCCCCTCCCATGCTGTTCCCCCTCCCCCACAACCTCAGTTCACTACAAGGGGGCAGGGAGCGGGGGATTTGGATAATGGGCAGGGGTTTCCAGGGAGCAGCCAGGGGACAGGGAGCAGGGGGCAATTGGATGGGGTAGAGGTTGGCGGGGGCGGTCAGGGGATGGGGAACAGGGGGGTTGGATAGGCGTGGGAGTCCCAGGGGGCCTGTCAGGGGGCAAGGGTGGGGCAGTCAGGGGACAGGGCGGGATGGATAGGGGATGGGGCCCCTGGGGGCTGCTAGGAGCAGGGGGTCTCAGGAGGGGGCGGTCAGGGGTCAAGGAGTAGGGGGGGTTGGATGAGTCGGGGGTTCTGAGGGGGTCAGTCAGGAGGCAGGAAGTGAGAGGGGGTAGATAGGGGAAGGGGGCCAGGCTATTTGGGGAGGCACATCCTTCCCTACCCAGCCCTCCATACAGCTGAGCAACCCCGATGTGGCCCTTGGGCCAAAAAGTTTGCCCACCCCTGCTCTATGTAATGCCTCCCCTCCTCATTTCCCTCTTCTCATTTGTCACTCACTTGTTCCAACTTGTCTCTGATTAGATTATATACTTCTTGGAGCAGCAATTGTCTCCTCTGTGTTTACACTACATCCTGCACAGTTAGGTCCTGGTTTTAACTAGGGACACAGTATAAATAAATATAAACAATAGTAATAATCTGCATAAGAATAACAGCGCAAGGACTC
This sequence comes from Dermochelys coriacea, assembly GCF_009764565.3. Taxonomy (NCBI): domain Eukaryota; kingdom Metazoa; phylum Chordata; order Testudines; family Dermochelyidae; genus Dermochelys; species Dermochelys coriacea. The sequence continues at coordinate 86,132,277 of NC_050077.1, forward strand.
CCATTTGTAATCTACTTTCACACTTGGGTAATTCTTATAAGGAACTAAATTTATTATTAACTTAACCTGTCATTATGCAAGGCACTGAATTTAGCCGTATAGAGTGGAAATCTGTCAACTTCATGAAAAAATTTGTTAGTCTCTAAGGTGCCACAAGTACTCCTTTTCTTTCTCTGACAGACTGTATTTGTTACCTCTCAGATCAAACTTCTCAACTGGGATTCACTCTATTGATGGCTCCCCACTCAGCTGACCTCTCAGGGGTTTCTTACTCAGTTGCAGCAATAAGAACATTACACAGGTGCCCTGGTTCCTGAAGTACCGGTTGTTATTCTATGCCCCAGCTGATTCTATTTACTTCTAGTGATGCCCTCATTGCTGGATGGAATCAGTCATGCTCTGGGGTCTCTACCACCTCCCCACATTAAGCTCTCTAATACAGCCACTCTAAGTTGACGAGAGAGAGCTCTCCCATCGACTTAAAGCAACAGTAGCTATGCTGGCAGAAGCCCTCCCGCCAACACAGCACTATCCACACTGGTGCTTATGTCTGAGTAACTTATGTCGCTTGAGGGGGACGGTTTATTCACACCCCTAAGCGACATAAGATATGCAGGCATAAACTGTAGTGTACACATAGCCTGAGATTCTATAAGGTTTCCAAACTCTTGGTAAGTCTTCTGATAGGTAAAAAATTAAACAGACACTTTGGACATATCACACAAAGCCGTACTGCCTGCACCTCAACTTCAGCCAATAGATGGCAGCAAAACACACTCTTTCTGCCTGAGAAAGGCAAAGTGACACAGCGGGTCTGAGATCTCTTGTAAGAATGTCCAGACAGGTGTGGGCAGGGACTCAGCTGGCCTTGTCTGGCTCTCATAGCACATCTATCTCAATGCCAGCAGCCTGGCAACAAAGCTGAGGAAGCTCCATGTGCTGCAGCTTGGAGGTCTCAAATTCATTGTTTGTTCTTTTTATTATTTGTGCAGTCAGTTTGAAGAGCACTTTGCTGCCTTGAGGAGCTCAATCTAAATAGACTGAGACAGAGGATGGGAAAGAGGTTACAAGGAAAAGCAGAGAGGCTGAGCAGGGAGTTAGATCCTACTGTTAGTTTTCAGATTGTTTGGGATCAGGATCAGAATTTTCAACTGTTTAATGAGCTAATTCTTGTCTGCAAGGACGATGAGGTAGAGAGACTGCTATAGCTCTGCTGGAGTTATGGCCCTCCCTTTTCCCCCACTCAAAAAAACCCATCACAATATCCATCCATTCCCGCTCTTCTTGTAGGCTGGGAGTGCCCAGGGGCCTCTGAAGCTGTTGTGTGGTCAAAGGCACTGACTTTCTGTTTGAAACTACACAAAATGCCTGCACAGGCTCCCTGACAATAAGCAAACCTGCAAACTGAAAGACTTCTTAACACAGTTACATAGTCATAGAATCAATCATAGAATCATAGAATATCAGGGTTGGAAGGGACCCCAGAAGGTCATCTAGTCCAACCCCCTGCTCAAAGCAGGACCAAGTCCCAGTTAAATCATCCCAGCTAGGGCTTTGTCAAGCCTGACCTTAAAAACCTCTAAGGAAGGAGATTCTACCACCTCCCTAGGTAACGCATTCCAGTGTTTCACCACCCTCTTAGTGAAAAAAAGTTTTTCCTAATATCCAATCTAAACCTCCCCCATTGCAACTCGAGACCATTACTCCTCGTTCTGTCATCTGCTACCATTGAGAACAGTCTAGAGCCATCCTCTTTGAAACCCCCTTTCAGGTAGTTGAAAGCAGCTATCAAATCCCCCCTCATTCTTCTCTTCTGCAGACTAAACAATCCCAGCTCCCTCAGCCTCTCCTCATAAGTCATGTGCTCTAGACCCCTAATCATTTTCGTTGCCCTTCGTTGTACTCTTTCCAATTTATCCACATCCTTCCTGTAGTGTGGGGCCCAAAACTGGACACAGTACTCCAGATGAGGCCTCACCAGTGTCGAATAGAGGGGAACTATCACGTCCCTCGATCTGCTCGCTATGCCCCTACTTATACAACCCAAAATGCCATTGGCCTTCTTGGCAACAAGGGCACACTGCTGACTCATATCCAGCTTCTCGTCCACTGTCACCCCTAGGTCCTTTTCCGCAGAACTGCTGCCGAGCCATTCGGTCCCTAGTCTGTAGCGGTGCATTGGATTCTTCCATCCTAAGTGCAGGACCCTGCATTTATCCTTATTGAACCTCATTAGATTTCTTTTGGCCCAATCCTCCAATTTGTCTAGGTCCTTCTGTATCCTATCCCTCCCCTCCAGCGTATCTACCACTCCTCCCAGTTTAGTATCATCCGCAAATTTGCTGAGAGTGCAATCCACACCATCCTCCAGATCATTTATGAAGATATTGAACAAAACGGGCCCCAGGACCGACCCCTGGGGCACTCCACTTGACACCGGCTGCCAACTAGACATGGAGCCATTGATCACTACCCGTTGAGCCCGACAATCTAGCCAGCTTTCTACCCACCTTATAGTGCATTCATCCAGCCCATACTTCCTTAACTTGCTGACAAGAATGCTGTGGGAGACCGTGTCAAAAGCTTTGCTAAAGTCAAGAAACAATACATCCACTGCTTTCCCTTCATCCACAGAACCAGTAATCTCATCATAAAAGGCGATTAGATTAGTCAGGCATGACCTTCCCTTGGTGAATCCATGCTGACTGTTCCTGATCACTTTCCTCTCCTCTAAGTGCTTCAGGATTGATTCTTTGAGGACCTGCTCCATGATTTTTCCAGGGACTGAGGTGAGGCTGACCGGCCTGTAGTTCCCAGGATCCTCCTTCTTCCCTTTTTTAAAGATGGGCACTACATTAGCCTTTTTCCAGTCATCCGGGACTTCCCCCGTTCGCCACGAGTTTTCAAAGATAATGGCCAAGGGCTCTGCAATCACAGCCGCCAATTCCTTCAGCACTCTCGGATGCAATTCGTCCGGCCCCATGGACTTGTGCACGTCCAGCTTTTCTAAATAGTCCCTAACCACCTCTATCTCTACAGAGGGCTGGCCATCTCTTCCCCATTTTGTGTTGCCCAGCACAGCAGTCTGGGAGTTGACCTTGTTAGTGAAAACAGAGGCAAAAAAAGCATTGAGTACATTAGCTTTTTCCACATCCTCTGTCACTAGCTTGCCTCCCTCATTCAGTAAGGGGCCCACACTTTCCTTGGCTTTCTTCTTGTTGCCAACATACCTGAAGAAACCCTTCTTGTTACCATTCTCCAGGCATGCTGGAGCCACACTTGCTATCTGGCTCATGGGACAGTCAACCTAGAGAAACAGATGGTGCTGCTGGACTTAAGTGGATTGGCAGACCTGTGTAGGGGACCTCAGGGCTTGTCTACACAGAAAAGTTGTGCTGGTATATGCCAAAATGTGGATTTAAACTGATATTGTTATTCTGGTATAACCCCTTGGGTAGAGACTCTAATTTTGATATAACAGTAATCTTTTTTTGTTTACATTAAATACCTTCCAAAGCAACATTTTCTAAACCAAAAAAAGGCCCTCTGAACATTGGAATAGAAGGATCCACATGAGGGTTACACTGGTATAGATATATCAGTACGTATGGGAAAGTTTAACCATTTATAAAAGGCCTTGAGCTATAGCACCAGAATAGTACTCCACACCATATGTCCACATTACATTCCACTATACCCTGCATCAACAGATCCACTATTCATCTCTGACAGGACAGAGAACTGGACTGCATTACTGGAAGCAAAGGGATTGATGGTGCTGAAACAAGAAAACTTCACCCACCACAAATGATGAGGGATTCAACTTCTGAGTGGGCTGAATTCAGTGTCATAATGCATCTTGCTCACTCCAGGAACAGCATTATATGCATTTCAGTCAGAGGAAGGGAAGGGGGACTCAGAGGACATGCAGAGTAAACAGTGACGCCATGCTGGAGTATGTAGGGGCTGGAGGGGAAGTTGGATTCATTGAGAGAAACAGAGTGCACTGCTCTTAAGTTGGTACTAATACCACAGCTCAACTGAGGCACTGTGGCAGAGGCACTTAGGAAATGGAAATGGTGGCCCTAAAAATGGAAGCAATACCCTCATTAGTCTCAGCCCATCACATCCTCCCCACAATTTTACCAAAAAGACTCAAGCATCTTGAATAAGAATTTCTGAATATTAAATGATCTCCAGCAGCATCTCTCCCATCATGATGAAGGGACAGGGAATCAAAATGTAAGCTCCTCCAGCAGCCCAATGCTACTATTCCTATAATAGCAAAGTATTAGATCGTGCACATACATAGAGAGAAGCCAGAGTGGGAGTTTCTCAGTGACTTTAGTCTAGATCCTATTTTAGGCTGTGGACTGGCATGGCAGTCTAGGCTCCTGGTGATAATTACTATTCTAGTCAAAGAACTGGGATTTCAGTTTCCAATATTACATTTAAAAAAAATAAATCCCACTCATAACCACAAGCCAGTCTCTTAAGGAGACAGGCCTTTGTTCTCTGATGCTTGGTTTAAACCTCAAGCATCTGTCAAAGTAACAGCATAATTCAAACATAACACTTCATATTTATATGCAGGCGGAGAGACAAGATTAATAGAATATCAGGGTTGAAAGGAACCTCAGGAGGTCAGTTAGTCCAACCCCCTGCTCAAAGCAGGACCAATCCCCAACTAAAGCCCTGGCTGGGATGATTTGTCAAGCCTGACCTTAAAAACCTCAAAAGGAAGGAGATTCCACCACCTCCCTAGGTAACGCATTCCAGTGCTTCACCACCCTCCTAGTGAAAAAGTTTTTCCTAACATCCAACATAAACCTCCCCCACTGCAACTTGAGACCATTACTCCTTGTTGTGTCATCTGCTACCACTGAGAACAGTCTAGATCCATCCTCTTTGGAACCCCCTTTCTGGTAGTTGAAAGCAGCTATCAAATCCCCCCTCATTCTTCTCTTCTGCAGACTAAACAATCCCAGTTCCCTCAGCCTCTCCTCATAAGTCATGTGTTCCAGTCCCCTAATCATTTCTGTTGCCCTCCGCTGGATGTTTTCCAATTATTCCACATCCTTCTCGTTGTCTGGGGCCCAAAACTGGACACAGTACTCCAGATGAGGCCTCACCAATGTCAAATAGAGGGGAACAATCACATCCCTCGATCTGCTGGCAATGCCCCTGCTTATACATCCCAAAATGCTGTTAGCCTTCTTGGCAACAAGGGCACACTGTTGACTCATATCCAGCTTCTCGTCCACTGTAACCCCTAGGTCCTTCTCTGCAGAACTGCTGCCTAGCCACTCGGTCCCTAGTCTGTAGCAGTGCATGGGATTCTTCCGTCCTAAGTGCAGGACTCTGCACTTGTCCTTGTTGAACCTCATCAGATTTCTTTTGGCCCAATCCTCTAATTTGTCTAGGTCCCTCTGTATCCTATCCCTACCCTCCAGCGTATCTACCACTCCTCCCAGTTTAGTGTCATCTGCAAACTTGCTGAGGGTGCAGTCCACGCCATTCTCCAGATCATTAATGAAGATATTGAACAAAACCGACCCTTGGGGCACTCTGCTTGATACCAGCTTCCAATTAGACATGGAGCCATTGATCACTACCCATTGAGCCTGATGATCTAGTCAGTTTTCTGTCCACCTTATAGTCCGTTCATCCAGCCCATACTACTTTAACTTGCTGGCAAAAATACTGTGGAAGACTGTATCAAAAGCTTTGCTAAAGTCAAGGAATAGCATGTCCACTGCTTTCCCCTCATCCACAGAGCCAGTTATCTCGTCATAGAAGGCAATTAGATTAGTCAGGCATGACTTGCCCTTGGTGGGAATCCATGGTGACTGTTCCTGATCACTTCCCTCTCCTCTAAGTGCTTCAGAACTGATTCCTTGAGGACCTGCTCCATGATTTTTCCAGGGATTGAGGTGAGCCTGACTGGCCTGTAATTCCCCGGATCCTCCTTCTTCCCTTTTTAAAAGATGGGCACTACATTAGACTTTTTCCAGTCATCTAGGACCTCCCTCAATCGCTATGAGTTTTCAAAGATAATGGCCAATGGCTCTGCAATCACATCCACCAAATCCTTTAGCATTCTTGGATGCAGTGCATCCAGCCCCATGAACTTGTGCTCGTCCAGCTTTTCTAAATAGTCCCAAACCACTTCTTTCTCCACAGAGGGCTGGTCACCTCCTCCCCATGCTGTGCTGCCCAGTGCAGTAGTCTGGGAACTGACCTTGTTCGTGAAGACAGAGGCAAAAAATAGCATTGAATACATTAGCTTTTTCCACATTCTCTCTCACTAAATTGCCTCCCTCATTCAGTAAGGGGCCCACACTTTCCTTTACTTTCTTCTTGATACTAACATACCTGAGAAATTTCAGGTTTCAGAGTAGCAGCCGTGTTAGTCTGTATTCGCAAAAAGAAAAGGAGTACTTGTGGCACCTTAGTGACTAACAAATTTATTAGAGCATAAGCTTTCGTGAGCTACAGCTCACTTTATCGGATGCATTACTATATTACTATGCATTTTATACCTGAGAAAGAAACCCTTCTTGTTACTCTTAATATCTCTTGCCAGCTGCAACTCCAAGTGTTATTTGGCCTTCCTGATTTCACTCCTGCATGCCCGAGCAATATTTTTATACTCTTCCCTGGTCATTTGTCCAATCTTCCACTTTTGTAAGCTTCTTTTTTGTGTTTAAGATCAGCAAGAATTTAACTATTAAGCCAAGCTGGTCGCCTGCCATATTTACTATTCTTTCTACACATCGGGATGGATTGTTCCTGTAACCTCAATAAGGATTCATTAAAATACAGCCAGCTCTCCTGGACTCCTTCCCCCCCATGTTATTCTCCCAGGGGATCCTGCCCATCAGTTCCCCGAGGGAGTCAAAGTCTGCTTCTCTGAAGTCCAGGGTCTGTATTCTGCTGCTCTCCTTTCTCCATTCCTGCTACTGATCTGCTTGTTATACCAGTGAAGTGTGCACACTTAGTCTATGCAAAAGAATATATATTACTGTTACCCCATGCTTCCCTAGACCTCGTTTGTTTTACCAACCTGCTACATCTTGTCCTAAACTGAGACTGGGGAAGGCAGTGTCTTACACTATGTCTGTGCAGTGCCTATCAAATGAGGCCCTAAACTGGTAGGGGGTCTCTAAGCAATAATACAAAACAAATAAAATCATATTTCTTTAGTTCCCTTCAGAGGATCTCAAGTAGTTCATCTCTTAGTTTATAACAAGAGACCAGATATTTTACAGGTGGACAAATTGGAAGTATGGAGGAACTCAATTACTCATTCAAGAATGAGGGTTTCAGTGGCATAAGTGCAAACAGGATATAGGACTCTAGTTTAGGATTTTCTATAGTGCTCATCATTGTAGTGCCTAAGCACTTTCCAGGTAAATCAGGTCTCCGTGGAGAAGTCCATAGCAGACTCCATGGAATCTCCTGATCTTCTCCATTCCCTGGTTATGGGAAGCTTTGCTTGAGACATATACAGATTTTTTTTTAAAATGTGTTTAGAGAATTCTTTATCACATGCTGCATACACTACATTATTCCAGAGGAACACAACTGTTTTTGCAGGTCATGGATGGAAATCTGATTGCTGGACTATGTTTTCCTACATGTTTGTATGTGCTCAGTACAGCTGAGCCCCAAACCTACTTGGCACCTCATAGTGCTACAGCAATACAAAAAATAAATAAAGGAATTTAATAGGGTAGCTAGGTCTTTACCATTTGATGGCTTTGTAGATTAGGACCAAGGCCTTGAACTAGCAAGTGAAGTGGGAACCAGAGCCTCTACAGAGGTAATCGCAAAAAGAAAAGGAGTACTTGTGGCACCTTAGAGACTAACAAATTTATTAGAGCATAAGCTTTCGTGAGCTACAGCTCACTTCAAGGTAATGATAATGTACTCAAGGAGGCTCATCTCATTAAACTGGGCTGCTATAATCTACACAAGATGAAGCCTTGGTATTGCATCTACCTTCAGGCCTAGAGACAGTAAGTCACAGAAATCTAATCTGGAGGTGACAAACACATAGATCGTTGTGGTCAAATCTTTATCCAGTCAAACTGGAAGGGCATATTGAGTGCGGTCCCACAAGGTTCTGTACTGGCTCTGATTCTATTCACTATCTTCATAAATTATTTGGATAATGGCATAGAAAGTACACTTATAAAGTTTGTGGACAATACCAAGCTGGGAGGGGTTTCAAGCACTTTGGAAGACATGATTAGAATTCAAAATGATCTTGACTAACTGGTGAAATGGTCTGAAATAAATTGGATGAAATTCAATAAAGGGCAAATGCAAAGGACTACACTTTCGAAGAAACAATCAATTGCACATATACAAAATGGGGAAAGACTGCCTAGGAAGAAGTACTGCAGAAAAAGATCTGGGGGTTATAGTGGATCACAAACTAAATATGAGTCAATAATGTAACACTGTTACTAAAAAAGTGAACATAATTCTGGGATCTATTAGCAGGAGTGGTGTAAGCAAGACATGAGAAGTAATTCCTCCACTCTATTCAGTACTGATAAGGCCACAACTGGAGTACTGTGTCCAGTTCTTGGCACCACACTTCAGGAGAGGAATTAATCAAGTGTGTACATAGTAATACACAGAGCTTTAACTCCAGATATCCTGCTACTTTACAAAAATGCATCATTCTTATTATCCTCATTTTATCGGTAAAGAAACTGAGTCACAGGCTCACGTAGTAAGTCAATGGCAGATCTAGAAACAGAACTTAGGTCTTTGCTTTCCAGTTAAATATCCTGACCATTAGGAAAATGGCACCTTCCTTCAAGTACACACAAACACCTAAAAAGAGGAATCTGACAAAGTGTAATATGTTGATATAAAAACATCTTGCAGGCATAGATCACTGTGACAGTCTGTGCCCATATGTCTGATATGATCTATATTTAATATGTATATACATTTTGAGAAATTTAACAATGTGACAATTAGCCTGGGAACAGAGGCCAGTTCTAAATGCCTGGTGATAAGGCACTCTTTCAAAAATGCCAATGGAATTTAATATCAAGTACTTACTCATCATCTTTCCTTTCAGGAATGTGGAATAAATGCCTATGAAATGCAAATTGCTATTCTGTAAATAAACGTTCAGTTAGTCTTCCTCAGCCCTCCACACTCCCCAACAAGGTGATTACTTCTGGTAACTCTCTCATGAATGGGGAATTTAGAGTTTCAAACTATTAATTGCCTCTATAAAAAGATCTGAGAATAAACAGTTTGTATGAAATAATGTATTGTGCTGTAAAAAGGAACAAAACAACAATGCCTTAAATTATTTATCTGGGCACTGTTTAAAAGCCTATTTGCATATCTCTAGTCCCTCTAGAAGCCCTCCACCCTCACCAACAATTAGACCAGCAGTTTTAGATTAAATTCCTTTGCACTGATATGTATTTATGTCTATTGTTTCCACCTTCAGTGTTCATGTTAATGTCTACTCAAACCGGGAGAAGCAACTCACAGGAAGAACATGGTTGTTTTCTAAGTAGTAAAATCTTTACCAATTTCATTTCCATCCTCTATTCACCAACTGCAAACTCCAACAGAAAAGCAAAACAATGAATATAGATAAAAGGAAACTGACCTTTGAACTCTGAAGAAAACTGAGCAAGATGCTGACTTACAAAGAGTCTCAGTTGCTGATTAAGGTCACAAGAGGGAAGATGAATGTTCCATGAGCGAATTCCTGTCCAACAAGAAAAGTAGAATTAAGGCCTTTTTCCATGAATTCCAAAATCAGGAATGGAGGTGTCAATAACAGTCAGCCAGCTGATTATATGAAACTGATGCCTGTATATGCTATTTCAGAAGCCCATATTTAGGACCCATGGTGAACATTTTAAGAGACAAGGGACAGTTAGGCAGCCAATTCCCATTTGTTCCTTTACAAATCTGCACCTAGGTTATGGGGCAGGACAAGGTAGTAAATGAGTTTCCATTTTAGTGAGATTCCACAAACAATGACTAAACCAAATACACCACTGCATAATCAGGCAAATGCACTGTGGGAGTTTTACATCTTCTGAAGTGTTCAGCATTGGCTGTTGGCAGAGATGGGATACTGGACTAGTTTGACTATTGATCTGTTTGATGTGACAGTTCTTATAACATGTGTACCCCTCTGAGTCACAGTACAGACCATCCCCCTCAACTTCCTTTACCAAATCACTCTTCCAAAGCCATGGATCACCCTCAGACCCTTTGAGTTTGCTCTTTAATCTATATAATCTTTGCAAAATAATCGCCTTCATATCCCAGCAGGGAGTAGACTCTCTTCCCAGACCAGATGGCGTTACACCATGCTGGGGAAGTCACCTTCAGACTTTGGTGAGGAAGAGTTTCACCTTCTGGGTAGCACATACAGTGCTACAGGTAATTCATCTTCATGTCCCAACAAGGAGCAGCCACTCCCAGATGGCACCTTGCCACGGTAATCAAACTATTGGTACGTATGATAACTCCACCTCACCTTTCATTCGTTGCTGCCTCCAGCAAGCCAGCAGCAGCTTAAAGCCAGTGACAGAGTGTTATACAAGTCAAATACATAATAACTAAACTAAAGTTCTAAACTTTATCAGTACTCATTACATGTGTCCTCCCTACACCTTTGCCACCATCTCAGAGAGAAAATTCCACTCTTGTGTGATGGTGCATTAAAGACAGGGGGTCAAAAAAGCCAGAAAAAACTTAGCTCCACACCTGTCCCCACTCTAAAAGGAGTCTATTGCCAATCCCTGGAGGAGCAGGGGTACCAATCCAGTTAACTGCAGCAATCAGTTCTTGTTCTCCAGCACTATAGCTCGATTCAGGAGACAACCGTCAACTGAATGTAACATAGTGGCCACTGCTCAGCAGAGGATGCAAACTCAAATATCAGTGCTACTTCCAGAGTACAAGATGCAATTACAAAGCTCAGCCCCAGCCCTCAGCACATCACCAAAATGGGGTTAATAATTTGCCCCATCACAAACACACACGGCAAACAGTTTCAAATGCAGGGATTGTTTAGAATAACTCTGGATAATTTTTTTCTTAACTTGTCTATGGTCACAGCATACACTGCAAAGCAATGGTGCAGCAATGAAGTGACAGACCGCACTGCAGAAACGTATGACAAACTAATGGTACTCAGGATGCTCTCAGAATATCAGAAAAACCCATCATCAATTTTAGCAGCACCACAGGATATCAATTGTTCTTGCTCCTTTATGTCCCCACCCCCAAATAACAAACACGGGCCAAGAAATAAGAGATCTGCAATTCAGGAAGGGAACAGATTGAGGCAAGGCAGGGAAAATCAGTTCCCCTTTTTATAAAAATGGCCTTGATAAGCAAGCAGTGATTTAATACATGTGCCCAGCACAGGGGCTCTTTAATACCTCTGCAGTGTTGATGAGATGGAGCTGAATAGCAATCCAACCTGGAAGGGAACAGAAGGGAGGTGAGGTGGCTCTCTGCAGGACACATCCTGCTGATGCGAGCTGCTGTATCAGTCACAGTTTCTTGGCTGCAGCAACAGAAAGGGCTATTCTGGAGCACCGCTTGTTACATTCTCCTCAATGCAAAGAAGAGAGATCCTCTTTTAAACCCTGAGGGGAGAGGGGGCTTCTCATTCAGTATCTCATCTAATTTTCAAGTTTTTCCTCTGAGCAGCTTGGAAGTCATTCAGTTTAGTTTTTAAAATCATCCCTCATCTTACCGATGACCACCACCTCAAATGCTCAGCCCACTGCAGAGGGACCAGACCATTGCTCTACCAGATTCCGGGCCCCCTTCTCCTTACACAGATGTGTGCAATGTACCATCCTGAGGTTTCCTAACTGGTCATACTCTTTGAGAATGCTGCTGTCGCATGTACAGCATGGGTACAGGTCCACGTGACTTGTGGTACAGTTTCTCATATCCCATTCCTCATGCCCTTGCAAACTGACTGACTTCCTGCTGGGCTAATTGGCTTATAAGATTTGACATTTCCTTTTAATACCAGCTTCACTCCCTTGAGATATTCTTTCAAAACTGGACAAATCAAAGTAGAATAGAAACGTGACCTTCGGATCAGACTCTGCTTCATAGCATGTGAGAGTAGCCACTGTTCAAGTCTCACACAGAGAACCACATGATGCCATTGAAGCCGGGTAATGCTTAGGTATCAAGAACAATATGTTTGTTCTTAATTCTAGTCTAACTTGTGTGTTCTCCTGGACCACAGTAAGGGAAAAGCATACGTGATTAGTAGTCACATTCTGTAAGCGACTCTGCACACCTTCGAAGTCACACAGGGCAAGATTTTGGTGGTGTTTATTAGGAAAGTCCTCAAAGTCTTCCTCTTTGTATGAGAACACCTCAGTTTAGGCATGCACATAATAAAAAAGCAAAATAAGAATAAAGATTTATTAATTATTCTACCCTCAAAAAACATCCTACATCCCAATCACACTGTAGAGTAAACTAACACTTTGCACCAACCTAACTTTCAATCTCAGTGCTGCTGAGAAGTCCAAAGTCAATCTGATTTGGATCTGCATTCTAAACTCCTTACTGTCAAACAAACAAAAACTGTACAAAGGGCTTTCAGGGGACAACAACATTTTGTTGCCAATTAAGAGATGTTTTACTCAGTGTCTCCTAACTGATAAAATGCAATTCCTGATAAGCACTCCTCTGTTCAGCAGACTGATTCACTATCACAAGGCACCCTGTACACTGTGACCCAGCAAGCTGTATCACCTTTCTCAGTGTGTCATATCACATCTATGTGACCCTCTAGCTATGGATAAGGTTGCAAGTCTGTCACGGAAGTCACGGATTCCGTGACTTTCCATGACCTCTGCAGCTGGTGCTAGCTCAGGGGCTGCCCAAGCCAGGCAGCCCCTGGGCCAGCAGCAGCAGTTTGGGTTTGTGTGAGGGGGCTCAGGACTAGGGGCAGGGGATTGGCGGGTGCCAGGGCTGCTTGCCTCGGGGTGAGGAGCTCCCATTGGCATGGCCTTGCAGCTCCTAGGCAGAGGAGGGACCAGGTACCAGGGGGCTCCATGCGCTGCCTGTGCCCGCAGGGCCCACCCCCACAGCTCCCATTGGACGGGAAACACAGCCAATTGGAGCTGCGCAGCCGGCACTTATGGCAGGACCGGGAGCAGCACGTGGAGCCCCCTGGCCCTTCCGCCACCTAGGAGCTGCAGGGACACGTGGAGCCGAGTAGGGAGTCCCGCCAGCCCTGCCAACCCCCCCCTCCCCAGCAGGGGTCCTGGGCTGCGTGCTGTGGCCTGCCCCACCCCCCAACGCCAGAAGGGGTCCCGGGCATAGCACCACAGCCCCCCCACCTGAGCACCTGCAACCCCCGGCCCAAGTTTTAGTTAGGGGTATATAGTAAAACTCATGGACAGCTCACAGGACGTGAATTTTTGTTGACTGCCCGTGCTATATTCTCATTATTTGAGCATGGAATTACTATGCATAGAGATTTTAATGATATAGTTTGGTTCATTTAAGATTTTTACTTCATTTTATTCTACACTTTCTTTCACATATAGTGACACTCCCCCACCAGCATGACATGTTCTGTCCTTCCGATATATTTTGTACCTGGTATTACTGTGTCCCATAGATTATCCTCATTCTACCAAGTTTCTGTGACGACTATTATGTCAATATCCTCATTTAATAGGAGGCACTCTAGTTCACCCATCTTATTATTTAGACTTCTAGCATTTGTATATAAGCACTTTAAAAATTGTCACTTTTTAGCTGTCTGCCATTACATGATGTAATTGAATAGGACTCTCTTTCATTTGACTGTTTCTCATTAGATCCTACCCAAAAGTTCTGAAGGAACTCAAATGTGAAATTGCACAACTACTAACTGTGATTTGTAACCTATCATTTAAAGATAGCTAATCTGATATCAATTTTTTAAAAGGGCTCCAGAGGTGATCCTGGCAATTACAGACCAATAAGCCTGACTTCAGTACCGGACAAACTGGCTGAAACTATAGAAAAGAACAGAATTATGAGACACACAGATGAACATAATTTTTTGGAGAAGAGTCAAGGGAAATCATACTTCATCGATCTACTAGAATTCTTTGAGGGGGTCAACAAGCATGTGGACAAGGGGATCCAGTGGATATAATGTACTTAGATTTTCATAAAGTCTTTGACAAGGTTCCTCACCAAAGGCTCTTAAGCCAAGTAAGCTGTCATGGGATAAGAGGGAAGGTCCTCTCATGGATCGGTAATTGGTTAAAAGATAACAAACAAAGGGCAGGAATAAATGGTCAGTTTTCAGAATGGGGAGAGGTAAACAGTGGTGTCCCCCAGGGGTGTGTACTGGGCCCAGTCTTATTCAACATATTCATAAATGATCGGAAAAAAGGGGTAAACAGTGAGGTGGCAAAATGTGCAGATTACAAAACTACTCAAGATAGTTAAGTCCAAAGCAGACTGTGAAGAATTAAAAAGGGATCTCACAAAACTGGATGACTGGGCAACAAAATGGCAGATGAAATTCAACGTTTATAAATGCAAAGTAATGTACATTGGAAAACTGTAGAGGGGTGGTTACCTGCTCCTGCCCTGTGGGTTAAAAGCCAGCCCTGAGAGAAAGCCAGGGCTGAGTCCAAGAAAAGCTAGGCTGATTGGGGAGATGGTCGCAGCTGGGCCATGCCCCAATCAGGCCACAGCTGGGCCTATAAAGGGGCTGCTAGTCTGAAGCTTAGCCAGAGTCTCTCTCTGTGTTCAGAGAGGGAAGGGTCTGGCTACAGGGACCTGAGGAGGAAAGACCTTGGGAGCAGGGGAGCTCCATCCTGGACCCCCCCCCCCAGCTGTGAGGCCTAGATTAGGACTTATTAGGTACTGGGGTGCAAGGGGACAGCCCACGGGTAGACAGAGGCAGCAGATCCAAACCCCCTCACCTGTGATGAGTGACTGATACACTGCAGTCTGCCCCAGGGAGTGGGGCTAAGCAAAGACTGGCAGTAGCCAAGACTGAGGCGAGGTGGGGAGAGTGAGTGGGGGTTCCCAAGGGAGGGGAGACCCTCAGGGATTGTTGGGATTTACTGCCGGGGGCAGCATCTCAGACAAAAGGGCACCAGGTCTGGGAGGGACATGGGGACCAGTGACAGGCGGATCACCAGATGACAGAGGGTGCTCCAAAGGTTGATGAGCTAATTCCCAAGGACAGCCAGCAGGAGGTGCCACCGGGTGAGTCCGGCTCTATTACAAAAACATAATCCCAGCTATACATATAAAATGATGGGGTCTAAATTAGCTGTTACCACTCAAGAGAGAGCTCTAGGAGCCATTGTTGATAGTTCTCTGAAAACATCCATTCAATGTGCAGCGGCAGTCAAAAAAGCAAACAGAAGGTTGGGAATCATTCAGAAAGGGATAGATAATAAGACAGAAAATATCATATTGCCTCTAAAAAAATCCATGGTATGCCCACATCTTGAATACTGCATGCAGATGTGGTCATCCCATCTCAGAAAAGATATATTCGAATTGGAAAAGGTTTAGAAAAGGGCAACAAAAATGAAAAGGAGTACTTGTGGCACTTTAGAGACTAACAAATTTATTTGAGCATAAGTTTTCGTGAGCTACAGCTCACTTAATCAGATGCAAGTGAGCTGTAGCTCACGAAAGCTTATGCTCAAATAAATTTGTTAGTCTCTAAGGTGCCACAAGTACTCCTTTTCTTTTTGCGAATACGGACTAACACGGCTGCTACTCTGAAACCTGTCGTTTGTACAGTGCCTTGTAAAGTACACAATGGGGTGCCAGTCTTAGTTGGCCACAAGTATTACTGTCATAACACGATAAATATGCATGACCAAAAAGAAAAGGAGTACTTGTGTCACCTTAGAGACTAACAAATTTATTAGAGCATAAGCTTTCGTGAGCTACAGATCACATCGGATGCAGTGAGCTGTAGCTCCCGAAAGCTTATGCTCTAATAAATGTTAGTCTCTAAGGTGCCACAAATACTCCTTTTCTTTTTGCGAATACAGACTAACACGGCTGCTACTCTGAAACCTGTCATGCATGACCCGTAATCCAGAGCGATATCAAGCTACTTTCCCCTAGAGGGATGGGTTTAGAATCTAAAGATATCCCCAATTTCCAGGTCTAATAATGGTGTTTTAGTACACTGTTTAAAGCATATCCCTCTAATGGCAATAAAGGAATCTCACAAGCACAAAGACATTCTGGAGGGTCTCCACAGGTTTGACAGTGTTCTGACCACTTGAGACAACAATGCAAATATCTTTTTGCTCGAGCCCTTAATCATTGGGTTCTTCCTCCCCCTTTGGGCCAGAATCCACAGTCACATCGCTCGATAATCACTATCTCAGCCTATATTAGCATTGTAGGCCGAAATTTTTTTAACATGTTATTCTTGCAAGTCACAGTTACAGGATCTTCACCGCTCTTGGAACTGTTCCTAGTCAGGTCCCTAGGACCTGATAATTCAGCCATCTCAGAAAAAGTCTTCTCTAATCACAATGCCTCCACCCCCTGTACCATTTGCTTACAATCACAGGAAGGCTTCCACATGACCATCCCCAGCTGCTCAAAATGTTTACATAAGGGACAGTATAAACTCTTCTCTCTACTCTTCCTAATACAGGAGAAGGAGGGTCCCCCCCAAAAAAATTATGCATAAAGACTTTGTTTGCAGTATTGTAGCCATGTCAGTTGTACGATATTAGAGAGATAACGTGGGTAATATATTTTATTGGACCTTCTGTTGGTGAAAGACGCAAGATTTTGAGCTACACAGAGCTCTTTGTCAGGTCTGGAAAAGGTACTCTGAGAGTATGTCTGCACTGCAATGTAAGCCCAAGCTTGAGCCTGAGCTCAAGGCTAACCCCCCTTCCATCTAAACTGCAATTGGACTAACCCAGAACTTGGACGTAGGGTCCCGGGACCCTGCAGGGCTGGAGTATCCAAGGTCAAGTCAAGCCTACTGCTTTGCAGTGTAGTCCTAGCCCCACTTGATTCATGTGCCAGGAGTCATCCGGAAGTATCCCACAATTCCATGGGACAGCTTTCTTAGTCCTCTCGATCCCAACAATCTGCAATTCACTCTTCTGGCTGGCATTGCTACTGTTTTACGTGGGATATGTTGTCTGTACACATTCCCCTCCAGGCCTAAGAGTTTCATGTCGTTATATGGTAAAGACCGTAAGAGGCTTTATCTGATTAAGGAGCTGAAGTCTCTTATGTAAGGATGAACATGAGTGAGAGGAGCTTCGTCTTCCCCTACGTGACCCTACCAAAGCATTCACCTGGCACCACTCACTCCAAGCTGCTAACCTGTGCTTGGATGTCAGTGAATACCACTTAGAGGGGGTGTATGTCAGGCTCACAGAGCTCTTTACCCTAGATCCTATTTACAGACACAGGTAAGTTTATTAGTAAACAATGTCAGGGAACAGGGCTGTCTGAGGATAGCCCCAGGTCCAGCTCTAATTCCAGACTCCTTAGAGAGATCAGAGCAAAGTTGAGGTCTTTTATATGTCCCCACTCCACATACCCATGACCCCCAGCTTGTTCCAGAAGCCCCAGATCAATGGACACAAACATTTTTATCACTTTTTGACAGTATACATAACCTGACACTGATGGATTTGTACAACTCCTACACCCACAACTGCTGGGAAGAAATAAACCTCCTGACTTCCTCAACCACCTGGGCTGCCTTGAAATGAGGGCAGGGGCAAAGGGTAGAAACCCTGCTTGAGGCATCAGCCCTCAGCATGCCCCAGAATGGGGCAGGGAAGGGATGGGAGGAGCCTCGGTCTGAGACAGACCTCAGCAGAGCTGGGGCGGGAGGAACTAGGGCTGCAGTAAAGGGCAGGGTAAGGAAGGTGGTGGGAGGAAGAAATCCAGGGCTGCGGTGAGGGGAGGGATAACAAGTGGGGGGGGGCGGGGAGGGGGTTCAGGGTGACCGTAAGGATGGGATAACAAGCCAGAGGAGGGGAAGGTCCATCCAGAGTTGTGATGAGGGGCAGGGTAAGAAGCCGGGGGAGTGGAGGGGGGGAAAGGAATCCAGGGCTGCGGTGAGGGGAGGGATAACAAGCAGGGGTGGGGGGCGGGCTAAGAAGCCGGGGGAGGAGAAAGGAATCCAGGGTTGCGGTGAGGGGAGGGAGAACGAGCCAGGGCGGGGAGAGAGTAGGGGGTTCAGGGCTACCGTGAGGACGGGATAACAAGCCGGGGTGGGGGGAAGGTCCACCCAGGGTGGCGATGAGCGGCAGGGTAAGAAGCCGGGGGGGGGGGGGTTCAGGGCTACGGTGAGGGACGGGGTAAGAAGCCGGACAGGGCTGGCGGTCAAGCCCAGCCCCTGCCACTCACGCCCAGTGACAGTGCGACTCGCTGACGCGTCCCGGGCGGGGCTGGCCCGTCTCTGCAGCACCAGCCCCAGGCAGCCCCGCGCTTCTCTCCCGGAGCTGCCAGGGCAGCCGGGCGGGGCAACTGCCTCCGGCTGCCGCCTCGCCACAGCCCCGCCGCGCGCTTCGGCGCTCACTGCTCACCCCGCTCCAGGGCGCCCCGCAGCGCCCCGCGCTCCGCTTCTGTCCCGATCTCCCCGATCACGATCAGCAGCGCGTGCCTCCGCAGCCCCCAGCCGCGGCGCCCGCCAGACACCCCGGGCGCCGCCGTATCCATGGCAACCGCCCTGTCAATGATCTCCATGGAAACCTCTAGCCGCTACTGCAGCGTGAAGCTGGTGACTGGCGCGCGGCTCTTAAAGAGCCATCAGTCCCACGCTGATTGGCTGGGGTGGACACGTGAGCCAGAGATATTGCGGACGAGCAGCGGGGGGCGGGGTCCTGTGCTCTCGCTGACTCCACTCCAGCCTACGCCCTCACCCCCCTGCGTGCCGCACTCCAGCCTCCTGGACCCCGGGCTTCACGCGAGCTTCTTTCCCCACGTGGTCCAGCGGCAGGCGGAGGCGGGGGCTTTCCGCGCTGGCCTGGGCTCCCGAGTAAGGGCCGCGGCGCGGACCGGGGAGCCTTGGTCCGGTCAGGGCAGCGCCGGGCGGCTGATTGCCTTTTCGGTCCCGGTGTGTGGGCCGGGAGCTGCGCCCCCCCCGCCAGCCGCGGCCCCAGGGGGATTGCTCTGTGTGGGCTGGTGCAGTGAACGCTGGCTGGCGATAAGGGTCCCCCCTCCCCCGATGAGACCCCTGCCTACGCGTCCCAGGCCGAGGCGTCCATTGACGAGCCAGGGTTCCCACGCTCCTGGCTTGCACTATTGCCGCCTCCAGCCAAACCTGCCAACGCCAGGAGACAGGCTCCAAAAAAACCCATGGGGTTTAAAGAATTTTACGTACTTGTTTTTGAGGGTACATTCAGTTCACCTTTTTTCCCAGCTTTTCTCTGCAAACAACATGGCTAGAAACTTTGCTTTAATTTTTTTTAAAAAAAGTTTCAATTCTCATGTAATCCCATGACTGGAGGAGATGGGGATTATAGAAAAACATAAAAAAATTGCAGTACTCACAGTACAATCACAAGAACTGGTATTACTCAGAGTACACATTACCTGTGGGTTATTTCAATTTGTTCTTTGATTTTATCACTGAATTGTAAGTAATATGATTGGATTTTATTCCATTTAAGCAGGAAGTTGTCCTTGTTAAGGAAGGACTAGAGTTTGGGTCTCTTAACTGTGAGGCACATTATAATATCCCCTTGATATCAGAAGGGCTGGGGTAGCACTCAAAATATGGTTAAAATTTCTTCATTAAAGGCCAGATTACTGTGTCCCATGCTGCAAGTGCTTAAAATGAAAGATCCAGGAGGTTAGAAACATGTTAGGGGAAAAAAGGATCTTAATTCAGTACACAACTGTTGTATATGCAAAGACAACGAAGAGTCCTTGTGGCACCCTAGACGCTAACAAATTTATTTGGGCATAAACTTTTGTGGGCTATAACCCACTTCATCAGATGCATGGAGTGGAAAATACAGTAGGTAGATATAAATACACAGCACATGGAAAGATGGGAGTTGCTGTACTAAGTGGGGGGAGGGTCAGTGCGAACAAGGCCAATTCACTTAGGGTGGATGTCACCCATTTCCAACACTTGACAAGAAGGGGTGTGGAGTTTATGCCCAAATAAATTTGTTAGTTAGGCTCTAAGGTGCCACAAGGACTCCTATTTGTTTTTGCTGATACAAACTAACATGGCTACACCTCTGAAACTGTGTATATGATAGATAATGCATTCAACCTAGCCATGTCAATGGAGTACTTACGTACAATGTATGAGAGAGATTATCAAATAGCCCAGGTTCAGGGTATCAGCCCTTGGCATGCTGTGTAAAGGAAACTCCACCAATGGCCATTTTAGGATATAGAGTGTACGGATGATTATAAAGGCTTACAGTACTTGTGCTCTTCTGACAAAACAGTAGAGATTTGGCCTACGTTAATGCAGTTTAGAGAAAGAAGAGTCTTAAGTCTAGTGATTGTAAAACCAATGTAAGTAATAATCAGCAGTGTTCCCTAAAAATGTCAGTTCCTGTAGTCTGCAAGATTCCTGTTGAGAGGAGTTACTGCTTGAGAAGCATGACAGATAAACCTGTGTCTTTGCTTTCAGTGGGATTTTTTTCTTATAATCTGCCACGTCAACACTGAGGACACAAGAGAAAACTCAATTTGGAAGGAAGCGTTAGCATTTTGGCAAGTGCATGTGAGTCTTGCTATCTGTTGTGTCATGAGACACTAACAGCAACATAATCTGAAAAACAAAACAAAAATTGAATTTTCTCTGCTGTGTTTCCAAATGATTCAGGCTGCTGATGGTGTTAATAGGTTAGTTATTTTCCACACTAAGATCTTTAATAATCTGCATTAGTCTCCAGGAGATGAACTCAACTTGGTGTGATAGAAATTTTTATATAGAAAAGAGCTATGAAACCACAGTCTATGCACTTTATGGGAAATGAGCCTTGTAAACAAAGGGAGTCAGTGGAGCAAAGGGATTGAATTTATTTTTCTGTGCTGTAATTTGCCAGACTGCATCAGTTCAGCTTGTCTCAAGTCGTTGCACTGAGACAAGTAAATATGTAAATAAAGAGAGAAAACTTGCAGATACATTTGTCTTTCTGAAGAAATATAAGTGATTCTACCTTGAAAGTGGGACTGTACATCAGTAAAGAGAATCACTATGATCAAAGGTTTTCAGACCACATGATTCAAGTACCTTCTATTTTCAGAGGATTCATCTTACTACTTGAGGATTATTTTTTGACATCTCAGCTCTTCAGAGCTGCAGCTTTTCACTGCAGTGCAGAGAGGCTCCTCCAGCTGGCTCCCTACCAGAGGGGGAAAAAGGAACAGGAGACATACAAACTGGAGTGAAGACTAAAAACAATGCCCAGTCATGGTGCTGTTCCACAGAGACTAGAACCTCTAGGGAAGATTGCTTACGCTTACAAATGAGACTGTCCATTTTAAAGCAATCCCCTTTCTGCCCTGCCAGCAGCACACAGATGGAATATCTGGTAATCTCTTGCTTTCTAGTATGAATATACATATAATAGAATCTGCATAGTAATTGCTGTCCAAATATTTTACTTCAAAGAAGCTATGACAATCTAAATTATCTGAGGATCTGCCCCAAAGATTTTTTTTTACTATGTGATATTTATTGCTATCATATTATTATTTATTTGTTTGTATTGTGGTAGCACCTAGCAGCCCCAGTCAGGAATCAGTGGCCCACTATGCTAGGGACTGTTATACATATGTAATGAAAATAGGATTCCTGCCCCAAAAAGGCTTTACGATCAAAACGTCTGATGGGAGACAACAGGTGAATACAACAGATAGTGGGAGTGCAAGGTAACAGTGAGATATTTATGGTTAGCAGTAGTCATGAAAAGGGAATAAAGCAAATAGCCTCAAATCATAATAAAAAGGCTCTTGAATGTGCCAGAACAAAAGTAATCCCCAATATTTCAATTTTCCAGTCCTGTAGCCCAGGACCTACTGCTACAGAATAATCAATCAAACCAATCAATGTTCATTAAATGTCAATTCTCCCTAGCCAAAAGAGGAAAGGAGAAATGTCCATATGAATAAAGAAAGTCCTCTTGGGAACTGGAGACCTATGAGAGCATCTAAAAATGTTAAAACATTTAACCAAGTAAAATAAGACATAATACCAGTGATGGCAACTGTTACATGTCTAAGAAAAAGAGGTGAATTACTAATGTGACTTTTCTCCGAATGCATGGCCTTGATAGATCTCCATGGTGAGATCACCTGCCCAAAAGAACCCATTTAAAAGCAACTGGGGGGGAGGGATAGCTCAGTGGTTTGAGCATTGGCCTGCTAAACCCAGCGTTGTGAGTTCAATCCTTGAGGAGGCCACTTAGGGATCTGGGGCAAAAATTGGGGATTGGTCCTGCTTTGAGCAGGAGGTTGGACTAGATGACCTCCTGAGGTCCCTTCCAACCCTGAGATTTTATTAACTGGATGAGTGTCACAGGGTTCCATTTAAGGGTAAGCTTTGATCTAGCATATCCTCTAGCCCTTTAAGAGTAGGCATTCTGAGAACAGTAGACCCAGGGGGTCATGTCACTGCAGATAGGAAGTAAGGTTTGCTGAGTAAGCGGGCAGAACTGAGTAAGAAGCAGCCTTTATTTCAGAAGGAGAAACACAAGGGACAAAGCAAGATCTGGTGTGGGTCTCTCCAGTGAGGTAGAACTGAAAAGAGGAGTGCTAGTAACTGATTGGTGAAAGTTCTCAAGTACTATGGGTCTAGATAAGATCAGTTATGGGGCCTTGTGGAGAACAAGACTGGAAAAGGAGCTTGGAGGGGTTTGGAAGAGGACTTGTGGGGAAAGGCCAGGGAGAAGGTCTAAACCAAGATGCATTGTAGGAAGTAGCCCAGTGAAGCAGGGCAGTTTTGAGGTTAGGGCACATAGCTGCCATATGATTTAGGGTTCCAGGGCAAGGCACCTCTTCATGACACCAGCTAGAAGATGAAGGCTGGTTTGATTCCTTTTATAAAAGAGTAGGAGAATCCCTGTAGGAGGGAGTGAAGAACTATGCATTTGTCTTTTATTCGGAACATTTGTTCACCTTAAGAAGGAAAGGACTTTTGATTAGTCCAGTGTGTGAGAGGAAACTAAGGAACAGATTACCTGACCCTGACCCAGGCAACCTGATTTTATCACAGAGTTCACGTGGATGCCCTCTGCCCTGTTCCAGGTTTCTAGGACACACAATATAAAAGGTTCACCCCAAATTGTCACTTAACTCCTCTCTAACCCTGGGCATATCCTTTATATTTCCAGGGTGAAGGGGAAGAGGGAATGTTAGTGTGAATCTATGGAGGAAACATATTTGGAGGACAAAAGTTACTTCAGTATGTAATATTTTCTTCATCATGTGACTGGTTCCATAAATGGTCTGATTTAAATAAAAATCCATGATCATAGGCAAGAATTTGGCATGATATTTTAGGACAACTTCATCCTTACAAAAATGTGTATGAGGATGATCTGCCATCCAAGCCTGCAGTACTGGAACATTCTTAATAGAGTATCAGATATTTTGTGCTCTAACTCAATTGTTCTCAACGGGAGAGGGGTCCATGGGCCCTTTCAGGGGGGCTGCGAAGCCCTGCTGCTGAAACCCAGTTCCTGAGCCCCAGTGCCTTTCCCCCCGACCCCTCCGTGGGGCTGAAGCCCCGAGCCCCAGCGCCTCCCTGTGGGGCTGCAGCCAGGAGCAGCGTGGGGCTGAAACCCCGAGCTGCCCCCCTCCTCCCACTGCAGCTGGGAGCAGTGTGGGGCTGAAACCCCGAGCTCCCCTCCTCCACCGTAATTTGAAAAGGACTAACTTGTATGACAGTAGAGAGGTGTCAGATACGAGATCTGCTGTCTTCATGAGGCTCCTGGAAGGAGACTCATTCTCCCTACCTGGGGTAAAGGGGTCAGAAGCACACACCAAAGGTCATACTTGTGTAGCAAGAATGATCAAAAAAGAAAACGAAGATTCATAGCACTTAGAGATGGAAATATTCTTTTCGACCCCATCTAATGAGGAATGAGAAAGTATGACATCCAAACTGTCTTCATTCTATACAATGTGCCTCCGTATCTTTTGGCCCAGAACAATCTCAAACCAAGATCTATTGACAGAGTGCCGCCAAGAGGATCTGAGCACCATCATTGCCAGGAGGCATTGGAGATGGATTGGTCATGTGCTTTGGATGGAAACTGATTCCATCACCAGAGTAGCAATAAAATGGATACCTGAAGGCAAGCGAAAACAAGGCCGCCCAAATACAACAGGGCAAAGAGCTGTGAAAGCTGAGCTGAAAAACCTGGGGCACAGCTGGGGAACCATTGAAAGATTTGCCAGAAACAGACAGGAGTAGAGGAGCTTTGTCACTACCCTAAATGCCAGAGTTGTAATAGGAACATCATGATGACGAATTCTTCTTGACTTCACAGTTTCTAGAGCCAGGGCAAGAAGTCAGCAGGCGGATTCACAGGTGGAGTTGAGGGGTTATATGGTCAGAGTAACAGTCAAGGAAGTTGATCTTTCCAAATGTATTTTGTGCTGGTTGAAAAAGGGTTATGTTGGTGTCAGGAAAGCCAAGAAGGAGGATGCACTAGTCAAGACAGGAGATGATTAAGGCTTGGATGGGAGTTTTAGTTGTGAAGTCATCACAAATGCAGGAGAGAAAAAGAGAGCAAAAGCCAAATAAGGGAAAAGATAGGTGCTGGACTGAGCAGAGACGAGACAGTCTGACAGAGAAGTGGAGATACAGAGCAAATCAGCTAATTTGTAACCAGGACTGTAAATGTACTGACTTCTACAAGACTTTTAGGGAGGGGATTACTGGATGAGATGTAACGCTCTTACCATTTCACCTTCATGAAGGTGAAAGTAAAGTAAAGTAAAACAGGTGTCATGTTTTGTCGTCTCCTCTAGTCTTGCTCAGAGTGTTGTAGGTGAACATGAAAACAGAGCAAATTTCTTGGTTTACCTTAGATATCAAACTCAGAACAGGAAGTAGTTTCCAAACAGAGAGATCTTTTCACTGAAGAATGGATGTTGTACTCTATATTTTAAATGTTCTCTTTCTTCATCTGCTGTTTAGTCACCTAATTTATACCCTGTATCATAATCCTGTTGTTTTGCTCCAGGTTACAACTGGATTAACTTAACCTATAGGCAAGGGTGTGACACTCTGTACCTCAAAGCAGCACCCTGAAACCGCGATATACACCATTGTCATACAATTTAATTTTATACAAAGTATGGCTTGTGAGATATTTTAAAAGTCTTGATCTGTTGAACATTAATATGTTGGATTATATATGAAGTTATTAAGTATTGCTATGTGTGTGTTACTGAAATATGTTGTGAGGTTGGGAATACCCACAACCAATCTTTCAGGTACAACAATGGAGTATTCAGATGTACTGATCGCCCATTAAAGGGAATTCACTTTCCCAGCAGCCATCCCAGAGAGAGCACATAGACAATGGAGACTGCTTGACCAATGAAGGTGGATCCCCACCTCACAAGCATAGATCTTTCCTGCAAACTAAAAGAAACTATAAAAGAGGGGAAGTGACATCACTTGGCCTTACTCCCCCCATAACTGAACACCTGGAAACACATCTGGAGGACAAAGACTTTGAACCGGGGAGGGTGGTCTCAGGCTGGGAGGCACTTCCAGCCTGTATATTGGAGATTTGCAACCTGTTTGTACCATCTGCCAGGGTGAGACACTGCTTAATTCAAATCCTGTTTAGTTTGTAGAATGCAGACTGTGAATTTATTTTTGTTTCTTAGGTAACAAACTTCAGTCTGTATGCTTGCTACTTATAATCACTTAAAATCTATCTTTCTGTAGTTAATAAATCTGTTTTATATTTTACTTAAAACAGTGTGTTTTGTTTGAAGTGCTTAGGAAATCTACTCAGGTTACAAAAGCTGGTGTATGTCCACTTTTTTTTGTGGAAGTGGCGAACTGCATAATGCTTTTAAATCAAGATTGGATTTTTTCTGAAAACTATGATCTAGAAATTATCTTGAGAAAGTTCTATGGCCCGTATTATAGAGGCGGTCAGACTAGATAATCACAATCATCACTTCTGGCCTTGGAATCTATGCAAGAAAGGTTTAAAGTAGGAAGTCCATGGAAACTTGTAAAGAGAGAGAACCTTACATCAGAATCTGTGTCTCAGGGCTAACTTTGTTTTAAAAGGGCACAGGATTACTAGGAATTAAAGGCTCAGGAAGTAGAGTTCCTGCTAACTTGAAGAGTTTTTAGTGGCAAAATGTTTACAGTGTTACAGAAGAATCATCAGGTCTCCCTAAAACTTTCAGGCAGTCATATGATGAGACTGAACCCCGATTGCCATCCTAGTAACCAGCAGAACAGCTTTAGGTTTTGATGCTGAAAATGATTAAATTTGATAACATTATTTAACTTTGACAGCATTTCCCTGTAGAAATGGTTGGAGCTGCGCTGCCATTTATACTGTGATTTCTTGGATGAGCTTGGGAGGGGTCTATGAAGAGAGAAGCAAAGTGGAAAGGCTCTTTGTTCTGACAAACCACCCACTGCTCCTCACTGACCTCTTAGGCGATTTGTCAGGGCAGAGCTCCTCTTCCCTCTCCACTGCTTTCTTATAAAAGGCCCTGTAAGATGCTCTGTGTCTCCTGTGAGATCCTGAACACACTTAGTTTCCATCAGTGTTAAGACCTAAGCACATACCTCTTAACAACCCCCCCAACTCAAAGCTACTGCATGTTCTCAGTATACAATTTTCAAAGTCTCTTAGCTTTGTAAAATAAAAACAATTATTTTTCAAACTAAGCAAAACCACTAATCCTCAATTAAGACTATATCCAGGCCAAGTTTCAACTTGGAAACATGGAAAGTGATTCTATGGCTTGAAATATTTAATGAAGAAAACTATTTGTTCATTTTTCCACAATTAAAAAATGGTTGAAACAATGTAACTTATGTTAAAATAAACAATTCACCTTCAGGCAGAGAACAAGCATAGAAAATATCTGATCTGAATGCATTGGAAAGCTACTAATATGCAAAAATGGAAGATTATAACCAAGTATTCTGCAACCTTAACTCTAATTGTTGCTAACAGCCCACCTGCTCAAAGGATCTCCACACATAGCTAGGAATATGAAGGAAAGTGCAGTTCCTTTGAGCAAGTGGGGGCTGTTAGCAACTGCTAGAGTTCAAGTTGCAAAATACTTGCTGCTGTTCTCTTCCTTTCATTTTGTCTTACTGCAGGTGTAAGGTGATGTGTCATCCCTGAACTAGAGCCTGATTAATTTTTTGGCATTGGGAAGGAAGGGAGGGACAGGTCAGGACTATTTGGACACCCAGGTCCTCCAGAGGCTCCAGGGGGACAAGTACGCCCCCCCACCACCAGGCCCTTCTCCACCACCTCCTGGGCGGCGGCCTCCGATACTAGGAAGAAGACGACCTTTCCATACATTTTGGAGGTCACCATGATGGCCGTGGGCCCCACCACCCCTGCCAATGCCCACACGTAGGTTTCTACATGGGGCGAGGCGGGCACCAGGAGGCAACGGACACCATGTTTCCTAGTCAAGGTGGGGAAGGGGCCCCGGCCACTATAGATGCTAGCAGAGGCGGTGGTCGAGATGATGTGGCAGCAGGCGGGGGAGCTGCCGCCACCTGGGTGTATGTCCTGGGGGCTGGGGAGGGGCACTCGCAGAGCTAGTGGAGGGAGCAACAGGGAGGGATGCTGTGGCCAGTGGCCGGGTTGCAGCAGTGGGGGTAGCCCCTGCCACGGTGGCCCTAGTCTTTTTGGCGGGGCCCTTTCCCTTCTTTCTGCCCTGGCCTTTCGTGCCAGCTGGGGGAATTGGAGGAGGCGAGGGATGTGGCAGCAGCGGAGTTCACCCCGTTGCCTGCTGCTGCTGGTGCCCCAGCGGGGGTGATAGCAGGTGATTCGGTAGCGGTGGTTGAGGTAGAAGCTAGGGGAGGTGATGGGGGGGAGGGGTGGCGGGGTCCACCCAAGGGGTCCCACCCACTGTGTCCCCCATCATAATGAGCGGGGAGGGAGGGGAAAACACCAGAGAGAGGAGGGGAAAGGGGAAGCAGGTTGACCACTCTTCCCTGCTAGGTTGCTTAAGCCAGGTACACTTAGTCATTCCTATGCTAGGCTCCAGCCAACCCACAACCCAAGAGCTGGTCTGGAGACTTTTAGGGTAGGTATATAAGCCTCACAGGAGGCACAGCAGAGCAGCTCACCCTGATTCATGTTACTTGAGAGGGCTGTGAACTTGCTCCTGTCTGAGAATAGCAATGGATGTGCCAAACCTTAGCCTGCTCCAGCTTTGGTCTCACTTTGGTCTTGTTCCAACTTCATACTGGTCTCTTGATTCCAGCTGTGACCATTACGAATGACTGTCCTCATCATGGTTGCTGACTTGAAGGCTTGTAACATGAATATTGTTAATTCTTCTCCAGTAAGACTGTCCAAATAAAATTATTTCTATTTAACTTACAACCTTAGATGCACATACATAGCATTTTGGTATTACTGTATATGTTTTGATTTGATCAGGACAGCTAATCTGTTGAGAATTCTGAATTTCCTCATGTTTGTGTGATGAAAATCTGACTTAAGGTTGCATTAACCTGTTTTTTGCATATATTATAAACATGCGTTTATTAATCTATTTGTCATATTTATGGATTTACATATGCTGCAGTAATACAGACATAAATTTAAAAAAATATTTTGTCTGAAGGACACTACACAAAAGTGAATTGGCTTGCATTACATATGCTATCAACTCCAACCTCCTCTCAGTATTCCACAGTTTTAAGAGCAGCACAGCATTTGACAGAGTTCATTAACTATTGGTAATCTGATCATATACTTGTAAGTATGGTAGCTTGATTCTGCTGTAATTCAACATAATTAAAAGCAAACTAAATAGCCCTTTAAATATATACATAATCTGATTAAAGTAATAATTTAAACCAAAAATGAGTGGCTTTAAGAACTAGAAATGAGAATATTTTATAACAAAATATTTTAAAAATTTCCTGTTTTACTTTCCTTTCAGGAACTAGCTTCAGAAATCTGTGTTTCTCCTGCAAGAGTTGATGGCATCACTGACATATAAAGCAGTGGTTCTCAACCAGGCAGTACACATAATCCTGGGGGTAAGCAGAGGTCTTCCAGGGGGTACTGTGATGGGTTGGATCACAGAAACCCCCTCGGGGCTGCCAACTGATGTGCCAAAACTACTTCTGCCCCTGCTATGCCTGCCAGCCTGGGACTCCAGAACCCTGCCTGGTTGTGCCAGACATGCTTGCTGGCTACAAACACAGACCCAGGTTTGAACAACGTCCCACAAGCTGCAGGCTTAACTGGAAACAGTTTAAGAAGAGTTCCTGTCTCCACCACTTAGATGCCCAACTCCCAATGGGGTCCAAACCCCAAATAAATCCATTTTACCCTATATAAAGCTTATACAGGGTAAACTCATAAATTGTTTGCCCTCTATAACACTGACAGAGAGCTATGCACAGCTGATTCCCCCTGGTATTAATACATACTCTGGATTAATGAATAAGTAAAAAGTGATTTTATTAAATACAAAAAGTAGGATTTAAGTGGTTCCAAGTAGTAACAGACAGAACAAAGTGAATTACAAGCAAAATAAAATAAAACACGCAAGCCTATGTCTAATACAGTAAGAAACTGAATACAGATAAAATCTCACCCTCAGAGATGTTCCAATAAGCCTCTTTTACAGACTAGCCTCCTTCTAGTCTGGGTTCAGCAATCACTCGCACCTGCATGGTTACTGTCCTTTGTTCCAGTTTCTTTTAGGTATCCTTTGGAGACGGAGAGGCTATCTCTTGAGCCAACTGAAGGCAAAATGGAGGGGTCTCCCAGGGATTTAAATAGACTTTCTCTTGTGGGTGGACACCCTTTCATCCATGCATGACTCAGAACTTACAGGTAGCAGCCATTGTTCACATGCCCAACCCCCACTCCACTCCTTCCCCTAAGGACTGCAACAGGGGTAGGGCACCCTGTACTCACTGGGCGGCGGTAAGTGTAGCAACCCGGTCCTCCAGCCCAGTCCTCGCCGCTGGCTCCCAGCCGTGCTGCCAGTGAGTGCTGGGGGGAGGTTCCCCCCTGCCCCCCAAAGCTGGGAGCCAGGGGAGCAGTGAGCGCAGGGTCAGTCCTGCCTTGCACTCACCGGGCCGCAGGAAGTGAAGCGACCCAGCCCCAACCAGGTCTTCTCTGCCGGCTCCTGCTGGGGGGCAGTTTTCCCCTGCGCCCCAAGCCTGCTCCTGCCCCCCCCACAGAGGCCTGGGGCTGCGTAGGGTACCAAAATGGCTAGGAACAGCCCTGAGTACATCCGAAGCAGCAAACTTGCCAGCGCGTGGGGCCACTGGATAATCAAGGTGCTAAAGGAGCACTCAAGGAAGACAAGACAGTTGTTAGAGAAGCTAAATGAATTATTTGTATCAGTCTTTACTGCAGAGGATCTGGGGGAAGTACCCACACTCAAGCTTCTCTTTTTAGGTGGCAAATCTGTGGAATGGTCCCAGACTGAGGAGTCAATAGAGGAGGTAAATTAAATAGCAGCAAGTCACCAGGACCAGATGGTATTTACCCAAGAGTTTTGAAGGAACTCTTACATGAATTTGCAGAACTACTAATTGTGGTATGTTTCAGAATAGCAGTCGTGTTAGTCTGTATTTGCAAAAAGAAAAGGAGTACTTGTGGCACCTTAGAGACTAATAAATTTATTTGAGCATAAGCTTTCGTGAGTTACAGCTCACTTCATTGGATGCATTCAGTGGAAAATACAGTGGGGAGATTTATATATACACACACACACACACAGAGAACATGAAACAATGGGTTTTATCATACAAACTGTAAGGAGAGTGATCACTTAAGATGAGCTATTACCAGCAGGAAGGGGGTGGGGAGGAAGAAAACCTTTTGTGGTGATAATCAAGGTGGGCCATTTCCAGCAGTTGACAAGTATGTCTGAGGAACAGTGGGGCATGTGGTGGGAAATAACATGGGGAAATAGTTTTACTTTGTGTAATGATCCATCCACTCCCAGTCTCTATTCAAGCCTAAGTTAATTGTATCAAGTTTGCAAATTAATTCCAATTCAGCAGTCTCTCGTTGGAGTCTGTTTTTGAAGTTTTTTTTGTTGAAGAATAGCAACTCTCAGGTCTGTAATCGAGTGACCAGAGAAATCGAAGTGTTCTCTGACTGGTTTTTGAATGTTATAATTCTTGACGTCTGATTTGTGTCCATTTATTCTTTTACGTAGAGACTGTCCAGTTTGGCCAGTGTACATGGCAGAGGGGCATTGCTGGCACATGATGGCATATATCACATTGGTAGATGCGCAGGTGAACGAGCCTCTGATAGTGTGGCTGATGTGATTAGGCCCTATGATGGTGTCCCCTGAATAGATATGTGGACACAGTTGGCAAAGGGCTTTGTTGCAAGGATAGGTTCCTGGGTTAGTGGTTCTGTTGTGTGGTGTGTGGTTGCTGGTGAGTATTTGCTTCAGGTTGGGGGGCTGTCTGTATGCAAGGACTGGCCTATCTCCCAAGATCTGTGAGAATGATGGATCGTCCTTCAGGATAGGTTGTAGATCCTTGATGATGCGTTGGAGAGGTTTTAGTTGGGGGCTGAAGGTGATGGCTAGTGGCGTTCTATTATTTTCTTTGTTGGGCCTGTCCTGTAGTAGGTGACTTCTGGCTACTCTTCTGGCTCTGTCAATCTGTTTCTTCACTTCAGCAAGTGGGTATTGTAGTTGTAAGAATGCTTGATAGAGATCTTGTAGGTGTTTGTCTCTGTCTGAGGGGTTGGAGAAAATGCGGTTGTATCATAGAGCTTGGCTTGTAGACAATGGATCATGTGGTGTGGTCTGGGTGAAAGCTGGAGGCATGTAGGTAAGTATAGCAGTCAGTAGGTTTCTGGTATAGGGTGGTGTTTATGTGACCATCGCTTATTAGCACTGAAGCGTCCAGGAAGTGGATCTCTTGTGTGGACTGGTCCAGGCTGAGGTTGATGGTGGGATGGAAATTGTTGAAATCATGGTGGAATTCCTCAAGGGCTTCTTTTCCATGGGTCCAGATGATGAAGATGTCATCAGTGTAGCGCAAGCAGAGCAGGGGCATTAGGGGACGAGAGCTGAGGAAGCGTTGTTCTAAGTCAGCCATAAAAATGTTGGCATACTGTGGGGCCATGTGGGTGTGTATATAAATCTCCCCACTATATTTTCCACTGAATGCATCCGATGAAGTGAGCTGTAGCTCACGAAAGCTTATGCTCAAATAAATTTGTTAGTCTCTAAGGTGCCACAAGTACTCCTTTTCTTTTTGCGAATACAGACTAACATGGCTGTTACTCTGAAACCTGTCGTATATTTGTTAGACGCTTGGTGGTGGCAGCAATAAAGTCCAAGTGCAAAAGGTAAAATAGTTTGTACCTTGGGGAAATTTTAACATAAGCTGGTAAAAATAAGCTTAGGGGGTTTTTATGCACCTCAGCAGGTTACATCAAAGAGGAGCTGCAGTGACTAGGCACTGGGATGCCTGTGCCTTTAAGAAAAAGCATTGGAATGCGTGTGCCTCTGAGAACCCAGCCCTGGGAAGCCCATGCTGAGAGGTGCTGGCTGTGGCAGGGGAAATAAAAAAGCCCCTCTGCTCCATCCACCCTATTGTTTGCTAAACACTGGTGTCTCAGTCCACGGGGGTAACTGTTACCCCCTCTGCCCCTGCCTGTGTCAGGGTTTTGCCCTCTGGCAGCGCCTCACCCTGGGCTTAACTCCGTCTCTTTCTCCCCTCATTCCTGATTTTGCCTTCAGCCCTATCCTAACTCTGCTTCCAGCTGCTTGACTCCCCTTGACCGGTCAATTTTCACTCCCTGCTCAGACCCTGGCCACCCCCTCCTCTGATTTGCCCCCTTTTCCATCCCTGTGAAAAGCAGTCAGCAGACTCTTACTGCTAATAAGGGCAGTAGCTTCAGCGGATCTTACTGAGCATGCTCAGTTCTTATGCGCATGCTCGGTACACCCTAAGTAGCCCATTGCTCCGGGGAGCAGTTTCCTGTAGTACACCTGGCCCGGGGCTTGCGGGAGGCACGCCCAGCCGCCCCCTGGGAGCGTGCATCGGGGGCAGCCCCGCCTCTCTTCCTCCGCAGCCGCCCCGGGCCTGTGTCCGTCCCGCCCGCAGCTCCTGGGGCCTGGTCCGGTCTCTGCCGCGGGAGCCGGAGGGGGCGGGGAGAGAAGCTCTGCGTTGCTGTGGTAACCACGCAGCCGTGCGTGGGGCAGGGCGCGCTGCGGCGGCTCCCATCGGCGAGGCTGAAGCATGAGCAGCCGCGGGAAGCAGGCAAGCGGCGGGGCTGAATGCGGCCCTGACTAGGGGGGTCGTGGGGCGGGGTGCGCGGCGCGGGTCCAGACGTCCCGATATTACGGGGGCCACCTGGCTTTTAGGGGCTTTGTTTGAGGTAGGGCCCTATTGCCCCCGTCTTGATTTTTCACACTTGCCACCTGGGCACCCTGCCGGGGGGGGGTGTGAGAGCTGGGGTAGCCCGTGGGTGACGCGGGATGAGGTGAACCGGGGCCGCCGTGTGCGGGTCCAAACGCGGGGCCAGATCGTTGCCCAGGGCTCAGTCCTGGTAACTGCCTCTCTCTTGTCCCTCCTCACCTTGCAGTCCCCGAGGGGCAGATGGCGCACGGGCTCTGGGGAGGTGAGAGACGTTAGATGGGACGGGGCAGATGTGCCGTGCGTGCAGGGAGTAGGATGCAGGATGGGGAGGTGTGGGACTGGGCACCGGTTCTACACAAGGAGGGGTGTGAGAGCTAGAAGCTCTGGTTTGGGTGAGTGCCTGCATGTGCTAGTAGCCATCTCCTGTTTCTGTCTAGGCACCAGAGGGAGACAGAATAACTTCCACAGTACCTGGAGCAAGTTCCAGCTGCACTGACCCCTTTGTCTTCTCTCTTTAGGGCAGTGGATGGACCCCAGCCAGAGCCAGCTAGATTTAGGCTTCTCTCAGCAGGACACTCCCTGCTTGATAGTTGAGGACTCCCAGCCAGAGAGTGCAGTGATCGAGGAAGACACTGCTCATGGCTGCATCAGCCTGCTAGCCCTACATCTTCCCAACTGCAAGAGCCCAGTACTGGTGAGTGGAAACTCCTTTGAGGGAGGTAGGAAGGAAGTGAAATACAAGTTTCTATCCAGCAAGTATATGTGTGTTTTCTTGGGCTGTGTGGGAGAAATAAGCTCAATTTAGGCTGAATTCTCTCCAGGTGCCTAATGAAGAACTGGAGATGTAGAAATCAGGTGCATGTGTTTTTCAGGAGATGATGACCAGCCCTCAGGGTAGCAAACTGGCTGCTGGTGGAGGAGGAGGAGAAGACAGAGGCCTTGAGGAAAAACAGCTCACAGGTGAGGGAGCATAAGTAACTTTACCATTTATTTATCTTTGAGAAGTTAACATTCTCCGATTGCTCTAAAATTCATTCTCCTGCAATGCTTGTGTTGATGAGACATTTGGAGGTTGCTGGCTTTGGAGAGGATGGTACAAGGGCTTTGGGAATTATTGTGGAGAGCTGAGTATCAGAGCATGTGACCCTGGAAGGGGTGAGTGGGCTAAGCAGGTATAACAGTGAGCTGTTCTTGTCAGAGCGCTGCTGACTTCCTCACTCCTGTGTCCGTCCCTATAGCTAGAAGTTTACCTCTCATCCATTCTAATGGCCTGTTATGTTTTCAGAGCCCATGGACAGTTCTACCCATCAGGACGTGACAGGTTCAGTCAGCCAAGTTATTGATCGATTGCCTCAGCCTACCAGGAAGAACAGGTGGATAGAATATTTCTTGTCTTTGTCCCTGTCCCCATCTCCAACTCCATTTCTATTTGTCTTAGAGGGATTATCTTCATGACCTTTTCCCCCTTATGTGGTGGCATAGGCAGGAATGCCGGTGCTGCTGGGGTTAACTGATGTGTAACAGTACAATAGCAAATCAGTTCAGAATGCAGAAGAAAACCCTATTTGTGAAATTTAGCACATTTCCTGGATATCTATGTGATCCTCTGGGATGGTTCAGATGTACCTAATGCGGTTTTGGGATGCATCAGGAGAGGCATTTCCAGTAGGGATAAGGAGGTTTTAGTACCATTATACAAGGCACTGGTGAGACCTCACCTAGAATACTGTGTGCAGTTCTGGTCTCCCATGTTTAAAAAGGATGAATTCAAACTGGAGCAGGTATAGAGAAGGGCTACTAGGATGATCCGAGGAATGGAAAACTTGTCTTATGAAAGGAGACTTAAGGAGCTTGGCTTGTTTAGCCTAACTAAAAGAAGGTTGAGGGGAGATATGATTGCTCTCTATAAATATATCAGAGGGATAAATACTGGAGAGGGAGAGGAATTATTTCAGCTCAGCACCAATGTGGACATAAGAACAAATGGGTATAAACTGGCCACCAGGAAGTTTAGACTTGAAATCAGAGGAAGGTTTCTAACCATCAGAGGAGTGAAGTTTTGGAATAGCCTTCCAAGGGAAGCAGTGGGGGCAAAAGATCTATCTGGTTTTAAGATTCTACTTGATAAGTTTATGGAGGAGATGGTATGAGGGGATAATGGGTTTTGGAAAGTAATTGATCTTTAAATATTCAGGGTAAATAGGCCTAATCCCCTGAGATGGTATATTAGATGGATGGGATCTGAGTTACCCAGGAAAGAATTTTCTGTAGTATCTGGCTGGTGAATCTTGCCCATATGCTCAGGGTTTAGCTGATCGCCATATTTGGGGTTGGGAAGGAATTTTCCTCCAAGGCAGATTGGAGAGGCCCTGGAGGTTTTTCGCCTTCCTCTGTAGCATGGGGCATGGTTGACTTGAGGGAGGCTTCTCTGCTCCTTGAAGTCTTTAAACCATGATTTAAGGACTTCAATAGCTCAGACATAGGTGAGGTTTTTCATAAGAGTGGGTGGGTGAGATTCTGTGGCCTGTGCTGTGCAGGAGGTCGGACTAGATGATCAGAATGGTCCCTTCTGACCTTAGTATCTATGAATCTACTGAGGAACAGCCCTGAATTCAAGGGACACTGATTTCTTTTTTTTTTTTTTTAAAGATGCTGAGGGTGTCTGAGGGACTTGTGTGAACAAAAATAAAAATAAGAAAACAGCCTGAAGAAAAAACCCAGTGTGCTATATTTCTGACTGTCCAAATCATCTCTTCTCTCCACTGCAGGGTTCCTGAGATGGTAGCAGCTGCTGCTGAGGAGGCAGGTGAAGATGCTGCACACTGCACTACCCACTTGCTGGGTGCTGAAGGTAATTCTTCTGCTCTAGAGCCTTCCGTGACTTCCTCAGAGCATTAAAATCTGCTTGGAGCTCCACTAGCATGTGTGTGCATTATATAATTTTCCCCTTCAGCAGGTTCACTGTTTCCCATCAGATTAAGATAATATGAAGCAACTGTTAAGAAATCAACAATTCGCCTAGAGAGCTCATCCCCAAATACTTTGGGGCTTTAGAAATCAATACTGATTGTGTGCCGTGTGTTTGAAAACCACCAGTTTTCTACCCACCCATACACCCTCTCAGATGTCAGTGGAGTAATTCTTATCCTTGTGCTGGCTCAGGTCTTTAGGACAGGAAGGGGCTTAGGAGGGGCATGGAAGTAGCCAGATCATTAGAAAATAGTTGTTTTTTTCCTAAAAGTTTGTTATGCTAGCAATAAAAGAAACTTGATGTGATGGTTGTCATTAAAAGTTAGCGTTTACCCACAAGTGCTACACTTGGAGGCTGAATTACCACAATTATTTCCTGGGATACTGTACACTACCTGATACCATTGTTTGGTAACTTGTTGGCAAATGATGGCTTTTTAATGTCAACCATTGTACCTATTATGTTGTTGGGTTTTTTTTAATTATTAAAGAGGGGCTGTGCAGCTTTTGTAGAGTACTGAGAGCAGCTGAGTTTTTCTGTCTCTGTGGGTAGTTACTCATAGTCATAGTAGGTCCTTTGTGTCCTCTGTCTGGGAACGTGTCTGTGAGCTAGCTAACTATTTTGTTTCAGTGTGCAATGGGTGTTTAATTCTAATGGCAATTTGTACATAAATTATTTTTTTCTTTATGGATGTTTGGTGCTAGACTCTGGCACATCGCAGGTGGGTTTTGGAGCTCTGGAACTCTCACAAAGCCAGGACTTTGAGGGAGACTCAATATTGAACGAAGAGGGCAGAGGGCACCAGCTTCAGCCATCAGGCACTGTCCCTACCTGTTCTAATCCCATGAGGAATGACCCTAATGAGGGTATGTAAATGGTCTTGTTCATAAAGACCTTTTCCTTAGATGGTAAATTTCTCTCTGCTTCCTTTTGAGTTGTAGATGGCATGTTTCCTCTGATAGGAAGTACAAGATCAGGAATGATATTAAAGCTGCCCAAAGCTTGAAAAGGAGAATTCTGACTTCCTGTTTCCTTCGGCTTGTTCTTTCATTATTGTGGTGTTGCCCAAGTGTCAACATCTGTGTCTTTCTGTGAGTGCCTCTTTTCTTAACTAGCTTCTAACAATCCAGAACATCTGACACTGAATCTATTCTTTGCTACAGATCTCACAATCCCTTTCTAGTTTTCTCTATCAGTGGACCTTCTATATTGTAAATTCATGACAGGGTTGTGTTGATATCTGTGTAATGTGAAGTGCCAAACACACTCGTTGATACTTGTCAGCACAGATTATTTAAACTGAGTAACAAATGTTTTCTGTGTCTCCTGCTAGAGCTGCACATAGTTAGGAGTGAAGCTCTGTCCGCTGGAGAAAGTTACACAGGTGCACAGTGCCAGCAAGAGAAGTCTGGAAGGTAAAACAACTGCCCTCTCTGTAGGTACCTTGGGTGGGGGCATGCAGAAGGAGGAAAGCTGAGAAAACAGCAAGGATTACTCATTGTAACAATGTGCTGCAGGGCCCTCTTGGCTCCTGCCCCTTGGGCTGATTAAGACCAAGAGACCCTGGGCTCAGTAACCACTGGTGCAGTTTATTTACAGGCTGTGCTCCCACCACTTTTTCACCATTTAAGTAACCCTTTATCCTCTGCAGGCGGAAGGAAGGAGAGAGCTACCTCCCTGCTTCCACTACCTGCCTTTTCCCTTTCTTCCTGCCGCCCCCGGTTTTTATACAACCCCAGCCTAATTAGGCAGCAGCTGTTTCTGCTTCCCAAATTAGGGCCAGGTGGTCCAACC
The DNA here is from genome assembly GCF_009764565.3 of Dermochelys coriacea. Taxonomy (NCBI): domain Eukaryota; kingdom Metazoa; phylum Chordata; order Testudines; family Dermochelyidae; genus Dermochelys; species Dermochelys coriacea. The sequence continues at coordinate 86,170,628 of NC_050077.1, forward strand.
AGCTCCAATTCACCTCCCTTAATTGGAGCTGGAGTGACAGAGGGCTGGCTCAGCAGTTCTGGTTCAGTGCCCTGTCACACTGCTTGAGAAGAACTTCCTATAGTGGAAGTTGCTGAAAGGAATGTCCCAGTAATGGTGGCTGAGGAGAGCTCCCATCCTTTCCTGGCTGGGAAGGGGGTGGGTTGGAAATGATGCAGGAGCATTCAAGGAAACATGACCCCTTTTTTAAATATGTGGCAATGCAATAGGCTAGAAGAAAATGTTAGTGTTTCATTTTTAACTTTAGAAAGCAATATATTTATTAAAGGACATTTTGAAACCCATGCCACTGTCTGTCCCTGTTTTCAGGGAATTGGCTGTGGTCTTTCGGAAGTCTAATGATACTCCCAGCAGGGACTCTGTTGGGTATTGGAGAATTTCACTGTTGTAAGTTTTATAATAAGTTGTTTAACCAAAAAAGTTAAGTTTTTTTTTTTTATTAGTAATTCTTAATTATAAAACTTATAGCAGTTAAACTCTCCAGTTTCACTGTTAACTAGCAAAGTGTATTCTTTAGGTTCCATTTGCATTGTCCAGTTTTCATTATGACCGCTTCCTGTTCAATAAGTAATAGGGCTGTCAGGTTCATTAAAAGATACCATTTATATAAATATTTTTGCATGTTTTCCACTTTTTCAAATATATTGATTTCAGTTACAGCACAGAATACAAAATGTACAGTGCTCACTTTGTATTTATTTTTTATTAATATATGCATTGTAAAAAAGAAATGGTATTTTTCAGTTCACCTAATACAAGTACCGTAGTGCAATCTCTTTATTGTGAAAGTGCAACTTACAAATGTAGATTTTTGTTGTTGTTGTTACATAACTGTTTTGTTTTTGAGTGCAATGTAAAACTTTAGAGCCTACAAGTCCACTCAGTCCTCCTCCTTGTTTGTCTGAGCAATTGGCTGAACAAGTTTGTTTACATTTGCAGGAGATAATGCTGCCCGCTTCTTGTTTACAATGTCACCTGAAAATGAGAACAGGCATTTGCATGGCACTGTTGTAGCCGATGCAAGATATTTATGTGCCAGATACACTTAAGATTCATATGTCCCTTTATGCTTTGACCACCATTCCAGAGGACATGCATCCATGCTGATGAAGGGTTCTGCTCAATAAAGATCCAAAGCAGTACAGACCGATGCATGTTCATTTTCATCACCTGAGTCAGATGTCACCAGCAGAAGGTTGATTTTCTTTTTTGGTGGTTCACGTTCTGTAGTTTCTGCACCGGAGTGTTGCTCTTTTAAGACTTCTGAAAGCTTGCTCCACACCCCGTCCCACTCAGATTTTGGAAGGCACTTCAGATTCTTAAATCTTGGGTCAAGTGCTGTAGCTGTCTTTAGAAATCTCACAGTGGTACCTTCTTTGCATTTTGTCAAATCTCTAGTGAAAGTGTTCTTAAAACGAACAACATGGTGAGTTATCAGCCAAGACTTCTGCCATATATTTCATGTTGTAGCATGCAGGTAAAACACGGAGCAGGAGACATACAATTCTCCCCCAAGGAGTTCTGTCACAAATTTAATTGATGCATTATTTTTTTAATGAGTGTCATCAGCATGGAAGCATGTCTTCTGGAATGGTGGCCACTTTGTATTGGTGTGGTGTAATGGTGGTGTACACTTTGTATTCTGTGTGGTAATTGATATCAATATTTTTGAAAATGTAGAAAAAACAAAACAAAATATTTTAATAAATTTCAATTGGTATTCTATTGTTTAACAGTGCGATTAAAACTGAGATTAATTGCATGAGTTAACTGCAATTAATTACAGCCCTAATAAGTAATGTTTTAAAATTCTATTTAAAACCTGTTTTTTGCAACTTTGTAATGAGCTGAAATCAGAACCTTGAGTTTACTTTTTATTATAAAGTGTTTAACTCAGCTTTAAATTCTATTTACCCCCACCCCATATTCATCTTGGGCAGGTGTATTTTGACATGGGTAAAAATATTTTATTTGTCCCTGTTATCGTGGTGAGGACAAGTGAGAAGATTTTTGTACCTGGTCTGGTAAATATTCATGATAGTTCTGCAATACTACTATAAATTGAATTTCCCAGGTTAGAGGTTATGTCTAGCTCTCCCAGAATTCCACAGCAACACAAAGAGATCAGCAGGATACAAATGTCTGTCTGTGACGTGCTTGAAAGTGGGTTGCAGGCTGAGAAGACACCTGATCCTGGTCTGCAGGAGTCAGAGATTTTGTCAACTCAGGAAGATATGTTTCCCCAGAGCCACACAACAGGTAAAAATAGACCAACTAATGCCAAAGTATCCATCCCAAGGGAGCAGTCACTGTTCTATTATTTAGCTGGGGGCTATGCATCTGTCACAGGGTGACTGGCCCCTTTAAGAGGAAGTAAGGTCCAGCGCAACTGGATTGATTATCTGCTGCCCAACTGGACTTGAGGGAAGGCACACGGGGCTTATAAGGGTGGTTGTCTGCAGCTGCCTGGAAACACTAGGAGTAAGAAAGCTCCTATGAGGCCCTGAATCAGCAGGGGGAAGTCATCAGAGGGGGGAAGTCCAATGGAGAAGGCCAAACTCTAGGCACAAGGTGCTGGGAGATCAGGAAGACCAATCCTCAGCGGGAAGGGCTATGCCCAGCTTGGGTTTGGGGCAAAAATATTGAACTGTAACGAGACGACAGACCCTCAGCCTAGCTGAAATTGGGATGAAGACTTCATAGGTTTTAACTTTGAAAGACTTTATACAAGATTTAAACTGGATTCCAGATGGCAAAATGTTTGAATATCTCGACTGTATGGACTTTTTAAGGGACATTACTGGGCAGATGTGCCCTTTGACGGCATCTTACAGGGAAGCAGGTTACAGTGGGCAGAATGCTTTGGGTGTGTTTTGATTAAACTAATGTTTCTGTTCATGTGAAAGTACTCTGGAAAGCAAAACACAGCCTTCACCTGTGTGGGGAGCGTTCAAATGTTCTCTCGTTGTTCTGAGGTGAATCATAATAATGTCATTAGAATGGGTTGTTTGAGTATTCCTCACTTTTCCCTGCATGCTTCCCCCCCCCCCCCCCCAAAACATGGCAGTAAAACTGCTAATCGTTTTTATGTGACACTAGAAAAAGCATGGGCACATATTTTAAGCCTTGTCCAGGTTGGGGAAACTTACCCCAAAAATTCCTATTAGTTCAGCTGAACTGGCATTATAACTGGTACAAGTGCTAGTGTAAAGGCTCCAGCAGCCAGAATAATTTTTTACCATATTTCAGTTACACTTGCCTTTCAGTAAGTTTAGCAAAACTTGGCTGTATGAACAGGAATATACAGAGGAGGAATAGGGAAGTTGTGTATATGTAGCACTGATGAGACTACTACTGGAATATTGTGTCCCCTTCTTGTATCCACACTACAAAAGGATATTGAAAAATTGAAGAGGTTTCTGAAAAGAGTCATAAAAATGAATTGAGGTCTGTAAAACATGCCTTACCATGAGAGACTTAAGACATTCTACTTAGTTTATTGAAAAGAAGTTTAAAAAGGTGACTCGATCGTGGTTTAAAGGCTGGGTCAAAACAAAATTGCACTGGCTTAACTAACAGGTGTGATTTTTAAACCGCTTTAGTTAAATTGATATAACTTTGTTAAACCTTCTGGATGTAAAATCTACTTATCTAACGAAAACGGTAAAAGCAGTAAGTTTTCTTCTTTGTTGCCAGAGCCTTGTCTATACTAGTGCTCCCACCAATTCTAACATTGATTTGGCTGAGCTGGTACTGGAACCATTGAGAATTTTTTCCTACAATTCTTTAGTGTAAACACTTATAATCAGTATGAGAGAGCAGGCCACTTTTGCCAGCCAGTAACAAGTCTTTTATCTTTTAGGAATATGACACTTGCATTTCATGTGCCTTGGAGCTGTGGTTCCAAAATCCCTTTTTGTCTCACTGAGAATATTGGTCTTTGTCAAACTGGGAGGTAACTTTGCAGAAGTGAAACTCATCACTCATGATTTTATCTGGATAACTTGCTTTATAATAATCCAGTCTGTTTCCTCTTGCTTCAAATAGCTTCAGAGAGTGACTGTACCATAACCAGGGTGGAAGTGGGAGGTTCCGTGGCGTGCACCCCTGCTGGCACACTGCACCTCCTGCATCTCTCTGTGCAGGGGTCCCTTGGTCAGGAGCGTCTTTCCACGTAAGCAAAAAAACAAAACAACAACACAACCCCACACAACATCTCTAATATGCACTTGTCCTGCATGGGATGAAAGTCACTGAGACAAACAGCCCAGCACAGCAGGTGGGGTTAAATCTTCCAACATGGATTACATTGTAATTGTGGTTTTCTGCAAACTGAAGTCTTTGAAGCTTAATAGCTAATAAGTATAATTCTGGCTTTTCACATGGGTTTCCATGGGGGGGAAGACACTGGGCTCATTGGTAACCTTTAGCTTTCCTCAAGGGGAATAGGGGACCTTACAGGGTTTTCTGTTAGATGAGTGGGGACTTCATGCTGATTGGGAGAGAATTATACTCTTTTTTGCCTTTTGGTTCTATTCAGGTTATGCCAAGTTGCAGGATGTAGAGGAGTTGTAAAATCTGTTTGGTTTTAGCCTCCAAAGTGATAACTAAAAAATTAAGCTACATTATTTTACTTTCTATCAGTTTTCCTGAACTCCCAATAGCTTTCTTGAGGAAGGTGTCCCCAGCTCCATGCACACTTCAGGATCTCCTTGCTAGCTGTCTCTGAAATAAACTTCAGTGCAAAGCTCACTGAACGGGGATTCTTCAGAGTGTCTACCTACAGCTGAGAAGAGGGTGATGTAAAGAAGAGGGTTTAAAACTTGTTAGGCATTGAGGATCTATTTGGGGAAAGGAGTGCCTACACAAAAGGAAATATCTCCATTTTATTCAGAGGAGCCATACTTCTGATGCAAAAACACCTTGTTAATTTTCTGTGGCTAGGGTGGAGGCGTATAGTTTAAATTAGGAGAAACTGGGAGGAAGTTGACTGGTACTAAAGATGACTGTGGTCAGACAAAGTCCTCTGCTGATGATACAAAGATAACTCTTCCGGTAAAGGATAGAACAGATTGCTTCTTTTGACCTGTGAACTGGATCAACTCTTCCATTCCCTAGGATAGACATTCATATCTTCACCAAGCACTAATCTCCTCTTCATCACCGAGTCCCCCACTTTACCAATCAGCCTATCTTGAGAGAGACCAGGTATCTGCCTCTTGCCTGCTGCCCACCATCTTATGCTTCTGAGACTTCCAGACCATCAGTGTTAGCGACTTCTCTTCCACCCTAGCTTGCTCCTCTCTGTTGTCTCTTCCCATGACATGGTTGTCAATTCTCTGCATTCTACACTCCCCTCCACACTTGATTTCTTTGCCCCTCTCTCCCATCACACGGTCCGCCCTAGCTCTTCCCCATCATCTGCGTCCTCCACTGCCACATTCTCACAGCAGAACATCTGGCAGTAGTTCAGTGAGCCTGGTCACTTTCTCCACTACTATTCTCTCCTCCTTCAGTTCTGCTACCATCCTAGCCAAGCCCTCTGCTTCTCCACTCAGATTCCCACGTGCGCAGTTCCACTCACCTGTTCACCACCTTTGACTCCTTTCTCAAGCCTCTCCCCAGCCCCACTTCACTCTACACAGGAGTTTTACTGATTCTCCTTCCCCCCTTCCCCTCCCCCGACAAAACTGCCAAATTTTGATACGACTTCTAAGCCTTCCTTTCCTTCCCACCACTTTCCCCATTGCCCCTGTCACTAATGCAGGAGCTTTTCATCTTCTGGTGTTGTCCTCTAATCCTTCAGCCTACCCTCGTAACCCCACCCAGGTCCCAATCTCCCTTTCACCCATTCTTCTCTTCACCCTTTGTCCTTATTAATCTGTCTCTCTTCTCCTTCTACTGTACAAGCATGCTTTAGTTTCCCCCACCTTTAGAACAAACAAACAAAACCTCCGCACAGTTGATCTCCATGTAGTCCTGCAGCTACTGCCCCATCTCTTTTCTCCCCTTCATGTCTAAATTAATTGAACAGACTGTTTACAGCTGCTTTCTGGAGTTCCTCTCTTCAAATTCCATCCCTGACTATCTCCAATATGGCCTTTTTCTTTCCCCTGCACACCTCTATCATGTTTTCCTGGGCTACAGTTCAGAACTGGTACTCCATCCTCATGTGATAGAAGGATACGAAACAATGAATGATATGAATGATTCCCATTTATCTCTTCTCATAATAGAAGAAACAAGGGGACATAGTTAAACTCAAAGACAGCAGTTTAAAGTTGTTGAGAGGAAATTTGTGTACAATGTATAACTAATCTGTAAAACTCATTGACTTCAGTGCTATCTTAGTGCGCAATCTGATTTTTACTAAGATCTTGCCTTAACATGAGGAGTAATGCACAGTTTCATTAGGTAGAATAAAAACAGGGTACAATGGACTTGAGAGGCTTGGGTTCAAGTACCTGCCCCACCACAGACTTCCTGTATGGCCTTGGGCAACTCATTTAGCCTGTCTGTCTGTTCCCCATCTGTACAATGGGATAATAGCATTTCCCTATCACTGTGAGGGTACATTCATTAAACATTGTGAGGCATTCAGGTGCTTTGATAATGGGGAGCATATAAGTACCTGAGATGATAAATAAGGGAACATGCTTCAGAGCATAAGTCAACCACTAACTTCCTCTCTGGGCAGGTTTCTTTTTAACCGAAGGATGTTATTGCATAACTTTCTACCCCAGAGTTCCTTGCACTTTCCTCAGAAGTATCCAATATTGGCAATTATCTGAGACAAGATACTGAATTAGATGTCTCTTCCATTCTTGATAGTTTTTTTTTTTTTCTGTATGTCAGTACAATGCTTGTTTTCACATCTGTCAAGTTATTTTAACTGCAGTCTGAATACGTAGGATTCTCCCTGCTTTTGGGCTTTGTTGTGATCTGTAGACTGTTGCTACATGGAATCTGAGCTGCGGGTCCCCTGCCTGTACTCCTCTGCAGTCATTTGAGGGATTTAGGCTCATTGGCTTGATTGTGTTAGCTGGTGAAGCAGGCTCCCATTGTGAAAGGCTAGAGCTACTCTTGTGGAGTAAGAGAAATAACTAAAGCATTAAGTGATCTGTGATTTTATTTATTTATTTTATGTATTCCTCTGCAGTTATTCTTCAGACCTAATTACTCCTTCTCCTGATGCCTTTAGATCCCATCCTCTTATCTTCCCCAGCAGTCCCACAGAACAGGAAGAAACAAAAGGTAAAACTTCTGTGAATACTGATCTGGTTTTGGCTTTTCCCTATACATACTCCTCCAGCCTGTGTGTGTAGTTTCCTCCAAACACTGCTTAGAATCATGTCCATATGGTAATCTGCATAACAAGCACCTCTCCTTCTCCCCCTATACAGCTGTTCCTCCAGAGTCTTCAAATTTGATTGATTTCTTAAGTGCACATGCAATGGGCCACTCCTGCATTGGCTTTCCCTGCACCTTTGGGAGAAGGTGATAGCACATGAAGAGTAGGGGATCATCAGCTAGTTTTCCCCCTTCTCTCTTGGTAAAGTGGGGATGCACTGAACACAGGATGCTGAGGGCCAGTTGCCATTGTGCTCCCTTGGAGGCAAGGCATTCATGCAATAGGATAGTTACTGCAGAGTAGCAGGAATCCCTCTTTGCTTATGTATAAATATATTTGGAGGGGCGGGGAGCCGACACCTACATTAAAGAATCACTGTACCTTAATTCAGACCCCTTGTACATTATAATACCATCTTTAATTTTATAATCACATACTACTGTTTCCACAGGACCCCTGCCTCATTTAGTGCATGGAAAGGACAGTGCTCAATGAATGGGTAGTTATTCAGTATTTTTCTTTACCCCCCCCGATACTTGATATTTTTCTTATCTTTCTCATTCAAAGTGACTCCAGGCCGTATTAAAACATACACTATCCAAACCCTGCACTGAATAGAAAATTATTAATTTCCTCATGGGTGTTGCTATGATGTATTCATTGTAGCATCTGGGGCTTCAGACATTATTTTCAGATGATTCTCTTACCAGTACCCATGCAAAGTCAGATGGTGGTATCCCTATTTTACAGATTAAGAACCAAGAAAGTGACGTTAAAGCCAAAGTTATCAAGTGTTCTCTAATTCTGAGTGCCCAACTTAGACGCTTAAAGCTTGATTTTTTTTAAATAGTACTTAACGTTTTTTAGCACCTTTCCTATTCAAAGCACATAACCCCTTCGACTTCATGTACAGTTGAAAAGCTCAGCATTTTTGCAAATGTGGCCCCAGGTGTGTCAAGCTAGGCTCCCAGAAAATTAGGAACACACAATTAGTGACCACTGGTGGAAGGATTGATTTCAGTGATTTGCTCAGCATCTCGTAGGAGCTTTGTGGAAAAGGCAGTGGTAGAATCCAGTTCTCTAGGATGGCATTCTAATGCCTTAACCATTTGTGGTGGTCTTCTTCACTCGTGGGGAGCATTGCCTAGTAGTCAGGGGCTTAGGCCCTTTGACTTGCAGAGGGGTTTTTGGTAGGGGGACTGCGCCTTCCCACTCCAGCCCAGGGCTCTGTAAGGGCAACAAAAGGGTCTAATGCCCAGGAGTGCCTTAAGGCTGCCTTCCCTGGGCCACTTCCTATCATCTGTCTGTTGTTCACACTCTGTACAGGAAAGCATGAAGGGGGTCACTTCACTGCATGGCACCTCCTTGTGTCCAGGCATGGCAGCTTTCTCCCTTTTGGGGCATCAGCTGATTCCTCCATGCCTTGGCCCTTTGGTCAGTTCAGTTCTAAGTCTCTTCCCTTCAGGGGCAGTCTATAAACAAAACACAGAATCAATACACACAAGCTGGGTTAGTATGTGAGAGAGGGAAATGCCTCCCTCTGAGTTTATCAAAAGTAGGTCCTCCCTTCCCTGGGGGGGGGGGGGGGGGACCTTCAAGCAGCTGTGGATGGGAGATATCCTGCTTTCCCTCAGGAGCTGCAAGGTGTAGGTCCTCTCTCTTCCCTGGCCTGCCCACAGGTGAGCTGTTCTGCTCCTTTTAACTTCTTCTCCAGTCTGTGCTGAGCTCAGAGCAGCTCCTGAGCCCCTTGTTGCCCGGTATATGGTTTGTATATGCCATCATACCATGAGACAGTCTTTATTCTTTCTGCAATCCCCTCTTTGTTCACCACACACCTTCCAAAGAAGCAGGGAACCTATAGAAAACATCCTCATTTGTTACACAACCCTGTTTCATTCCTTAAGCACCATCCAGCCTGTGCACTGAAGGAGACGGGTTCTATGGAAAAATAGTATGTGATTAAAGTCCGTATTATCATCATGGAGCCACAGAAGGGGCTGAATTATGTTTGCAGAGGCAACCCTAATCTTACGCTTCCTAACTTCTGAGTACATGACTTTGCTACTTTAGTGTTCTTTTAACATTTTTAGGGCCTTACCAAATTTAGTCCATTTTGGTCAATTTCACAGTCATAGAATTTTAAAAATAATACATTTATGATTTCAGCTATTTAACCTGAAATTTCACAGTGTTGTAATTGAAGGGGTCCTGACCCAAAAAGGAGTTGCGGGGGGGTCACAAGATTATTGTAGGGGAGGTTACAGTACTGCTGCCCTTACTTCAGTGCCAACAGCCGCCACCACTCTCTGGCAGCCCAGTTCTGAAGTCAGCACAGAAGTAAGGGTGGCAATACCGTGACCCACCTCTCCCTCAAATAATCTTGTGACTCTCCTCATGCAACTACCTTTTGGGTCCGGACCCCCAATTTGATAAACACTGATCTTCCCCCATGAAATCTCTATAGTATAGAGTAAAAGCCTACAGAAGACCAGATTTCACGGGGGGAGACCAGATTTCATGGTCCGTGATGTGTTTTTCATGACCGTGAATTTGGTAGGGCCCTAAACATTTTTAATGCAATTTCCCAAGGGGGGTGGGTGGGTGTGTGTGTGTGTGTGTGTGTGTTGTTTTATTTTTATTTATTTATTTATTTATTTATTTTTTTAAAGACAACTGAAAAATGCACAAATTCAATCAGACAGATCAATATTGATCCCCATATAGATTGTTAGCAGGGTTGGGATCTTTAGCTCCACAACACAGACCTCTACAACTTGAGCTAACTGAATGAATAACTGGTAGCAGCAGTAGGCTGTTATCTTCCATGTAGACAATCCACTGGAAGAGGGAGAAAATGTGTTTTGCCAGTGAGTTCATGCCTATTTGCTTGACAGCAGAAGAATGTTTTGTCTCTGGAATCCTGGATTCATTTCCGGGCCCTGGAAGGAAATGTTCTCTAATGGTTGGATCCATCTGTCCCTGTTTCTTTGCCCCCCTCTCCCTACTCCTTCACATTTTTTCATTGCTTCCTGCTTTCTCCTCAGTGCTGCCTGGGTGCTAATAGGAGACACTGAAAAGGAGGATGATCTAATGGTCATGGTGCTAGCTTAGGACTTGGGGGATCTGGGTTTATTCTCTGCTCTGAGCAAGTCATCTTGGGTAAAATTTTCAAAAAATGCCAAAGTCACTTTTGAAAATGGCATAGGTATGCAGGAGCCTAAATCCAGATGACTCAGTAAGACTTAGACTTCAAGTCCTTTTGAAAATGGCACTTAGAGATTTTTGAAAATTTTACCCTTAGTCTGTCTTTCCCTCAGTTCCCCATATGTATAAAAATATTGCTTGGGCATGTAGGAAAGATATCAGGAGGGCCAAATCGCACCTGGAGCTGCAGCTAGCAAGAGATGTCAAGAGTAACAAGAAGGGTTTCTTCAGGTATGTTGGCAACAAGAAGAAAGCCAAGGAAAGTGTGGGCCCCTTACTGAATGAGGGAGGCAAGCTAGTGACAGAGGATGTGGAAAAAGCTAATGTACTCAATGCTTTTTTTTTGCCTCTGTTTTCACTAACAAGGTCAGCTCCCAGACTGCTGTGCTGGGCATCACAAAATGGGGAAGAGATGGCCAGCCCTCTGTAGAGATAGAGGTGGTTAGGGACTATTTAGAAAAGCTGGACGTGCACAAGTCCATGGGGCCGGACGAATTGCATCCGAGAGTGCTGAGGGAATTGGCGGCTGTGATTGCAGAGCCCTTGGCCATTATCTTTGAAAACTCGTGGCGAACGGGGGAAGTCCCGGATGACTGGAAAAAGGCTAATGTAGTGCCCATCTTTAAAAAAGGGAAGAAGGAGGATCCTGGGAACTACAGGCCGGTCAGCCTCACCTCAGTCCCTGGAAAAATCATGGAGCAGGTCCTCAAAGAATCAATCCTGAAGCACTTAGAGGAGAGGAAAGTGATCAGGAACAGTCAGCATGGATTCACCAAGGGAAGGTCATGCCTGACTAATCTAATCGCCTTTTATGATGAGATTACTGGTTCTGTGGATGAAGGGAAAGCAGTGGATGTATTGTTTCTTGACTTTAGCAAAGCTTTTGACACGGTCTCACACAGCATTCTTGTCAGCAAGTTAAGGAAGTATGGGCTGGATGAATGCACTATAAGGTGGGTAGAAAGCTGGCTAGATTGTCGGGCTCAACGGGTAGTGATCAATGGCTCCATGTCTAGTTGGCAGCCGGTGTCAAGTGGAGTGCCCCAGGGGTCGGTCCTGGGGCCCGTTTTGTTCAATATCTTCATAAATGATCTGGAGGATGGTGTGGATTGCACTCTCAGCAAATTTGCGGATGATACTAAACTGGGAGGAGTGGTAGATACGCTGGAGGGGAGGGATAGGATACAGAAGGACCTAGACAAATTGGAAGATTGGGCCAAAAGAAATCTAATGAGGTTCAATAAGGATAAGTGCAGGGTCCTGCACTTAGGATGGAAGAATCCAATGCACCGCTACAGACTAGGGACCGAATGGCTCGGCAGCAGTTCTGCGAAAAAGGACCTAGGGGTGACAGTGGACGAGAAGCTGGATATGAGTCAGCAGTGTGCCCTTGTTGCCAAGAAGGCCAATGGCATTTTGGGATGTATAAGTAGGGGCATAGCGAGCAGATCGAGGGACGTGATCGTTCCCCTCTATTCGACACTGGTGAGGCCTCATCTGGAGTACTGTGTCCAGTTTTGGGCCCCACACTACAAGAAGGATGTGGATAAATTGGAAAGAGTACAGCGAAGGGCAACAAAAATGATTAGGGGTCTAGAGCACATGACTTATGAGGAGAGGCTGAGGGAGCTGGGATTGTTTAGTCTGCAGAAGAGAAGAATGAGGGGGGATTTGATAGCTGCTTTCAACTACCTGAAAGGGGGTTTCAAAGAGGATGGCTCTAGACTGTTCTCAATGGTAGCAGATGACAGAACGAGGAGTAATGGTCTCGAGTTGCAATGGGGGAGGTTTAGATTGGATATTAGGAAAAACTTTTTCACTAAGAGGGTGGTGAAACACTGGAATGCGTTACCTAGGGAGGTGGTAGAATCTCCTTCCTTAGAGGTTTTTAAGGTCAGGCTTGACAAAGCCCTGGCTAGGATGATTTAACTGGGACTTGGTCCTGCTTTGAGCAGGGGGTTGGACTAGATGACCTTCTGGGGTCCCTTCCAACCCTGATATTCTATGATTCTATGATTCTATGTAAAATGGGGTTAACACTTCCTTACTGCACAACAGCTGTGTGGGAGAATAATTACGTTAAAATTTTTAGGTGCTTGGATATTAGGATAATGGACCATAAAAGTACCTACAATAGATCTTAAAAATCTTGTGGCTGGAAACAGAAGCTAGATAAATTCAGATTAAAAATAAGGGACTTTTTTTGGGTACTGTAATTAACCCTTGGAACAATTTCCCCAGGGCCATGGTGGGCTCTCCTGCACTAGGAGTCTTTAGATCAAGATTGTATGTCTCTTTTCTAAAAGATCTGCTGCAGCCCAACCAGAAGTTATGAGCTGGATGCAAGAATCACTAGGTGCAATTCTCTGGCCTGTGTTACACCAGAGGTCAGAGTAGATGGTCATAATGGTGCCTTTTGGCTTGAAATACGAGAGACCACAGAAGACACTTTCCCTGCTCTGTTTTGGTGCCCAGTGCCACAGCAGACCCCAGTTGCTGGGAGGAGCAATTGCAGGAAAAATTCTGCACGGCCCTGAAATAGTGTGCTCAGTTGCTCTGTGGTACGGTGCATGCATGGTTCAATTGACATTTAGGAGCTGGGTGGGGATGGAGCATGCTCAGTGTGGGAGAATAATGCTGCCAGACTCTAACAACCTCTACTGAGCATGTGCAAAACAGATTTTATTTTATTTTCCCACAGGGGGTTATAACATGGTACATTTAGGTTTATTTTCACAGGGATGGCAAAACGCACATCCCTGAGACCAGGGCAAATCCTCTGTCAAATGTCAAGTCCCTTATTCAAAACAGAGATGTGGTAGAATTTCTCTAACAAAATGGTTGCATGAATTTTTTAACATGGGCAAATCATTGTTTCCTAACCTGGTCCTAGGAAATGGCTGAACTGCTTTTGCTGATTCTTCCCAAAAGAATTCAGCTTGAGACAGATGCCTCGTATGAAAAATTTCAACACAAACAGTTAGTTTGGCAAAGCTATCAGCAACTAAAAACTGGATCTTCTAATGGAATATGCTAACCATTAATTTTAAGGTGTTGCTTGCAGCTATAATTAACTTTTTAATTTCCGTCTTTTAAATCAGATGAGCATATGGATATATCTGTTCCAGCAGAAGGAGGAGACCTTCTACAGGAGAAGCAGAAAGGAGATGAGCCAATGGACACTGGCAATCCACCTGTCCCACCAGGACCTCATGTACTACCACAGGTTTCAACTCCTGTATCCCAGAGTGCCCCAGCCTTTGTTCCTGGATCCTTCTCTATACCATCACAACCAGAGTTTTCCCATGTGGGTATTGAAGTGGAATTTCCCCCCTAGTTTCTTCCTGTACCATGTTCCCTTAAGTTTTGGTACATGGTTGATTGTAGGGGATTGGTTTCTGGCTCATTCTCTGTACCCTGATGTGTGGGGTTCTCCTGCTTAGTTGGCTATAGAGATCATCCTCATCCCCGCTAGTCATTCTATAGTATTCTATTACACCCACCATGTACCATTGTATCCTTGGAAGAAAACTGCAATGTGATTTAAGAGATTCTTATCTGATTTATTCTTGGTGCCTGTCTTTTAGTCTGTCCTAGGAAACGCATGAGATTCTCTTTACAGTGTCTTTGGAAGTCTCTTTCTGATTCTGATTTGCAAATCCTATGTCTCAAACTACATCCTCAGGCTAGTCTTCTGCTGGGATATGTCAGTAAAATGGGGGCTGTGTGAGACCCCAGCACCACTCTTGATTGTGGAGAGAGTGAAACACTGATATTTTGTAGTACTGCGTTTAAAACGTAGTCTTTTAAGACCTATAACTAATCATTGCAGTTTTCCTTTAAGAATTTCCTGTCTAATGTCATTTTGGTCTTTCCCTTGCACCTTTTGCTACAGGAAGTGAGGTATCCTTTTTGAATAGTAGACTCGTGTGGCTTTTTTATGACTTAAGAAGACTTCTTTTCATCCACCTAGGAGTAGGTGGGGGGGGGGGGGAGTTAAGGTTTTATTGGGAGAATTTAACCAAGACACACCAGTTAATAATGTCTCTTCCTGAGGAAAAGGTTACTTTGGTGCTCTGATATCGTGGCTGGTTGCTGCTGTAGAAAAACCTAATAGAGCACTTTGCATAGTTTCATAGCACCCGGCTGACAACATAGCACATTTCTTCCTTCCCTGTGTTTATGCTGGGGGGTGTGTCATGTGAGATCAGAGAGGTATCCATCATCGCACCTCTGACCACACAGTTATCTCTTTTGAGATGATGATGAATGATGGTCACTTCCCTTCACAGCAGAAGGGCAGTTATTGCTCAGATAAGTGGAAAATAGTCCCCTTAAAACTTGAACAGGAGTACTTGTGGCACCTTAGAGACTAACTAACAAATTTATTAGAGCATAAGCTTTCGTGGGCTACAGCCCACTTCATCGGATGTTAGTCTCTAAGGTGCCACAAGTACTCCTGTTCTTTTTGCAGATACAGACTAACATGGCTGCTACTTTAAAACTTGAGTTTCTGGATGAATTTTCTATGTCCCTGAAACCAGGTCACTTGCTAAGAGATAGGGCTGCTTGTGTGGTGTTTGGGTGCCTGATGGATGAATCAGATGCCAAGCCTGTAGGCTGGCTAGAAGAATGTAAACTATAGAGTTCTTTATTTTTCTTCTTTTTTTATCCTTTTTAGGATATTTTTATTTCAACTCAGAGTCTGGAGGAGAAGCCTAGTGGAGAAGAGAAGAGTGGAGTTTTACCTGGTTCATACTTGTCAGCAGATGTCTCTGAAACCACAGAGGCTCTGCCAAAGATCCCCACAGGAGATCCTGAATTTTCCTGTAAGCTAGTACTCTCTGCAAGTGAATGCAGCCAGCCCACAAAGACAGAAGGCAACGCAAGCTCTCTGAAAACCAACCAAGACAGTGAAAACACACAGGTTGAGATGGATTCTACACTGCAAGCTTCAGAGCTGAAACCCTGTTCCACAGAAAGTTACAGTGTACACCTGAGGCTGAGTGAGGACAGCCAAGCCCTGCTCAGTGAAAACTGTGAAAAGCCAAAAAGGGAGGCTGAGCGAGCTACAGGCGAACCTATCATTTGTCCTGTTGCTGAAGGTGTAGCAGCAGAAGGGTCTGTAGCACAGCTGGCTTGCATTGATTTCACATGTGATTCTGGAAGTCAGAAAGCTGCAACTCTGTCTGTTCAGTCTGAGACTTCAGCACACACACTGGGTCAAGAAGCATTGACTGAGATCAAGGAAAAGTTATCAGGAGAGGAGTCTGAATTTGAAGCAGTACCTGAGACTCTATGTGAGGAACAAGGAGGAGAAAGGCAGGCAGAAGAGAAGCAGCTAAATGAAGATGGATCCTCTGACCCTCTAACTCTGTCTCCGGAACTGATTCTTGTAAGGGAAACACAGGAACGTGAAGACCAGGAAGTGATGGAAGTGGAATCCAGTGAGGCTTTTGGCAAAAAGTCAGAAAAACTATGTGACCTGAGCCATGGGTTGGTACAGATGGATCCAGAGATCAGGAAAAAAGAAACCTCTAAAGATTCTAATGTGGTCGCTGAAGTTAAAAGCATGAAGGATCTGTCCCTGAAGCCTGCTCCAGAAGATGTGTCAAAGCTCAGTGAAGTTCCCCCTCAGCCTTTTGTGGGAGAGCCGTTGCAACAACAGGATGGCTCATTGCCCCAGGTAAAGGTGGATGTTGCCCCAGGATTAGCATCCTGTACCAAAAAGTGTCCAGGCAGTCCAGGGAACAGGAGTCAAGCTGAAGGTGACCTGGAATTGAAACAAGTTCAGAAGGATCAGCAGTCACCTCCAGCTCCTTTAAAGAGAGGGGATGAAGTGCCAGCAACACCGCAAGAGACCCAGCAGCCACTTCTGATGACCTTGGAGAAGGCAGCAGATATGCCTGAAAAACCATTTAAAACAAGTAATCTGGAGCAGGAAGAGGAGAGGGCAGCTGACCAATCCCCCTGTCCATCCAGTGGTAAGTGTATTTAATGTAGTAGTTCTTCTCTGTCTGTCTAACGTGTGTTTGTAATGCAAAGGAACAGTTTTGTGTAATTCTCAAAGCTTCCCCAGTAGGGCTGACCCCATGCTATCTAAGGGGCATATTGTCTTGCAGTGATATCTAAGTGCAGAGCTGCTCCAGGACTTGATACTACTTGCATAACATGCATTTTTTTTCTCTTCTTGGTTGTGCTGATACCATCCTCAACACTAAGGTAACTTCTGCGGGTTCCCATTTCCTTCTTTCCTAACCACTCCTTCACTCCATTATTCTGGGATTCTGCTGCCACACAACCTTGAAAACACAGAACACTCTCACACTGGCAAATGCTCAAGGATTTTTAGGACTTAGTGCTTTTGTTCCTAGTGGAAAAATTAATCACGGAAGGGAGGGGACTCCTGTGGGAGTCTCATAGACTTTAAGGTCAGAAGGGACCATCATGATCACCTAGTCTGACCTGTGGCTTGCCCACTCCTGAAATAGACCCCTAACCTCTGGCTGAGTTACTGAAGTCCTCAAATTATGATTTAAAGACTTCAAGTTTCAGATAATTCACCATTTACATTAGTTTAAACCTGCAAGTGACCCATGCCCCAGAGAATGCAAAAAACCCCAGGGACTCAGCCAATCTAACCTGGGGGAAAATTCCTTTCACCCCAAATATGGCAGTCAGTTAGACCTTGAGCTTGTGGGCAAGATCCACCAGGCAGATACTTGGGAAAGAATTCTCTGTAATAACTCAGAGCCCTCCCCATTCATTGTTCCATCTCCAGCCTTTGGGGATTTTTGTTACTGGCAGTTGCTGATGGACCACATGCCATCATAGGCAGTCCCATCATTCCATCCCCTTCATAAACTTATCAAGTCTTGAAGCCAGTTAGTCCTTTTACCCTAACTACTGCCTTTGGAAGGCTGTTCCAGAACTTCCCTCCTCTGATGGTTAGAAACCTTCATCTAATTTTGAACTTAAACTTGTTGATGGTCAGTTGATAGCCATTTGTTCTTGTGTCCACATTGGCGCTTAACTTAAATAACTCCCTCTTCCTCCCTGGTATTTATCCCTCCAATGTATTTATAGAGAGCGGTCATATCTCCAGGCCTCTCTTTATTGCTTTCATAATCTTCTCTTTGCATTTTCATGTTGAGTTTCTTGTTGGAAAGAAAGAAGTAACTTTGAGGTAGATGAGGCTCCCACTAAGACTAGATAGTGAGGGGGCTTGTAGGGGAGAGAGAGAATGGAATCACCATGGTTTGGAAAGTCTGTATTGCCAATACCAACACTGCTCCTGGATCCTCCATCTGCTCCTGTGTTCAGACAGAGAACCTGACCATGGATGCCTCTACCCAAGTCTTGGTGTGGATTTGCAGAGGCTGTGGCCTTTATTTCCTCATCATAGAAAGCCAGGCTGGCGAGACCATGCAGTGTGGCAGGTGCCTAGTGGTAGACTCTCTCAGGCAGCAGGTGGAAGAGCTCAGGAGGAGGTGGCTAAGCTGAAGAGCATCCATGCACATCAGGAACTCCTTGAAAATTATGCATATGAAGACCTACAAGGTTAATTAAGCAATACAACTGGAGAGGACTTTGGAGGATAGAGCTAAAATTCAGAGGGATCTTGATAAAATTGGCAAACTGAGCTACATATGACAAAATGAAATTCAACAAAGACAAATAAAAGGTGCTACACTTAGGGAGGAAAAACCAAATGCACAGATACAGAATGGGGGACAACTGGTTTGGCAGCAGCACTGCTGAGAAGGATCTGGGAGTTGTGGTGGATTACAGCCTTGACATGAGTCAGCAATACAATGCTGTTGCAAAAAAAGCAAATACAATTTTGGGTTGCATTAACAGGCGCATAGCATGCAAGTCATGGGAAATGATAATACCACTCTACTTGACGCTGGTTAGGCCTTAGCTGGATTACTGTGTCCAATTATGGTCACCGATGTATAGAAAGAATGTAGAGAAACTAGAAAAGATACAGAGGTGGTTGACAAAGATGGCCAAAGGGATGGAATGCAAGCCATATGAGCAAAGGTGAAGGAGCTGGGTATGTTTAACTTGGAAAAGAGGAGATTAAGGGGAGGACATGATAGCCGTCCTCAAATACTTGAAAGGTTGCCATAAACACAATGGAGAAAACCTGTTTTCTCTTCTCTCAGAAGGCAGGACAAAAGGCAATGGGTTCAAACTGTTGATAGCAGTTTTTGATTAAGTCTCAGAAAAAACTTTCTAACTGTAGGACCAGTAGGAGAATAGAACAAACTGCCTAGAGTAGTCATCGAAGCTCCTTTGTTGGAGGTTTTCAAAAAAATGCTGAATAGCCATCTTTCTTGGGTGGTTTAGACACAACAAATCCTGTATCTTGGCTGGGGGTTAGACTAGATGATACTTGTGGTCCCTTCTAGCCCTATGGTTCTAAGATTCATCCATGTGGGTACTAATCATACTGCGAAGTATGACCCTGAGCAGATCAGAAGTGACTAGAGGGCTGGGAGTGAGGGAGAAGGATTTGGGGGTTCAGATGGAGTTCTTGTCAATCCTTCTTATCAAGAGTAGGGGTCTGGGCAGGGACAGACGCGTCCTGCAGATGAATACGTGGATGGTGTCACCAGGAGGGCTGCAGCTTCCTCAACCATGGGATTCTGTTCTGAGAAGGACTGCTGAGCAGAAACAGGGTCCACCTAGCAAGGAAGTATCTTTGGATACAGACTGGCTAACCCAGTGAGGCAGGTTTTAAACTAGGTTTGATGGGGGCAGGACACAAACCCACAAGTAAGTCCAGAACATGGATACCTGGGAGAAGAGTCCCAGTCCCAGGAGAACATAGGCAATCATAGCAAGAACAAAGGCGAGATGAGGGAATATGGAAGGGAAATCTAATGAACGTCTTAGATGTCTGTGCATTGAATAAAGAGTATAAATAATAAACGGGAAGAACTAGAAATACTAATGAATAATCATAACATAATTGGTATCAGAGACTTGATGGGTAATTCACACAACTGGAATATTGGTGTAGAAAGGTACAGCTTGTTCAAAACGGACAGGCAGGGAAAAATGAGAGGCAGGGTTGCCGTGCATGTCAATGACTACATTTGCACTGAGGTCAAGATTAGGGTGACCAGATGTCCTGATTTTATAGGGACAGTCGCAATATTTGGGGCTTTGTCTTATACAGGTGCCTGTTACTCCCCATCCCCATCTCTATTTTTCACACTGGCTATTTGATTACCCTTGTCAAGATAGAAGTGGGAGGCAGACCTGTTGAAAGTCTCTGGGTAAGGATAAAAGGGGTAAAAAACCAAAAGTGATGTCATGTTAGGGCAGTGGTTCTCAAACTATTGTACTGGTGACCCCGTTCACACAGCAAGCGTCTGAGTACGACACCCCCCCCCTTATATATATATATATATATATATATATATATATATATATATATAAAATGTGTTTTTAATTTAACACCATTATAAATGCTGGAGGCAAAGCGGGGTTTGGGGTGGAGGCTGACAGCTCGTGACCCCCCCCCCGCATGTAATAACCTCGTGACCCTCTGAGGGGTCCCGACCCCCAGTTTGAGAACCCCTGTGTTAGGTGGTCTATAGTAAACCCCTAACAAGGAAGAAGAGTAGATGAGGGTTGTGGATTTTTTGTTTTGTTTGCTTTTTAAAACAACTAATACAAAATCATCCAAAGCACGGGACTTGGTGGTGATGGGGGACTTGAACTACACAGATATCAGTTGGGAAAATAATACAGCAGAGCACAGATTATCCATCAAGTTCTTGGAAAACATTGGAGACAACTTTTTATGATGAAGACCATAAGCACATTATTTAGGGAGATGGAAGAGAAACATGGAGAAGTGTTGTGTGTGTATGTGTGTATATTCATATTCTATTAGGAGTTGAATATGGAAATGCATAGATTCCAAGACCAGAAGGGACTGTTGTGATCATCTATTTTGACCACATGGATAACAGGTGAGAGAACTTCCCCAAAATAATTCCTAGAGCAGATCTTTTAGAAAAACATCCAGATTTGATTTTGAAAATTGTCAGTGATAGAGACCCTCCCATGACCCTTGGTAAATTGTTTCAATAGTTAAGTACCTTTGTTGTTAATGCACATGTTATTTCCAGTCTGAATTTGTCTAGCTTCAACTTCCAACACTGGTTCATGTTATACCTTTCTCTGCTAGATTGAAGAGCTTGCCGCTAAATACCTGTTCCCAATTATATACTGTAATCAAAGTCATCCCTTAATTTTTTCTTTGAACTCCTTGAGGCTGTTTAGCATAACAATCACTATAAGGCATGTTTCTAATCCTTTAATCATTCTCGTGGCTCAGCTCTGAACCCTCTCAGTTTATCTACATCCTCTTGAATATTGGACACCAGAACTGGGCATGATATTCCAGCAGCAGTCACATCAATGCCAAATACAGAGGTAAAATAACCTCTCTACTCCTAATCAAGAGTCCCCTGTTCATGCATCCCATGATCTCATTAGTCCTTTTGGCCACACCATTGCACTGGGCGTTCAGCTGATTAGCATGACACCAGATCTTTTTCAGAGTCACTTTTTCACAGGATCGTGTCCCCCATTGTTTAAGTATGGCCTGCACTCTTTGTTCCTAAAGATATACTTTCACACTTAGCTGTATTGAGGGGAGGGATAGCTCAGTGGTTTGAGCATTTGTCTGCTAAACCCATGGTTGTGAGTTCAATCCTCAAGCGGGCCATTTAGGGATCTGGGGCAAAAATTGGGGACTGGCCCTGCTTTGAGCAGGGGATTGGACTAGATGACCTCTGAGGTCCCTTCCAACCCTGATATTCTATGATTAAAACACACATTGTTTGCTTGCGTCCAGTTTACCGAGTGATGGAAAAACTTGTCTTATGAAAGGAGACTTAAGGAGCTTGGCTTGTTTAGCCTAACTAAAAGAAGGTTGAGGGGAGATATGATTGCTCTCTATAAATATATCAGAGGGATAAATACTGGAGAGGGAGAGGAATTATTTAAGCTCAGCACCAATGTGGACACAAGAACAAATGGGTATAAACTGGCCACCAGGAAGTTTAGACTTGAAATTAGACAAAGGTTTCTAACCATCAGAGGAGTGAAGTTTTGGAATAGCCTTCCAAGGGAAGCAGTGGGGGCAAAAGATCTATCTGGCTTTAAGATTCTACTTGATAAGTTTATGGAGGAGATGGTATGAAGGGATAATGTGATTTTGGTAAGTAATTGATCTTTAAACATTCAGGGTAAATAGGCCTAATCCCCTGAGATGGTATATTAGATGGATGGGATCTGAGTTACCCAGGAAAGAATTTTCTGTAGTATCTGGCTGGTGAATCTTGCCAATATGCTCAGGGTTTAGCTGATCACCATATTTGGGGTCGGGAAGGAATTTTCCTCCAAGGCAGATTGGAAGAGGCCCTGGAGGTTTTTCACCTTCCTCTGTAGCATGGGGCACGGGTCACTTGAGGGAGGCTTCTCTGCTCCTTGAAGTCTTTAAACCATGATTTGAGGACTTCAATAGCTCAGACATAGGTGAGGTTTTTCGTAGGAGTGGGTGGGTGAGATTCTGTGGCCTGCGTTGTGCAGGAGGTCAGAATAGATGATCAGAATGGTCCCTTCTGACCTTAGTATCTATGAATCTGTCCTCTTCCTTATTTACCATTTCCCCTGATTTCTCTGTCTGCAAATGTTATCCGTTTTTCTATGTTTTCTTCCAGGTCATTGATATGAACATACAAATGGTCATCTAGCCAAGTATCCTGTCTTCTGACAGTGGCCAGTGCCAGATGCTTCAGAGGGAGTGAACAGAACAGGGCAGATTTATCAAGTAATCTATCCCTGTCTCCAGTCCCAGCTTGTGGCAGTCAGCAGTTTAGAGAATCTCTGAGGATGGCGTTGCATCCTTGACCATCTTGGTTAATAGCTATTGATGGACTTCTATCTTCCCATTAACTTCTCTAATTCTTTTTTGAACCCAGTTATATTTTTGGCCTTCACAACATTCCCTGGCAATGAGTTCCACAGGTTGACTGTGCATTGTGTGAAAAAGTACTTCCTTAAGTTTGTTTTAAACTGGCTGCCTATTAATTTCATTGGATGACCCTGGTTCTTGTGTTGTATGATAAAATGTTAAATAGCATAGGACCAAAAACTGATCCTTATGTGACCTCACTAGAAATGCACCCGTTTGATTCCCAGTTTGCAATTACATTTTGAGACCTACCAGTTAGCCATCTTTTAATCTGTTTAAGGGGATAGAAGTGGATAAGGGGGAGCAGTAGATATGATATATCTGGATTTTAATAAGGCTTTTGATGCAGGTTTCAGAGTAGCAGCTGTGTTAGTCTGTATCCGTAAAAAGCAAAGGAGTACTTGTGGCACCTTAGAGACTAACACATTTATTGGAGCATAAGCTTTCGAGAGCTACAGCTCACTTCATCCAATGAAGTGAGCTGTAGCTCACGAAAGCTTATGCTCTAATAAATGTGTTAGTCTCTAAGGTGCCACAAGTACTCCTTTGCTTTTGATGCAGTCTTGTATGACATTCTTATGAGCAAATTAGGGAAATATGGTTTAGATAAAATTACCATAAGGTGGGTGCACAACTGGTTGGAAGACCATACTAAGAGTAATTCTCAATGGTTTACTGTCAGACTGGGACTACCTATGAAATGGTTCAGTCCTGGTCTGGTACTAGTCAATATTTTTGTTAATATTCCCTCCATGGCTGATGGAGCAGAGAGTATGCTTATAAAATTTGCAGATGTCAAAATGGGAGGGAGTTGCAAACACATCAGAGGAAAGAATTAAAATTCAAAGTGACCTTGATAAATTGGAGAATTGGTCCGCAATCAGATGAAATTCAATAAAGACAAGTTCAAAGTATTGCACTTAAGAATGAAAAATCAAATGCATAAATAGAAAATTGGGAATAACTGGCTAGACCGCAGTCCTGCAGGATTGTAAAAAAGGCTAATATCGTTCTGGGGTGTATTAACAAGAGTATTGTATGTAAGAAGTGAGAGGGTTTCACTCTGTTTGGCACTGGTGAGGCCTCAGCTGGAGTAATGTATCCAGTTTTGGGCACCACGCTTTAGGAAAGATGTGAACAAACTGGAAAGAGTTCAGAGGAGAGCAGCAAAAAGAAGGTATAGAAAACCTAGCCTGTGAGGAAAAGTTCAAAGAACTTGTCCTATTTAGTTTAAAGAAGAGATGGCTGAGGAGGAAATGTGATAAGTCTTCATATATGTAAAAGGTTGTTATAAAGAGGACTATGATTGTTCGCTATGTCCACTGAAGGTAGGACAAGAAGTACTTAGCCTAGTTTTCAACAAGGAAGATTAAGGTTAGATAGTAAGAAAAACTTTTTAACTATAAGGATAGTTAAGCAGCAGAATAAGTTACTTAGGTAGGTTGACTTGTTTAGCCTAACCAAAAGAAGGCTAAGGGGAAATATGATTGCTCTCTCTAAATACATCAGAGGGATAAATACCAAGGAGGGAGAGGAGTTATTTAAGTTAAGAACCAATGTGGACACAAGAACAAATGGCTATAAACTGATCATAAACAAGTTTAAGCTCGAAATTAGATGAAGGTTTCTAACCATCATAGGAGAGAAGTTCTGGAACAGCCTTCTAAGGGGAACAGTGGGGACAAAAAACTTAACTGGCTTTAAGACTGAGCTTGATAAGGTTTTTTTTTTTTTTTTTTTTTTTTTAATGGAGGGGATGGGGCTTCTTATGATGGCATGTGGCACATTGGCAACTGTCAGTAGCAAAAATCCCCAACATCTGAAGACGGGACACTGGATGGGGCGGGCCCTGAGAATTCTTTCCCAGGTATCTGCCTGGTAGACCTTGAGCTTGTGGGCAAGATCCAGCTGATTGCCATATTTGGGGTTGGGAAGGAATTTTCCCCCACATGGGATTGGCTGAGACCCTGGGGGTTTTTCACCTTCTCTGCAGCATAGGTCATGGGTCACTTGCAGGTTTAAACTAGTGTAAATGGTGAATTCTCTGTAACTTTAAGTCCTTAAACCATGATTTGAGGACTTTAGTAACTCAGCCAGAGGTTAGGAGTCTGTTACAGGAGTGGGTGGGTGAGGTTTTGTGGCCTGCAATGTGCAGGAGGTCAGATTAGATGATCACTATAATCCCTTCTGACCTTAATGTCTATCAGTTGTAGAATCCCCATCACTGGAAACTTTTTAAAAACAGGTTAGAAAAAAACATTTGTCAGGTATGCTCTACGTGAACTTAAAACTGGCTTAGCGCATAGTCATGGACTAAGTGAGCTCTCGAGGTCCCTTCCACCCCTAAATTTTTGTGATTCTATCTTCGGTTGTGCTCTGCCTCAGTAGGGACTTCTGCTAGCACAGGAAAGCAGCAGTTCCTTTACTAGACTGGATCTAGATATCTGATAGTAGGACAGGATTGATTGAAAACAAAATAATGCTTTGAAAGCAGTTCAAGGTTTGGGCGAGAAAGTAGAGGTTCTTGAGGCCAAGGAGACTTAGTGGCCTCTAAATATCCAGGAATAATTTCCGATGTTGTAGTAGTAGTTATTTTATTCAGAGGTGACAGTGTGCTCAGTGCTATATAAAGATTCCTGATCACTGGGGAGTCTGGTCTCTTACTTTGGATTAACAGGACGCTCCTTCTGCCCTTCTTCAGTTGTCTTTATTGCTTGGCATTGTGTAACGTACCAGATATTATGTTGTCTTAACATGCATCACTTCCTGTACTAGATAGAATCTGACCCAGTCAAGGGTTTTTGTATTGTCCCCTATTGGCTGAACATTGCAAAAGAGGTAGTAGCCTTAATACTAGTAAGATACTGGATCAGAAATTCTTTGTGATTGCGCTTGATTGTGCATATCCATTTCATTTCAGGTGCACCAGTGTCAGAGAATTTCCCCTTAGTAGTACTTGTCAAGGCAGTGCATGTGTCATCTGCTGCCTTGTACTGCTGCGTGATGGTTTCTTCGTGATCCCTGTGGTCAGTAGTCAAAGTGTTAGCTTGCTTCTACAAGTGTTTTTTCTCAAGGAAATTGTTCTTGTGTATATAGTTGGTACATGATTTTAGTAATTGTATAGTAAGTATAGATTAAACATAGTTTAGTAGTTCTTGCAGAGTCCCACTTGTTCTGGATCCTGATGCCCAGTACCTGGGGATGCCTTAGTTTCTGGGCTTTAAGCCTTGCACTGGTTGCAGAAAATCTATGCAAATGGGTGAACCGCATTCTTAGTGTCTAAAGTGCCTTGGCAAGGGTCATCTGAGACAGTACTAGATCTGCAGGGACTTCATGCCCCAAACTAGAAAAGATAGGAAGGTAAGGCTTTGTCACCTTCTCATGGAGGCTGTCTTGTGTTCACCTTTAGAGACTTTCTGTTCAGGGTGAGGACTGAGTGTTCAATAAGAAGTGCTCCTCTGAACGTTTGAGTCTCAGCACCACTCTCCTTTCTTGGTGCCAAGGAAGAATCATTGGCAGGATGCTTAGAAGGACTCGTCTTCCAAAAGATCAAGGTTTCCAACACCATCAACCAGCAAAGAAGCTGAGAAACTGGATAGAGTGTCCTCAGAGAGGAGACACTCCCTGGTGCTGATAGCACCTCAGGTGGGGTGGTTGACTCCAGCTGTTGCTGGAGCACTTTCTCACTTCATGGTGCCAACCTTTCAATGCAATAGCAGCCGTATCAAGGGAACCTCTGTGCCAACAACCCTGGAGGCATATGCAGCTGCTTGGAATCTCCTGTGCCTCTCAGTACTGGCCTCTCCAGTGGTTCAGGAGACATCTTGTCTGGTACTGATAAACCCTTAGTCTGACTTATCTTCCAGAAAAGATCAACTATCAGTACCATGATTGGCTTCGCTCCCTCCTGCACCTCTTTGCCTGGTACTGCCAAGAGACAAGCCTAGTATGCTTTCCTCAGTACTGTCATGTGTATCAGCCTCTGGATAGGAAGTGTCACTCTCCATCCTGGGATTTTTGCCCTTGGTTTCCAGCAGGAGTTCCTCATTGGTTGAGGAACATGGATCATTGGTATGGAAGAGGTTGGTGCCCAGTGCTCTCCCAATGGCCATATTGGAACTCATTGGGGTTTCCTCCCACCATCAGATCCTCCCCTCACCGTACTCCTAATGCCAGGATAGTGCATGCTATGAGACGTGCAGAGTCACTGCTGGTACCGAACTGGGTACTGAGCACGTGTAAACTGCCCCAGTGGAACCTCCATTGGAGAAGTTACTGGAGGCTCCACCTTAATCTGCTTTGGCTTCCTCCTCATCCTCCCCAATGAGGTGGTAGTGTCCAGGGGCCTTACCTCTTCAGAATAATTACAAGGCATATCAGGACCTGTTGAAGAGGGTGGCCTCCAGACATACAAGTGGAGCTGGTTCAGGAGAACTCGCGTCGTGTGGTGGATATTTTGGTTTCAACAGGGCCCTCCTGCATTGCTGTCCCCATAAACAAGGCCATTCCAGGAGTGCTTTGTGAAAAACACCATCTTTTCTATCAACAGTGGTCAAACGGATTGAACGGAGGTACCATGGCTCCTGACTGGGGTATGACCACTTTTACACACACCCCACCACCACCAGAGTGCTTGGTGGTTTGGCAGTGAATGAGAAAGAGCATGACTGGCAGCCTGCTTCTAACCCAAAGTTGAGAGGCAAAGAGACTCATCTACAGCCGTGGATTCCATATCCTGAACCAGCAAGCCGTGCTGGGAAGATAAGATTTCTCCCTCTGGTACAATGTTCTCAAAATTGCAGACATGTTATCAGAATGCCAGATAAGAGTTTCAGGCAGTAGTGGATGAGGGAAAGCTGGTGGCTAGGACCTCTGCCTCATCCAAAGCAGCCTGGAGAGAGAGAGTGTAACTGTTGCCATGGCATCTGCTGTCACAATATGTAAGTGTTCATGGGTCCAGTCATCAGGTCTTCCTGGATAGTCTGTTGGACCACCTGTGGATCTCTCCTTTGAGGGTCTAGCCCTTTTTCCCCCGGGAGACTGACGATAAACTCTGCCGTCTCAAGGGATACTGTGAAGTCTTCGGAGATTTATGCTTCACTCCCTAAAAAGAAGCAATTCCATCCTCAGTCATTTTACTGTTACCAACCCTTTTTCCCTATGTAACCTGACCAGTCTTGGTGTGACTGGAAGAGTCATAGGAAGAGACTATCCCCCTCCCCCTCATTTTTCATCTGCTTTGAGAGTCATCCAGACAGCCTGAGAATGCTATGCAGTCTGTTTGACTGCCTGGTTTGAGGACAGCTTACCAGTTTACCTTATATCCTAGCCCTGTTTTTTCTAACTAGTTATCCCATTTCCTAAGTGTTTGGACCCATACTACCACAGGTTGGTGGGGGTGGGGTGGGAGGGGTGGTTCTCCACATATACCTATTTGCAGCTCATTACGACAGAAAGTGTCACTAATTTTGTTCAAGATCAGGCCACGGTCCCGGGTCCCGGATGGATGCTTTCCTGTTGCTTGGAAAGACAAACTTATGTATGCTTACCCTCCAGTTCCATTCATTCCCAGAGTAGTGTTAAAGAACGTGCTCTCATGTTCCTCAGCACTGGCATGGCCTTGTCAGTATTGGTTTTCCACTCTGCTGAGCCTTGCAACCAGCGCTTCATTAACATTAACACCAGAGCCACACCAGATCTCACATGACCACAGTAGTCTCCTTCATCCCAGCCTAATTGTCCTTCATGTTACAGCCTGCATGTTCCATGATTAATGCCTCAGGTGTTCAAGGGATATGCAGAATTTACTCATGAATAGCAGTAAACCTTCTAGGTACATTTACTTGCTAAGTGAAAATGGTTCTCGTGATCTCGGCAAAAAAAATATTTCTCCCGTCTGGCACCTATACAGCATGTTCTGGATTATGTGTTATACATGGTCTTTCCATCAGGGTTCACCTGGCAGCTATCTCCGCTTTCCGCCCTGCACTTGATGATCAATCACTTTTCTCCAATCCCCCATCACTCAGGTTTTTGAAGGATCTGTTCAGGTTATATCCCCAAGTAGAGGGTCCTATTCCTCCTCAAGACTTAAACCTTAACAATGGTGCAAGGTCCACTCTTTGAACTGCTAGCCACCTGTTGCTTCCTCTTTGAATGGAGGCAGCCTTTTTGGTGGCAGTTACCTCTATGAGGTAATCAGGAGAATTGAGAGCCCTAGTATCTGACCAGCCATATACAGTCTTTTGGATGAGGGCGTAAGTACCTTGTCCTCACAAGATTTCTCATCACAATGGTTTCTTACGTCTCCATCAATCAGTAGTATACTTACCAACTTTCTTTCCTAAGCCTCTGACTCGTAAGGATGAGGAGAGACTTAACACTCAGGATGTCAGGAGAGTGTTAGCTTTTTACTTGGACAGGACTAAATTGTTTAGGTCATCCTCAACAGTTCGTGATAGTCATGGATAGGATCCAGTCTCCTCACAAAGAATCTCGTTATAGATTTCCTCCTGCATATGTTTATGCTACAGCGTTGCCAGTGTAACTACACTAGCAGAGTGAGACTGCCCTCAGTGAGATCACAAGCATCTTCTGTAGCATTTCTAGTTCAAATACCTATACAGGACTTTTTTAGAGCTGCAACTTGGTCATCAGTATATTCTTTTGCATCTCACTGTGCCATCTCTCAACAGGCTAGAGACCATGCCAAATTTGGACGTGTCCTTCAATCATTATTTAGGTAGACTCCGATCCCACCTCCAGATTGAACTGCTTTTAAATCCTCTGAAGTGGAATGGACGTGTGCAGTCAATTGTAGAAAAACGGTTACTAACTTGTCCTGTAACTGTTGTTCTTTGAGATGTGCTGTGCATGTCCATTCCACGACCCACCCTCCTTCCCCTCTATACTGGAGTCTGTCTGGTAAGAGGAAACTAAGCAGAGTCGGGGAAAGCTCTGCCCTTTATACCATTGTGCAGCACTATGAGGAAGTGAAGGTCTATGCATTGCTCTGATAGGTGGTGCTAAAGCAGAGGTGGGCAAACTATGGCTCGCAGGCCCGTCCTGCCCCGCCCCTGAGCTCCAGCTGGGGAGGCTAGCCCTTGGCCCCTCCCCCGCAGCCTGAGCGCGCTGCACTGCATCGCCAGCTCTCTGGCCCGCCGCTCTTGCCGGGCAGTGCGGTGGCATGGCTGGTTCCGGCATGGTAAGGGGACAGGGGCTTGTCAGGGGTGTGGATAGGGGTTGGGGCAGTCAGGGGACAGGGAGAAGGGGGGGTTGATAGGGGGGCAATTAGGGGTGGGGGGGTTGGATAGGTCAGGGATTCTGAAGAGGGCAGTCGGGGTGAGAAGTGGGAGGGGGCAGGGGGCCAGGCTGATTGGGGAGGCACAGCCTTCCCTACCCGGTCTTCCATATAGTTTTGCAACCTCGTTGTGGCCCTCAGGCCAAAAAGTTTGCTCACCCCTGTGCTAAAAGAAAAATCTCATCTGACACACTGGGTGTGCACACCTTGAGTGGAATGGACTGGACATGTGCAACACATCTTGGAGAATAACATTCCAGAATAGGTTAGGAACCATATTTTCCCAGCTGTTATCCCCAGTGTGGTTAAGTAGTCATTGTGATTGTCAGGTAATTTGTGGCTGATTTTGTTTTTACTCTGCTACTATTGAATTAGGCCTTGTCTATGCTACAGAGTTTTGTCAACACAAATTACACCAACATACAGTCACTGTGTAATTAAACTGCTGTTGCATCTCCACACTATGCATCTTGTGTCAGTGGAACACATCCACAATAGCAGCTCTTGCATCAACATAGAGCAGTGCACTGTGGATAGCTATCCCACTGTGCAACTGGTCACAGGGTGCTTTGGGAGGGGTTGCAATGCTTTGTGGGGGCAGGTACAGCATCACATGATGAAGGTTGCTCAATCCCATCGTTCCATGGCTATCTTACTAGGTTGCTAGCCGCTTTTCAACTGCCCTGGTAACCTGCGAGCCAGCCATCTCTGTCAGAGAGCCTGGATCCTGCATGGTGTTCAGTATTGTGCTGTGTGTTATGAACACAGGGCTAAAAGGGGAGCCCAGAGGTGGGCTGTTTGGCGTGGGATGCCTTCAAGGAGCATATTAACACTGAGCCACAGTAATGTGTGGTGTTGTAGTGTGCTGAGGCTGGCATCGTTTCTTTGCACCATGCTAGGAACCATGTAATGATTGTTGTGTGTGCCTGAAAAGTAACACATTGTAAATCACTTTTTAAAGTAGCACTTGGTAATATGATCAGCTGACATTGCTGAACACTAACACACTTCTGTGGGCTTTGTGTGTGTGTGAGAGAGAGTTTGAGAGCAAGAGACTGTGTGTGTGTGTGTGTGTGTGTGTTCGGGGAGAGTGTGGCATGCTGTCTCTCTAAGTTCAGACAGCAGCCAGAAGCAACCAATCCTGAGCCAGAAACTGGTGCACAGACAGCTGGTGTCCACCTGTCTTCCCAACCCTGACATCAGCCCCCACCTCCCTCCCTGGCTCTGCACAGCATATCAGGAGTCTCTTCCCCCGCCCCCCTCCTGCCTGCAGCAATCTGTCCTGCCTCCCTGCCACTGTGGTCCTAGTGTCAGGGAGAGCAGGATTCCGTATTTGATGTTTTGATTCCATGATTCCTTCAGAGTTCTCCCACAGCCCCAGGAATCCACCCCCTCCCCTGTAGTCCAGGCAGGAGTGAATTTGCTGCTGGGAGCCAGCATGCTCAGCTGGGCAGTAGCTATGTGAACTTTCCAGGCTGAGCAGTTTCAAAACTTTCTGGGGCTTTGAAAGGGGAGGGGCACATGCTTGTGTACCTGGGCGCAGGGCAGCGGAGTTCAAAACAGTGAGCAGAGCAGTCACGGTGGGCATTGTGGGATACCTTCTGGAGGCCAGTTACAGCTGTGTAATGAACAGTGTCTGCACTGATGCTTTATCAATCTAACTTGATTTTATTTTGTCTGCAAAGCAAAGCGGGAGAGTTTTGTCGGCAGGAGGAGCATTGTAGTGTGTATACCTCCACTGTTTTGTCAACAAAAGCTGCCTTTTGCTTACAAAACTGTCTTGTAGACAAGGCCTTAACCATCCTTAATTCTTAAAGCATTGTAACAACTTTTTTTATAGTTATTGAATATAAGTCAAATATGAAGAACTCTTAGTAATGAAACAATAATTTTCTTGAATTTCTTATGCTCCATTAGCCTTGCTGCACTCAGTTGTGTATTCTCCAAGATAATTCAGTTTGCAAGAAGGTTTGAATAGCTTTTCTGAATCTAAATGTGACTTAAACATTATTTTAAAAAAAACCTAAACTTTTATTTGAGAAAAGAGACTTGCCTTTCAGGGGATTATCTTGTCATTCCACTCTGAAAGCCATGTCATAAGGGCTCCATTTGTTCTGCGACACAGTGAGATCAGATTCTATGGTAGCAACCCCTTTTGCTGTGACAGCCTTAAATTATTCAATTGCCACCAAATATGTATAGTTTCTGGTACTTCCCCATCCCTAGCAAGCTATGTCTTGTAGTTGAAAATTCTAAATAATATAAAATTAGTTGGTAATCATTTTTCAACAATGTTTTTTTTTCTCAGTTTATTTCCCTCAGATTTCTTTATCCAGGGAAACTTTTGTGGCTGTGCTCTCTAACTCTTTTTTAAATGTCAAGCTGTCACTTCTCAACAATGTGTTTAGACCTGTCTAGAGGGCAGCCAGCTGTTGTGTAAGTTTAAGATTTGTAAAGCTTTCTGCACTTGTTCAAAATGGTGCTTTATCTTCAGAATATTATTTCAAGCTTTTCCTTCCCTCCCACACAGCTCTTCTAATGCACTTCAGTCCTAACCTGCATTCCTGCCCTCTCTTCTTCCACCCTTTTTTCTGTTACAGTGCCAGGTATACCTTGAACACAACACTCCTTTCTACACATTACATAACCACTACCCACATTTATTTGCGTAATTCATCTCTCCTTTTGTTAGAGTGTGGAGGAAGGTGTATGAAGCTATGGTTGTGGCCCAAGTCTCCCACTGGGGAATTCTTTCTGGGATGACAGATTTGTAGGGTAGAAAGACATGAGTTGTGAAGACCTTAGATTCAGAAAAGCTATTCAGTGGAGTAGTCTGTTTGAGATCAGTAACTTGTTTATTGGAGAGCACTCACCAAATCTATTCTCCAAACACTGCACTGGGGTGTCCCAGTTCACTGCAGAAGCAGGATGAATTCGTCCCCATCCCTAGTGAGCTCCAGTGCTCTCCACGTATATTCAGGTACAGTCCTCTCCTGCAGATCACTAAATCTGCATCTCTCTTTAAGGAACCCTGTTTCATTTCACTTTGCCAAAGGAAGGTGATGTCATTCAGCCCTTGACTAGTGTGACCCCATCTCTTATTGGGCAGCTTAAAATGGGACCCAGAAGACACAGCACTCCTATCGGTGAGTTTGAATAGAATGGCCTCGATTTGAAATGGGAGCAGATTTGGAAGCGGACTTGAGTCTTGATACAGAACTTGATTAAAGCCTTAAACCTAATTTAGGGGCTGGTATGGGCTGGCCCTGTGCTGTGAGCAGGGCATGTTCACCTGTCACAATTTCCCATTGGTACTCTGACCCTGGTCATCACTCATTCAACCAAACATTTCCCCCTTTATATGTAATCTCTACTGTACCACAGGTGGGTGTGCCTATCTTGTGTCTTGCCATGAATTCAATATGCATGGTGCTGTCAGTCATAGGCTCCTGGCAATAGGACTCAAAAGGCCCTCCTAGTCCAAATCCTTCCCTTTTGCTATGGCAAGATCATTTCCTGTATATACTGTTTTTTGCCTCATCAGGCAGCATCCCATGTGATGTCTGACTTAGTAGTTGACTTCTATAGTGGTGTCTGTAGTGGATGATGGAACTAGTTGGCCTTTGGCTAAGGCTGTTGTCACTACTACAGAACTGAATCCCTGACACATTCTTAAGGGCAGCCTGATAGGAATGTCCACTGCTATGCTATTTGCCACTGAAGCATACAATTGCGCCACTCCTAGGCACCCACAGGGAGCTGAACCCAATGTAGCAAACACTACACTGGCTATTTTCACTTTGTATTTTGTGCCTTCTTTCCTTTCTCATTTTAGTGGATGGCAGCTGCCCAGATAGAACCATAATAACCAGCGATGTCACAGCAGAGGGCAGTATTGGGACCAATGATGTCACTGTGGAGAGCGCTATGGCATCAGCAGATGTGTTGGAAGAGTGTGAAAAGGGGGATTCTGATGCAGCTCCTGAGGCTGATGGAAAACTGAGTCTTCGAATGAACCTAGCTACCCCTGTGAGCGAGGAGAGTGAGGGGAGTCTGCCCTTCAGTCTGGAAAGTAAGGGAATGGAAAACTGGGGAATATGTAGGTGCTGACTGACTCCTCACCCAGGGATACCCCACCCAATGCCAGTCACTTGACAAGGGCTTGGAATCAGATTAGTTTGGAGAGCTGCTGGCCTCCTCTCACAGGAATCCTTTTTTTAGTTCCATTGCACAGTAACTTCTAAGAAAATAGTGTGTCCTGCATCTGAGAGGGGTATAGAGACCCCACTTAGGTGGGGGAGGGGAGCTCATGTCTCATTGGCATTGCAGTGAAGCAGAGGGACTTCCAGGTGGAGGGAGACATTCCTACGGCAGGAAGCTAGGTTTGTGTGTTTCAACAGAGTTGGGGGGCAATTAGGAGATGTGATCCCAGTTGGCTCTCTTGAGAAAAGTGTAACTTCAGTATCTGAATGCTGCTCAATCTGTGTAATATGCTCGAGTATTCATACAGGCTGAGGGTTGTAGTGGGTAGCTGAAATGGCTGGTTGAGGGGGGGATAGGATGGTTTCGTATCTATCTTCTCTTCTGTTGCTCAATCCCTCTAGCTGCAGAACTCATGGGGGCAGGAAGGCTGTTCAGGTGTGATGCTAACAGGATTCTTTCTCCCCTCCCCCATCTCTTTCAGAGCCTGCAGCCAGTGAAAGGAAAAATGGATCCTCAGCTGTTGCTGGGGCTGTTGCCAGGTAACTACTGCTTGTTGCCAAGCAGAGTGGTTGAACGCAAAGTTCTTGGTAATGAGAGAAATGATCATCTACCAACAGCAGGAAAAATAAAAATGAGACCCAGCAGCATGGAGCTGGCTCAGCCACTGCTTTTGCCTTAACCCCTTGCCTCCTGCAGTGATGCCTCTGACGCAAGGCACTTGCCTTGGTTCAGGTGCCCCCACCTGCCATTTTATTCTGGCTTGGGGGCTTCCTGCTAACTTCCTACCTTTCTTGGCCCCATGGGGCCCTGGCAAAAGTGGAGGGGCTAAAATGGTGGCCCACCAGGATTTGGTTGTGAAAGATTCAGATTGTTTGGGGAGGGGAATCCTGAAATAAGTGCTATTAAGAGACCTTTGCCACAGAATTGCTTGCTGTGTGTGAGCGTTGCCATCACTCATTTTTCTGAGAGTGGGGAAGCTTTCTAGTTGTGTGGTGAGTTTGACCTTTCAGGTGTGTTGTGAGCTTGTCATCTCAGGTTTTTTTTGTTTGTTTTGTTTTGTTTTTTTTTTGTTTTTTGCTGTGTCATGAAAGCTCTTATCAGCTCACACTGGGAAGAGGAGGATATTAAAATGTAAGGTGCAAATTATCTAATATCGCCACCTTGTGGCAGCAAGGGAGTACTGGACAATGATACCATACTTTCTCGAAAGCTAGTGTAATGCTGACATCATGCTTATTGCACTATCTCAAGCTACTGAGTTTCTCCTGGCTGGCAAGAAGGGGCTGAGACAAAGGAAGTAGGCAACAACTTTTTACAATTGTGAGTTGTCTCTTGACCCAGGAGAGCTCTGACCAACTCCAACTGCTTTCATGATTTATGGCACAACAAATTAATCAGCCTAAAGGCCAGTCTTTTGTTGGTTCTAGTGATTTTAGACATTTCTCCTTTCCAATGACAGTACTTTCCTAGTTCCTGTGATTGTGACCTGTTTCTTTAATCTGTACAACTAGCTCACAGAAGAGACTGTCTGTGTTTAGTCGTGTCTGTGAAGTACGACGAGAGGATGAGGCCAGAGGTCATGATCTTCCTGCTTCTCCATTTAGGTATAGAGCTTTGCATTTTATTCTTGTTTGGCCCTGTAGTGAGGTCCCATGTCCCTTTTAGGAGCCCTGTGCTGTGTCACTGATTCTGGGGTGACCTCTAGAGAAAGATGGGGGGGCACTGTGTGCATGTACTGAGTAATATGACTGGTAGGTGTGGGTCATGCAGTAACCAAGCTGTGCTCTCTAGCTTTGAAGTTTGATGTGAGGATTGCTGCTGTTACAGCTGGGTGAGATGCCCAGAGCCAAAGACAGTGTTGTAGGTGGGGTCATTCAGAAGCCATCCATACAAGGGCTATTGCCTCCCTGCCCTTTGCTTATCCTGCCAAAAATTGCATGGTCTTATTTGTTACCATATCAGCTATTGTTTCTTGTTTTTTCCAAGTCATTTTTTTCCTCACACATGCAGCTGGCTATCACCAAATTAAATTGAAAGGGTGTTAGAGATGCTTACTGGTAGCTGTTAGATGACAATGCAGTATAACTGTGTAAGCCACTAGCACCCAGAAGCTTTTCACTCCTGCACCTTGCTTGACATCTGTTGATTGAGGAGTGAGATTACAGGGGTATGGGCTCTCACATACAGCAGATTAACATACATAGTGTACAGCATTATTAATCATGTTTGTTATGGCAGTGCCTATGGACTTACCAAGATTGAGGCCCCATAGTACTAGACACTATACAAACACAGAGCAGTAGGTAGTCCCTGCCCTGAGAAGATTAGTCTATCTAGACAAGACAGACAAAAGGATGAGATACTAGCAAATGCCATGTTTGTTTCACTACCTTTTTTTTTTTTGTGGGGGTGTAATGGGGTTTAGCCAAATGGCAATACAAGGAAAGGGAGTGGGGTGACAGAGATAGAGCAGGAGAAAAGAGGGGTATGTGTGACGTGAGGCTGAGGTGAAGAGACTGAGAATCAGTGTGGGAGTAGGTTGGGGCAAATGGCCAGTCAGCAAAAGGTAGATAAAGTCTAGTCAAAACTTGAGAAAATATTAGTGTTTGCTCCTCTACGTCGTCTCCCAGTTACCTTTCTCATTGTCCTTAGCCACTGTAACACCAAAGGAACGGTACAGTAAAGTGTGATGCTTCCTGAAGATTGGATAACTACCAGTAGGGCTGTGTCTAGTTAGTATCGGATACCTGGAGCAAAACACACTTCAGTTAATGCTTTAGTTTGTGCTAAGTGTCATCTTTGCCACGGGTTGGGTCACTTTGGAGGTGCTGACATTTCAAAGGAACATTGGCACTTATGGGAACATTGCTGTGTTTAGCTACAGGAAGGGTGTAGCAGAACCACCAGTTAATCTGTTCCCAATGCATAAAACTAAGTGATTCTTATGCACTCCCGACAGATTATTAAATGAACATCACATAAAAAGCCACGGGGAGTCCTGCTTGCGTGTGGTGGGTGCTTGGGCACCCATTGCTTTGAACATCTTAATGTTGATCTTCATGTGATTTGGTTTGCAGGGGGAACCTGTTCAGTTTCCCAAGCACACAGGAGGAAGAACAGCATGATGATCCTGAAGCTTGGCAACAGGGTCAGAAGCACACCCCTTGTGGGGAAATTAAAGTTTCTCAGCCCACAGAGCAGGATTCCGGACATCCGCCATCCCACGCAAAAGAGGGAGAGGCTATGGAAGTTGATATTGAAAGAGATCTGGAAAAGGAAGGGAAGAGCACACAGGAGAAGCTGAGTAAGGCTCCGGCAGCCCAAGAGAGGGATAAGGACCAGCAGATGTGGACTGGCACCAGTAACAAAGCGGTCCAAACTACAGGAGGTTCTCTTTTGGCCCCAGCAGCTGTGTCAGCAGCAACACAGACAGTGATGGGAGTGAGAAGCCAGATAGAAGTGGGAACGAGCATGGCTGGGCAAAGGCCTGGCCAACAGGATGCCAAGGTCCAAACTGAGGAGAGTGGGGAGAAGCTTGTGAGTGCCCCTGGAGATGACACTGAGTCTCTGCACAGCCAGGTGAGAATGAGCAAGAGCTCAGGTTGCTTTTATGTAGTTTCAAGCCCCTAGGTTCTGAAATTGAAGACTTTACTGCATTAGATATGGAAATAATACTCCAGTCAGTACAGTATCCATTTGGTGGTTTTACTTTGCATCCTCAGCCCTAAAGTTTGAATGTACCAAAACTGCAATGGAGAAGTAGTCTCAGTGGGTGGGGAGAGCTGTGTAGTGGAAGGTTGGGCATCTGTCACCTGGGGAGGTGTATGGCTGGTGACTGTTGCTTTTTTGTACCCAGGATACAGGTAAGGTAATACATTTCCTCTTTCCCTCTATCTGCTGGGCAGGGGTGGAAGTAACTTCTTGAGGGAAGAGGTTTGAACTCTTCTGCACGCAACCAGCCCTTATCACTGTGACTTCATCCAATAGCCATGGATAAGCATGTTCATGGAGTGTTCCTGGAAAGAAATACCTTTAAAATGTTGTTCTATTAAATTTTCTTCCTGAGATGAACCCAGTGAGAGGAATGGAATGGACTGACCAAAGCCTCAGAACTATTGTAAGGAAGTGTGCTTACTTGAGAAGACCTCAGCATTGGGGTCACATTCTGAAGGTTTTTTCACAACCATAAGGGCTAGAAAATATGTGGTGGTTTTAAATGAAAGCAACTGGTGGATTCTCTGGCATACTCCAAATCTGAAGAAGACACAGGGCCCTGGATGTGACTGTTAGGTAAGAAGATTCCTTGATAAACTTATGCAGATTGAATTGACCCAATTGGGTATTTTCATAGTTTCCATCACATCCAGCTTTGATTCCTTCCGTTTACTCCAGTCCTGTGGCACCCTTGCCATTGGACTACCTCAAGGAGAAGCTGAATATGATCTGGATGTTCCCGTTTAATCACCTAGCTTCCTGTGCAAGGGGCAAGGGACTTGAGGCTGAGCAGGGGTTAAGCACTCCTGGGGAAAATTAGAAGTCGGCACCTGTGTGTTGAAGCTCATGTTCTTACCTTTGTTTTGTGGTATCATATTATACATGCATTTTCTGTTTTTATACACTTTTTGACATTATTTTACGTGCCAATAATTTAGTTATGGATCGCTGGTTAAAACGTAAAAATAATGGTGACTCAAGTGAAGGTGCATCATGCTCGAGTGAAACTACTCAAACACTTGAACTAAAATGCAAAATACATAAGTACTGTGACGAATATTTATTGTTTGGATTTACAAGTTCAGATTCTGAAGACTGGCAGGAAGCACAATGTGTCCTCTTATGAATGATTATCCAACAAATGCATGAAACCAGCCAAATTTCACCAGCATCTAGAAACTAAATATAAGCAAAATATGAACCAATCTTTTGAATTTTTCCAAAACAAGCAGCGAAAACTATGTGCAAGCCAGAAATCGATAACAAAAAGGCTGTGTTTGCTTCTTATCAAGTATCCCTGCTCATAGCAAAGGCAGGGAAACCTCACATTATTGCACAGAAACTTATTCTGCCTGCTGCAAAAGCAATGACCAGTGCAATGCTTTGGGATAAAGCTGCAAAAGATTTAAATTTGATCTCACTATCCAACAACACTGTCACCTGTAGAATTGAAGATATGTCTGTGAATATAAAAGAGCAGTTAATTGCAAGGGTATACAAAAGCCAATATTATTCACTGCAACTGGATGAAAGTACGGATGTTTCTGGTAATGCTAATTTGCTGGCATTCATTTGATACGAATTCGACAGTAAAATTAACAAAGATTTCCTATTTTGCCATGCATTACCAACACATGCTACCCCTGAAGCTGTGTTTAATAATCTGAATAATATCATAATAACAAATGAAATCAAATGGTCAAAATATGTAGGAATCCGTTCTGATGGGGCTTGTGCAATGTCAGGAAAGTACAGCAGACTCATTGCACGCGTTGAGGATCTGATACCGACAGCTATGTGGAATCATAAGTATATACCACGAGACTCATTAGCTGCGGGAAAAATGGCAGGAAAACTGAAGACAACGCTGGATGAGGTGGTGAAAGTGGTCAACTTTTTATGAAAGCTCATCCGCTAAATTCCTGCATCTTTAATGCCCTTTGCGATGACATGGGTAGCGATCATAAACGGCTTCTTTTACATTCATAAGTGCATTGGTTGTCTTGTGGGAAAGTACTCAACCGCTTGTTTGAGTTGTATGATGAAATATGAATATTTTTCATAGATACGACATTTCAACTGAGTGAGCATATCGGTGATTTTTCGTGGTTAGTTATGGTAGCGTACTTGGCCGATATTTTCACCTATTTGAATGGACTAAATTTGAGCCTACCAGGGGTAGCTGTGCCCAATATTTAAAGTTGAAGACAAAGTGGAAGTGCTGATTTAAAAAATTGGACTTTATGGTCAATTTGTCTTCAGAACTGTGTGTATGAATCATTTCCAATGCTGAATGATTTTCTTGAAATGTCTGAAGAAAAGCTGTGTGATGAAATACAAAACGTTCTTATTGAACATTTGCAGGTTTTGAAGAACAACTTCAGGGATTATTTTCCTCTTCCCGATTCCGGTAACAATCCATTCAATGTTAGATGTCAATACCACCAAAAGTTTAACTTCATCTGAAGAAAATTGCCTTGTGGATCTTTCGTGTGACACCTCTTTGAAATTGATTTTCAATCAGTACAGTCTGGTAGACTTTTCGTTATGTCTGAGACCTGATTATGCCAAACTGTCAACCAAAGCGTTCAAGTATTTAATGCCATTTCCCACAACATATTTATGTGAATGGGCATTCTCTGCACTTTTATATGTGAAATCAAACTACAGAAACCGACTGACTGTAGAAGCAGATCTAAGAATACAACTTTCCACCAATGAGTCAAACATTTGTGATCTTGTTTCGGCAAAACAACATCCTTTGCATTAAAGTTTTGTTAGCTTGTGTGGTTTTTTTATGAAGTTTTCTTTATTTTTATTATCATTAAATCTAAATAGCTAGAATAGTTCCTTACATAAATGTGTCTGGGTATCTGTCTAATAAATAATAATAAAAAATGTTTGTGGTACAATAGTTTATAAACAAAAAAATTAATAGAGCTTTTCATGAACACTGAATTTTTTCTTCAAATGTAAATAACATCAGTAGGCTTGGGGGTCCGAGAATTTTTAAATAAAAGTGGGGGTCCTCAGGTTGCTAAAGTGTTTGAGAACCGCTGTCCTAGACTATTGTGATATCAGATGTAACTCAACCACTTTGCATGCAACAGTTGCATTGGTTATGAGGGACACTGCACAGATAGTGGATTACTTGACGCAACTGCCTCACTTCTGCAACAGCACGGGCTTCCAGCTTCGAGTATTATGTAACGGATTGGGCTTCCGTTACCTTGAACAGTTTATGAAGTCTTCTGCACAACAGTCCTGAGGCAGCCCAGAATCAAAAATGTTGTGGAGAAGCCTGTGTGTGGAATCATGGCAGAAATTTGATCAGAGTCTGGTGTTAAAACAGTTTTTTGAATGTTGTCTCCTGGTAATATGGTGCTCACAGAATTGCACAACAAAAATTTATGCAGTGGGGTGGCTTACTTTCATATTTATTAGTTCATTTTGTTGTTGCAGGGAGAGGAGGAGTTTAACCTGCCCCAGCCACCCCGAGGCCACGTCCAGCATCGCCATATGCGAACCATCCGTGAAGTGCGCACAGTTGTCACACGTATCATCACAGATGTTTACTATGTAGATGGTGCTGAGGTAGAGCGGAAGGTCATTGAGGTAAATACAATTTCAGGGGTGAATGTGGTGATCTGTTTGCTGGAGGACAGATTAAATCCAAATAAGCAGGGACCTTGGCTGCTGGTATTTGTGTGGCCACAGGAAACAGCAGAGTTAACTTAACAGGCTGCCATGCTCTGGCACTGATCTTTTTGCTCACCCCCTATCAGATTTGAACATCTTTCATTAAGAATCACACCGTGTATAAAAGAAGCTGCTTCCTTGTGTTGATGCCACGTTTCTTGTGTGTTGACCGTATTACACCATGCTGAAGTAATATCTGCTACCCACAACATTGAGGGTTTCAGAGGGGTAAAACTTCCAACAGGGAACAACAATCTCTTTGGTGATTTAACAAAACTGTGTAACTTGTTGCTGCATTATAATCATTCTGGAGCTAACATTTCTCTTGGGAGACTGAGGAATCAGTAGAAACCTCTTTGATTGCTTTGCCAGAGCAAGTGACTTCGGAGGGGTTTCCATTCCAAACCCTAATATCCTATCAGAGTCTCAAAAATATTCCCTTCAATGTTCCCTCTAATTTTTCCCATCCATGTGCAGAATGAATTTTATGTGCACCAGTATGAAGGTGATGTGTGGCAGGGATGGGGCCGAGGGGTTCGGAGTGTGGGAGGTGGTTCAGGGCTGGGGCAGAGGGTTGGGGTGCAGGCTCTGTAGTAGGGCCGAGGATGAGGGTTGGGGTGCAGGCTTCCCAGGGCTGTGGTGGGGAGAGAGGACTCCCTCCAACCCTTTCTTTCCACAGTGGCACCTGAGCTGGGGGAGAGTCTCTCTCCCCCCCCCCCGGGTCCTGGGGCTGCTGCAGCTGGGGAGAGTCACTGCAGCCCTGCACACCCCATGCCCCTGAGTGCAGTGTGCACACCTGTGCAGCCCTTGGTGGCCTCCTGCACAGGTGCGCACCTTAGAGGGAACATGGCTTGGGGCATTAAAACATCTTATGCTTTCAGGCTGAGATCCATGTTTTTATATCTTACAAAATCAGTTGAGCTCTTATATGGCCCTATAGAAATGAGAGATTAATTGCTGCTGCTGCTGTGTGAACATACACTACATTAAGAAATAGTGTGCCTTTTTGGTATTCGGACAACTGGCAGGTTAGATTTAAATTGCAACCATCTCTGGGACTCTGCTGTTGCTGAGAGTGAGGAATCTTAGGCCTGTCTGAAGAATGGTGGTTTGGAAGGTGACTGACTGAAAATTAGGACATGTCTAAATGGTGAGTTAATGCATGGTAAACTGGGGTGTGAAATCTACAGTGACCCAGTATACTGTGCGCTGTCTGCATGATGGATGCATAACTGGTTGGAAAACTATTCCCAGAGAGTAGTTACCAGTGGTTCACAGTCTAGCTGGAAGGGCATATTGAGTGAGGTCCCGCAGGGATCAGTTCTGAATCTGGTTCTGTTCAATATCTTCATCAGTTATTTAGGTGATGGCATAGATGCACACTTACAAAGTTTGTGGGTGATACCAAGCTGGGAGGGGTTGTAATTGCTTTGGAGGATTAAAATTCAAAATTATCTGGCCAAACTGGAGAAATGGTCTGAAGTAAATATTATGAAATTCAATAAGGACAAATGCAGAGTACTCCACTTAGGAAGGAACAATTAGTTCCACACATACAAAATGGGAAATGACTTCCTAGGAAGGAGTACTGCAGAAAGGGATCTGGGGATCATAGTGGATCACAAGCTAAATTATGAGTCAACAGTGTCACGCTGTTGCAAAAAAATCAAAGATCATTCTTAGTTGTATTAGCAAGAGTGTTTGTAAGCAAGACATGAGAAGTAATTATTCTGCTCTACTCTGCACTGATTAGGCCTCAACTGAAGTATTGTCCAGTTCTGGGAGCTACATTTCAAGAAAGTTGTGGACAAACTGGAGAAAGTCTAGAGAAGAGCAAAAAAAGCGATTAAAAGTCCAGAAAACATGGCCTGTGAGGGAAGATTGAAACAATGGGGTTTGTTTAATCTGGAGAAGAGAAGACTA
This sequence comes from Dermochelys coriacea, assembly GCF_009764565.3. Lineage (NCBI taxonomy): Eukaryota > Metazoa > Chordata > Testudines > Dermochelyidae > Dermochelys > Dermochelys coriacea. The sequence goes on from NC_050077.1 coordinate 86,214,065, forward strand.
AGGGGGGAGGAGGTGATAACAGTTTTCAAGTACATAAAAGGTTGTTACAAGGATGAGGGAGAAAAATTGTTCTCCTTAACCTCCTGAGGATAGGACAAGAAGCAATGGGTTTATATTGCAGCGAGGGCAGTTTAGGTTGGACATTAGGAAAAACTTCCCAATTCCTAAATCAACAGGTAGTGATTAACTGCTTGATGTCTAGTTGGCAGCTGGTATCAAGCGGAGTGCCCCAGGGGTCGGTCCTGGGGCTGGTTTTGTTCAACATCTTTATTAATTATCGGGATGATGGGATGAATTGCACCTTCAACAAGTTTGCAGATGACACTAAGTGGGGGGAGAGGTAGATACGCTGGAGGGTAGGGATAAGGTCCAGAGTGACCTAGGCAAATTGGAGGATTGGGCCAAAAGAAATCTGATGAGGTTCAACAAGGACAAGTGCAGAGTACTGCACTTAGGAAGGAAGAGTCCCATGCACCGCTACAGGCTGGGGACCGAATGGCTAAGCAGCAGTTCTGCAGAAAAGGACCTGGGGATTACAGTGGACGAGAAGCTGGATATGAGTCAGCAGTGTTCCCTCATTGCCAAGAAGGCCAACGACATATTGGGCTGTATTAGTAGGAGTATTGTCAGCAGATCGAGGGAAGTGATTATTTCCCCTCTGTTCGGCACTGGTGAGGCCACACCTGGAGTATTGTGTCCAGTTTTGTTTTCCCCCCACCACTACAGAAAGGATGTGGACAAATTGGAGGGAGTCCAGTGGAGGGCAACGAAAATGATTAGGGGCTGGGGCACATGACTTACGAGGAGAGGCTGAGGGAACTGGGTTTATTTAGTCTGCAGAAGAGAAGAGTGAGGGGGAATTTGATGGCCTTCAACTACCTGAAGTAGGGTTCCACAGGGGATGGACCTAGGCTGTTCTCAGTGGTGGCAGATGACAGAACAAGAAGCAATGGTCTCAAGTTGCAGTGAGGAAGGTCTAGTCTGGATATTGGAAAACACTATTTCACTAGGACGGTGGTGAAGCACTGGAATGGGTTACCTAAGGAAGTGGTGGAACGTCCATCCTTAGAGGTTTTTAAGGCCTGGCTTGACAAAGACCTGGCTGGGATGATTTAGTTGGTGTTGGTCCTGCTTTGAGCAGGAGATTGGACTAGATGACCTCCTGAGGTGTTTTTCAACCCTAATTTTCTATGATTCCTAACTGTCAGAGTGGTTAAGTACTGGAATAAATTGCCTTGGGAGGTTATGGAATCTCCATCATTGGAGATTTTTAAGAGCAGGTTAAACAGACACCTGTCAGGGATGGTCTAGATAATACTTAGTCCTGCCATGAGTGCAGGGGAATGAACTAGATAAGCTCTGGAAGGGATCTCCAGAGGTCATCTCCTTCCCCATCCCCCCAATACATAGCTTACACCTTTTCAACAGCACTGACAGTATCAACACTGGAACTCAAGTTGGCTTTTTCCTCCTCGGGAGATTCAGACCATTGGAAGAACTGCTCCTTCTGTACCGCCCTTATTCATTTCCCACAGCCTTGGGACCAGCCTTGGGACCAGCCACCACCTCACTTGACTCAGTCACTCAGACTCCTATTACCACCTGTTGACTCCTCCTACTGGCCATAGTGAGGGCCCTGGGATCAGTTACCCCTCTTCGGAATCTGTCCAATCTGGTAGGGAGTTGCCACGTGCCTCCCCCCACCCCACCCCCACATTAATATACTAATTAACAAATATGCTAATAACCATCAAATCTACTCCTGAATCTGATGGAGGAGGAGTTCCTTCTGCGAGACTGCCCATTCCACTAGGCACAATCCACATCTGTTGCCCTGCTTTAGAACATGCCCATTGCAGACATTTGAAAAGCTGATGCTTGGTCATTGTGCACACTTTTTCTCAGCACCATGCTATTGTGCATGCTTCCAGGGCAGATGCAGCCTTGGGTGCAGCTGTTCTCCGATCTGTACTAGATCTCTCCTCAGCACCCACCTCCATTATTGGGATACTGCTTGGTAGCCACCTAATGTGGAGCACCCACAGGGACAAATACTCGAAGGAGTAGCTACTTACCTGTAGAGTAACTGCAGTTCTGGATGTTTTGTCTCAATTGGCACTCCACTTCGCCCTCCTTTCCCTCTATTTTGGAGTCCTTGCCATGCCAAATTTTGTAATTGAGAGAGAGTTCCATATATGCCCTCAGATCAGAGCACGAGGATATACAGGATGCAAGTGCAGACCCCATGGGCACTGGTTCCAAAAATCTGATTGAAAGAGCACGGGGATATGTATACACACTTAAGTGGAGCACCCTTAAAAACGAAACATTTAGAAGAATTTCAGTTACTGTAAAGGTAAATAACCTCTTGTTTTCCAAAACCACCTCAAGAGGATCACCAAGAGCTGGACATTCAGGAGAAACAACATAAACTGTTGAACATCCTTCACACAGCAACAATGGGCATGGTAGCAGTGTCCATTAATGAAGGTCTCCTTGAGCCTGCTAAGATGATCTGACATGTTCTGACTTCCATCCCACCTACCTCAAAGAAAGTGGACAGAAAATAGCAAGACCCCACAAAGGGATTTCAGTTTTTCTTTCAGCGCCTGACCTCTGACTTCCTGGTGGTACAGGTGATTCAGTAGAAATCGAAAGAGCTTCTAAAAATGCCCCGTTAGAGAAGGATTTGAAAAGATTGGATTTCTTTGGCTGTGAGACCTATTCCTCTACCTGCCTCCAAATGAGGGTGGTGGATTTATCAAGCTTTGCTCTCAAAGTATGACTTTCTTCTTTGGGGGAGACAAAGATGGACCACTTGCCACAAGACCAGCAGGAGGAACTGAGAACCTTGATTGCAGAAGGACCACTGATGGCCAGGACCTTCCGCCAAGCCACTCTGTATGCCTTGGATATGGTGGAAAGACCATGGCATCCACCGCTGTCGTAAATCATGCTTCTTGCCTCCATCTACAGTAGGTGCAAACTGCCACAGAGGACCTCCTGTTCAAGGGAGCTGATCTGTTTGCCAGTATTATGGATGAAGCACTCCACAGTCATAGGGACATTAGGGCGATTCTTCAGTCATTGGAGCTCTTGTATTCCCATGTCACAGAGAAAGCAACAACAGAGACAGCAGCCTTATTGCAACTGCAAATGCCAGCCACAGTAGTGCACATCTGAGCCCCTGCACAGGAGAAGGAGATTCCACAGGCATCGGTCAACAGCTCCACCTTGCTCCATCTGACATACATCAGAACTGGATTTTGGAGGAAGGTGCAGCAAGTGTCTAGAGCCCTACGGAACCTCCTACAAATCCTACTTTCCTCACCCTGTTGGGAACCTTTCTTCTTTTTGCTGGAAGACTGGATGAGAATATCTTAAGGACCCACTGGCCTGAGGTTAGTAAGCCCAAGTGTATTCCATTCGGTTCCAGTCTCTGCCTACCCCCCACTTCCCTGTCCCTTTTCAGGGACCACTCTCTTGAGTCTTCTGGAATAGGAAGTGAACTCCTTAATGCATCTTGGGGCTGGGGAGGAAGTAGCCTCAGAATTCAAAAGAAGAGGCTTCTATTCCCTCTACTTTCTGGTTCCAAAGAAGAAAGGGTGTTGGAGGTTAATCCTCGACCTTTGAATTCTCTATCTTCATTCAGTGTTTCTGATTCATTATGATTACCCTAACTACTGCTATAATACCCTCCTTGGTTCTCTTAGACTTTCAGCTCTTGACCTTCAGGACACGTACTTTCACATCTCTATTCACCTGACTCACAGAAAGTAACTTAGATTTTTGTTTTGGATCCTTCATATCAGTATTGATGGAAGCATGAAAAGGGATCAATTTTTATAACTTGCCTTGGTGCCTCTTAGATTTAAAGCTGAAATCTAACAAACTAGGTTTGCCAATTGGATACGTGTTTATAGCCAATGTAGAATGGAATATTTTAAGATAGTCCTTTTTTATTTAGTCCAGGGACTGTTGGCTTACTAATGTTGTGGGTTTTTTTTTTAGTTTGGGGTTTTTTGTTTTTTTGTTTTTTTTGTTTTTTTTTTTAATGCTGGGTTCTTTTCAGGTCAGCTTTTAACTTGAACAATATTTCTTAAATCAGGACACTTGCTTATTCTTCAACAAACAATTTATTAGTTCACCCAGAGCCACATTACTATACAATCAACAGTTCAGCATTCCAGTATAGACATAAACACTGTTCTGGGTGTGTGCTATACACACAATAAAGTCTTGCAAGCTATTATCAGACTGTAGAGTTGAGGTTCAGCAATTACACCAAGAAACATGGCGATTATCAATATTTCTTATGACATTAACTTACAATAATCAGTTCAGTCCTTTTTAGTACCCAACACATTTATCACACTTCAAAGGATGCTCTTGTCTTTAAGGCATTTTTAAGAGGGTGGTTATCTGTTTGAACAGATTTGTCCAAAAGGTGCAAGTTTAGAACATCAAAAGGAATTACTTAATGTTGTTGTAGCCTACAGGTATATGTATTTGCTAGGTAAGACATAGGTATAAGTTAAGGAAGTAATGCAATGTGTCTACGAGCCTGCAAAACAATAGCTTAGCTAAACTAGTCAAGGCCTAAAAAGTCTTAGCACAAGCTGCTAACCAAGAGTAACTCGTAATCAGAATCTGGGAATGGGCGACAGGGATGGATCACTCGATTACCAGTTCTGCTCATTCCCTCTGAGGCACCTGGCATTAGCCACTCTTGAAAGACAGGATACCGGGCTAGATGGACCTTTTGTCTGACCCAGTATGGCTGTTCTTATCATAAGATAGAATGCTGTAATGACTAAACTGCTGATTGGTAACCATAAGATACACTTGTTGATGCCAGCTTGAGATATTTTAAGATGGGAACATAAGCAGAAATCCAACCGTGCCATGGTAACTAATTAACACACATGCTAATAAGCTTGAGATAAAAGGCCTAGTAACTTGTGGGAAAAGAGCACTCCAACATTCGTGGGGTGTGAAAGTTCAAATAAGGAAATGGATCTGAAACCTCTAATGAATATGCATTAGCGTTTTATGCCTTAGTATAGGCCTCCAGAGCAGATGCAGTCTTTGGTGAAGCTGTTCTCCCTCTGTACTGAATCTACCTCCTTAGCAGCCTCCTTTGCATTGAGATGTGGCTCAGGAATCTCCTCATGTGGAGTGCCCATAGGATAACTCCAAGAAGGAAGAGGTTACTTACCACGAACAGTAACTAGAGGTCTTTGAGATGTTTTGTCCCTATAGATGCTCCGCTACCTACCTCCTTTTCCTTCTGCTTTGGAAGTCTACCATGCTCTGAGGTTGAGAAGGAAGTGGGGTGGTGCGGTCTGCTCCTACCTATATGCCCCCATACTGGAGCACAAAGAGGCATATGGTGTAGGCCTGGACCTGCAGGTACTGCTAATGAAAAAATCTTCAGGCAAGAGCGTATGAGTACACGCATGCCCTCATGTGGAACTTCCATAGGAAGCAAATATCTCAAAGAATTCCAGTTACTGTACAAGGGAAGTAACCTCTCATCGCTCACATGGAGCTCGTCCAGCCCCTTTCTGAGATAGGGTTCCCTTTCTTGGGCTGGACTGATGTTTTCCGGTTCACGTGATATGAACATGATCCCCTCTTCTCTCTCAGCTCTCTTATCTGACCACTAGAGACCCTCCATCGACATAAAGCTTCTGTCTCTTATAGACTGACCTCTCCTTTTCAGGAAACTGAAGAGCCCATAGTGGAGTGCCAGGAGTGTGAGACCGACATCTCTCCCTCCCGAACAACAGGGGGCTCGTCACTGACCTCGGGGGACCTTGGTGACATCAGCTCCCTTTCATCCAAGGCCTCAAGTCTCCATCGTACATCTAGTGGAGCCAGTAGTGGCCTGTCAGCTACACATGGTGGCAGTAGCTCAGGGAGAGGAGCTGGATCTTTCAAAGGGAAAGTCAGCGGAATGGAAGCTGGAGAGTTTGCCTTGCCCAGTGGTAGAGGAAAATTGAGGTGTGTGTAATGCCTTAGGGACAGGAAGCCAGATGCTCCCTTGCGGGTGGGGTTGGGGTAGGGTTGCCAATTTTGGTTGGATGTATTCCTGGAGATTTCATCACATGACATAATCTTTAATTAAAGTTTAATCTTTAATTCCTGGAGACTCCAGGCCAATCCTGGGGGGTGGGCAACCTTAGGTTGGGGAGAGGGTGAGCTGCTAAGTGTCATGAAGACAAGTGGATGGTGACTGCCCTAAGGGTGGGGTATTGCATACATTTCCTGGGAGGGATCTGATTTGATACATGGAAAAGGGAAAATCTTCTGTTCTCTTTATTTTTCCCAACCCCTCCTTTCTTCCTGAAAGGACAGGATTTGCCTCCCCTTGGTGCAGTGCTTCCCATAGACTTCATGAAACTCTGCCAGCAAAGTAGCTGTCAGGCAACTTCTCACCAGAAATCAGGGACACAATGAAACTTGGAGGGAGTGGATTTGCTGATGGCTTCTTCTAGGGCAGTGAAATAATCTCACTTAATTCCCTAGCCCTAGAAAAGGAGCTGGCCAGCCAGGGTCCCCTCTCAAGGCTGGTCAGACAGGAGCAACAGCATGTGAGGAGGATGAAGACCCAGCACTTGGCTTCCGACAGGGTGGGAAAGCACCTCTTACACCCCGTGGGCGAGGGAGAAGGGGCCGCCCACCATCTCGAGCAACTGGAACAAGGTACCCTGGAAAAGTAGGGTGGAACCGGGTCTCTTTTTTGAATGAGTGAATAAGGAGCAGGTGGCTGCATATGATGGGAGGAGTGGGTGAGAAGGGGCTCAGTGGGGAACTGCAAGGGTTCATGGTTAGTGGGGGAGAAAGGAGTGGTTGTGCAAGTACCCAGCTTGGGAAATCTTCCTTTGGTACATGATAGTTGCTTTCTCTGCTCCCATGGAGCTCACATCTCTTTTCTCTCCCTTTCCCAGGGATGCAGCTGGGAGTGGCCTAATAGGGGTGGAAGATCTCTCGACTACAGCATCACCAGAGGAGAAGCCCTTTGTGCGCATTGTGGTTCACCCACCAGATAGTGGGGACAGAGTTGATGCGGCTGGCCCTTGTACTTTGCGCCGAAGTGACTCTCCGGAAATTCCCTTGCAGGTGGTGGCAGGTCCCTCGGACAGTGCGGACTTATCCTCTGGGAGCAGCTTTGTGGGCCTGCGAGTGGTAGCCAAGTGGTCCTCAAATGGCTACTTCTATTCTGGGACAATCACCCAGGATGTTGGGGCAGGGAAGTATAAGCTGCTCTTTGACGATGGATACGAGTGTGATGTCTTAGGCAAAGATATTTTACTCTGCGATCCCATTCCACTGGAAACTGAGGTGACTGCGCTCTCTGAGGATGAGTATTTCAGTGCAGGTAACAACAGCTGTGCTCCTGCAGCTCAATTTCTCACTTCCTTTCTGGTCTGAAAAAGACCAGTGACCTTGGTCTTGGTCTAGGTCACTGCATCCAGCAGGAACTGTCTGCTGGGAGGTGGGTGCCAGGCTGAGGGGTAGAGTCAGGAACATAACATAAGAATGGCCTTACTGAGTCAAACCAAAGGTCCATCTAGCCCAGTATCTTGTGTTCCGACAGTGGCCTGTGCCAGGTGCCCCAGAGGGAATGAACAAAACAGGTAATCAAGTGATCCATCCCCTGTCGCTCATTCCCAGCTTCTGGCAAACAAAAGCTAGGGACACCATTCCTGCCCATCCTGGCTAATAGCTATTGATGGACCTATCCTCCGTGAATTTATCTAGTTCTTTTTTGAACCCTGTTATGGTCTTGACCTTCACAACATCCTCTGGCAAGGAGTTCCACAGGTTGACTGTGCACTGTGTGAAGAGTCAAAGATCTTGTCAGTAAACAGTTCTAATTTGCTGTCTTGTCAGGTGTGGTGAAGGGACACCGGAAGGAGTCTGGAGAGCTGTATTACTGTATTGAAAAGGAAGGCCAGAGGAAATGGTACAAGCGTATGGCAGTAATCCTGTCCTTGGAACAAGGAAACAAACTTCGGGAGCAGTTTGGGCTGAGTCCATATGAACCAATCACACCCCTGACCAAGGCAGCTGACATCAGCCTGGGTAAGAAGTGGCTGCATTGAACTGTTGGGGGCTTCCCAAACTGCATCCAAACCATGTATTACTCCAGGTGTGAAGCCAATAGAACCATAAGCTGACAACACACTGACTTTGCTAGTCATATTATGTCTTTTTGCAGCCTTGAGGTATTGCACTGTATCCATAAGAATTCAGTGGGAACTGACCCTGGACAGGCCCTCATCATGCCTTTGCTGCTTCTGCTTTCTAGTGCTGCTCCAACAGCAGTGTGTGGTCGCTGCACAGGTGTAATTCACCTAGAAGGAACAGATGCCCAGAGTGGGAGGTGACTGGAAGAGCAGGGAGCTGCAGAGGATCCGTAGTACTTGCCTTAGCTCAATGAAGGGATGTCATGATGTCTGCCCTCTGAAGGCAGATAAGGAAAAGTGAGTCTCATGGGGAGTGAACGAAGACGCAAGATGTAGGAAAGCTGATTCTCTCCCCCTGGGCCAGGAGATGGTGTGAAGCTCTGGGTGTTCCGCTTATGAGGCTGGCTGTCACTCTGGGATGGGTGATGCTTGTGGGTTTGGTGAGGGGGAGCGGAGATGGATGACTGGCCCCTGGCTTACTGTGGTTTAGATAACCTGGTGGAGGGGAAGCGGAAGCGGCGCAGTAACTTTGGCTCACCCAGCACTTCCAGCAGCAGCACTACACCCACTCGCAAAGGACAGGAGAGTCCACGTGTCGCCCCAAGTCTGCCCTCTGGGAAGAGGAAGCTACTTGCCTCTGAAGATGAGAGATCCCCAGCTAAACGAGGGCGCAAGTCTGCAGCAATGAAACCTGGTAAGAACCTTCCATTCTGCTCTAAGTAAACTCGGGGGCTGCAGGCTTCTCTCCCTGCATGTGAAAGTAGACCTTTCTCCTGAGCAAATGTGTGGAACCCACAGCCTCTGTGTTTGAGGCTGTCCTTCCCCCTGGTCATGTATAGGCTCTTTTACCTTGGACGGAAGGATTAAAAATAAACTGCAATGCTGTCCCAAGTTCTGCCCATTCAAGATGTCCTTTGCAGAGTATTGTTCAGATCTTAGTGATGTGATCATCCTCTCCCCTCCCCCCTTGTATATTTTGATCAGCACTGAAATACCTAACAGTATTGACATTTCGATTGACATGATTAGACTTCAGAATTAACACTCATGGAGATGAGTGGGACAGCTGTCCATTTTCTGAGCTATTGTTTCAGGCTGTCTGCACACTCTAGCAGACGTTGTGCTAGATACACTCCAGTTACATTTTGAAGATTCTTTGCAACCATTAGGGCAAGAGACTTCTAACTATTTTTTTTTTTTATTCTGGAGCACAAGGTGGCATCCATCAAGGAAAAATACCAGCATGGTGAGACATCTGGAACTGCCTGAATTTATCCCTGGTGCCATTGCATTGGGTGATCCGATGCTGGGGCTTTCATAGCAGTTCCTTCTCTCTACAGGGGCTGTGAGGGCAGGTGAATTTGTGAGCCCCTGTGAAAGTGGAGATCACACAGGAGATCCCTCGACACTGGAGGAGCATCATGGGCCATTGCCCCACAACAAGACCCTCTTTCTGGGCTATGCTTTCCTTCTCACTATGGCAACCCCCAGTGACAAACTGGCTATTTGCCAGAAACCATCAGATGGTCCTGCAGGCAGTAGTGAGGAAGAGGAAGGTGAGATGAATCTTCCCCATTGTATTTCCAGGTGGAATCGTGTAGGTTAGGGAAAGGGGCTGGGTTGTATCTGCTCAGGCATGTACGCAAATTCATGTTGTCCCCACTTCTTTACTGTTTATCTCATTGTGTGTTAGGCCCTTCACAGAAATGAGCACAGACCCAGTCTCTGCTTCAGGGAGTTTAGCCTACAGTGAAGGGTATGATGTCGGGAAGGGGAGGCAAAGGATGAGAATTATGGTAACGATTGCAGGCTCTTCAGTCAGTGAAGGAAATGAAGATGGTGTTGCGGCTGGCATTACTGGCAAATTGCAGGAGGAGATATGGGAACAGAGTCTCTCTGACACAGGATGGGGCTGAGTGACTTAAGGCTTGAAAGCAGGAATAAGAGGCTTGAACCTGCCTTTGGCAGATACAGTGGTAATATGCATGAACTTGATGTTTTGATTTTAAAAGCAGCTGTTCAGATTCATGAGTTACTTGCGTGACCAGTTTGGCCAGCAGTGTGCTCAGTTCTCTGCTGTATCTCCATGGGGTGCTCTCTGTCCTCACCACATCTTCCTGATACTAGAATCTCTGTGGGGTCAGTTTCAGAGTAGAGGCCGTGTTAGTCTGTATACACAAAAAGAAAAGGAGTATTTGTGGCACATTAGATGCATCCGATGAAGTGAGCTGTAGCTCACGAAAGCTTATGCTCAAATAAATTCGTTAGTACTTGTGGCACCTTAGAGACTCCTTCTTCTATTTTTTTTTTTTTTTTTTTTTGTGGGGTCAGTCTGTCCCTTTCTGGTGGGCTGAGGGAATGGGCTGTGCATAGCTTAGGTAGCCAAGGCTTTTAGCTCTCTTCTCCTCCTGTTCTAGAATTCTCAATTCCTTGCAACAAACAGTACACAGCATTGCAGCTGCGAACTGGAGCCGGCTACATCCTGGAGGACTTCAATGAAACCCAGGTGAGGACATGCAGTCTGATTGCCCAAAATGCATTCCTATAGAAATGGTGAGGAGCTGAAACTGTGTAAGGGGAGGGAGCAGTACAGAGCAGGGCAATTGGAACCATGTTGTGATGGGTAATGTAAGCAATGTTTGTGTAATGCCTAGAAATCTTGTGTCTGTGGGGAGGGATGGGCTGGATGATAAAGTGGGGTCCTAGTCTCTGAATAGGGCCCATGCACCTTTTTCTTCCTCTTTTGATCTTTCCACAGCATTTGATGCTCTTGATCAAAAGTCACTGACAAGTGCAAGATAATTCACATTGGAAGAAATCATTTAAACTGCTCTTGAACCTCATGGGTTCTAAATTAACTATATCCACTTAGGAGGAGACCTGGGCATTGTTGTGGACTGCTCAAAGACTGTTGTGAATAGAGATTGAAAAAATTCAGACTGGTTTAGAGAGGAGACAAAAAGAGGGGATGTGATGAGCTCAAATTCAGTCTGTCTCCTTGATGTCTGTATGACATCTAAGGAAATCGAAAGGTAACAAATTTAAAACCGATAAAACAAATTCTCTTAACAGTTGTCTGGTCTGGAGACTGACTAATTCAGTTAACCATTCTCACAGAGTGTTTTGCTTCTATGCCACCGTCCATAGTGTTTCTCGATAGCTTTGCCTCATGGAGGGAAATAAGCCACAACCCCATAGGTGCTGTGGGCAGCTCTCCTCCTTTCTCTGCACCTCCCTCCCCACAAGAGCTTAGAACCATCAGGAATGCCCTTAGATGCTTTTCCCCTCCCTTGACCTCCTCTGCTGCCTTAGTACAGTTGGGCAACAGGCAGAAGTGGTCTATATCAACAGGCAAGACAGGACCTGTAGTTCCACTGTGCAGGCAGACGCCACCAGAATCGTTCTTTGGGCAGAAAAGAAACCATTCTCTCTCAGGACAGCCTATGTCAAGAGCAAGTTGAACACCCAAGTCAATTGGCTGAGCTGCTGTACTCTTTCCCCAGGGGAATGGGAACTGAACAACAGGATTCCTCCTCTAGTGCTTCTCAAATGGGGCTCTCCCCAAATAAATTGGTTTGCTTCCAGCAAGAACAAAACATTGGATCTCTTCTGCTCCAGGCGCTGGAATCAACAGCCGTGAGGACAGATGACTTCTCATTCAGCTGATCTGACCTTCATTCCTCTGCCTTGTCTCACCAGAGTTGCTCAGAAGATCATGTTGGAGAGGGTTAGGGAATCCCTAATAGCCCCCAGCTAACCTTACAACTCCTGGATCCTTTGACTCCAAAAGTGTCTGTGAACTCCTTGGGAGCTACCTTTCTCGGAAGATCTCCTGATGAAAGGCCCAGTGAAATACAAAGATCCAGACAGCTTCCAGCCTGAGGGTTTGAAACTTGAGGTTAAATCTCCAAATATTTGGATACTCTCAGATGCCTTTGTGGGCTTTCCATAAAAGATTCCACCTCCAGAGTTTAGAAGATCTTTAAGTCTTGTATCACAGCGTGAGGTGGTCTTTTAAGAGGGCTGAGGGCTCAGCTGCACCAGAGTTTGCCTCCCTCCCCACATGGAGGCAAAGAGTCAGCTGACTAGGAGCCAGACCCACTGAGGGTGTAAAGACAGTCGTCCTGGGAAAGAGACAGACTACTGGTGAATGGGTGTCTGCTCATGCTGTTCCTGAAGAGGCCAAAGAGGGCTGCACTGTGGCAGAAGGCATGCTGCTGCTAAAGGAGTGCAGAGGCAGGGTGAAGAGACCAACACCAGGAAGAGTGGTGATCTATTGGAAGCTGGGAGAGCCAAGCTGAGAGGGATTGCTAGGAATCAGTGTTCTTCGAAGGGTAGGAGGCCAGCTAGGAAGGCTGGTAATGCACTCTTTCCCAGGGCCTCTTCCTACAAGTCCTTTTTTTGTTTGGTTACAGGGGCAGGCAGTCCAACTCTTTAGGGGGTCCCAGGGCTCGGTACCATTGAATAGGTTGGGCTCTGGGTTCCCCCATACTGCCACCTTATGAGATGAGTGGTAGACTGATAAAAGCCCAAGAGGGCCATAGCAGAGCTTAGAAGCAGAACAGAAGATTTCTTGGACTTTAGGACCCTGGAAGGGGTGGACTTTTCAGGCTTAGGCATATGACCAAGTCACCTTAACCACCTGATTTCACAGAAGACTGGGGGAATATACTTCATGTGCGATGCCTAAGTGGATGGCTAGCGGAGTGTAGTCCTTCAGGGAGCAGCTGCACACCTCTCCTTGCGCCCTGTGTGCCTCCTGACAGCTCTTAATTGCACTTTTTTTTTTTCCTCGAAAAAGTTTTTATGGAAGGATACTTCCTGCTGCCTAGGTAGTACCAGGCTCTGACGCTTTGTCTGTTTGCCTCCCTCCAGTGTAACGCGGCATATCAGTGTCTCCTGATTGCAGATCAGCACTGCCGAACCCGGAAGTACTTCCTGTGCCTTGCCAGCGGAATTCCCTGTGTATCTCATGTCTGGGTCCGTGATAGTTGCCATGCTAACCAGCTTCAAAACTACCGTAATTACCTTCTCCCAGCTGGCTACAGCCTCCAAGAGCAAAGACTGCTGGAGTGGTAAGCACTGAGTAACCAGGATCTGAAGGCATAGGTAGGGTTAAAGTAAGAGGGTTGTTGTGAGAATAAATACACTAGTGATTGGGAGGTGCTGCACTACTGTGATGATGGGAGTCCTATAAGTAACTAGATGGGGAGGGAACATAGTTCCCTCCCCTCTCCCTAATGTGTGGGTGCAATACTTTGGGGTTGTGCAGTGAGCAGACCATCTCCTGTGACAATCTGCCTTTAGCCCTGGACACAACAAGAAGCAGACTGAAGTAAGGAAGAGAAGAGCAGCTGGAGCTGTCTAACAGAATTCTCTAGTTGGGAAGGTCTGTGTCTATAGCAGACACTATATTTTCTCCTACCCCACCCCACCCTAATAGGACAGAAATTATTCTCTGCACCATGTGATCCTGGGCTTCATCAGGACATGGGCTTTTGGGGAGCAAACGGGTTAAATACATGCAGTTGGGCAGAGGGACCTGTATTCCTCACTCTAATTTCTGGGGCAGATTCTAGAACCCCCCAGCTTTCACCGGCCAATCTCTTTTGTCCCCTCTGCTTACCTCCTGTGCTTCCATATTCTGGGGCCAGTGTTTCCCAGGTGCTAGAAAAAAGGGAATTCAGAGGAAGGTTGAACTCCAACAGCATGAGTGAAGGAAGATTAGTTAAAATCAAGGACAACTTGGGAGGGCCCCATGGAAGAGACTTGAAGATGACTGAAGCAAGTGATTTCATGAGTGAGTGAAGAAAGGGAAGGGTGGACATAGGCCCAAATAGAGGGTTTTTTCAAGTCTCAGAACATTAGAATGACTTGTGAACAGGCAATTACTTGGTTTGACAGGCGCCAGATGGGTTACCCAGCCCATGAAAACTAGCAGATCTATTGTAAAATTTGAATGACAATTGTAGTTGATTAAAGAAAGCAGCAGATGTTGGCTATGGACTTGAGTAAAGCAGCTGATAGGTTATCATATTCCTTGAGATTGGCTGTGTAGTGGATGCAGCAGAGTTGCACAACAGTATCTATTTTATTAAATATTAATGATCTGGTAAGGGAAAGGTTAACATGTTAGTTGCACTAGCAAATACATAGTAAACTGAGAGGACAGAAAAATAGAGAGGGAACTAGAAAAAGACTGTTGTTTCCTGCATATTTCCAAGGAGATTCTTTGGGGAAAATGCAGCTAATACATCTGGGGAAGAAATAACCCAATGCTCCCAAATACTCAGTGGGAAGGAGAAATCTGGGATGCAGGAATGTGGGCTTTCAATGAAATATGGCAGTAGGAGTTCTGCAATTTTGGTTTCATAAACAGTGGCATCTTAAATTTTAGTTATCCTCTTAATTGAATAGGGAAGTGACAATCCCTCTGTATGCAGCTCTGGTGCATGCATCCAGGATATTGGGTTCAGCTGCAGGCACCTTGCTACCAGAAAGATCTTAAATTAGAAGAGGACAACACTAGTATACTTTGTTTCAGCAATGCCCTCCAGTCACAGCTTTTCTCGCCCTGCCACACCCCTCTCTCTCCCCCGACTGAGAAGGGATGGTGGCATTGCGGCTAAGGCATGGCCTGGAACATGGGAGATCTGAGTTCATGTCTCAGCTCTGCCATAGATTCATCATGTGACTGAGCAAATCTGTCTCTGTGCCTCAGTTTTCCTATCTGTAAATGGGGTTAATACTTCCTTACCTCAAAGGGCTGTTGGGAGATAAAATTATTGATGATTGTGAGGCATTCAGATATAAGGGTGTTGAGGGTCATATAACTAACCAGACAGGCTACCAGAGTAAATGGCCCTAGAATTAAGTTACTGTTTTGAGTCTGTAGGGATCTGCCACATCTATCCTCCTCTCGTTCCTTTTCCAGGCACCCCCGAGAGAACCCCTTTGGTAACCTGAAGGTTCTTCTAGTATCAGACCAACAGCAGAACTTCCTGGAGCTCTGGTCAGAAATCCTCATGACAGGGGGAGCAGCATCAGTTAAACAACATTACTCGAATGCCCAGAACAAAGGTACCCACCAGCCAGAGAGCCTCACATCCAGTAGTTGGGACTTCAGTGCCTGTGCAGTCTTGTGTGGAGTTTAAACTGATTTTAGAATTGACTTGATCAGGGGCTTAGGCTGTTTGTAGGTGAGAACAGGAATGGGGTAGCAGACATAGGGTAAGATAACTGATAGCCCTCTGCCTGGATAAAATGGGGAAGTCTCCACTCTTCCACCGACTCCATTTTGGGAGTGAACTTTTGCATTCTGCAGTAGTTCAGGTGGTGGTCTAGTTTGTGCTTTTAGAAGGGGAAAACTGGGTCAGCAGTTGCTTCGTTTCTGGGTCTGCTATCAGGCAGTGAATCTCCTCTCCCTTCAGTCCCTCTCCAGGAGAGGTAGTGCGGGTGACCTGTGAGCCATGGAACTCATGTAGGATGTGGACCCAAGCAGCTGCTTGTTCATCTGGCAAAGGGCAGCCTTGTTTTTTGATTTTCGGCACTTGAGGCTCCATCTGAGCTCAAACTTAGATGTGGAATACTTTTAACTTTACAAGACATAGAATTTTCTGACTAGGGTTGCTGGACCAGTGAGACTGTACATCTCTTGACTGCAGGGAGGGTGGAGTCTTTTTTCTTTTTCCCCTGACAATAGCCTGTGTCCTGCTCCCTGCAGATATTGCTTTGGGGGTGTTTGACGTGGTGGTGAGTGACTCGTCCTGCCCAGCTGCTGTCCTGAAGTGTGCGGAAGTGTTACGGCTGCCTGTTGTATCGCAGGAGTGGGTTATTCAGAGCCTCATTGCTGGGGAGAGAGTTGGCTACAACCAGCATCCAAAATATAAACATGACTATGGCCCCTGCTAATCCACTGTGTCCTGCCCTCCCTGCTGGTGTGAAGACTGTGTTTTTAATCAGGTTTTAAATGTCTGTGTTTTACTGGCCACATGCATGGATCACTGTATATAGTTTTATTTGCTGGACTTTTATGATGAAATAAATGTTGAATCTCTTGTGGTAACACTTTTTTTCCCCTCATATGAGCCTGTGACTTGGCTCCTTTCAGGGGCAGATGGTGGATTGCAGCTAAATTTCTCTATGCTAAACACCTAGTTACTTTCCTAGTTGCATTAAAGGTGGCTACCAGGTCTAAAATCTCAGCCTAAGTAAGTCCAGAACAATGAACTGAATACTCTATTTGACTGTGGGAGCGTTCACCCCACAACCAAGTGCCAGGTCTAGTGGGCACTGAGTACTGCCTTTCTGTGTGTGCGTACTGGTTAGGATGTACATGTCTTTTGCTGAGCAGCCTGGTTTGCTGATGTGGCTCTCTTTCCAGGATGGGTTTGAGATGAAAGTGGGTGAAGGTGTGCTTGGCACTGTTGCGATCCTGGAACTCTAAGGTAGAGCAAGTGCTATCTTGCCTGCCCTCCTGTGACCATTCTGGTTACTGTTTCCTGGCATGTGTACTAGACGCTGCAGTCTGGCAGGGCTGATACCAGAGAAGGCACACAGACACTGGGTTCTGTTTATCTGTGTTGGGAGTGCAGGATAGAGCAGAAAATTGGAACAGGCAACAGTGTTTGAAGGGTTAAAGTTATCTTTTAAGTAGGGGTGGCAAGCAGTTAAAAAAAATTAATGGTGATTAATCACAGTTTTAACTGCACTGTTAATAGAATACAATTTATTTAAATATTTTTGGATATTTTGAATTATAGGCTGGGGGTGCAGGGCTCCTGGCCGCCCACCTCCTGTCCATGTCTCCTTCCCTCCCTAGAGGTATGTGATTAATGCATTAATTTTGTTTTCAGTTTATCACAGGTGTTAAGTGTGATTGACAACCCTACTTTTAAGATTCCAGGTATGAGGCAAGCCATTTCCTCTGCAGGAACAGTGCAGCATCTGGCCCCCATCACACAACCAAGCAGTTACCACACAGTGACACACAGGCCTTAGTCAGCTGCACTCCGATACCAAGACCTCATATAATCCATAGCTGGCAGAAGGCTGTAGGTACAAAAGAGGTTGAGTAAATTGTAGGGCTGTCAAGCAATTAAAAAATCTTGATTGATCGCACAGTTAAACAATAACAGAATACCATTTATTAAATATTGATTTTTTACATTTTCAAATATATTGATTTCAGTTACAACACAATACAAAGTGTAGAGTGATCAGTTCATATTATTTTTGATTAAATATTTGCACTGTAAAAACATACTATTCAATTCATCTAATACAAGTACTGTAGTGCAATTTCTTTATCATATCTCACATGAGCCATTGTGCATAAAGTACGTCTTATGTCATTCATATCATAAGCATATTTTCATAAAGAATATGGAATGTAATGTCAGATACCTTTGCATTTTAAAATGAACAACATATGCTGGGTCATCTGAGACTGCTATAACATGAAATATATGGTAGAATGCAGGTAAAATAGAGCAGAAGACATGCAATTCTCCCCCAAGGAGTCCAGTCACAAATTTAATTAACGCACTGTTTTTTTTTTAATGAGCATCAGCAGCAACGAAGCATGTCCTCTAGAATGATGGCAGAAGCATGAAGGGGTATACAGATGTTTTTAGCATATCTGACACGTTAATGCCTTGCAATTCTGGCTACAAAAGTGCCATGTGAATGCCTGGTTTCACTTTCTGGTGACAGTATAAATAATGCTCCCTGCTTCTTATCTCCAGTAAATGTAAACAAACTTGTTTGTCTTAGTGATTGGCTGTACAAGAAGTTGGCCTGAGTAGACTTGTAGACTCTAAAGTTTTTTACATTGTTTTGTTTTTGAGTGCAGTTATGTAACAAAACATATCTACATTTGTAAATTGCACATGCAGGATAAAGAGATTGCACTATGGTACATGTGTAAGGGGAATTGAAAAATACTATTATTTTTACAGTGCAAATATTTGTAATAAATACAAAGTGAGCACTGTACACTTGTAATTGAAATCAATATATTTGAAAATGTAAAAAAAATCCAAAAATATTTATTAAGTTTCCAATTGGTATTCTACTGTTTAACAATGGGATTAAAAAGTGCGATTAATTGTGATTAACTTTTTTTAGTTAATTGTGTGAGTTAAATGTGATCAACAGCCCTAGTAAATTATTGTGCCTGCTGGCATAGCTGTACATGATCAGAGGTGCTGCAACAACCAGCTGAGACACTGATGAAGGAAAAGCCTCCTCTCTGCTGCAGGAAAGTGATGTGATTGGAGATGTGTGTGTGAGCCTGCCCAGCTTGATCGCTCTCTACCCCCCCCCATCCCTCGGGCCCCACTTTCTTCTGATCTAATAGTTTGAAGACCAAACCATTTTAAAACAAAAACCTCTGCTAAACTGTCTTGTAATCTGCTCCTGTGGCCATGACCTCCACAGCATGATGTATTGTGTCCCTTTTCTATTAATCTGTTAGATATTTTCTATTAGCCTCCCAGGCTTCTTTAGTTGCAGGCTTAAGTGCAGAAGAGACCTGTTTGCTTTTGGCTATCTTCTGTCTCTTTTCATACTGAAGCAATCAGAAGAATGAGAAATGGGAGAGAGAAAAGATAAAT
Organism: Dermochelys coriacea; assembly: GCF_009764565.3. Classification (NCBI taxonomy): domain Eukaryota; kingdom Metazoa; phylum Chordata; order Testudines; family Dermochelyidae; genus Dermochelys; species Dermochelys coriacea. The sequence continues at coordinate 86,232,876 of NC_050077.1, forward strand.
TAGCACCTCACCTCAGAGACGGGACTGTGATAAAGTTATCAGTGAAGAACTTTGTTCTTACAGCCCACCACTATGGATAGACCAGGATTGAGTTTGCTTCTGACCCTAGTGGCAGGATAGACAAAAATTATAATAATTTATCTTTACCTTTTTCCTTGTTACAGTGGCAGAAACAATGGTCTGATTTAACCTAATGCTATAGATACTAGAGAAAACACCATCCTACCCAGCTCCTGGACCAAGCAGGCTTATTGCATGGCTAAAGGCAAGAAAATGAGCTGTGCTGAAGGAGAACTATTGGCTTGGAAAGTGGTTACCGTAGTTTCCTGAGGGGACAGTCTTTTCATTTGTGACCTTAGCAAAAAAAATCTAGGAATCCGCTCATGAAATTTGCTGATGATGCATTGGAGAAGAGGATTGAATTATTTTACACAGTGGTCTCCACACTTTTGTGGGTTGTGCCCCCCAGGGCCTGGGTAACTCATTTGCCCTCCTGCTGGGGCTAGGGCTGCAGCTCCCCATGGAGCAGGGGGGAGATGCAGACAGGGGAAGGGGTCTGAGAGCCTGGGGCTACAGCAGGGGCTGGGGCCATGGTGGGGGCTAGCAGCTGGGCACCCAGGACCAGGTGCGGGGTGGGTACTGTGGATAGAGTGGGACTGGGTGGTGCTTCCCATGGGGGCTTGTCCAGGCCTGCTACATCCCCCTGAACATTCCTCCATGCCCCCCTGGGGGGGAGGGCACACACCCCACAGTTTGGGGACCACTGAACTACAGTAATGAAAATGGGATGAAATTCAATAGTATAAAGTGCAAGATAATACAGGTAGTAACTAACAGTGGTCCTATAAGCTAGGGAGTGCATGAAGTGGAAACAGAGAAAAAAATTGTAGGTGTATTAGTTGATCATAGGATGACTATATTCCAGTAGCGTGATGTGACTGTGAAAAAGTCAAATACAAAGCTGGGAAGCGTGAGGTGAGGTATTTCCAGCAGAGTGAGGGAAGTATTAATGCCATTGTACAAGGACTGGGAAGACCTCATCATGACTACTTTAAACTGGCAAAAGAGAGGGTACTAAGATCAGGGAAACACCGCCTACCTTGAGAGGAGATTAAATGACCTGGGTTTAGTTAGCCAAGCACAGTGAAGGCTGAGAGGAGATAGGATTGCTTTATAAATACAGTAGATGGTGAACACCATGGAGATGAATTTAAGCTGAATTACACTTAGTATAAGAACAAATGGGTATAAATTGGCCCTGAGTAAATTCAGGCTGGCCAATTAGAAGGTTTCTAACCAGCAGAGGACTGAGGTCCTGGGACACCCTTCCAATACGAGTTATCATGGCAAACGATCTTCCTAAATAAGAAAGAACTTGATAAATTTATGAATGGGTTTTTATGATGGAGTTGCCTGTGGAGCACCAGACTTAACTTTGATGATCCATGCAGTTTAAGTTTGACTGTCCCAAGGATTTTAGTTGCCATCACTAGTTGAGCCTCTTCACCTCCATTATATCCAGCTTAATTTTTTTCCTTTCTAAATTATAGCTCTCCCCCCCCCCCCACTGCACTAAGTAATTCATTTGCAGCCATGCATCTTTCAGCTACTTATAACTTACCTCCTTCCTTAGTCATCACTTAGCTAAGCTGTCTGTGTTTTTAAGTTATTTTAATCTTTCCTTAATCAGTCCCAGCAGCTCCTTCATGCTGCTTTGTTGAACTCTCAAGGTTTCTATTGTTTTTGATAAGGTACATAGAACTCAGGCTCTTCCTCTTATATTATTACTCCCTCTTGGGCTTGCACATTCTATCCTGCTGTCCCCTATGCTTGGAAAACTCTCCCATTGTCTAGTCAGAGTGGATGGATGTTTTTCAGTTTTATTCTTTTGTGCATTTTAGTTGGCTAATTAAAAATCCCCCAGTAGCCTTGGCTATGCTGAAATTCCACTCTTGCTTTCTCTCAATGGCAGTGAGCTGTAGTAGGCATTGTAGTTTCCCTTTATTCTTTGTCTTAACTTGAGGTTTTTTTGCCTCTTGCACCACTGTTGCAGGGAGCTCAGTGTTGTATATGTCAGACATAAGGCTCCCTCTCTCTGATTCAAGTGAATTAATACTCATATGTCAAGAGTGTTCAGGTCACCCAGATCAAACTAAGCACATTTTTTAAGTTTGTGCTATGTTGGAGAAAGCTATTTTTGCTCTTATAGTGCCCCATCTATCCTGCTATTCTAGTAGTAGCCAGAGCAATGTCTGTTACAAGGAGCTCCTGCACTGTGCCTCTGAGCAAAAACATGCTTAGACCTAACCACACCACTGCCTTTACCTCTCCTTGGGTTAATATAAAATTCTCTTTTCAAAGAAAGAAAGCTTGCATCAATAATTCCATATTTGTCTCTCTTGCTCAAACAAAGTGCAGTGTTCATTTGCACAAGCCTTAGGCTATACAGACACTGTTAGTTGCCTAATCAGGCACTACAGCAACATACACCTACCACCCAGTTCTTGTGATTTCTCCCTGCTGCATCAGACATACCTGCAGATTTGTCTGAATCTGAGATCATGGCAACTGCAAAACGATTTATTGTATAAACTGAACCCTACGCAAACAGTCGGATCCTTTTACCATACACAGGCATTTTGTAGGATACTTCTCTCTCTTTGCTTTCCTAGTGACAAAGGTTAACGGTTCCGCTGAAGAGGTAGGAGGAGCTGTGTGATCTTGCATTTCCTCCTCTTCAGAAAATGACACCCGGCATGAAGCACAACAGGGATACAGAAATGCCACAGGAGTGTGCTCCCACTGGGGTGTTCAGTCAGTGGAATGGCTCCCTGCAGTCACGAGGAGCACTGACTGCATAAGACATTCTCCCCATTAGTTTTTTCCAAAAGAGATTGATACCTGGCAATAGTTGACTATAAACAGCTATTGAGGAGGACTTGGCCAGGAAAATGCAAATTCCCTAGGAACAGGACCAATGGCTACATACACTCCCTGCAGCAGCAGTTGTTGTCCTTGCTACATCTTGCTGTGTGCTAGTTCTCAGCCAAAAAAACTGGTCTAGGTGCTCAAACCCCAAAACTGCAAGAGAAGAGGAAAGAGACACCATTAATTACATACCCTAAGAAATTCTCTCCACTTGAACAATCTACCCAGTTGCATGATCAGTGAACACCACATGGTAGGTAGCTTGCATTGATCCCAAAGTAAATGTACAAACAGTGAGGAAGAGGTAGCTATGGTGTGTGGCACTAATTCAGACCCACTGGCCCCATCATGTGGCAGCACTTTAGTCCATGTAATGCAGATTTGAGCCTTTTGATACAAGTAATTTTGGGCCCAGATGGAAAATTACAAAGTCTTCCCACGACAGAACCTCTTAATAAAATCACTGAGAATTAGTTCACAAGTATGCCTCGTTTTTTTGCTTATACAGACTAACATGGCTACCACTCTGAAACCTTAATCTATTTGTTTCAATAACCTCAAAGTAGAGTTGCTGCTACCACCAAGCCTGATGCCCTTACAAGCATCAGTGCTGCATATTCCTACCTGCCCAAAGTCCCCCCAGCCTGGGTGTAGTATTTGTTGTAGTCCAGGCGGAGCAGCAGCTGAGCCAAGTCGGAGTTTATCTGGTGGTTGCGAACGCTGGAGAGAATCTTGAAGAGGAGCGAGGACTGACGGCTGAAGCCCTGCAAATTACAGAAGACTACCAGAACTAGAGGATGCTAAGGCTTCTGTGGCTTTGTCCCCCACCGCTGCCAAAACAATCTTTCAAGGACCTAAAGTGACATTTCCTTCCAGATACAAGTGGCCTTTGACAGCAAAGTGACACTGTGCCATCTCCACTGTAAGGTAAGCTAGCTATTATCCCCATGACATTCTAGTGCTTGATACAACAGGGTGAAAATACAGACTCTGAGACTCACAAGCTGCTTTTCCCAACTCCACAACCTTATAAAGTTTATTGCAAGCTTGTATTTGCTTGCTCAACACAGGTGACTTGAGATTGCTGGCTGCAGCTCTGCACTCATTAGTTCCTTGTACACAGCAAGGGGTAGGGCCTGGCTGCTGCCTTGCCTGCACAAGAGTTGCCCCAGTTTAGCTAAAACTTGTTTTTAATTTTAGTTTAGCTTAAAACAAATTCCTGATGACATAGGGTGGCTACTCTTAACCCTAAGTAAGTGTCCACACAGGGATTTGCACTGGTTTTACTAAATCAATTAAAAAAAATAACTCTCATATAGTCAAGCCTAAATCCAAAATCAGCTGTTTGTCATGTCCCATGTAAGCACACAGCAGGAAGGAGGAGAGATCTGGATGGACAAAGACTCACCTTTACCAGGATGCTCAGCTGTGCAGCTCCACGCTCATCCAATGGGCCCAAATTCTGACTGACCAGAGAACAGAAACTGTGACAGAGATCCAGGATTTCATTCAGGCAATGGAAAACCTGCAGAGAGAGTAAGTCATAAAGTAATTTTAAAATTAGATGCCAAAAACAATGAGGGCATTTTCCAACATTGGTTTATTGGGTCTTGCTTGACCTGACCATTTTAAAAACTGCAGGAATATCCTAAGAGGAGAAGGAACATAACATAGTGTCATTTGCTGCCCTCCCTCCAGTACCTTTATACCTTTCGAATTCTTCCACTTTAACTCACCCTTTCCTTTCCTTAAAGCAATGAACAGAGAGCCCACTACTTCTACACATAACCTCTTAAAATTATGACACTTTAATATGGATAAGCGCTGTAATATGGGATATTTTGAATCAAACTTTTCTTATTTAGAAAGCTGATTATCTAAAGTCATACTAATAAAGTTGAAGGGAACGCGGCTTAAATGTAGCCTAACTGAGTTTTTTGTACGAACGAGAATGCTGCCACAATTTAAAATGCGAGTGAAAACAATTTTTAAACAAACATTCCGCTGCAGGTGTTTGAAACACAAATGTAGCAATAAGAGTCTGAAAGATTTTCATCCAGTGAGAAACACAAAAAGAAAGTAGCATAAATAGGACACTGACTTTTAAAACTCACTTTTTACAATCTGTTAGGGACTCTAACAGAAAAATATTAGGGGTATAGATATAAGATTCCCTGCTGAGTCACCTAGCAGGACTAATGATCTGAAAAGGAGACAAAGGAAGACTAGAAATTTGGGATGAATAAGCAAAATAACAAACTACCATACTGGGTCAGACCAAAGGTCCATGTAGCCCAGTATCCTGTTGTCCAACAGTGGCCAATGCCAGGTGCCCCAGAGGCAATGAACAGAACAGGTTATCATCAAGTGATCCATCCCCTGTCGCCCATTCCCAGCTTTTGGCAAACAGAGGCTAGGGACACCATCCCTGCCCATCCTGGCTAATAGCCATTGATGGACCTATCCTCCATGAATTTATCTAGTTCTTTTTTGAACCTGTTATAGTCTTGGCCTTCAAAACATCCTCTAGCAAGGAGTTCCACAGGTTGATTGTGCACTGTATTGGAAAAAATACTTCCTTTTGTTTGTTTTAAACCTGCTGCCTATTCATTTCATTTGGTGACTCCTAGTTCTTGTGTTATGAGAAGAAGTAAACAGTTACTTTCTCCATACCAGTCATGATTTTATAGATCTCTATCCTATGCCCCCTTAGTCGTCTCTTTTCCAAGCCGAAAAGTCCCAGTCTTACTACTCTCTCGTCACACGGAAGCCGTTCCATACCCCTTATTTTTGTTGCCCTTTTTCTCAACCTTTTCCAATTCTAATACATCTTTTTTGAGATGGGGCAACCACATCTGCATGCAGTATTCAAGATGTGGGCGTACCATGGATTTATATAGAGGCAATATATTTTCTGTCTTACTATCTATCCTTTTCTTAATGATTCCCAACCTTCTGTTTGCTTTTTTGACTGCCGCTGCACATTGAGTGGATATTTTTCAGAGAACTATCCACAATGACCACAAGATCTCTTGAGTGGTAACTGCTAATTTAGACACTATCATTTTATATGTATAGTTGGCATTATGTTTTCCAATGTGCATTACTTTTCATTTATCAACATTGAACTTCATCTGCGATTTTGTTGCCCCGTCCCCCAGTTTTGTAGAATTCAGCTTGGGAAGAAGGCACAATTTTTTTTTAAACAATGATAGTCATTTTCTTGCTGTCTTTAGATCCAGCCTGGTGCTTTTCTGGAAAACTTGCTTTAGTCAAACAAGTTAGCAGGCTCAATGAAGGGTAACTGGGTGAAATTTTGTGGCCTCCAATATATGTCAGAGGTTAGGGTAGATGATCTAAGGGCCCATCTGGCCTTAAATGCTGTGGGAGAAAAGCAGCTAATACTGCTACAGAAATACAATCAAAGCCAGGGAGAAACCTAGAATACCATAATATGTGTGTGAAATATAATATGGCAGCAAAACAGGCCATAGCACTTTTAGGCTACATACAAGGAAGCAACAGGTCTCAAGTAGTAAGGTGCCAGTTTCCCTTTGAGGCTTTGAGGTGATCACATCTGGGATATTACATAAGAATATCTTATGTTTTTAAACTCTGAAAGAAAGTAATGGGGGCCCTATCATAATAGAGGTTTAAACCTGGACTATACAAGGTGCTAGAAAATGTACTTGCACTGTCCACTGCTTGTGGGAATGGACAAATATTTTAATGACCCATCCTACTTTTTGAGGTCACTAGGTGTGAGCAGCTGAACTGTTAAGTTTATCAGATAGACATTAGTTAAACAAACACTGAAGCCATGAACCGGAGGTGGGATTTAGACTGGCTGGTAGATAATTTGATTGGACAACTGAGCACTCATTTGGTATAAAAATCAAGATGTTAAGAACAAAGTTATTCAAAACACCATGGATATGAAGAGAAGAGTGTTTAATTGCCTATACACCTATGCTAGCAGCCTGAGTAATAAGAGGAATTGGAATTATTCATTTGAGCATAAATTAGACCTATGGTATTACTGAAATCAAGTAGAAAGACTTGCATGATGGGAATGTTAAAATCACTATTTAGGAAGTACAGCGTAGGGGAGAGGGCACACTGTCAAAAATAGGAACACCTGTTTAAGTCACTGACAATTTTGAAGCAAATGATCTTGAATGCTTACAGATAAAGCGTAAGATGGGGCATTAGTTGGTATCTGCTGCCGACTACCATGTTACATTAAGGAGCAGGATGACCCTAGCTGCATTACCCTGGGGGACTTCAATCTGAGCTGCAGGATGGAAGTCTTATCCTACCAGTATTAAAATGTCCTTTAAATTCCTAAAAAATTATGTCAATTTCCTAGCTCATGCAATGATGCATCCAACAAGAATTCTATATTAGACCTCATGTTGACAGATAAAGGAGTTTGATAAAATTTAGTGGTTGCGTAAGTGCAAATGACGACGACTTGATCATACTATTTGTACATAATAAATGTGAAGCCCAAACCGGTAATATATAAAACTTGGCACTCTAAGAAAGCCAGTTTCATAAACCTGGATACAATTATGAGACATATCAGCGGAGAGAATTTGCACAAAAAAAGGGGAATAAGTTGAACTATAAGAACATTTTACTAGATGTTCCAAAACCCACAATGGAGAAAAAGACTCCACTGATTTAAACAAAGAAAAACCAACCATGGCTTAGAGGGAAAGTGAAAGCACTGATAAAAATAATTACAATTGGAAAAAAGGGGAAGTTGATAGAAATGAATTGTAGAAATTTGGTAAGGGAAGCAAAACACAAGAAGAAATATATGGCCAGCAGAGTTAAGGACAATAAAAAAGGAACCTAAAAGTGTATTCGGAAGGACAAAAAATCCTAAATGGTCTGTTGGTCCATTACTAGATGGAAATAGGAGAACTGTCACTGAAGAAAAAGCAGAAGTGTTCATTATGGATATTTCTGTTTCATATATTTGAGAAAGCTAGATGATATAATCACATCATATGGTGATGAAATATTTTCCATTCTAACAGTAACTCAGAGTATATTACAGGTTTCAGAGTAGCAGCCGTGTTAGTCTGTATTCGCAAAAAGAAAAGGAGTACTTGTGGCACCTTAGAGACTAACAAATTTATTAGAGCATAAGCTGTAGCTCACGAAAGCTTATGCTCTAATAAATTTGTTAGTCTCTAAGGTGCCACAAGTACTCCTTTTCTTTTTTCAGAGTATATTAGTAGCTGCTTTAAGTCATTTTAAAATAAATAGGTCCAGATTAAAAAACACATAATTGCAAATTAAGAGGACTGAGAAGCTCTCTGGACCATTAATTTTGATTTTCAGTAAGTCTTGGACACAGGGGAGGTTCTATTTACTTGCTTCCTGTCCTCTGGAATGGTTGTTATGGGACTCTTAATAAAAAGAATTAAAGGAGGGTAAAATAAAAAACATGGGTTCATAGGAAACAGATCCTGTCAAACTAATTTGGTACATTTTTTTAGATAAACAGGTTTGGTTGATTATATCAACACTATTACCTTTTCCTTCTGTAAGGCATTTGACTTGGTATTACACAACATTTTGATTAAAAAACTAGAAAGATACAAATCAACGTTGCACATATTAAATGGATTAAAAACTGGCTAACTGCAAGGCCTCAGAATGTAACTGTGAACAGGGAATAATAACTGAGCAGATGTGTTTCCAGTGGAGCTCTGCAGGAATCAGTTCTTAGCCCTACCCTGTTTAACAATTTTATAAGTGACTGTCCTAAAAGAAAAACTGAAAGTTTGTAGATGATAAAATCTAGGGGAGTGGTAAATAAGGAAGGAGGACAGATCATTGATATAGTGATCTGAACATCTTGGTAAGCTGGATGCAAGCAAATAAGCATTTCAATATTGTGAAATGCAAATGTAGACATCTAGGAACAAAGAACATAGGCCATACTTGCACAATGGGAGACTCTACCCTGGGAAGCTGTGATTCTGAAAAAGATTTGGGGGCATGTTTGATAAGCAGCTGATCATGAGTGCAACACTGGGCCAAAACAGCTAATGCAATCATTGAATGAATAAATAGGGGAATATTGAGTAGGAGTAGAGAGGTTATGATACCCCTGTGTTTGGCACGGATGCAACTGCTGCTGGAATACTGTGCCCAATTCTGGTGTCTACAATTCAAGAAGGAGATTGAAAAATATGTCTTATAGTGAAAGACTGAAGGAGCTCAATTTATTTAGCTCCTCAAATAGATGGTTATGGAGAGACTTGAGTACAGTCTAAGTGCGTATACAGGAGAACAAAACTTTGATAATGGCCTCTTCAATCTAGCAGACAAAGGTATAACAAGATCCAGCTGCAGGAAGCTGAAGCTAGACAAATTCAGACTAGAAATAAGGTAACTTAACAGTGAGGATAATTGACCACTAGAACAACTTATCAAGGATTGTAGTGGATTCTCCAACACTGGACATTTTTAAATCAAAATTGGATGTTTTTCTAAGAGATGCTTCAGTTCAAACAGGAATTAGTTATGCAGGAGATTACAGATGATCACAGTGGTCCCTTCTGACCACCTCTATATGAATATGGGAAATGTTATTGGTATATCATATCTATTCACAATGGAATATAAAACCCCTGGGGTATCTTGTGGAAAAGAACCAGAGAGCAAAATCTACTTACAGGTTTGAGCAGGATAAAGGATTGAGCCAACAGGTTACTTAGGAAGTGATCATGAGCCAATCGGATGCTCTCAAAATCCCGAGTGGAGTTTATCTGCAGCAGAAGCTGTGAGAACTGAGACTCCAGCACATCCACCTGATAGGCAGATACAGAAATTTCATTAGTACCATTCTTCCTTACCTGCTGGGAGCAATTCCATCTCTATCTAGCCTCCTCAACTTGCCTGCAGCAAGAGCTAGAAAAATCTCAGGAGTGCCTTACCCAGACGAGTCTGAACACTTTCTGTCTGAACCTTCATCTAGGATCTGTGATTTACTGGTAGAGCTTGTCAAAAATGGGCCATTTTCTGCCCTTTCCCTCATCCCCTCCCCCACCCCGAAATTTCTAAAAACCAGTTTGAAGTTCTCACAACCTTTAAATTCTGTTAAAATATTTAATTAAAGTCTCATCCACTTTTTTTCCTACTGGCAAACCATGAAATATTGGATTCTAAAGCAGGATTAGCAATTTAGTTTTTCTATCTTTTAGCTACTTAATTATGTAACATTTCAAGAGTTTCACAAAACAAAGTTAATTTGCCCCTTTGTAGCTCTCACCCAAATTCTGGAAGCCAACCTGAGTCCCATACTGTTGTCATTAGCAGTCCCTATGTCCACATGCAAGAGGCACTGAGACTGCCCAATTAAGCTAATTGGAGAAAATATCCGATACAAGGTTGGGGAAGTTAAATATTTTTTTCAGTTTAACTATCACTTGAGGGGAGAGTTAAATAGTTATTTTCTTTGGAGGTTTGTGACACTTTTTATATAGGTAATATTCAACAAAAAACTGAAAGTTAGGTAACCTCTGCACTTCAGAATCAGTTTTCTTCTATAGTTGTCTTGTTCATCCCTCATGCTACCACTTTCATTTCACAGTGCCAGTAGTGATTAACAGCTAATAGTCTCAAAAAATCCTGGCAACCAGAAGTTCCATTTTTACCCATTGAAAATTGCAGTTTCAAGCTCGGATGTTTAGAGCAGTGGTTTTCAACCTGTTATCCTTTGCAGACCCCTTAAAAATTTCAAATGGAGGTGCAGACTCTCTTGGAAATCTTTACCATAGAAATGTGATTTTCCACCTGGTGGTCCACAGACTATGTTTAAGATAATAGTCTGCGGAGCCCAGAGGTTCATGAATCACAGGTTGAAAACTATTGGTTTATAGCATTGTTTCTAACAATGCTCAAAACAGCAACAACTAAACTGAGGATGCGGCTGAATTTGTAGGAGAGAAAGGCAGGATGGTATCAAACACCATCTTGGCTACCTATGAACACTAGGTATCACTGGAAAGCTGGAATTCCTGCATAGCATTCACTTATTGCTCTGTTCGCTCATGAGATCACAAGCTTTAAGATAGTCACTGGTCCCTCAGCTCAGCAGTTCTGCTTTGGCACCAGTCCAGGAATTAACTCTTGCTTGCACTTTTCAGTCCTTGTTCTCCCTACCCTATCCACCCTTCTCCCCTACAACCTGCAGGCAAACTCCCCAGGAAAAGATGGTGTGTGGCATAATCTGAGTCTTGCTGTAGAGGATTTAGATGCCTGCTCAGTGCCTCCCCTTCATTTCCCTCTTCCTGTTTATCTGCCTAAATGTCACACCACGTCCTCTTCTGCACCCTGACCTGCAGATAGTACTGAAGATTATCCACAAGGAAGGCCATGTGATCCCTCAAACGCCACTTGATGGCATCAGTTCTGTTGGACTTCAGGTGCTTGCGCTGCATCTGGAGAGCCCAGCAATGCTGCAACTCAGCCTGGACCCGCCTCACACTCAGCAGGTATTTGAATACAACGTTGTATCTGCAGCCAAGACAAATATCAACCATTCAAGAAAAAGAGAGGTTTCCTTGGAGCCCAAGTCCCACACCAGACAAAGGCTGGAACATGGTCATGAGATGACAAGCTGGAGAGCTGAACAGGTGGGGGTATGGCCCAGCCCTGTAAATAGAAACGTTTTTTGTCCTTAATGACATTGAACTCATCATGTAGCCAAGATTAAAAAAATCCGGTATATTGAGAATACAGAGGTGAAATGTATTTATTAATGTTGTGATCCAGAGCTACTGGCCTCAGGGCTGCAAGATATTTAGCTTGGTCAAACAAGGCCTCAGGCTTAGAAATAGGCTGACATGAGTAGCTAACCGATGAGTAAGGCTGCAAGTTTGTCACTGATTCCATAACTTTCCATGACCTCGGGAACTTCTGCAGTGGCCAGTGCGCCTGGCTCTGGGGAAGCTCAGGCAGCCCCTACACCAGATGCACCGGTTACTGCTGAGGCAGTCTCAGGACACTGCTCCCCCACCCCGCCACAGCAGAGTTTGGGTGTGGGAGGGGGCATGGGGTTGGGGCACAGGATGGGGTGAGGTGGGCTCTGGGTGGCGCTTACCTGGGGGGCTTCCTGGAAACAGCGACATCCCTCTCACTCAGATGCTAGGTGGAGGCGTGGCCAGGGAACTGCAGCCAATAGGAGCTGTGAGGGCAGTGCCTGCAGGCAGAGCCAGGACACAGAGCTGCCTGGCGGTGCCTCTGCCTAGCAGTGAGTGAGGGGGATGTTGCCGCCTCCGGGGAGCCCCCCAGGTAAGTGCTACCCAGAGCCTGCCTCACCCCGTCCCCTGCCCCCTCCCACACCCAAACTGCTGCTGGGGGGAAAGGGGGGGAGGCATGGAACCAGGTAGGGAGCCTGCCGACCTTGCCAATCCCCTCCCCCCCCACCAGCAGGGGTCCCAGGCCATGTGCCATTGCCCACCCCTCCCCCCAAGATTTATTCACTGGTATTTTTAGTAAAAGTAATGGACGGGTCACGGGCCGTGAATTTCTGTTTACTGCCCATGACCTGTCCGTGACTTACTAAAAATACCAGTGACTAAAATGTAGCCTTACTGCTGAGTCACCCTGTCACAAAATGAAACAGTCACAGGAAAAGAAGTGTTAACTGCTGATATTTAGAAAATATATATTGCAATGTTCCAGTTAAAGCCAGTTAGAGTATTTTGGGAATTTTTGCAGACATAGGGTGTCAGTAAAGTGCTAACCACAAGTTGTTATAGTGACTGAGTAATGTAAACGTTAATGGGTATAAAAGGAACTAACAGGTTAATCTATGGAAAATGGGGCACGCAAAATTTAGTGGGGTATGGAAACAGATTAAAATATAGATTAAATCTACATAAATACGTATGAACCCAAGTAGGCATCAGCGTTACAGATTATAAAAACTCTCAGCCTGTGTGCCTTGGGAGATAACACAATGAGACCCACTGCTGGTGGTGATAATGAGGAGGAGGAGGCGATCACGACTGACTCTCAAGGGTTAAACACTTTTCACTCTATCTGCTGTAGTATTTCAGTGTTTGTGGAACTATTCAGCTGCTTAGTGGATTTATCACAAATCCTTTTATTACAAATTGCAATAGTTTCTCATGTGCTCCTCAGGTCTCATGTTCTAGTGATACTGGGAATAACCTTCCTGTTGCTGTAGCCACTTATCGACCAATATGGTCTGAGATTAATCGATACACTTATCAGGCTACAGTGGTTCTCTGCTAGTGCTCTGCAGGAGTTTCACCATGAGGAGGAAGGAGTAGAGCTGTAGATGGACAGATTTTTAAGGGAGAAGCAAATCTAGCAGTACCATACCGCACTCGTCATGACATCAGCAACAAGTGGCCATAACGTAAGTAAGTTGTACTGAATAATTTGGAGAACAGACAAAGGCACTGAAGCTCTTTTCCCTTCATTCAGTGTGAAGGGCAGAGAATCGCTGTGTGCCTGAAACTTCAGAGGTGGGATGCCTACAGCGAACAGACTAAGATCTGGTACTCACTTCTCCAAGACAGCAGGAGTGAAGAGGATATGCAATGGCCACTGCACTTTATAAGAGAGTCCCAGAGCTGCCCAACCAGATGTGGGGGCTTCACGGGGAGATAACTCCCGGGAAGGCCCTTCCCGAGCCTGAGAAGCATCTGGAAAAGAATGGAATTGCTGAACTTTAACCCATGTACAGATTTAGTGGGGAGTGACATAGCTGGTAATAAAGGGAAGGACTGAATGAGGAGAGGCAGCAGTGGCAGGGCATCCAAAGGTATAATGTGGTGTGCAGGAGGGAGGAGTAACTCCTGAGTCATGAAGGCGAAAGAGGAGAGGGTGCACAGAGAGTTATGATTTCTTAATCCTAAAAGTCTGCAGTATGAATAGAGACTGAAGCAAGCCAGCACCACTACCCCCACCCTTAGCAAGCAGGCACAACTCAATACCTTTATGCTCTTTTCCATGATACTCAATGGTAAGGTGGACTAAAGGTAGGAGATTATCATCATCTAGCAACACCTTGTGAGCAGACTGCTGGAACGCCACATTGACATCTGATAGGGAAAGAGCATGAGTGTCAAAGAGCATCAAGGTGCAACTGACACCAACCACAGAGTTGCTACGGGGCCAGAGGCTGAGAATTCTACTCAGTCCTTAGTAGCTCATGCTGGGACTCAATGGCAATCTTCTAAATTGCAACTAGTTCCCATCCCTCTCAATGATTTCCTGCCTCAGCTTTGGAACACTGACCTGCCCTACCACATGGGATACTTGACACAGTCATGAAGGGATGGCTAGTCTGTATGACATTCTACATTCTAGTTCAGCAACCTGCATGTAATCATCTCTAAGAAGTAAAGGGGGTGCTTCTGTATGCCAAGATGACAGCTTCTCTCTCCCAGTGCACTAATCCATAGATATGACCTCCTCGTGTTTGCAAAGTAATTTACCAAATTACTAGGCAATTGTTTGGTAAATTATCGATATAAGAGAAGGAAAAGCCCTTTTTAGATCCAATTTAGTTGATCTTACTCTGGACAGTGCAGGGTTGTTCTTTACAGCACACTGCCACCTACATCTGCTTAGCTCTGATGTCATGGAGACTATCCAGAGCAATGTTAAGACAGCTGCATGCTGCAGTGGGAAAATACAGGTTCATCCTTGGTGACTGCTCAAGAAATTGTACGAGTCTCCCACTTGCTGTGCTGGGCAGGGCTGGCTGTCCTCTTGCCACAGTGGGCAGAGCGAGAAGGTCTTGGCAACTGAATTATGATTACTCACCATGTTCAGTTACAGCTGTGGGTGGGGTTTTTAACATGTGCTGTGCAGTGTCTATGAAGGCTTGGAACAATTCTCCTCTCCCCAATAGATAAAAATCCTTAATAATCTGTGAAGAAAAACATTTAAATTCAAAACTCTAAAGAATTGAACAGAAACTATAAAACCCACACTTGCCTTTCCTGGTTTATAGTGTTTGCTTTCATTACTGGATGGATTGCAGTTTGTACCATTTTAAAGAGCAGCTGTACAACCTGAATCTCCAGAGCAGGATTTCTGGTTTTGGGAAGAATCCATTTTATGTCCCAACGGTCTGTGGTGTCTTGCCATCTCTCCAAGATGCAGATGGCAAAACACACCACTCGGGTGAATCCTAGAGAATGACTCTTATGGAAATTAGAGACATGTAGTCTAGATAAAATTACTATAAGGTGAGTGCACAACTGGTTGAAAGACCATACTCAAAGTAGTTATCAATGGTTTGCTGTCAAACTGGAAAGACATATCTACTGGGGTTCCACAGGGTTCAGTCCTGGGTCTGGAAGTCTTCCATATTTTCATTAATGACTTGGATAATGGAGTGGAGAGTATGGTTATAAAAGTTGCTGATGACACCAACCTGGGGAGGGAGTGCATACACTTTAGAGAACAGGATTAGAATCCAAGACAACATTGACAAATTAGAGAATTAGTCTAAAATTAACAAAATGAAATTCAATAAAGACAAGCGTGAAGTACTGCACTTAGGAAGGAAAAAATCGAACACGCAACTATGAAATGGAGAATAACTGGCAAGGTTTAGATTGCTAAAAAGAATCTGGGGCTATATTGGATCACAAACTGAATATGAATCAACAATGTGATGCAGTTGTAAAAAAGGCTGATATTCTGGGGTGTATTAAGGGGAGTGTTGTATGTGAAACATGGGAGATAATTGTCCTGCTCTTCTCAGCCCTGGTGAGGCCTCACCTGGAGCACTGTCTCTAATTCTGGGAGCCACACTTTAGGGAAAATGTTGAAAAATTGGAGAGAGGCCAGAGGACAGCAACAAAAATAAAAGGTTTAGAAAAACTGATCTATGAGTAGGGCCCTACCAAATTCACAGTCCATTTTGGTCAATTTCACAGTCATAGCATTTAAAACATAAATTTCATTATTTCGGCTATTTAAATCTGAAATTTCATAGTATTGTAATTGTAGGGTTCCTTACCCAAAAAGGAGTTGGGGGGGGGAGAGAAATCACAAGGCTATTGTGGTGGGTGGGGGATGTTGCAGTACTGCTACCCTTACTTCTGCACTGCTGCTGGTGGCAGCATTGCCTTCAGAGCTGGGCAGCTGGAGAGCAGCAGCTGCTGGCTGGGAGTCCAGCTCTGAAGGCAGAGGAGCCGCCAGCAGCACAGAAGTAAGGATGGCATGATATGGTATTGCCTGCTGGAAGAGGCACTGCCTTCAGAGCTGGGCACCCAGCCAACAGCCGCCACTCTCTGGCTGCCCAGCTCTGAAGGCAGTGCAGAAGTAAGGATGGGAATACCGCAACCCCCCCAAATTAACCTTGTGACTCCCCTGCAACTCCCTTTTGGGTCAGGACCCCCAATTTGAGAAACACTGGTTTCTCCCATGAAATCTGTATAGTATAGGGTAAAAGCACACAAAAGACCATATTTTACAGGGGAAGACCAGATTTCACCGTCCATGATGTGTTTTTCATGGCCGTGAATTTGGTAGGGCCCTATCTGTGAGGAAAGGTTTAAAAAAAACTGGGCAAGTTTAGTCTTGAGAAAAAAAGATTTGGCATGGTGGGAGGTGGAGACCTAATAACAATCTCAAATACATGAGGGGCTGTTTATAAAGAGGATGATGATCAATTGTTCTTCATGTCCATTGAAGGTAGGACAAGAAGTAATGGCCTTAATCTGAAGCAAGGGAGATTTAGGTTAAATCTTAGGAAAATTTTTCTAATCATAACAGTAATTAAATTCTGGAACGGGCTTCCAAGGAAATTTGTGGAATTCCCATCATTGGAGGTTTTTAAGAACAGGTTACCAGCAGTTCTCAAACTGTGGGTTGGGACTCCAAAGTGGGTTGTGACCCTGTTTTAATGGGGTTGTCAGGGCTGGCATTAGACTTGCTGTGGTCGGGGACTAAAGCCAAAGCCTAAGGGTTACAGGCCTCTCCAACCTGAAGCCCTTGAGTTATTGCTTTGGACCCCCAGCCAGGGCCATGGGCTTGGATGGGCAGGCTCAGGCTTCAGTCCCCCACTCCTGGAATCGTGTAGTAATTTTTTTTTTGGTCAGAAAGGGATCGCAGTGCAATGAAGTTTGAGAACTCCTGGGTTAGACAAATCTGTCAGGAATGGTCTAGGTTTACTTGGTCCTGCCTCAGTGCAGGGGACTGAACTTGATGGCTTTGAGCTCCCTCCAAGCCCTACATTTCTCTGATTCTATCGTAGACCCTGAAAGATCATGCCTTGCTCTCCCATTTTTAGGATATAGGAGGCGAGAACAGCTTTGTCCAATGGAGGCAAACACAGAAAATGAGTGTGGACACTGGATGGGAAAGAACTAATTTAAAAATTTCTCAATTTCAGCTTTTTCAGAGAAATAGTTATGTTACCTTCAGTTGTCCTAGTAAATCTGATTCTTCTACCATCAGCTTCCATAGGTGCTAAGGAGAAACCAGAACATGCTCAGCAAAACCCAGCACCAAAGACTCAGTGTTCTTAGCTGAACCTATTCAATCAGAACATTAGCTACCACACTCAGAAAACCATGATGATGAGCATGGAGTCTATATATAACTGAATCCATCCAAAACTAGGGCAGAATTAGAAGAGGGAGTATCTGTTTGCTGGCAGCCCATCTTAGTAATTAAAGAACCCTCTAACTCACACCATCATGATTACTTTTGGCAGCAAACTGAAGCCAGGATTTCTTAAATATCAGTCAAATACAAGTAGCTATTATAAGAAACTGTAATGGAGTCAAACTCTGTTACCAAACCAATTCCATCCCCCCTCCTAGGAAATGCTTTATTTCAACTTACTTCCCTCAGGGGGATGGCTTGGGAAAATGGGCAGAGCTAGCATTATTCCTTTGAGGTTCCCATTGATATGGGCTCTACTGACAAGTTTTATAATTAAGACAAAACTTCATTAAAGTAGTTTCTTCAGGTGTTTTGGACTGTAACTCTCCTTGATATGTATATTTTAACTAAGTATTTAAAAGTATGGAAATGAAAAAATAGGAGGGTAGGTAAATATTCAAATACTCACTTTTCATATAATCTGGTAAATAAATGTACAAGTACACTATCATAATACACATTCAATAAACAAACATCCTCTAGCATTATCCTCTCTCAGTACAGTTTTAGAAGTCAAAAACCTTTAAAAAGTCTGAATACTAACTCCTTTTTTTCATTCCCACAGCAAATAAGCAATAGTCGTCCATTAATTTCCTTGTCTCACTAAAAATTGACATGCCCTACAGCTCAGGAGCCTTGTAAAGTCTCCAGCTCCACTGCCTGTTCCTTCCATGCCTGTTCACCTCATGAGCTCTAGAGGGTGTCCCATCCTCCCCAGAACTCACTCGCTTTGCAGGTTCTGACACACACCATCTTCTAGAATCAAGGAGCTCTCCAGGGGTTCATGCTTCTGTCCCTAGCTTTTCTTGGGATCTAGTCAGCATTCCCTCAAGCACATTCCCTCCCAAAAGATTTGGTCCATGTGGTGTTTCTATGCTGCAAAGGGAGAGGCATAGGGTTCCAAAGTGTTTAAGCCCCTGGTAGGAGTTGTGGACCCAGGACCCCGATATGTTGGATTACCTCAGCAACTGTGCTCCGAATCCAGTCAACCACAGCCTCAAAGTCCACCAGACTAAAGAGTGGCTGCTGCTTGAGGCGGTGTAGCTCTGCAGCAAAAGTGTCTTCCTGGTTCTTCAAGATAGAGCCTACCCAGAAAAGGGAAGAGCATCTGGACTGAAGTAAAACAGTACAAAAAAGCAAGATACTTTCCAGGTAAGCTACTAACAGACTGTTCAGCAGCCTTTGCCCAGTAAAGTTGTGTATGTGGATTGCCTAGGAACATTTTGCCATTTTGCCTTCATGCTCAAAGTCGCTTACTCATTGGACAACAAATACTTCTTACCTACAGCTCTAGGCCATCTGGTAAGTGGAACATTTCCAGAGAGCCTACAGCATGGCTTGTCACAATAGCAAAGCATCTGTCACTCTGCAAGCAATGATGTTTCCTGCTAGTTCCATCCCAATCCAGGATTCAGATCAGATTTTCTGACCAACTAAACTAAAAACCAAGCCCCTCTCTCTTACTGTCTTTGGCCTTGTCTACACAAGAATACTGAATGAAGTGCATCCTCACTAGTCACCCTCACCTGGTCTAAGGTTTGCCTTTGTGTCTACATTGCGCACCCCCGTCCCCCAAAACCAGATGCAGGCTCATCTTGGCCGGCTCAGCGGTGACAACTTAGTTTGCTGGTTGCAAGTCCCATTCTGTTTCTACCTCCACACCATGCCCCCTTTGGGAATGGCCCCCCGACAGAATCTCTCCTACCCAGGAGTGGACTCTGATCCTACTATCCTTTCTCCCCCATCCATGCTCTCTCACATGTACCCTGCCCCACCAATAATAAACCCCCCTGCTTCAGCTGTGCCACACCTCAGCTGGCAAGACACTGATGGTTCACCAGCTAGTATTTACTCTGACAAACAGCAGGTGGATCATCAGAGCAGGAATACCAGCTGATGATCCATGGATGAATTGCGGGATGGGGTTGAGAGGTGGTAGCTGCACTCCTCACCACCCCTCAGCTACCAGCTCCATACCATCTCTTACTGCACCTGGTAGTGGCAGACACTCTTGTGCTGGCAAACCAGAGTGTGTCAGCTGACTCGCTGAGGAATGGTTCAGTTGGAACAGAGGGGCATAAGCGAGGGAGATACCGTGAAGGGGTGTGGCAGTGTACACTCCCAGTGGAATCACCACGTAAAGACCTTTGAACCCAAGGTGGGAGGCTCTCCAGGATGCTTGATGGGGGTCCACTTCTGATGAAGAGGAAATATTAAGGGAGAATGAAGTGAGGTGGGGGGAAGGAGGGGGAATTCAGGAAGTTTGCCAGCAAAGGAGCTGTTGATTTTGATAGTGCACAGATTTTACTGCATCCACACAGTCAACTGTGCTACAAAGTTTCAGGGCTAAGTTGTACTAACTATTGCCTCCCCAACAATTGTCAAACTTTTACATGTGATCCTAATAGCTATGAAGTCATTTGTCCGGGGTGGGGGATGGACACATGACCACTGCTATCCCTGTACTGGCATCTGTATGTGACTCCAAAGCTGAGAGATCAGGGATGAGTGAAAATGTGAATGGAGCTCTGTGATAGGTCTCAGAGGAAAGCATTCATTGCATCAACTCTGAGAGCTTGCCTCATCTGATGGAACAGGTTTCTACACCATAAGGAGCTAGAACAGCATTTATATCACTAACAAGACTGGATACTGATAGTTACTCTAAGCCTCTTTATAGCCAACTTGTGCCATGTCGCTTCTGCTGGAAAGTTGTGAGATATGGGGTGTTGGGGAAGACAGAATTTGGGCGTCCTTCTGGCAGGATCTTAGGTGTGGATATAGACGAGCTTTTCTCTATGAAACACTGAAGGGTGAGTCAGCCAGAAATACCTGAATACACACTCTTGGCTGCTGTGATAACCACAACTTTAAGAGCTAAATGGGAGGGAGTAGAAACCTCCATGGCTTCAAAGTAAGTGCTGGTTCTTGTACTGGAGGTGCACCAGCTATTTAAAACTCTTCTCTGATGTGTCCAGACAAACCAAAGATCATAGTATTGAGAGATGGGGTATCATACAACCCTTTGGAAAGTACTCTCCAGTTAATCAAAATGAACAAAGACCATGGGGAAGCCAAGTTCTGGCAAGGAGCCAAGTAAGCCAGGCAGCTGTTTCCTACCTTTTCTGGTCAGGTTCACATTTTGATTCTCAAACATCTGTACTGATTCTCCCACAAAGAGGATTTTCTCAGCAACCCGCACAGGTATGTATGATGGTAACATTTCCACTCGCAGAGAAAACTGTTTCAGAGATGGTGCTAACATGTTCTCTTCCTCAATCAGGCGCTATCACAACCCCCAACGAGTTGAACGGGGAAGCAGTAGAAAACACAAGGCCAGGAAGAAAGAGGCATTGGGGGAACAGACAGAAAGAAAGAAAGAAAGGTGCCAGGGACGAAAAAACAAGAGAGAGGAAAACCAATATAAATAAGGTGGAAAAAAGGCAAACCCACCCTACATTATTAAGATACAGGTAAGTCTAACTTATTCCAGTGATGTTTTAGCCCATTTCTAATCTATACCAGCAGCCTCTCACCCTTTCAGTAATTTGTTTCCTTGAAAGCTGCATATGAAAGGCTTTTTGAAAATACAGTGCTATATTAACTGGTTCTCTTTTATCCAATATTCTGTTAACATATTCAGACATTCTGTAAAGTAGAAATGGATGATTTTCCTTAACAGGAGCAGTGCTATTTTGTCCTTATGTTAATCTAGATATTTCATAACTCTCTAATCAGTATTTCAACCAGTTGTCTTGCTACTGATGAGTAAAGTTCACTGGTCCATAATCCAAGGATCACCTCAGTACCATTTTTAAAGAGCTGAATTGCTACTCTCTGGTTCTCCAATTTAATAGCTGATTTCAGGAAGTATTTGCATATTTTTGTTAACAGTTCAGCCACTCTGTTCTCAAGTCCCTCCAGCACTCTTAGATGAAGACTGCTCAGTCCTGCTGACTTATTCTTAATTTATCAGTTCATTCTAATATCTCCCTCCTCTGCTGACACCTCAATCTGAGGATGCCTCATCTTTATTATCTGAAAAAAAGTACCCCTCAGGAAGGAATCTCCAATGTTCTCTGTGGTGAAGACTGAGGAAAAGATATCATTAAGCTCCTCTGCAGTGCCTTTATTCTCCTTAACAGCCCTTTCATCTCCTCGGGATTGTGCAGACTTACCAATTCTCTGTCTTCCAATAGAATATACTGAAAGAATTTATTTGTCTTTGGCTATCTGCCTTTAAAAATCCCTCTTAGGTCCGTCTATCTGTGTATAAGCTACACTAAGTGTGGTTTAGTCCCCCTCTAGTCTCCCACCAGCGGCTGGATCAATGAGTCTGCTACTGCCTCCAAGCAATTCCCATACACGCCACACTTTGGTAACAATGCCCCAGTCAGGTCATCTGAATGGAATCTGGGAACACTGGATCTTAAAACAGCAGCCTCTACTGTTTGAGCTAAAGGACCAAGTTCATCAGTTTGAATTCAGTACCAAACTCAAACCTTTCTGATCTGCTAGAGAAGGACAAAGAGCTATACTGTGTTAGGCCGCATAATAGTACACTTTACTTGCTGTATTCAGTGTTGTGCACAAGTGAAGATGATGTGGAAAAATTCTATCAGGAGCTCAAGGAAACCCTCGCTCAAAAATCCATATATACGATTGTGAAGGGAGACTTCAATGCCAAGGTCGGAAGAGGGAAAGGCAGCGAAAAGTTCATTGGAAGGTATGACATCAGCGAATGGAATCCATAAGGAGAGCGCCTGGCAACTCTGGCGGAGACTAAAGAAATGTTAATTGATAACACCTGGTTTAAGAAGAAGGCCAATAGGAGGTGGACATGGATCGCACCCAATGCGAAGAAGAACGAGATAGACTATATTCTGATTGATAAGCGGTGCATCGTAGAAGACATTTTAGTAGTGCTATCATTCAACACCAGTAGTGACCATCGCTTGCTCAGAGCAAGATTCAACTTCAACAAAAAGATGAAAGCGCTACAGATGGCAAATCAGAGACAGCACCCCGAAAATATTTGACGAGGTAATCCTGAAAGCAAACATTTTCAAAGACTGAAGCCTCACCGATAACTGATGAAAAACTTTGCTGATAAGCTGAGGTAATGCATGAAATTAGCCTAGAAAGAAAGACCAAGAAGAGCGAAGGGAAGAATCTCAGAGGAAACGAGGAACTTGTTAGAGAATGCGGAGGAATATGAAGCGAAATGTCGACAAACTCGAGTACTCCCTCCTCTGCAAGCTGATAAGACTAAAGGAGGACTTCGAGAAGTACCGAAAGACTTCGAGAAGTACCAAAATGAAAGGCTCTTAAAGATGGCTAAAGATCGCAGAAGTCTCAAAAAATGCAAATGGGAATTGATGCTGAACAGGTTGACAGTAACAGCACTGAAGAACAAGGACGGAAAAGCAGTAATTGACAGAACAGGGATGGAAACGGTCTGCAAAGATTTCTACACCGAATTGTTCACGTCTCAAACGTCACACTACCAATGCTTAGACACCAACTAACGCGTACTCCCAGTCCTCATCAGCGAAGTTTGACATACAGTTTATCAAATGATGGAAGGAAAAGCTCCAGGAAAAGACGGACTTACAGCCGAGAAGAGCTAGAGGCCAAGACCTCGGGTAAACCCTTACTCAAAAGGTTTTAGCCTTACTTCAAAATGCAAAAATATCATCATTTTGCTGTACAAGAAAGGTGATCACGAAGATCTGAAGAACTACTGTACAATATGCATCCAAGGGTGCTGAGGAAATTGGCTGATGTGATTGCAGAGCCACTGGCCATTATCTTTGAAAACTCAGGGCGACTGGGGGAGGTCCCGGACCATTGGAAAAAGACAAATATAGTGCTCATCTTTTAAAAAGGGAAGGAGGAGAACCTGGGGAACTACAGGTCCATCAGTATCACCTCAGTCCCTGGAAAAATCATGGAGCAGGTCCTCAAGGAATCAATTTTGAAGTACTTGGAGGAGAGGAAGGTGATCAGGAACAGTCAACATGGATTCACTAAGGGCAAGTTATGCCTGACCAACCTGATTGCCTTCTATGATGAGATAACTGGCTCTTGACTTTAGCAAAGCTTTTGATACTGTCTCCCACAGTATTCT
Source organism: Dermochelys coriacea (assembly GCF_009764565.3). Lineage (NCBI taxonomy): Eukaryota > Metazoa > Chordata > Testudines > Dermochelyidae > Dermochelys > Dermochelys coriacea. Next base: position 86,256,622 of record NC_050077.1, read on the forward strand.
TGCCAGCAAGTTAAAGTATGGATTGGATGAATGGACTATAAGGTGGACAGAATGCTGGCTAGATTGTTGAGCTTAACTGGTAGCGATCGATGGCTCAGTGTCTAGTTGGCAGCTGGTACTAAGAGTGCCCCATGGGTCAGTCCTGGGACCGGTTTTGTTCAACATATTTATTAATGATCTGGATGATGGGATGGATTGCACCCTCAGCAAGTTCGCAAATGACACTAAGCTGGAGGGGGGGAGAGGTAGATACACTGGAGGGTAGGGATCGGGTCCAGAGTGACCTGGTTTAGGGTTAGGGTTTGGGCCAAGAAATTAACATGTGCCACAATCGGGAAAGCAAACTCTCGCGAAGAAAGAAAACTGATTGGCACACATTCAGTTCTATCAAGAATGTCCAAGGAAAAAAAAAACAAGACAACACATTCCATCCTCTTCAACTCAACAGTACTGCTGGCAATGTTGTACAGCAACGAAACATGGGCACAAAGATAGAGGAGCAACAACTGTCTGTCATGGAGAGGCTGATGGAAAGAATTTTGGGGATTTCAACCTGTGACCAAGTCCCCAGTGAAGTGATCAGATAGACTGGAGTGCAGGACATCATTGTTGAAAGCAGGTACAGTAAAATGCGATGGGCCAGGCATATAGCTAGGCTCACTGGCAACTGATGGACTGCAGCTGTTGCTGAGTGGTACCCACAGGAACTGAAACAACCACTCAGATGACCTCCAAAGAGATGGGAAGATTTTATTGTGAAAAGGCATGGCCGCACATAGAATCATAGAATACCAGGGTTGGAAGGGACCTCAGGAGGTCATCTAGTCCAACCCCCTGCTCAAAGCAGGACCAATCCCCAACTAAATCATCCCAGCCAGGGCTTTGTCAAGCCTGACCTTTAAAAACTTCCTAAGGAAGGAGATTCCACCACCTCCCTAGGTAACGCATTCCAGTGTTTCACCCACCCTCCTAGTGAAAAAGTTTTTCCTAATATCCAACCTAAACCTCCCCTACTGGAACTTGAGACCATTACTCCTTGTTGTGTCATCTGCTACCACTGAGAACAGTCTAGATCCATCCTCTTTGGAACCCTCTTTCAGGTAGTTGAAAGCAGCTATCAAATCCCCCCTAATTCTTCTCTTTCGCAGACTAAACAATCCCAGTTCTCTCAGCCGCTCCTCATAAGTCATGTGTTCCAGTCCCCTAATCATTTTTGTTGCCCTCCGCTGGATGTTTTCCAATTTTTCCACATCCTTCTTGTAGTGTGGGGCCCAAAACTGGACACAGTACTCCAGAAGAGGCCTCACCAATGTCGAATAGAGGGGAACGCTCACGTCCCTCTATCTGCTGGCAATGCCCCTACTTATACATCCCAAAATGCCATTGGCCTTCTTGGCAACAAGGGCACACTGTTGACTCATATCCAGCTTCTTGTCCACTGTAACCCCTAGGTCCTTTTCTGCAGAACTGCTGCCTAGCTATTCAGTCCCTGGTCTGTAGCAGTGCATGGGATTCTTCCGTCCTAAGTGCAGGACTCTGCACTTGTCCTTGTTGAACCTCATCAGATTTCTTTTGGCCCAATCCTCTAATTTGTCTAGATCCCTCTGTATCCTATCCCTACCCTCCAGCATATCTACCTCCCAGTTTCGTGTCATCTGCAAACATGCTGAGGATGCAATCCACACCATCCTCCAGATCATTAATGAAGATATTGAACAAAACCGGCCCGAGGACCGACCCTTGGGGCACTCCACTTGATATCGGCTGCCAAATAGACATGGAGCTATTGATCACTACCCGTTGAGCCGGATGATCTAGCCAGCTTTCTATCCATCTTATAGTCCATTCCTCCAGCCCATACTACTTTAACTTTCTGGCAAGAATACTGTGGGATACCGTGTCAAAAGTTTTGCTAAAGTCAAGGAACACCACATCCACTGCTTTCCCCTCATCCACAGAGCCAGTTATCTCATCATAGAAGGCAATCAGGTTGGTCAGGCATAACTTGCTCTTAGTGAATCCATGTTGACTGTTCCCGATCACCTTCCTCTCCTCCAAGTGCTTCAAAATTGATTCCTTGAGGACCTGCTCCATGATTTTTGCAGGGACTGAGGTGAGGCTGACTGGCCTGTAGTTCCCAGGATCCTCGTTCATCCCTTTTTTAAAGATGGGCACTACATTAGCCTTTTTCCAGTCGTCCGGGACCTCCCCAGATCGCCATGAGTTTTCAAAGATAATGGCTCTGCAATCACATCCGCCAACTCCTTTAGCACTCTCGGATGTAGTGCATCCAGCCCCATGGACTTGTGCTCGTCCAGCTTTTCTAAATAGTCCCAAACCACTTCTTTCTCCACAGAGAGCTCGTCACCTCCTCCCCATGCTATGCTGCCCAGTGCAGTAGTCTGGGAGATGACCTTGTTCGTGAAGACAGAGACAAAAAATAGCATTGAGTACATTAGCTTTTTCCACATCCTCTGCCACTTGGTTGCCTCCCTCATTCAGTAAGGGGCTCACAGTTTCCTTGACTTTCTTCTTGTTGCTAACATACCTGAAGAAACCCTTCTTGTTGCTCTTAACATCTCTTGCTAGCTGCAACTCCAGGTGTGATTTGGCCTTCCTCATTTCACTCCTGCATGCCTGAGCAATATTTTTATACTCCTCCCTGGTCATTTGTCCAATCTTCCACTTCTTCTAAGCGTCTTTTTTGTGTTTAAGATCAGCAAGGATTTTACTGTTAAGCCAAGCTGGTCGCCTGCCCTATTTACTGTTCTTTCTACACATCGGGATGGTTTGTCCCTGTAACCTCAATAAGGATTCTTTAAAATACAGCCAGCTCTCCTGGACTCCTTTCCCCCTCACGTTATTCTCCCAGGGGATCCTGCCCATCAGTTCCCTGAGGTTGTCAAAGTCTGCTTTTCTGAGATCCAGGGTCCGTATTCTGCTCCTCTCCTTTCTTCCCTGTGGCAGGATCCTGAACTTGATCATCTCATGGTCCTTGCCTCCCAGGTTCCCCTCCACTTTTGCTTCCCGTACTAATTCTTCCCGCTTTGTGAGCAGCAGGTCAAGAAGAGCTCTGCCCCTAGTTGGTTCCTCCAGCACTTGCACCAGGAAATTGTCCCCTACACTTTCCAAAAATGTCCTGGATTGTCTGTGTACCATTGTATTGCTCTCCCAGATATCAGGGTGACTGAAGTCTCCCATGAGAACCAGAGCTTGCAATCTAGTAACTTCCATTAGTTGCCAGAAGAAAGCCTCGTCCACCTCATCCCCCTGGTCCGGTGGTCTATAGCAGTCTCCCACCACAACATCATCCTTGTTGCTCGCACTTCTAAACTTAATCCAGAGACTCTCAGGTTTTTCTTCAGTTTCATACCGGAACTCTGAGCAGTCATACTGTTCTCTTACATACAATACAACTCCCCCACCTTTTCTGCCCTGCCTGTCCTTCCTGAACAGTTTATATCCATCCATGACAGTACTCCAGTCATGTGAGTTATCCCACCAAGTCTCTGTTATTCCAATCACATCATAATTCCTTGACTGTGCCAGGACTTCCAGTTCTCCCTGCTTGTTTCCCAGGCTTCTTGCATTTGTGTACAGACACTTGAGAACTCGCTGATCGTCCCGCTTTCTCAGTCTGAGGCAGGAGCCCTCTCCCCTCGTGCTTTCCTGCTTGTGCTTCCTCCCGGTATCCTACTTCCCCACTTACCTCAGGGCTTTGTTCTCCTTCCCCTAGTGAACCTAGTCTAAAGCCCTCCTCACTAGGTTAGCCAGCCTGCTTGCGAAGATGCTCTTCCCTCTCTTCGTTAGGTGGAGACCGTTTCTGCCTAGCGCTCCTCCTTCTTGGAACACCATCCCATGGTCAAAGAATCCAAAGCCTTCTCTCCAACAGCACCTGCATAGTCATTCGTTGACTTCCATGATTCGATGGTCTCTACCCAGGCTTTTTCCTTCCACGGGGAAGATGGACGAAAACACCACTTGCGCCTCAAACTCCTTTATCCTTCTTCCCAGAGCCATGTAGTCTGCAGTGATCCACTCAAGGTCATTCTTGGCAGTATCATTGGTGCCCACGTGGAGAAGCAGGAAGGGGTAGCGATCAGAGGTCTTGATGAGTCTCGGCAATCTCTCAGTCACATCGTGAATCCTAGCTCCTGGCAAGCAGCAGACTTCTCGGTTTTCCCGATTGGGACAGCAGATAGATGACTCAGTCTCCCTTAGGAGAGAGTCCCCGACCGCCACCACCCGCCTCCGAGAGAAGGAAGGCCAGGATAAGAGAAGAATGGAAGACGTGTTGTGATTGGCGCAATATATATGAGGGCTGATGGACCAATCGATTAAGGTGATCAGGGTAATGTAGTATTGGTCCCAGGATATTAGAGAGACAAGGTGGGTGAAGTTATAACTTTGACTGGACCAACTTCTGTTGGTGACACAAGCTTTTGAGCTTTTACAGAGCCTTTCTTCAGGTCTAGGAAAGGTGCTAAAGTGTCACAGCTAAAAGTTTCCCAGACCTGAAAACTCTGTGTAGCTTGAAGTTGGTCCAATAAAAGATATTACCTCACCTACCTCCTCACTTTACTTGGTGTAATTTGATCCTTTCTAATGGCCTTACTAGAATTGAATCTCCCTTTTCTGAAGGATATCTGCTTAGTTTGAACCTCTTGGACTTAGCCATTTATCCATGCTAAACTTTTCTCCTTTTCTAACTTTCCTGCTTCCTTTCTTGTTTGATATATGTGCGCCTTATGTGTGGCATAATCCTTAAAACATTCCAAATCCCTCACCTCTTTGACCTCACCAGTCCTTTTTGCCTAGTTTGTAGCTGCATATTACAGTATTTCATTGATTTGTCATCCTACCATGGCTTATGAATGCCCGTTAAGTCATGGATCTTTCATTGAAGCAGAAAAAGGCAGATTTCTGACTACATTCTCTAATGCTCTGAGAATGCCATGTTTTAACCTGCAATCTCACCAGGTCCTGCAGCTCTCGCAGCTGTTTTCCTGTTAGTCCCCCAATTCCCAGGTCGTCGTCCTCTTCTTCAGGCTGGGCAGGGACATTCCCAGAAGATGGGCCCTGTTTAACAAAGAACTCTTCATGTTGATCTAGGAGCAGTCCATGCAGCATCCAGGCAGAGAGCTGCTTATACATGACTCCATGACACACAGCCAGGATCCTGGGGACCAAGCATAATGGAAAGTGAAAGAAGGCAGTGTATATAACAATCAGAACGAAATACACACCACATATCCTAAGGAGGTCATTCAGCATGGTGAGAGCTGAAGTGCTAACAAGTGAAATTTGCTCATGGAGGAAGGTGGGAGGCCTCGAGTGTGCCATTAAAGTACAGTTTGTTTACCTCCCTCACACGAAATAGGATCAAACTGCTCCTACTCACTTAGCTGCCATGTTAGCAGCTCCATGAGCTGCACCTTGAAAGTCAGTGCCCTAATTTCCTCCTCCAAGGGAACCCATTTCTGGTAATATTCAACCAATCAAATCACCCCATGTCTGAATCTCCAATCTATATTCCAGGGGGTCAGCTGACACAATGGAACTTCTTCCATTGCAACTGCCATACAAATTGCATTAGATAAGGGGAAAAGTGTGGGGGTGGGAAACAGACTTAAAAAGCCATCCCTAAGCCAGTCATAGCTTTCCCTCATTGTCAGTCTCAGCAGAAAGGCCAGGGAAAGTAAACTCCCATCTACCGTAGGAAATGCCTCATAAGCTCAGGAGTGAGATTACTGGCAGTTCAGTGTGCGAAGGAAGCTTGTACTGCAGCTGTCTATGGTGTACTTAGCCTGTACATAAACAGAGGACTTGAGCCTTCAGGGCTGTCAGCCTAGCATTCCACTCCTGCCTTTCAGATTGCACAGAGCTCTTGTTAGACACATCTCTATTTGCTATAGCTAAAGAGAGAAGATATTTTGGCACTAACTCCAGCTGTTACAAGAGCATAATAGCCAAGCAGTAGTATTAGTGAATCTTCTTACTTTTCCAGTGCACTACGCACAGGGGGCAGCCCCCCACAGCTGTGTTTATGTACAGTCTCCAGGAGCTGACAGCCATGAATCTGCAGAAGAAACAAAGTGGTCAAACTGGATTTGCAGTGAGAAATCTTCCCTTGATTCTGTACCCAAGTTTCAGATGTTCAAATGCTACACTTACAGCTGAATGTACAAAGAAGGCTTTGCAATGACAAAGGAAATGGTGCATGGGTCTCAGTGAGAACTGGAAGGGAGGGGAAATATGGATAGTAATTCCATGCTTGAATAATAATATAGCAATAGAGATATATTACTGACCACCTGACCAGGATGGTGATAGTGACTGTGAAATGCTAAGGGAGATGAGAGAGCCTATTAAAATAAACTCAATAATAATGGGCAATTTCAACTATCCCCATATTGACTGGGTACAACTCAGGATGGGAGGCAGAGATAAAAGTTTCATGACACCTTAAATGACTGCTTCTTGGAGCAACTAGTCCTGGAACCCACAAGAGAAGAGGCAATTCTTGATTTAGTCCTAAGTGGCGCCCAGGATCAGGTCCAAGAGGTGAATATAGATGGACCACTTGGTAATAGTGACCATAATATAATTAAATTTAACATCCTTGTAGTGGGGGAAACACCATAGCAGCCCAACACTGTAGCATTTAATTTCAGAAAGGAGAACTACATAAAAATGAGGTTAGCTAAACAGAAATTAAAAGGTACACCACCAAAAGTAAAATCCCTACAAGCTGCATGGAAACTTTTTAAAGACAACATAATAGAGGCTCAACTTAAATGTATACCCAAAATTAAAAAACATAGTAAGAGAACCAAAAAAGGGCCACCATGGCTAAACAACAAAGTAAAAGAAGCAGTTAGAGGCAAAAAGGCATCCTTTAAAACATGGAATTAAATCCTAGTGAGGAAAATAGAAAGGAGCATAAACTCTGGCAAATGAAACATAAAAATATTAGGAAGGCCAAGAAAGAATTTGAACAGCTAGCAAATGACTTAAAAAGTAATAGCAAAAATATGTTTAAAGTACATCAGAAATAGGAAGCCTGCTAAACAACCAGTGTGGCCACTGGATGATCTAGATGCTAAAGGAGAAGTCAAGGACAATAAGCCCAATGCGGAGAAACTAAATGAATTATTTGCATTGGTCTTTACGGTTGAGGATGTGAGGGAGATTCCCAAACCTGAGCCATTATTTTTAAATAGACAAATCTGAGGAACTGTCCCAGATTGAGGAGGTTTTGGAACAACTTGATAAACTAAACAGTAATAAGTCACCAGGACCAGATGGTATTCACCCAAAAGTTCTGAAGGAACTCAGATGTGAAATTGCAGGACTACTAACTGTAGTCTGTAACCCATCATTTAAATCAGCTTCTGTACCAAATGACTGGAGGATAGCTAATATATCACGAATTTTTTAAAAGGACTCCAGAGGTGACCCTGGCAATTACAGGCCGGTAAGCCTGACTTCAGTACCAGGCAAACTGCTTGAAACTATACTAAAAAACAAAATTGTCAGACACATAGATTAACATAATTTGTGGGGGAAGAGTCAACATGGTTTTCGTGAAGGGAAATCATGCCTCACCGATCTACTAGAATTCTTTGGGGGGGAGGGTCAAAAAGCATGTGGACAAGTGTATTTAGGTTTTCAGACAGCCTTTGACAAGATCCCTCACCAAAAGTTCTTAAGCAAAGTAAGCTGTCATGGGATAAGAGGGAAGGTCCTCTCATGGATCGGTAACTGGTTAAAAGGAAACAAAGGATAGGAATAAATGGTCAGTTTTCAGAATGGAGAGAGGTAAATAGTGGTATCCCCCAGGGATCTGTACTGGGCCAAGTCCTATTCAACATATTTATAAATGATCTGGAAAAAGGGGTAAACAGCTAGATGGCAAAACTTGCAGATAATACAAAACTACTCAAGATAGTTAAGTCCCAGGCAGACTGCGAAAAGTTACACAAAAGGATCTCTCAAAACTGGGTGACTGGGCAACAAAATGGCAGATGAAATTCAGTGTTGATAAATGCAAAATAATGCACACTGGAAAATATAATCCCAACTATACATATAAAATGATGGGGTCTAAATTAGCTTAAAGAAGAGATCTTGGAGTCATTGTAGATAGTTCTCTGAAAACATCCACTCAATGTGTAGCAGCAGGCAAAAAAGTAAACAGAATGCTGGGAATAATTGAGAGAGGGATAGATAATAAGACAGAAAATATCATATTGCCTCTATATAAATCCATGGTACACCTACATCTTGAATACTGTGTGCAGATGCGGTTGCCCCATCTCAAAAAAGCTATATTGGAATTGGAAAAGGTTCAGAAAAGGACAACAAAAATCATTAGGGGAATGGAACAGCTGCCATATGAGAAGAGATTAATAAATTTGGGAGTTTTCAGCTTGGAAAAGAGAAGACTAAGGGGGGATATGACTGAGGTCTATAAAATCATGACTGGTGTGGAGAAAGTAAATAAGGACATGTTATTTACTCCTTCTCATAACACGAGGACAAGGGGGTCACCAAATGAAATTAATAGGCAGCAAGAAAAGGAAGTATTTTTTCACACAATGCACAATCAACCTGTGGAATTCCTTGCGAGAGGATGTTGTGAAGGCCAAGACCATAACAGGGTTCAAAAAAGCACTAGATAATTTCATGGAGGATAGGTCCATCAATGGCCATTAGCCAGGATGGGCAGGGATGGTGTTCCTAGCCTCTGTTTGCCAGAAGCTCAGAATGAGTGACAGGGGATGGATCACTGGATGATTACCTGTTCTGTTCATTCCCTCTGGGGTACCTGGCACTGCCTACTATCGGAAGACAAGATACTGGGCTAGATGGACCCTTGGTCTGACCCAGTATGGCCATTCGTATGTTCTTATATACCCTCCTCTCACGCCCCACATAATGGCCCAGCAGACTTGTAGACTCCAACACACAAGTTCTCCCATAACCCCCTGTTACTGGCTAGAGGACAGTTTAATTTCATGGACTGTGAAGTCAGAAATCCTGCTTCTCCTGCCTTGTCTTTTGGATTTATAAGACACAAGAAAAAGAAATCCCAGTCACCAACACACAGTAAAGGTGGCAAATGTGCTCCATACTTTTCTACTGTGAATTAAATGTGATCCAAGACAAAGACTCTGTGCAGTCCCACCCCCAAAACTTATCTGCTTCCATCCTTGCTCCAAACCTTTCCCTCTGTTTCTCCATTCAAACCCGTCTCAGAATCTCTTTCCCCAACCACAGAAATGCACAACCTTCCATTCCCACCAGCTCCAATTACAGCCTTACCAGCTCACTCCCTCCCCCCCAAATCTGTAAATTACCAAAGGGAAAATAAGGGAATTTGATATCAGTACACAAGCTTCATGATGCTGGGCTATGTCCAGCATACAATTTTTCTGCCTTAGTCTCTCCATCTATTTATGTAAGTGATACCAAATGAGCAGTGTCCAAGATGCCTCACTGACATTAGTGAAAAACCAATCCATAGCCAGTAAATAGATAATCTGCTCCATACACAGGGAGCACATATGGATGGTTCTGACCAAGCCAGCGCCTCATTCTTGCTGATTCTCAAAAACCTTCCTTGGCCCGAACCATGCAGTCTTCAGGAGGAAGATACAAACTCTGAAAGGAAAAGCAAATGTTTCTTGAGGAGCCCCATCTACCTATCTCCGACAAGCTCTGTCAAACATCTGGTTCACTTTACCATCATGCAATTTTAACTAAAGGGAATGGATGGGAACAACAGATTCTGCTACAGAGAAACCAGCTCCAGTAACCAGCTGGTTACTATACCTTCTGGGTCTTGATCTGCTCCACCACAACCATCACCGAGGGAAAGAGGAGTTGGAACTGCAAAGCAAGGACCAACATGTAAAAATAGGGTCCTAAGTAGCGATATGTAGGGATGGGGCATTTAGGGGCTAGTATGGACAGCAGCTGGTTGTGGTAGTTTATCAGTCTATCACCTCACTGGCCTCACTTAGTGTTCTGGATGTCCCTGGAAGAGAGACCATGGCTTCTGCAGAGAGGACATGATGATTATACCAGGATACCGATGATGTTACTCTACCTTAACATCAACAACTAGATTGAACAGTGGAGGGGATGCTTATCCGGAGAGTCTCTGGTCACTTAGTAAGGTTGGCATGGATGACATGAGTTGTGCCAATGTGCTAGAAGTGCTGTCTAGGTGGGTACTGAAGTCTCTCAAGTTGATAAATTTAGGAGACACTAATTTGAGGATAGGAAGAGCTGCACAGGCTTCCCTCTATGTTGCAGCTAAACTCTAAATGGGACTTTTGGAGGCAGAGAGAAACTGTTGGATGGTTAAAGCGGGAGCTATTGTATCCCTGACAGGGCAATGATGCATGCCTCCCCAGCTGACATCTAGTCAAAAAGGTTCCATGGCCACATAGGCACATGACCCCAACAGCAGCGCTCCATGGTGAAAAAGTCATTAAAGAAAACAAAATGATATGTAATCTGAGAGCTAGAGCTGCTTAAAGTCAAGTGCAGACTGTAGCTTTCCTAACATTTCTGAAGTGTGATACATGCTACCAGCTATTTTGATTTTGCATAAAGGTGGAAATGGGAAAGGAAAATCTATTTCTTACAAGTATAACTACACCATATTAAAAGCTAAAGATGGCATTAATACAACTTTAAGTGTATTTAAGTGCTCAGAATTTAAGAGTACAAACATCAGAAATTAAAGTTTTAGTAACAATGGTAGCTCTGCAACACTACACATGCTGTATATACCAGTAGTAAGATCACAACAAATGCAACATACCTGATCCAGGGAGTAGTTAATGTGGGAGATGGAGAGGTGAGGGTCAGCCAGGAACTGCAACCACAACAGAAAAGTTAGTAAAAACCAAAATAAGTCTCTAATCTATAGCACTAAACCTTGGTGGAAAAAGGTAAAGAGCAGAACTGTACCCTCAAAAGTCCCAATAACTTTAGCTCACATAGATCTTTTCACAGAGACTTTTGAATCATATCCCCCTTCAGGCTGTTACTTTGATGAGAGTGAGCAGCCCATGCAATCACTGGGCATTGACTCAAAGAGAATCTACCCAAGAGATGGCGTAACGTCTACCAACTTGGCTGACACACCACAGATTTAACCAAGGTCCTTCAGAGCTTGACTTAGAGAATGAGGATCTGAATCTGAGGACTGTGACACTTGCATTCTCTATGGATCTGACAGAGTGGATCAGACGCAGAGGGGGACATGTAGCACACTGACCAGTGGGTTATAGTGGAACCTCACAGCAGCAATTTGGAAGACACCCCTGCAGTGGAAATGAAAGATTCCATCCCATCTTTGGCTGCTTCTTGTTAGCTTATTTGTTACTGAAGAGACAAGTTTCCACTGCACAGTATTTCAGCTCATAACATTGAATAGAGCACAGCTTCTTCTTCCAATTCTCTCCCTTACCTCCTGCTCCAGGTCAAGCAATGCCTGTCGATAGGGCTGCAGCACTGAATCGAGCCCTGTACAGAAGGCCCGCAAGTAAATCCCATGTAACCCACACTGGTTCTGCTGGGAAGGGTGATGATCCTAAAATCAAACAGTACGTTTTGAATTAGCCCCAGTACACTGGTGAGTGGACTGGGGACTAAGACCCAGATCCCTGAGATATTTAGGCACTTAGCTCCCATTGATTTCAACCTTCAGCACCTAAATATCTTTGAGGAGCTAGGCCTAAGTGACTCAGTGGATAGATGTGTTCACCACTAAGTCACCAGTTTAAACATAGTGAAGCCCATCTTAAACAACCACTGAAAGTACCAATAAAATCAGCTGTTAATCAGAGGTGGGTCAGCTGGCAAAGATGGAGCAGAATTGTATTCAGTCCCTTTGGATGTACAAGGAACTCCTGAGACAGAAGATTGCATAGTACAGTGACCATTTGTACATTTCACTTTGTGCGGACATGAACTGTTCACAAGTGGAGCTCAAACTACTTTGCAAACTGTAACACAGCCTTGCCATCCCTGTGGGATAAGTGAGCATTATCGTTATTTTACAAATCCAACCAGTCTGTTAGTAACAAGAAATCATTATAACCTATGTTAATGCTTTTTTTTTTAAACCAGAATAAAAGATTTGAGTCCAGTTTTGAATAAGTAAGTATCCATATCATGCCAACATACATAGCTTCCTGCCTCTATCTATTTAAGGGTTTTCTATATAGTCAGCATGGTAGTATTTAAGCACCTATCAGATAAATTTAGGCTTGCACTGTAAAGCCAGTAGTGGATTCATGAGTCATTTGCTCTTCTCTCTTCCTTGCTGGAAGACTGCTTGGCATGCATATGTATGTTTCTCCTCCATCAGTCTACTCTTCCCTCTCCCCCCTCCCAATTAATTTGGTTAAGGTGGGAAAGATGTGAGATTGTATTCTGGAAAGCAGTGTCTCTGAAAATTATGTGGAAGGTCATTGTAGATAACTAACTGCACATGACCTCCTTATGCAATGCTGTTGCAATACTGGGATGTATTAACACAGGAATAAGGTAATATTACCTCTATACATGGCATTGGTGACCCCACTACTGCAGTAGAGTGTCCTGTTATGGTATCCACTTTAAAAAAGGATGTGGTCTAGAAACCCTGGTTTACTATTAAAGGCTAGAGAGAAACTTGATATATGTAGCTTATCAAAGAGATATTTAAGAGACAACTCTACCAGTCTATAGTTACCTACACAGGAAGAAAGCAACTAATATTAGAGGGCTCTTTAAACTAGTTGACCAACTCATTACATGATCCAGTGGCTAGAAGCTGAAGTCAGCAAAGTTCAAAATGGAAAAGAAATGCAGCTTTTTAATGAAAGGGTAATTCACCACTGAAACAGATTACCAAGGGACGTGGTGGATTCTTCATCGCGGACTTTTAAAAAGATCTGATCTAGCTCAATGCAGAAATCACTGGGTGAAATTCTATAATCCATGTTATGTGGTAGTCAGATTAGAGACACAATGGTCTTTTCTGACTTTAACACACATGAATTAGTCGAAAAGGAGTATCTTGATGACGTATCTATTGACATTAAGACCGCACGGACCATGAAGACCAAAATCTTTTCTTAGCACTGTACGTAGTTAATCCAGTTCAAGACTGAGATACAATGATAAGGGAAAATATGGAGGAAAGTTTGTACCACATTTTCTGGGCTGTACCTATTGTGTGGCTAAAGGACTGCAGCCTCCAAGACTGTCTGTCAGCTTTCTCCAGCAATTTTTTTTTAGGACCTCAAAGGCTGAAATGGGACCCTGGTGTTTAGAGTGAAGATGCAAGTTAATAAGCTTTACCTTTTATCAAGACAAAGTAATCCTACCCCTCTAATATCCTTTGTTCATTCCCTTTGTTCTGACATTCTCATTTCTACAACCTGGTCGTTTGTTCCATTGCGGTGAAGGCTTCAATGAGCACAGAGGGCCTCTAATTAGATTTCTGCAGCTCTATCCAAGTTTATGCTTGCAAGTCTTTTAATCCATTCCATTAAACAAGACTGAGCTGCTCCATGCAGACAGCATCAGCCTTTGGGAGCAGGCTAGGTTGATTCACAAATGCAGAGAAAAGCATACCGAGTGACCTTGACTGAGGGGAAGAGAAAGTGTGCCTGAGAGGGACCTTACCGACTTCACAGTTCAACTGGTTATGGAAGAGTCACCCACTGCATAAGATAGAGAGCTACACGATCCCCCACCTCATATCTCCAACACACTCATCCTGTGGTTTCGCATCTTTGCTCTTTCTACTTCCCCATTCTAGACACTTCCAAATAAGTTATATAAACAGAGCAGTGAGGTATTTAAACCATAGCAGGAAGGAACTCATTTTTAAGACTACTACCTAAATGTGTTTTAATTTTTTACTGAAATTTCATTACTCTGTATGTACAAGTCTAACATATAACTAGAGAGGGTTTCACAATGCTATTTTTAGTGTGAACCTAACATGGAAAGAGTAAAAACATAGTGGCATAAATTTCAGAGTGGGAGCTATTGCTTCTTACAGAAAGTAGTTCTCTAGTTCAATAATGAGTTACTGAGTAAGTAAAGTTGAGAAACAGATTATCCCTGGAAAAAGCTAAGTCTTGTGGAGAGAAAGTAGTTTTGTCCTTTCTGAAGTCTATTTTTCATAGCAATATTATCCCATCCTGAGGCAGCTTAGTTGATAGATTTTGATTTGAAAAATTAGTTTAGCCATAAGTGTTTCTCTATCCTTTCATTTGTGGGGCTTAAGACCTAATTCAGCCCTGGCAAAAGCACCACCCACTGACTTCAAATGGGAGGCCAGATGCTCAGGGAAGTGCTGAAGTGGGCTCTGTCTTTCTCATTGGGCAGATTTTTCTGGAGACACAGTGTGATAGGTTTGTTTATTGCACATTAGCAAACTGAAGGACTATTGTCTAGCAGGGTAACAACTTAATAAGCCTCTGGGGTAGGCCTCATTTTATACGCAATAATCAATATATTACGGAGTTTAATTACAGGCACATCCTAGGATGACCAGACATCCCGATTTTACGGGACTTGTCCCGCATCCCAACCTTACATCGGTTGGGATGCCCTTTGTCCCAGTAGCGGGACCGTCCGGACTGCAGCTGCAGTGCCACCGCTCACCGCTTCCTGGTACGGCTCCCGGCACCTGCCCAATGGCAGGAGCGCCACGTGCTGCAGGGGCAGGGCTTGTAGGCACCAGGAGCAGGCAGAGAGCCCTCCGCCCTGACCTGACCTGCGACCCTAGGAGCCAGAGGGACCTGCCTGCCGGATGCTTCCCAGGACGGAAGCTGCCCCAGGTAAACACCGCCGGGACTCCCCACCTTGCCCCCTGGCAGGTTCCTCTGGCTCTTAGGGTGGGGGGACTCTGCGTGCTGCCTGTGCCTGCAAGCCCTGCTCCGCAGCTCCGGCAGCTCCCATTGGCGCTTTTCCCAGCCAACGGGAGCCACAGAGCTTGCGCTTGTAGCGGGAGCAGCAAGTGGTGAGTCTGGAGACTCCCTTCACCACTCTCACCCTAGGAGCCAGAGACCTCCCAGCAGGGCTGGTGAGTGCAGCCAGGGAAGGGGGCAGGGTGTGATGGTGAGTGTCTGGGAGGTGTGTGTGCGTGGCGATGTTGGGCTGTGAGAGTGTGGAGGGCGCTGGGCAGTGGGGGAGGTTTGTGTGTTTTGGGGTGCTGGGCAGTGTGGGAGATGTGTGTGTCAGGGCACTGGGGGTCTGTGTGGGGCATTGTGTAGTTGTGGTGGTGGGGCTGTGGGGAAGGGCACTGGGAGGGAGGAAGGGAGGGGAAATCTGTGTGTATTGAGAAACTAGCAAGTCGGGTTCTGTGTGGGGTGCTGGGCAGCTGTGGTGGGGCTGTGGGCAGGGGGGTGCTGGGCGGTGTGTGTGTGTGCACAGCACTGCATTTATGGTGGAACGGTTGTAGGGGGGCTCTGGGCATACTGGGTCCAGGGGGCGCTGGGCAGGGGAGCTGTGTGGCACAGCATGGGCCCACCCCCAACAGGAAGGGGCACGCTGGTAGCACAGGGCCAGGTGAACCAGTGTGCCTCTGGCTCCGGTCGCTGTGCGCCTGTGTTCGTCTCTCCCCCCCCCCCCCCCCGTGTCTTGATAGTTCACACTCGCGATCTGGTCGCCCTAGCACATCCAGACCGGTGTGAGAGAGGCAGGGGCCACTTCCCCCCCCCCACACACACACACACCGCAGGGAGCTGAGTCCTGACTCCGAGGGCTCAGGGGGTGGAGAAGGAGCGCGGCCTTCCCCTGGGGCTCCCGTGGGGCCGGAGAGGAAGGGAGAACTCAGCCCCTTGGCCCGCTCCCACCTGCTGTTGCACGTGGCCCGTGTACTGCTCGATGAACTCGGTGAAGCGAATGTAGTCGGTGCCGAGGCGGCAGAGCCGGTTCAGGACGCTGCTCTCACTGGGGTGCAGGAACGGCAGCTCCTGGGACACCTGCGGGGAAGCGAAGCCGGGTGAGCGCAGGGCCCCAACGGGGGGGGGGCGGGGGCCCGGTCCGGGCGGTACCTGGAGGCCGCTTCTCTTGCTCCAGGTGAACGCGGCCCCGGGGTACCCGCTCAGCGCCAAGAGCAGCTCGTGAATCATCCTGGGAGCTGAAACCAGCGGCCGACGGCTTCCATGCGCCCAGCGAGTTCCGCAAAGCCCCCTGGGAAGTGTAGTCCCGGTCCTCTCACAGATCGAAGGGGAAGTCTGCTCCCGCAAAGGCCACTGGGAAATGTAGTTCCCGACTGAGGCTCGTGGGAGGCAAGCGCTCGACTTTCGAAGGACCCCGGCCTATGGGCGATCTCCACAGTGACAGAGCCTGTGTGGGGACTGTCCTGATCGCCTCCATGGCCACCCCGCCGGTGAGAGGATCCTCTGGGGAAAAAGGACTTTTTTTTACTTAGCGTGGGAACCGATTTGATGGAACTCCAGAGAAATCTGCCCTTCCTGCAGCCAGGAAGCTGCAGCTCCAGAGGAGAACCAGTGTGGCCAGCTCCTGAGATTTTGTCACAAGTCTTGTCATATTTGGGGCTGTTCCTAAAGCCCCCGCTGCTGACATTGAAGATTGTGTGAGTATCTCAGCTTTCATTTAAGAAAAACGTTCTAGCCCTCGTGGTTGCAGGAAAAGCTTCAAAATGTGAAGCAGGTGCCCCCAACAGCACAGAAACCAGAAGGCAAATAAAACGCACACCAAATTTATTATTTTTAAAAAATCATTGTTTTTAAAAATCTCATCATTTTGGGGGGGTTGACTCAAGAGCTTTGAATGGCTGGGTTTGATGATACTGGGAAACTCCTGAGAAGGCTGTAACAGCCAAAAAAGGCTTGGGGGGGAAGGAACCCCATCCCAACACCTGTAACTGCAAATGTTGCCATCTGTGAGTATCAGACTTTGGAGATTCCTCATTGCGTATAAGCATTGGGCTGGTGAGATTCCACAATCTCCGTGAATGTCGGGGATCCTACACCCCAAATCAGTACTCTCTATGGTGTATCATGCAGTGAGAATCCTCCCCCCGCCCCCCAGCCTATGAGTCAGTGGGGATTTACGCTGAATGTATCAGAAAGTGGTTCCCACCAGACATTACAGGCAGTGGGATTCACCTTGTGTGTCAGGCAGCTGTTGTGTTCTTTCTGCTGGCTCATGCTGGTACTTGAGCAAAAGGGTAAAGTGTACTTCCTTAGTGCAAATAATTTGCATTTTACAACACCATTTCATCCTGATTAATCTGAAATCACTTCTTAATCAATGTATACCATAGATCAAGCAACCTTTAGATGCAACAGTATACAACATGCTCCATCACAGTGGGGGTGTTGGAATAAGTAATGTTATTTGGTGCTAAGACAAGTGCTTTATAAAAGTCTAAGTATATACCAATGGGGTTACCTCTATCAACCAAACTTGTACTCTCATTAAAAAATTAAATCAAGTTTGTTGGACAAGACCTATTTTTCATAAAATCGTTTTGATTTGCATTAATCATTTTCCTATACTTTGATTATTTATTGATTTGAATCCTGTATCAGCTTTTCCATTCTTTTGCCTGGGATTGATGATGGGCTGACCAGCCTTTAATTGCCCTTTTCATCCTGTTTCTCCTTTTGAATATTGGCACAATAATTTGTACTCTTGCACTCTTATTTCAAAGTGTATTAAAATTAACTCAAATGGATCAGATATCTCCTCAACCAACTCTTTTAGGATTCCTGGATGAAAATTATCCAGGCCTGTGGATTTAAAAATATTTATCCATACTAGATGCTCTTTAACATCCTCCTTAGTTACAAATGAAAAGTACTTCATCATACTCATGTGATATGAATACATCATCCAGCTTTTTCCAAATACAGAACAGAAATAATTAAGGAACACTTCTACCTTTTCTGCATTATTATTGACAAGTTTACCATTTTCATTTAACAATGGACCTTATGCCATTATTAAGATTTTCTTTATTCCTGTCATACTTCAAAAAAATCTTTGGTTGTCCTTAGCCCTGCCAGCCATGGACTTTTCCCCGTTGTCTTTACCTTCCTTCAATTTTCTGCACTTCATTACTTATAATTTATACTGATTACTATCTGCTTCACCTGTTTTCCATTTGTTATATATAAAGGTTTTTTTGTTTCTAATTGCTGCCTTCACTTCCCCTCTTAATCAGGATTGGCCTTTAACTAAATTGTCCTCTGTTGTGATTGTGGAATTGTAGCTCTTTGGCTATCTAGTAAATTCTTAAACAACCCCCAGTGTTCCTTTAAATTTTTCTGTCTTAAATTTTTCCTTCCAATCAATTTTGTGTATAATTTTCCTCTGTTTGGGGGGCAGTTAGTCCTTTTGAAGCATCAAGTATATTCATTACTGGTTGGAACTGTCCTCTCCTTACCCATAATTTAATATAATCAGCTCATGATCACTGGTCCCTAGGCAACCACCAACTTCCAGTCCATTAATTCATCTTTATCCATCATATTGAGGTCTAAAATAGAGTTATCCCATATTGGATGCAATACCTATTGTGTCAGAGAATTATAATCTATAATTTTTAGAAACTTCAGTGTTGTTTTACCACTAGCAGCATGAGACTTCCAGAATACGTCTCCCAGATTAAAATCTCCCATCATAATACAGTTTTTCTTTCCACACATTACATACAGGTGCATAAAGAATAACTCATCCAATTCTCTGGTTTGATTTGGTGATCTGTAAGGCTACAATTTTGTCATGGATATTTTTAGTAAAAATCAGGAACAGATCATGGGCAACAAACAAAAAATCACGGAAGCCATGACCTGTCTCTGACTTTTACTAAAAGCATCCATGACAAAATGGAGAGAGAGGAGGGTCCCACACCTTGCAGTGGCTGGGAGCTGCAGGGACCCTATCAAGGTTCCTTCCCCACTCTGAACTCTAGGGTACAGATGTGGGGACCTGCATAAAAACCTCCTAAGCTTACTTTTACCAGCTTAGGTTAAAACTTCCCCAAGGTACAAACTATTTTACCTTTTGCCCTTGGACTTTCGCTGCCACCAAACGCCTTTCCCCCCAAAATCCTCACCGAAACCTTGCATGCCCCCCTTCCTGGGGAAGGTTTGATAAAAATCCTCACCAATTTGCATAGGTGACCACAGACCCAAACCCTCTGATCTTAAGAACAATAAAAAAAAATTCAGTTTCTTACAAGAAGAATTTTAATAGAAGAAAAAGTAAAAAGAATCACCTCTGTAAAATCAGGATGGTAAATACCTTACAGGGTAATTAGATTCAAAACATAGAGAATCCCTCTAAGCAAAACCTTAAATTACAAAAAGACACAAAGACTGGAATATCCATTCCATTCAGCACAACTTATTTTCTCAGCCATTTAAAGAAATCATAATTAACACGTATCTAGCTAGATTACTTACTAAATTCTAAGACTCCATTCCTGTTCTGTCCCCTGCAAAAGCATCACCCAGACAGACCCAGACCCTTTGTTTCTCCCCCCCCCCCCCCTCCAGCTTTGAAAGTATCTTGCCTCCTCATTGGTCATTTTGGTCAGGTGCCAGAGAGGTTATCCTAGCTTCTTAACCCTTTGCAGGTGAAAGGATTTTTCCTCTGGCCAGGAGGGATTTTAAAGGTGTTTACCCTTCCCTTTATATTTATGACATGCCCCCCAAATCACAGATAGGGTGAAACGCTGGCTGGGATTTCTTCCTGGAGCTCTAGGAAAAAACAGTTCAGTGGCAATGCCCCAAGACCTGCTTTCCCTAATAGGAAGTGAACTAATTTCCTGTAAGAAAGCGGAGAGAGCAGCAGAGCTGCACTCAGGATAGGAAGCGCCTTAGGAGTGCTGGCTTCCCTGAGTCTGGAAGGAGGGTGCCAAGGGACGCTCTGAGAAGCGCTCAAGGGAGCACAGGCTGGCCTGCCCGGGGCTACAGAATACCTTGTCTTAGGAGCCTTACCACTGGCACTTGTCCCAGTTTCTTGCCCCAGGGTGGAATCCACTTTTTCTGCAGCTTCTCCAGAGCCTCCTGCAAAGCCCCGAGCTGCAAAGCACAAAAGGGTTCTGGTGGGTTCGGAGCAGGCAGCTGACTTGTGACGACCCCATCGACCCCGTCCCACCGGATGCTGTCGGCCCCAGCCCCTTCTGCCTCCTACCAAGCTGGTGTTGGTATGTCGGTCAGCCCTGCCCGCCCCCTCGGGCTGGCACTCACCAGCTCCTTCTCGCTGGATGGAGGGAGCTCATGGGCCTAAAAGCTCCGGAGTGCCCTGGTCTCCAGTCCCCAGTCCCCAGGCGGCGGCAGCAGCCACCTGGGGCTGTCCATGGTGCTGCAGCTGCGTCCAAGCTCGGGTTGTGCCGGCTCCGCTCTGAGACTCCTCTCCGATTCCTCCCCGCAGTGACGCCCCCGTGGGCGCTGTCCTGAGAACCGCCAGAGAGCTCGAAGGGCGGCGGAACTAGTCGCTCCTAGACCCGCGGGCCTGGGCACCCCGCACTGGATGGCAAGGCAAAGGAAACTCGGGTCGCACCGGGCTCAGTCCTTGTGCGAGCCCCCCGTCCTGCTATCACCCTCTGCAGGGTGCGAGGGTCCACGGGCTGGAGTCAGTGCGTTCACGCATTGGGCAGGAGAGGGAAGCGCGATCGCTGCCTGGCTTTTAGAGCCGGGGCGGCCTGACAGCCCATTGGATCAATAATAGGGTTACTGCTGCTGTTTTCCATCCAGTAAGTGTCAGTCGCTGTGCGAGAAGCTCTGACTCTGCTACAGGGCTCTTACAATCCCGGGTAAAATGCTGAACCGGTTACAGTCAATGGGAGTTTTGTCACTGCCTTCAATATGGCTAGGATTTCACTGGGGGTGGGAGGAGGACGGGACACACAGCAGATGAGACCAGTGCAGCTCAGACAAATCTGCCTTATTTTCATATTGAGCTCAAATTAACTTCAGATTTTTTATTTTCATTTTCTAAAGGAAATCCAGGGGGTCAGAAACTGACCTGTACAAGCAGCAACAGCCCCTCCCATCAGAGAGAAGGACCCCTCAGGCACCTGTTGGGTTACAGAGAGACCAACATAGTTAATCTATACAGGACAGGATCCTACAAGCCATGTAGATTACTCCACAGGTAACACTGGTTTCTTATTCTCCAGTTATTCATAAGCATAACAGGCAAAGCTGATAATAGGTGAAATTCACCCCTGTGCTGTGGGCCACCACCAAGGCCTAGGCACTACTTTAGTCCTACTTAAGTCATATTTTGGGGGCTTATGTGAAGTGCTGCCTAGTCCTTGTGTTGAACCTCTGTGCAGGGCTGAGCTCCACCTTATTTGTTGGTGTCTGTGCCTAGATTTTCTATCCTAGAAGAGAGGGTAAGGTACATTAAGGAAAGTATCTCCTTGACTAGGAACTGAAATACTGCCATTACACATTGTTACTGGTTGAAATCATTTACCAGACAACACTGCAACTTCAATACAGTATTTAGTGCCAGCAATGTGCTCTACACTATATTCTACACAAAAATAGACAGTCCCTGCTCCCAAAGAGCTTACAGTCGAAAACCACAGAGACAGAGAAGATGGACATAAAGGAAAATCCGGAGGTGGGAGTAACTTTTTGTCATGAATAAATATACACTTATTGTAGGCACTGGGGAAGAAGCCAGACCTGAACTGACAACTGCAAAATATTTAAAATTGAACAGCTAACAGAGAGGTAATTTCTCTTCCTCATCTGGTTTGGGTTGATCCTCTATCACTAGAATTTTTTCTTATTAATCTCATTAAACAAACACTGGCTATTGAGAATTACAAATATACTGCTGCTTGGTGTGTTGCAGAGTTTCACAACCCTGGCCTACATCCAAGATTCAAGTGTTGTCCAGCATCCCACTGAGTATTACTGTTAAGATTTTTTATGCATAGTGACAGCCCACAGAGTATCAAACATTCAATTAATTGACACAAATGTAGCAACTCCTTGGGCAGTAAATGTGCAGTTTAGAAAGAATTGCAATTTAGAAGTTAATTTACTATTTTATGTGTGGATGAGATTTTCCCAGGAAGAACAGATTAGTTCTAAACTCAGAATGTGAGGATTATTTGTAAAAACAAAACATTAAGGCCCCCCTTCAATTTTGGGGCAGATAGTCCCAGGCTGGTTTCTTGGACACTTATTGGACCAACTTTTTGTTTATCAACATTGTCTCTAGACAAAAATAATTATTTGCTATAATTTTATTTTGATTTTTAAAATCTTTTCAACTTTCTTAATTGGAATTAGAGTTTGCAAAAAAGAGTCACTGTGGTGAAAACTTGAGCTCAGTGCGCTGCAGTGGTAAAAAAGGCTAACAGAACAGTAGGAACTATTAGGGAAGGGATAGAAAAAAAGACAGAAATTATAATGCCATTATATAAATCCATGGTGTGCCTATATCTTGAATACTTGTGTTCATTTCTGGTGGCTCAATCTGAAAAAAGATATAGTGGAACTGGAAGAGATTCAGAGAAAGGCAACAAAAATGATCAAGGGTATGGAATGGCTTCCATACAAGAAGAAACTAAAAAGATTAGGGTTGTTCACCTTAGAAAAGAGACAATTAAGAGGCGATATGATAGAGCAGAGGTTCTCAAACTGGGGGTCGGGAGGGTCGCGAGCTGTCAGCCTTCACCCCAAACCCTGCTTTGCCTCCAGCATTTATAATGGTGTTAAATAAAAAAAAAGTGTTTTTAATTTATATGGGGGGGTCACACTCCAAGGCTTACTATGTGAAAGGGGGCACCAGTACAAAAGTTTGAGAACTACTGTGATAGAGCTCTATAAAATCATGAATGGTGTGTGTGACAAGGGTGTGCCAGGCCCTGAGGTCCCCTGCTAGATCCTACACACCCTGTTCCAAAAAGGGAGCAGTAGAGGTGAGTACTCTGGGCGGCATAGAAAGGAGCTGCAAGGGAGCATCCAATCAGGGAGAGGCTTCAGGAAAGATATAATCTGCGCCTAGCAGGCTCATATAATAGGGTCTGCAGGTCTAGAAAACTTCAGTTGCTGCCTGGAGCTAGAGAAGTAAGAGTGGTGGCTGGCTGAAGAAGATGCATTAGCAGGGACAGAGAAGTTGCTAGATGGGACTGCGGGAGCAAGAAGTAGCTCCTGGCTGGTTTCTGGGACTTAAGCTGGAAGAACTCTGAGGTAAGGTCGAAGGTGAAGGGGCTGCTTGGGAAGTGTTCCAGGAAACAGTACCAGTGGCTATTCATAGGGTCCCTGGGTTGGGGCTCAGAATAGTGGGTGGGGTGGCTCTGCCCCCAGCCACAGGCAGAGTGGCCTAACCTCCGAGAATGGAGTGTAGAAGGCCCAGAGAAAGGGGCTGAAGACTGATGAGGGTCAGCATTTGTGGACTCTGATACACCACTCAGAAGGAGAACAATGTGAAGAGTGACTCAGCTGGAGAGCTGGGGTCAGAGACACTGTTCCCTCTAAGCTGTGCGTGTGTGCATGCGCACACAGATCCTAAACCCCACGCACACAGCGAAACACCCCGCGCACACAAAAATTTGCACAGAAGCACAATTTGCACAGAAGAATTTTTTTGCACACACAGCCTGTCAAAAATTTAAACAGAAGAAATTTTTTGTGCACACAGCCTCAAAAATTAGAGGGAATGTTGGTCAGATACTGCCACCAAAGGCAAAGAGTATTCAGGGAGGAAGCCCTGGGAGCATGGCGCCATACCAAGGTTGAGAAACAATTGAAAGCAAGCCCAGGACGGAGCTGTAGACATTAGTAACTGAGGATCTGGGGATAGAATCATAGGACTGGCAGGGACCTTGAGAGGTCATTAGTCCAGTCCCCTACACTCATGGTAAGACTAAGCATTATCTAGACCATCCTTGACAGGTGTTTTCTAACCTGTTCTTAAAAATCTCCAATGATGGAGATTCCACAACCTCCCTAGGCAATTTATTCCAATGCTTAAATACCCTAACAGTTGGGAAGTTTTACCTAATGTCCAACCTAAACCATCCTTACTGCAATTTAAGCCCATTGCTTCTTGTCCTATCCTGAGAGGTTAAAGACAACAATTTTTCTCTCTCCTCCTTGTAACAACCTTTTATGTACTTGAAAACTCTTATCATGTCCCCTCTGTCTTTTCTTCTCCACGCTAAACAAACCCAATTTTTTCAATTTTCCCTCATAGGTCATGTTTTCTAGACCTTTAATCATTTTAGTTTCTCTTCTCTGGACTTTCTCCAGTTTGTTCACATCTTTCTTGAAATACACAATACTCCAGTTGAGGCCTAATCAGCACGGAATAAAGTGGAAGAATTACTTCTAGTGTCTTGCTTATAACACTAGTGCTAGTACATCCCAGAATGATGTTTGGTTTTTTTTTGCAACCATGTTACACTGTTGACTCATATTTAACTTGTGATCCACTATGACCCCCAGATCCTTTCTGCGGTACTCCTTCCTAGGCAGTCATTTCCCATTTTGTATGTGTGCAACTGATTGTTCCTTCCTAAGGGGAGTACTTTGCATTTGTCCTTATTGAATTTGATCCTATTTACTTCAGACCATTTTTCCAGTTTGTCCAGATCATTTTGAATTTTAATCCTATCATCCAGAGTTCTTGCAACCCCTCCCAGCTTGGTATCATCAGCAAACTTTATAAGTATACTCTCTATGCCATTATCTAAATCATTGATGAAGATGTTGAACAGAACCAGTCCTAGAACTGATCCCTGCAGGACTCCACTCGGTATGCCCTTCTAATTTAACTATGAACCACTGATAATTACTATCTGAGAATGGTTTTTCAACCAATTATGCACCCACCTTATAGTAGCTCCATCTAGGTTGTATTTCCCTAGTTTGCTTATGAAAAGGTCATGTAACTATTGGCCACCCTATCACTACTAAGCTCGTATCTTTTTAGATATCCCACACTATTCTAGCCTCATGTCAGTATTTCCAGTGGAAATATGAACTGCTTAATACAAGTCCCATTTATCTTTTATTTCCTTTCCCATTCAGGGATATCTCCCCCCTCCTCCTGCCATTTTGGGAATCCTTGTGTTTGTTTGTTTATTTTTTTAATGACCAAGGGCATCCCTAGCCTTGGAGGATGGCAGATTCTCCTTTGGTAAGGAGATTTCAAAATAAGTTAGGAAGTGCCCTGCTGGCTTCTTTTCTGTCTGTATTGTATTTCTAAAGCACCCCAAACTACAGTATCTAGTTGTGAGCATAGCTCACCTCTTGGGATTTTACTCTTAGAACATCAGACATCTATAAAGACATATCTGAGCTCACGTTCCCTTATTCAGTTTTAGGGCATGCAGAAGGCTGAACAACATTCGATAAACTGTCAAGTAAAGACAACAAGACAAAGAGTTTAAAGGAGGAGATATGATGCTGGGAGAAGGGAAGAATTCAGTAATAAACACAATGAAAATAAGAGAAACATACAAGGGACATTGTCTCCCTAGCTACTTTTATGTCACATTGACACAAACCAGAGGCTGACATGATGCAATTTGCTCCAGTCTCTTGTGCTCGAGTGTGATCAGAAAAGCCAGGGGCAAATGGAGAAAGGAAATGGCTCATATGGGCATTGTTATATAGGAAAATACCAAAGCCCTGCAACATTCTCCAATGTTTATTATTGTTTTAAAGAGCAGATGAGTCAGACATAAAATGAAAAGGTTAACTACAGCTTCCATTGGAGGAACATGGCAGATAAGCAATTAATAGGCTGACATTTCTCATAGCAAACAGAAACAATATCTGTAATTCTAGCATTGATAATAAGTTCTTATTACTTCTGACTACAGGGATCAAAAGATGGGTGGAGAAAATACATTCTCTACCAATCTTTAGATGCCATTGTCTCACAAATGATGTATTGGATTTATAATTTTAAAAATATTTCAAGTAAAAATGATCAGAAATTCAAATCTCTAACTATTTCACCATGCTGGGACTCATCTACAATATTTTATAATTGTGAAAGAGAGAGTTAAAAGGAGTCTTGAAGAGGGAAAGTATCTACCAATTACTAGAAAAGGAGTACTTGTGGCACCTTATAGACTAACAAATTTATTTGAGCATAAGCTTTCATGAGCTACAGCTCACTTCATCGGATGCATGCAGTGGAAAATACAGTGGGGAGATTTTATATACACAAAGAACATGAAACAATGGGTGTTACCATACACACTGTAACGAGAGTGATCAGGTAAGATGAACTATTACCAGCAGGAGAGAAATTTGCAAACTGGACACCATTAAATTAGGCTTGAATAAAGACTAGGAGTGGATGGGTCATTACACAAAGTAAAACTATTTCCCCATGTTTATTTCCCCCCCCCCCCCCACTGTTCCTCACATGTTCTTGTCAATTGCTGGAAATGGCCCACCTTGATTATCACTACAAAAGGGTTTTTTTTTTCTTCTGCTGCTGGTAATAGCTCACCTTACCTGATCACTCTGGTTACAGTGTGTATGGTAACACCCATTGTTTCATGTTCCCTGTGTATATAAAATCTCCCCACTGTATTTTCCACTGCATGCATCCGATGAAGTGAGCTGTAGCTCACGAAAGCTTATACTCAAATAAATTTGTTAGTCTCTAAGGTGCCACAAGCACTCCTTTTCTTTTTGCGGATACAGACTAACACGACTGCTATTCTGATACCAGTAACTGTAGTTTTTCAAGAGTGTTGTATCTGCATAGTCACACTTGGGCTGAGCTAAAGGAATCTTTTAGAAAACACCTCTTGAGCACCTTGTGGCAGCTGTGAGACTGAGACGTTATGCAGCCCTCAATAACCACGGTTCCTTCCACTAAATCCCTGAGCCCTTAAGAGACTAGAACTTTGAGGAAGAAAGGAAATTGGGCAGGGAATATGAATATGCAGAGGCAATACTCCTGAAGAACCACAGCTATTGTAAGTAACTGTTCACTTCTTCTAAGTGATCCCTGCAAATTCCCACTTGAGGGAGGGTCTAGCTACAAGTAAAATCCCCAGGAAGGTGGGCTGCAGATTCACAACTGAAACAAAGTTTGTAGAACTGCCCTCCCAAAGCGAGCATCAGATCTAGATGCCAACTTCAAGAGGTAGCTCTCCATAAATGTGTGAAGAGAGTTCTAAGAAGCAGCTCTGCAGATTTCTATGGTGGAAAAACTGAGATAAACCATAGGTGCTGTCTAGGACAGTGTTCTAAGGCTCCCAAGTTGTGTCATTTAGCTAAGGAATAACAGGTACAGTGGGGGCTCCCTTCTCTGCTGTCTGTAAGAGTTTGGAACAATCCTTTGGGGAGGCAGGAATTCACCCAGGAATCACTTCAGTGCATGGATTTATTCCAACACCTTTATTGGCATAAACAGAACCCAAGTATCATGGGAAAGGTTAGACAGTGGGAGTATAAGATAAATCCAAAGTGCCTAAAAGGAACTCTGTCTCTATCCATCACAGTCTTGACAGCCCCTCCAGCCTGGCTCTTGAGTCTTGGATAAAGGCACATCCTTCCCTTTTGGTTGTAGTCAATTATGTGCAGTGTAGATTCACAGAAACCAGATATTCAAGTTGCACCCTGGGCCTGTCCCCCAACCTCAGACTCTCGTCTTGCTGTATCCCTGAAGCAGCAGCACCCATAGTACCTTCTCAGATGGCAACCCCATCCATCAGTTACAGGAGGGGTAGCAGCAGGAAGGAGGGGTGGGATTTCCTGCCAACTCTCTAGACAACCAGTGTCCTGGCGGAGATGGGTGAAGAGGCCAGCTTCTCTTGTCTAACCATTCCCTAACCATTCAGGCTCTAGAGGCAAAGCCAGTTTTCACAGCACAGCTGCTAAGCTCTGGAATGGGGACTCCACACAGGTCTCAATGCATAATCTGATGCATTTAACAAAACATTGTGCTGAAATGGCAGTCTCTTAGCACTGATCCAAAAAGTTATTTGTAAGTAACCACTTAGAAACTAAGAATCAGTTCAGACCTCACCATTTTCCATTCCAGCACAAGGCCATTCCTTCAACCTGCTTTCACTAATAAATAAAATCACATATCATAAAAAGGGCTTGTATACAAAGAAAATTATTTTTCCTTCCTAAGTGTCATATTTTGCACTTGTCTTTATTGAATTTCATCTTGTTGATTTTAGACTAATTTTCTAATTTGTGAGGATTGTTTTGAATTCCAACCCTGTCCTCCAAGGCAACCCCTCAGCTTGGAATCATCCACAAATTTTACAAGCAAACTCTCCACTTCATTATCCAAGTCATTAATGAAAATATGTAATAGTACCGGACCCAGGACTGAGCCCTGCAGGACCACACTAGATACACCCTCCCACTTTGACAACAAACCATTAGTAACTATCTTTGAGTGTGCATCAGTTCACCAGTTGTGCACCTATCTTATAGTAATTTCATCTAGATCACATTTCCTTAGTTTGCTTATGAGAATATTATGTGAGATTGTCAATGGTTCCTACTCCTGTAGCTAGCCATGGAAAGGAAGGGACTGAGGCAACTGGAGATTGCACAGCCGTTTTATAACCTTGGATCTGAACATTCAGTGCCAGGAGGGGGCACTTGCACATTTTCACTGAATATTGGTTTCCTGGCAGGTTCCCAAAGCTGAGAAGCTCCAGGGGAGAGGGAGCCTATGCAGAGCCTTTGTCAAGGTTCCTTCCCCATTCTGAACTCTGGGGTACAGATGTGGAGACCTGCATGAAGACCCCCTAAGCTTATTCTTACCATCTTAGGTTAAAACTTCCCCAAGGCACAGATTCCTTTCTTGCCTTGGGATTGCTGCCACCACCAGGTGATTTAACAAACAATCAGGGAAAGGACCACTTGGAGTCCTATTCCCCCAAAATATTCCCCCAAGCCTACACCCCCTTTCCTGCGGAAGGCTTGAGCATATATCCTCGCCAATTGGTTACAAAGGGACTACGGATCCAAACCCCTGGGTCTTAGAACAATGGAAAAATCAGTCAGGTTCTTAAAAAGAAGGATTTTATTTAAAGAGAAAAAGGGTAAAAGAATCACCTCTGTAAACTTAGGCTGCTAGTTAACCTTACAGAGTAGCAGAAAATTCAAAGGGCACAGAGGAACCCCCTCTAGCCTTAGTTTCAAAGTTACAACAAAACAGGAATAAACCTCCCTCTAGAGCAAAGGGAAAATTCACAAGTTGAGAAAACAAAGAAACTAAAGTGCCTTGCCTGGCTGTTACTTACAAGTCTGAAATATGAGAGACTTGTTTAGAAAGATTTGGAGAACATGGATTGATGTCTGGTCCCTCTTAGTCCCAAGAGCGAAGGGCCACAGAAACAAAGAACCCAAAACAAAACCTCTCCCCCACACCAGATTTAAAAGTATCTTTTGTCCCCATTGGTTTCTTTGGTCAGGTGCCAAGCAGGTTACTTGAGCTTCTTAACCCCTTACAGGTAAGGAGGAATTTAGGCTATCCCTATGGTTATGACAGCCTACCTCAAAGAGAAGGAGTAAAATATAGAAAAGCTCTAGTGTTGTCAGAAGCAGGTTACGGTACAATGAAGTTTGAGAACTGTAGTCCTCAATCAATTCTAAATGGTTTGGAGAGACTCTTCCATCTTACTAGAGAAATGGGGAAACAAGAAGTGTAGCAAAAAATCAAGTGGGTGGGATTAAGATTAAACAAAATGGAGCAGCTGATGTGAAGTTTGTCTGCATGCTGTAAATTGTTGAGCTGGAATAGAATGGTTCTCCAGAAGACTAAAACCAAAATCCTTTAGGCTCAAATGCCAAGACAGGGTACAGATGATTTTGTTCAGAATCCATACTCGAAGATGGGGAAAAATGTAGGTTCTGTTTCCCAGTTACTTGGGTTTTACTTTGTCTGGATTTTCAAGAGATTTTTATTCAGTGGTATCTTGTGTTCAGTATTATACATTTACATATTCCAGGGAATCAACAATTTGTTTTGTTTACATAACAGCTGCCATACTAGGTCAGACAAATGGTCCATGTAGCCCAGTATCCTGATTCTGACAATGTTCAGTAGCAGGCCTTCAGGGACAGTGTACAGAACAGGGCAATTTTGGAGTGATCCATGCGTCTTCCACTCCCTGCTTCTGGTAGTCAGAGGTTTAGGGTTGCCCAGAGCATAGGGTTCTATCCCTGACCATCTTGACTAATAGCCATTGATGGACCTATCCTCCATGAACTTATCTATTTCTTTTTTGAACCCATTTATTTATTTTGACTATCACAACATCTAACTGCAATGAATTCCATAGGTTAATTGTTCATTGTATGAAAAAGTACTTTTTTGTATTAAACCTGCTGTCTATTACTTTAATCAGGTGACCTCTGTTTTTTGTATTTTGAGAAAGAGTAAACAACACTTCAGTCTTCACAGCTGAGGATGTGAGGAAGATTCCCAAACCTGAGCCATTCTTTTTAGGTGACAAATCTGAGGAACAGATCAGAGGTGGTTTTGGAACAAATTGATAAATTAAACAGCAATAAGTCACCAGGACCAGATAGTGTTCACCCAAGAGTTCTGAAGGAACTCAAATGTGAAATTCCAGAACTACTAGCCATAGTCTGTAACCTATAATTTAAATCAGCTTCTGTACCAGATGACTGGAGGATAACTAATGTGATGCTAATTTTTAAAAAGAGCTCCAGAGGTGATCCCGGCAATTACAGACCTGTAAGCCTGACTTCAATACTGGGCTAATGGTTGAAACTATAATAAAGAACAATATTATCAGACATATAGATAAACATAATGTGGTGGGGAAGAGTCAACATGGTTTTTGTAAAGGGAAATCATGCCTCACCAATCTACTGGAATTCTTTGAGGAGGTCAACAAGCATGTGGACCAAGGGGATCCAGTGAATATAGTGTACTTAGATTTTCAGAAAGCCTTTGATAGAGTCCCTCACCAAAGGCTCTTACACAAAGTAAGCTGCCAAGGGATAAGAGGGAAGGTGCTTTCATGGATTGGTAACTAGTTAAAAGATAGGAAACAAATAGTAGGATAGGATGGTTAAAAGATAGGAAACAAACAAACAAAAATGGTCATTTTTCAGAGTGGAGAGAGATAAATAGTGGTGTCCCCCAGGGGTCTGTTCTGGGACCAGTCCTATTCTACATATTCATAAATGATCTGGAAATGGGGGTAAACAGTGAGGTGGCAAAGTCATTGTGGATAGTTCTCTGAAAACATCCACTCAATGTGCAGTGGCAGTCAAAAAAGTGAACACAATGCTGGGAATAATTAAGAAAGGGATAGATAATAGGACAGAAAATATCATATTGCCTGTATATAAATCCATGATACGCCCACATCTTGAATACTGCATGCAGATATGGTCGCCTCATCTCAAAAAAGATATATTGGAATTGGAAAAGGTTCAGAAAAGGGCAACAAAAATGATTAGGGGTATGGAACGGCTTCCGTATGAGGAGAGGGTAATAAGACTGGGACTTTTCAGTTTGGAAAAGAGATGGCTAAGGGGAGATACAATTGAGGTCTATAAAATCATGACTGGTGTAGAGAGAGTAGATAAGGAAGTGTTGTTTACTACTTCTCATAACACAAGAACTAGGGGTCACCAAATGAAATTAATAGGCAGCAGGTTTAAAACAAATAAAAGGAAAAGTATTTCTTCAAACAATGCACCGTCAACTTGTGGAACTTCTTGCCAGAGGATGTTGTAAAGGCCAAGACCAGAACAGGGTTCAAAAAAGAACTGGTTAAATGCATGCAGGATGGGTCCATCAGTGGCTATTAGTCAGGATGGGCAGGAATGGCATCCCTAGCCTCTGTTTGCCAGAAGCTCAGAATGAGCGACAGGGGATGGATCACTGGATGATAACCTGTTCTGTTCATTCCCTCTGGGGCACCTGGCACTGCCTACTGTTGGAAGACAGGATATTGGGCTAGATGGACCCTTGGTCTGACCTAGTAGGGTCATTCTTATGTTCTTATGTTGGTGTAAAGGTTTTCACAGCCCTTAGTGATGTAGCTAGGTCAACCTAAATTATAGGTGTAGGCCACCTTAGATAAGTTGGAGGAGAATTAGAGCAGAGTAATGAAAATGAGTAGGGGATTGAAGGAACTGAGATGCTAATAAAGATTAAAAGGGTTAAATATGTTTAGCCTGAATAAATGGAGAAAGGCAACATAGTTGTCTACAAGTATCTGAAGTGTGACATTTCCAATACAAAAGAAGAATTTGTTTAAGGTGACACACGGTAAGTGGGATGAAATTTAGAAGTAGAAAATGTAGGCTGTTGGGTCCAAGTTTTCCCCTCAGGCCTGGTCTATACCTAAAACTTAGGTTGACCTAGCTACATTGCTCAGGACTGTGAAAAATTTAACACCTTATGCGATGTAGGTAGGTCCACCTAACCCCACTGTAGATGCAGTAAGGTCAACAGAAGAATTCTTACATTGACCTAGCTACTGCCTCTTGGGGGATGGATTTATGCTGGAAAGAAGAAAGTAGCGCTGTGTGAGGCTCAAATTTTGGTATAGCTATTTAGTGCCTCAAAAAGCTGCCTTGTTACCTTGTTACCTCCAGGAGTCACTTTATCAGGGTATTGTTGTGGTAACCACTGCTTGATGAGGCCACAACAGAATTGTAGCAGTAAAACTCGGGCTGCAGGGGTTTGCACGGGGTCGGAATGGAGCCTGTGCCTCCCTGGCACCCTCTTTCATCGGATATGCCCCATGTGTGTGCGCAAGGAGCCACTGCCCGTGGCAGCTCCAGTTCCTGAGTCTGCCTGCTGCTGTTTCTTCGCTAAAAATAAGATAAGCTTTTAATAGTTAAGTATACATTGGGCAAGGGTTGAAATCACTATTTTGTGATTTGTGCCTCACCTGTCAAAGTCACAAGCTGTCACTGCCCCAACCTCACCGTTGCTCCTTCTGGGATTCTTTACCCCCTCTCCCAGGACTGTGGGGCTGAAGTGGTGTCCCTTTCCCCCCCATCCAGGCTTGCGGGAGGGCAGCTCCAGGGTTTCTTCACCCCTATCTGCCCCTTCACAGACCTGATGTTGCAGGGAGGGAGGAGCAGAGGAACTGTCCCTTGCTTCACTTGGTCAGGGGAGGGGTAGAGAGCAGAGCCCCCCTGAGCTGCCAGGTTCTTTCTGTGCTTCCTTCTCCCCTCCTGTGAGAATGGCTTTGGGCTGCTGAGGAGAGGGGAAGCAAGAGCTCTTCCTGCCACTGCTCTGATTGGTTGCTTTCCCCCAGGAGTTGAGCAAGTGGGGGAGGCAGCCTATTGGAGTGATTTTTTTCTCCCCCAGCCAGGGTTCAGATTTGTTAGTGGGATGGTGCTTCTTGCGTCATCACCAGCCTGGCTCCAGAGCCAGCCAAAATCCCATCACTGCAAAAACACTGTGAGATCCGATCATGCTGCAATTCTTGCAACTCTCTCTGCTCCTCCTTGGTGCCAGCTGGGGGATTGAGAGTACAGGTGAGACTGTTTCCCTACTCTGCTTCTGTGCATGGGGCCACAGAAGCCCCTGGTAGTTGGAAGGATCAATTGCAGGGAAAGTCCTGCTCAGCCCCTCTAGCCCTAAGGTTGCCAACTTTCTATTTGAAGAAAACTGAACATCCTTGTCCCACTCCTTTTCTGATGCCAGGCCCCCACTCACTCCATCCCCCTCCCTCCATCACTCACTCTCCTCCACCCACACTCACTCGCTCATTTTCACTGGGCTGGGGCAGAGAGTTGTGGTGTGGGGAGGGGGGTCATGGTGTGGGCTCTGAGCTGGGACCTAGATGAGGGGTTTGGGGTGCAGGAGAGGGCTCCGGACTGGGGAAGGGGCAGGGGGTTGAGGTATGGGAGGGTGTATAGGTTCTGGGCTGGGGATGTGGGAGGGCGGGAAGGTGGGGGTGAGGGCTTTGGCTGCAGGTACAGGCTCTGGGGTGGGGCCAGAGATGAGGGGTTTGGGGTGCAGGAGAGGGCTCCCAGCTGGGGCAGGGCATGGGGTGCAGGAGGTGGTAATGGCTCCAGCTGGGGTTGCAGGCTCTGGGGTGGGGCTGGAGATGAGGGGTTCAGGATATGGCAGGGGGTTGGGGTGCAGGAGGGAGTGAGGGCTCTGGCTGGGGGTGTGGGCCCTGGGGTAGGGCCAGAGATGAGGGGTTTGGGGTGCATGAGATGGCTCCAGGCTGGGGCAGGGGGTTGAGGTGCAGAGGGGTGAGGGCTCCAGCTAAGGGTGCGGGCTGTGGGGTGTGGCTGGGCTTTGGGGTGCAGGAAGGGGTATGGGCTCTGGGCAGCGCTTACCTCAGGTGGTTCCCAGGAAGCTGCCGGCATCTCCCTCCGGCTCCTAAGCAGACGAGCGACCACGTGGCCCTGCACACTGTCAAACACCTGCAGGCACCGCCCCCTCAGCTCCCATTGGCTGTGGTTCCTGGCCAATGGGAGCAGCTGAGCAGGCGCCAGGGGCAGGGGCAGTCTGCAGAGCCCCAGTGGCCGTCCGCAGAGCCCCAGTGGCCGTCCCTCCACCTAGGACCCAGAGGGAGATGCTGGTAGATTCCTGGGAGTCGCGCAAAGCCA